>NC_086447.1:478624602-479353352 GCF_028390025.1 Pseudophryne corroboree | reverse complement strand
GGGTCCAAAATTAGAACTGGCTCTGCAACCACTAAGCCCACCAGTATTGATTGTTCCAGGGTCTCAGTAGCGGCAAAACACTGACGGGCCTGGCTGTGCTTCTATGGCGGCACACCTGGAGACTGCTCAGGGCACACTAGTGTGCCACGGCACTGTGGTTGAAAAACACTGCAATTGAGCATTGAAACGTTGGTATCACATGCTTACTCCTGTATTGATTGAGTGCTGCCGACAAAACGGACTGTAGACTTTCACCGCTGGGTGATGGAGACAGGGGGCACCATACTTATGTTATTTATCTCTGCTTAAATATGTTCTGAAGAGTGCCGCCTTCAAAATCCATCTGTATATATATATACACATATATATATATATATATATATATATATTAAAGCACAACGGAATTCTCTGCGCTATATAAGAAACTGTTAATATACTGTACATATATGTACTGTATATATATATATATATATTTTTTTTTTTATACACATATATATAAATATGTATCTCTCTCGCTTCTGCCTTACACACACCACAGTCTGTGTCTCCCTGTCTCCCTCTCTCCTTCCTCCCACACACCCCACAGTCTGTCTCTCCCCAATGACTCCATGCTGCATTCCCAGCTCTGCCACCCCATTACAAGTGCCACCCCCAAATAGGTGCCTCCCCTAGGCGCGTGCATAGGGGCGGCATCTATTTGGGGGCAGCACTTGTATGCTTGTTTGGTACTGTCAGCCCAAAAAGTTCCAGTAACTGCAAGATATTTCCACTGCACTGTACCATATGCCATCTTGAATGGAGAGCAAACAGGTAATAAAAATAAAATTAGGCAGGCGGGGGGCGGCCATTACGGTTGTGCCTAAGGGTGCCCTCACCCCTAAATACGCTCCTGAGCACAGCAGGTACCATGTAGCCCTCACATCCCACCAGAAGAGGCCAGCGCAGGGTGAGAGAGAGAGAGGGGGGGTTCAGAGAGAGAGGATATGGAGAGAAAGGGTGACGGAGAGAGATGTTTCCCCGCCTTTTTCTCTTATTCCCTCTGTCTCCTCATCTATCTCTATCTCTCTGTTCCCGTACACCTCTCTTCCTTCCTCTTCAATTCTCTCTCTCTTTCTCTCTCTCTCTCTCTCTCTCTCCCTCCGTCTCTCCCTCCCTCTCTCCACTATACACTGGTACTAAGACCATTTAGCGCATTGCATATTCATGTACTTTATATAGGAGGCTTTAAATTACATTTATTTTATAATAGGGACTCTACTGTGTGTGGTGTAATGTGAATTGGTTCTTTTCTGTGGCCACGCCTTTTCCCATAAATTGTTTTTGGCGCATGCCTGCAGCACGCGATTTCCCTGTTTCTAATATGGCAGGTGGGCACCAATTATCTTTCTGGCACACGGCACCAAAAGGTCTAGTTACTGTATAAATAGTAAAGATATACATTATATATATATATATATATATATATAGATGGAAGATGCTGGCGGCACTCATAGGACTTAGTAATAGTAGTAATAAGCAAGGCGTGCACGCCTATGTAGATCAACGTTTCAGTTTTATTTTGAAAACTTTCGTCAGGATACATAACAAATGAAAAACACATACCTTTATAGATAAAGACCACACAGTGTTAACTCGTGGTTCCAGAGCCGCGGTCGACGGCGGCTGACGTCACATGCAATGCGACGGGTGCCCGGTCTGCACCACCTGACCGCCAGCCGTTGCCTGGAGACTGGTGTAAACAAATTGTGTAGAGAAAAAAAACCAAACATACAAACTAAAATCTAAAGAAAGTACTTGTTAATCCAATGGTATAAAGTAGAATAGCAAAAATACCGTACATTCCACATATAAATGTTTAAACCAATATGCTAAATAATATGCTAGGGTATGAAAATACGTGGAGAACAAAAAGGGATGCTAAAGCGCTGTGCCAGCATACGGACTGTACTGCAAGCAAATGGACAGTTTACTTATTCATGTCACATAAAGGAACAATCAAAAGAACACAGTAATACGTGATCAAATCCAGTCCACATGTGTTGTAAATACATCGACCCTGTAAAGGGCGTCTCAGGTATGGGTAGCGCCATTTCATGTCACAGTCTAGTGCAACCTGTCTGTAATAATATGCCATCAGACCGCTGGAATAAAAAGGGTGGCAAATTAATCTGATGGGTATGAGAGACATCACAGATAGCAGTTCCAAGAGTTATATTCATTAAGTCCCGCTGGAGACACAGTGTTGAGTTTGTGTATCCAGCGTGTTTCCAAGCGTAGCAGTTGTTTGGCTCTGTCTCCCCCCCTGATGCTAATCGGAACATGGTCAATGATCTTGTATTTGAGTGTGGATAAGTTGTGCTGGAAGGTCTTAAAATGTCTAGCAACTGGCTGATCTTGGTTGCCTCCTTCAAGGGCTTGTCTGATGACCATTCTGTGTGTGGCCATCCTCTCCTTAAACATGCAGGTGGTCTTACCTATATAGAGCAGACCACAAGGGCATCTGATATAGTAGATGACAAATCTGGTACTACAAGTCAAAACATGTTTAATGGGAATACGTCTGCCAGTGTGTGGATGACAAAAGTCCTTTCCAGTTTCCATATAGCTGCAAGTTATGCAGCCAGTGCATTTGTAACAACCCGGCTCTACTTTATACCATTGGATTAACAAGTACTTTCTTTAGATTTTAGTTTGTATGTTTGGGTTTTTTTCTCTTCACAATTTGTTTACACCAGTCTCCAGGCAACGGCTGGCGGTCAGGTGGTGCAGACCGGGCACCCGTCGCATTGCATGTGACGTCAGCCGCCGTCGACCGCGGCTCTGGAACCACGAGTTAACACTGTGTGGTCTTTATCTATAAAGGTATGTGTTTTTCATTTGTTATGTATCCTGACGAAAGTTTTCAAAATAAAACTGAAACGTTGATCTACATAGGCGTGCAAGCCTTGCTTATTACTACTATTACTAAGTCCTATGAGTGCCGCCAGCATCTTCCATCTATACATTTCCACTTTGAGTGGTAAGGAAGGCACCTGGGCAAATATTGGACAAGTATTACGGAGTGCCAGCCATCCTTGAATATTTATATATATATATATATATATATATATTTATTTATTTTTAAATCAATGTACTATAGAAGATTTAATAACTTTAGGGAGCTTAAACTACTTGAGAAGGGCAATTAGATTTAACTAATTTTAAAATTGGGATGAATTTCAGCATTGAACCAAAACAGATTTGCACAATTTTTGTCAAGTAATTTACATTAACTGGATAATCAGGACAATCAGTGGCGTCACTATAGGGCTGTCGGGGGAGTGCGGGCAGCATTTGGGTGTCATCCTCGGAGGGGGTGACACCAAAATGCTGGCTCCTGTGCAGTGACAGGAGCCGTGTACTGCAACGTGGCATTTTCCTGCAGCACTCGTTTCCTGTCATTGAGGAGGAGCTGGCAGTGCAGAAGGACTGTCTCCGGGCTCATCCCAGCATATCTAGAGATGTTGAGTATGCCAACGGAGTGATGCAGTCGGGATTTTCAGGAGGCCGGCCCCTTTATATTAGTTCACGACCCTTTCCAGGCATGGAGTGCACATCGGGTGTCACGAAACAGTACTTGGAACCAGGGGTGGATTGGTAACAAAAAGCGGCCCTGGAAAAACTTGTACTAGTGGCCTCACATGGGCAACACCAGAGGTGTAAGGTCTAGCACCCTCCCCCCAAAACTTTCCAGATAGTGGGCATGTCCAGCATCAAGGGAGAATTTAAAAATAAATAAAATTAGATGCTATGAGCACATTATATGATATACCATCAGAATTTAGGAAACTATATCATTCTTTAGAAATATATATTTTCTTGCTTATTACACCAACCGTATCCCAATCATTATTCACTCAATCTTATATGTCAGCCAAGCAGACAGAGCATACACTAGATCATCTGCAATCACAGGCTAAGTGGCAAAGTCATTTTCATATATGCAAATTATTTTGCATCTTATTCATTATGTCTATAAAAAGGACCACATGTCCTCAAATAAAACAGGTCCCGCGGGTGCATCGGCCCACCGGGAATCTTCTCTGTAAGCCCTATGGCCAATCCGCCTCTGCTGGGAACAGAAAACAAAAGCATATCAACAAGATTTAACACATGTCCATAGCCTTGTAAAATGAGCATACAGCCTCTCCTGAATTCATTCTTCCTATTTTATAGGGGAACACATTTGTGCATTTATTTTATATGTTATGGTACTAATTTGTGATGTGAAGTGGTCAAATACCCCGCAATACATTGCATTCTATCTCAAGTAACTAACAAAGCACAGACTTCTGTAAAACACTGTGTTTTCTTTCCATTATCATTAGTGCCATTAGCTATCTAAGGGGCATATTCAATTAGCCGTGTGGTGAACCCAGTTGCTAATTACCGGAACCAGGCCAACTCAGTTAATTGGCATTAACCGCATGTTGTTAATCCCTGGGTGTATTTTTCACTGCAGCTTCAGGAGCTGTGAGAAAAAGGCAGCATCAGGGGTTAATGTGCGGGAAAAACCCATTGATTCTGCCGTTTACATGGAATCAATGAGTTTAAGCATGTTAATCCCTGAGTTTCAGTGCAGGGAAAAGTCTATTTAATTAAATAGCCTTTCCCCGCATGGTACAGCTAATTGAATATGCCCATGCCAAAGCAATACACTGACATCTTATCTGTCTTAACTGGTATTACAAAAAAAAAAAAAGGATAAAACAAGTGTACAAAAAAATGACTGCAGTTGTCACTGTCATTAGTCGCATTAGTAGCAAAAAATAAATATAACAAGCATAATAAATAATCACACAAAATCAAATCAAAATAATGCATCTCTATGTCACACTCTCATTGATGCATCTCTGCCCAGTGGGCATTTTGCCTATGGTAAATACAGCCTTGAATAAAAATTTTTTAATGAATTTAAAACATATTAACATATTTATTACGGGCCCTGCTAAACAATGTTGTGTGTTTATAAGCAGGGGCGCCACAACGATTTTAGATTGGGGGGGCCAAGATGTAATTTCATTTTGGCGCCCCTAAATTTCTGAATTGTGCCCCTTCAGGGGCTTCTGGACTTACCTGCTACACCACCTACCTGTCAGAGATAGATATATACAGTATATTTATACATATATAGATATCTCTATCTATCTATCTGGTGGTGGGGTGTTGCTGCGAGAGGGGGGGAGATGAAGGGGGAGCTGATAGGACAAAGGGGAGGAACGCAACGCTGGTTCCAGTGAAGAGGCCATCCCACAGTAACTAGCCACACACTGTAGAGGCTGAAGCTGGGTACAGTACAGAGAAGGGTTGTGGTGAGGGAGGAGATGGAGCAACCGGAAAGGGGATTATCTCCATCGTGACACTGCCTGTGGTAAGTCTAGATGGTGGCCGCACTGTGCCCCATTATCCAATACACTGACTGGTAGTGTTCCAACATCTGTTTGTAAGGCAATAATCACTGGACATGCGATGAGTGTTTAGTCATGCTGTAGTGCTCTTTCCATCATTTCATCATATGGAAATTCCCTTTGCCTCAATGATAGGAAGTAGACTTCAATTAAATGGGGAACTTAGTAATAGCACGTGCAGTCATATTCAAGGCTTTAAAGCACTAAGCCAGTGGTTCCCAAACTTTTTGGAATCATGGCATCCTAGAGTATCAGAATTGTATTCACGGCACCCCTAGGCCAAAAATTTCTTAGCGAGTAACTTTTAAATAAATATTAAATAAAAAATTGTGTTTATATGTCATCTTTAGGTTCCATTATGTGGTGAGGGACAAGATTTGCTTCTGTTTGTCCTCATATTTTATGATTGGAAGTCACCAGCACTGATTTTGCCTACTACATTGACCAGAAACAATTTTGATTGGGACCTGGACCACCAACCCAAGGCACCCCTGCAAGTGTTCTGAGGCACCCCAGGGTGCCTAGGCACACAGTTTGGGAACCACTGCACTAAGCACATTTGTGGCGGGATGCAATGCAGTCCGAGTTAGCCAGAGGTGCGGGTTGATGGCCGATCTCTGATTTTTTTTAAAGGGACAATCACTTACAAGGCAAAACCATGCTATGTGAGTGATTGTCCCTTTAAGAAAACGTCTGAGATCGCCCGGCACCTTACACCACCAGCGATCTCGGACTACATTACATCCCGCCAATGGTGTTATCTAGTATCACACTGAAAATGTCTGAAATTAAAACATGAAAGGGTTAAACAATAACAACATTTTTTGTTATAAACTACAATCAACCAGTTAGCCCCAGGTTAGAAAACAACCTAGAAGTATTTTTCGGAAAGTGAGAATTGGACCGTCGCCAATGCCTTGAAGGAACCCATTAAGGCCTTGCAAGATTTCTACTTGTCATCTTTAACTGCAATAAAGACAAGTTAGGTCAGGACATGTCTGCGATAACAAATACTACAAAGGAGGGGGAAAAATGAAAAGATGAGCTGAGCAGAAAATATCAAAGTACAAATTAGCCAAAATGCACCTGACTTCCTTGTTTCTAGTTATCAATTACAGGCTTGCCTGAGACAAACAGTAACTGAAAGCAAGGAAAATCGTTGTGAGTAAATAAACATTGTCTGAAATAAAGCTACAATCTTCCAATTATGATATTATAACGTTAACACACGCTAACCTGAAGTTACCGTGGTTACATTAAGAAGAGCTTTCTGACACAGGATGAACTACAGCTGTCAAAAGGCTGCATGTACACGGTTTAACAGTCTTTCAGACTTGCTCACTTACCCTTCCAGCCATGGCAGCCTGCATGCAATGTTATACTAATGCAAATATCTGCCAGTCTATGCCAACAATCCATCCATCTTCATGCAATGGCTGGCTCGCCCACTGTTTGTTCGTAGCCACAGTCTTCATCATTAATACTTTCTGCACTTACACCATACTAGCCTACTTTTGTAAAAGCATGTCAGGCAGATTGTGAAAACAAGACCTATGAATGCGGCGTTAAAGTGGCTGTACATTGTCTGAGAGACATGTCATAAATTTGACTTACATCCAAACGTAAATAAGCCCCGAAGCAGCTATAGTTTGGTATATATATATATATATATATATACATATATATACACACACAGGTTGAGTATCCCTTATCCAAAATTCAAAATCCTACATTTTTGGATCCCCTACTGCAATAATGACACATGTATTTATATATTATATTGTACAGCTATATAATATATCTATATATACACATAATATATATGTCATTATCTCAGTAGGGGACCCAAAATTTTGGGATTTTGAATTTTGGATAAGGGATACTCAACCTGTATATATATATTTAGATATATATATATATATAAAAAATATACTCAAGTGGCCATGGTAAACCTTATTTCTCTGTTTATATATCTGATTTATTTTTTGTAACAGCTACATAATAGGAAAAAGGTTCAATCAGGGGAGAGTAACTGAAGGTAATGTTGGAAGGTATTCTGACATTCAGGGAGAGTTGACAAGTATGACTTGCACCCACCACATGATGGGTACAAAGATCTGTTAGAAACTCTGTTCCTATGCTCCAAAAGGCATACAAGCCCACAACACTTTCCCAGAGAAGGATCATTTCTTTGCTGTCCATGTACCACCCAGAAACACCCATTTTTCTGAAAGAGTGATCTGTCAACGTACTTATCTGACTGTCTGCTTTATTAATGTCCGTTCATGTGCATATGCATGGGGCGACACATGTGCAGTGTTACGAGCCACTGGCACAACTAATCCTTCCGTCGGGTCCCGGTCATTGCTAGACAACTGGAACGTCATAGGACTCTGACGTCTCCTAGGCTACCAGGATGCCAGGCAACAGGGACTGTGGTTGTTGGGTAACCGGGACGCTTACTCATTGGCTGTTACTGTTGTTAAAAGCAGCCCAGATACCAGTGCCGGTTATAGTTTGTGCTTTGTGTATGAGCCGCTGGTCCTTGTCTGCAAGCCGTGCTGGTTCTGAAGATACTCTGCTGGATTTCCTGCTCATCTGTGTCCTGGTTCTTGCCCTGTCTTCACCCACATCCAGCATAGTGAGTAACCCTTTGTCTGCCTTCCTAGTGAACCTTTACTCAGTCTGCAAGATTTATCAATTACCCTGCACCTGCATACCATCTACTCAGTTCCTGCTAAGTCATATTTACAGTGCCTCATCTACACTGGCTGAGATTCCAACATGGTTCTGACAGCATCCCAGTGTCAAATCTGGACTTTACTTTTGGTGGGGTTGCGGTTTAAGAATTAATACCAACTCTTCCCCTCTCTACTCATTGCTCCTCCTACTTACAGTCCTGCTCCTCCCATTTTGGTTAATATATGCCACACAGTGTCCCCCAAACACACTATATTCCACAAAATGTCCTGCAAACACATTATATGCCACACAGTGTCCCCCAAACACATTATATGCCACACTTTGCTCCCAAACACATTATATGCCACACAGTGTCCCTCGAACATATTATATGCCACAGTGTCCCCTAAACACATTATATGCCCCACAGTGTTCCCCAAACAAATTATATGCCATGCAGTGTCCCCAAACACATTAAGTGCCACAGTTTGCCCCCAAACACATTATATGCCACACAGTGTCCCCAAACACATTATATGCCACACAGTGTCCCTCAACCACATTATTGGCCTATTATTATGACCATCTACAGACAGCTGACACCTCTCAAAGAGTAGGGAGGTGCAGCTGCTGCAGAACCTCCTCCACATGCTCACATGACAACCAAATGAGGTGTGAGCCACTGACCTTTTGGCTGATGCTGTGGCTCCATATGAGGGAGGACAGCAGGTGGATGTCGACCCTCCCTTGAAGGTGCATGGGGTTGCTGCCACTGGTCAGGGCCAGCTGGGAGGGAGGTTGGATCAGCTGGCAGTTGGGGAAGCCAGTGCAGCTCTTCTTATTGCCTCCCCGGCTGGTGATGGTACCGCCAACCGCCTCCTCCCCGGGCTCTAGCAACTTCTTGGACGACTTGTGGTCCTGGCATGGGGAGTAGACCTTCTCACCAGTCACCATGCAGGGAAGCAAGCAATACAGGAGAGGGATGTGGGGACAGGCTCCGGACACACTGCAGTGCCCTGCTCCGTCTCACCAGATCTGACACTAGATGAACAGGGAGCAGGTGCAGAGAGCAGCTGCTGACGTCATATTGAGCCATGTGTTAACTTACAGGGGGTGATCGCCCTTATTGTCCCCTGCAGCATCCGCCACTGCATCATTCTCTGTGCTCCAGTGTGTCTCTACCCTCAAATATTCTTCAGTCCATTATCCTGTGGTCTCCAGTCTATTGTGTGAGCTCCTACTGCTGGAGGTTTAAGTCCAGAGGGCCCCTTAAGTACCAATGTACATATCAAGTACTAAGGGAACAACGGAGGTTTGTTATTGGCAGAAGAACCTCTCATGGGTTCTAGGGGTCTCACACAAATAGTGCTGGAGTACCCTAACATGCAGTCTGTGATTGCTTTCTATGATATATGCACAATTTACATTGTGCCAGTGATGTGCGGTGGGGTGAGGCAGGTGAGGCAGAGCCTTTCCTGTCTTACTTACGTTTGTACCAGAGTTTTGACTGTATAAAGTATATGAAAAATACAAAGACTATGTTTGAAATATCTTCTTTGCATTATTGTAATCATTTTTATAGCCAAAACTGTGGAGTAAATAGTCTATGGCAGGTGAGGCAGTGCCTCCCCTGCCTATCTTTTCCGCACATCTCTGATCAAAACTCACCAAATTTCTAGGAGTTTATACTGCTGCACCTGTGTATAATGCCCAGATGTACCCTTTGGCTCATATTTTATGTGTAAATCTGGCTCTGGTGCTGACTAGTGCCTCCTTAGCTTTTTAGCTCACCGCACGTCCCTGCATTGTGCATATCTGCAAGATGCCTCTGACAACAATGCACTCTATGGATATATGGTTTCATACATTAAAGCACTGCCTGTGATGTCAGCACAGCATACATGATAGCAGTCTCACATATTTGACCTGTATCTCTTTAAAAAAAAAAAAAAACTGTCCCAAGGTACTGTAGTTGGATGTGATTATGTTGTAGGATCTATTTCATTCTCCCTAATTTACTTTTTTTTTTACTATTTTGTAAATGCCCGTAGCACCAACAAAATGAAATTCCCATTGTCAGGCAAGTATTAGTATGAATTAGATACAGTAGATAGTTTGGAACATGGAGTCTCCTGGATATCTACACGGAACGTGAGTGCAAATGTATTTGTATAACATAGTCTATATAAATCATACTGTAATTACAAAAATTTCCATTTTCAATAGACAAATGGACCACATTATTGTAATATTTGAATGTGGATTTAAGTGACCTCCAGGCCACCGGCCAATCACTTGAAATTTCTCTTGTGTTTCCAATGTGTGCTTCAGAAACAATATAAGAATACAGCCAGAATTTTAAAGAACAGTTTTCAATGGCACGACATTTTCTTAATCTACTCCTGGCACCATCGACCCTATTTGCACCTCTGGCAGTGGCAAGACACCATCTCAGTGTAGCTCCTCGAGATAGTGAAGGAGTGGAGGGGGGAAGATGAGTTCCCACATCACTCTAGGTCTACTTTAATGTTGGAAGAGCAGAAGAGCAGCACTCGGCACTATCTCCTATGCTGCATATACACCAGACACTAGAACCCAGAGTCAGCAGGTAGGTGTGACCTCCAACATGATGTGCTACTGCACATATGCAGATTGTAGCCATCTTGTCACAGTACTACACAAGGAAATATAGCCCTGTCTCTCTCTCTGCTGCTGAGAATTATTTCAGTGCTCGGTTCAGTACTTCCTTCCTTGGACAGCTCTGCATGGATGCTGTAATGACAGTAACCAGCCCCCCCCCCCACACACACACACCCCAATGAAGAAGCCGGAAGGGGCGGTTTCTGAGGCCTACCTGGTAGTCCCTGGCTTAGCTTTGTAGCTTTGTGTGTTCACTCACCGTCTGGAAAATGGATCAGCTCCCTGTATGGAATGTCCATTAATCGTTGCAGCAGAACCTGATGATAGCTGTAGATTGGGGAACTCCACCCACCAAGAAGGAGTTGGAAGCATGTTTCTGCCAGGAGGTGTATCGCTTAATTTGGTGTCTCTGGTGCTCTCTGGTAGGTGTACCAGTAATCCTTCAGCAGTGCCTTTGGCAATGATGCAGTTGAGGTGTGCTCCTTCAGCAGCATGTCCTTTTATGCCTCCAGCTCCATTGCAGACTTCAGGTAATGTTTCCCGATGGGTTCCTTTTATAGTCTGATATAACTTTCATTCTCACGCTGATTGTATGGTTCCCTCCATGGGCCATTTTCAAACTTAGCCTCCATTCACATGTAACATTACTAATCTGCCAAGCCACAGCCTAGGCTTGCAGCAGGTTACTTTCTATCATATTAATGTTTATCCTGCATCCATGGGATATCCCACTAAAAAGTACATGCTGAAATTCCAGAGCATCAAATACTGCCCCACTAGAATTACACATGTCCTCATGTCTTGTACACATAAACTGAAATGAACCACAGATACAGTATCTTAACATATCCTAACAAACATTACTAAACATAAACAATACATTTTCACATCTCATCTACTCTCTGTATCAAATAGGGAGAACCAAATTGTTGCTTCTTTCAGCCCTCAAAATACTGATTTCAGAATGACTAGTATTAGGGCCATCAAAGAAAGAAACCAGTAGTTCATGATAGTTGTCTCAGGCCAATTACAAAACAAAAACCATTTCATAGGGGATTCTAATTGGTTAATTATGGGATGCTATGCTTCCTAGTCGTTGGCACAAACCAGGATTTACACTCTTCAAAGCCACATTGGCGCATGGGCACCTACTTACACTGTATAACAGCGACATTCAACAGCAGCCACTTTGTTCCACTGTACTTATCTCACCTGCAAATACAACAGCCGTACCAGACAATTATAGGTGACCTTACTATGGAAACATTTTTTTTTCAGAAAAGTGGCAATATATGTACAACACTGCTCAGAAATTCATATTCATTTCTTACTAGGGATCATGTGATTTATGCCGGACATTCACTGGTAATCAGCACTCCCAAGTGTAAGTTTTACAATCATCTAATATTATTCTAGTACTCTACCATATTTCTCTGACGTCCTAGTGGATGCTGGGTACTCCGTAAGGACCATGGGGAATAGAAGGGCTCCGCAGGAGACTGGGCACTTCTTTAAAGAAAAGATTAGGTACTACATCTGGTGTGCACTGGCTCCTCCCTCTATGCCCCTCCTCCAGACCTCAGTTAGAATCTGTGCCCGGCCTGAGCTGGATGCACTTAGTGGGCTCTACTGAGTTCACTAAAAAGAAAAGTATTTGTTAGGTTTTTTATTTCCAGTGAGATCTGCTGGCAACAGACTCACTGCTACAGGACTGCCATTACCAATTCCAGACGTTGCCGTTTGGTCTGTCCACGACACCGAGGGTATTTACCAAAGTAATGGCCGAAATGATGATACTCCTTCGGAAGAAGGGAGTTATAATCATCCCGTACTTGGACGATCTCCTTATAAAGGCGAGGTCCAGGGAGCAGTTGTTGGTCAGAGTAGCACTATCTCAGGAAGTGCTACAACAGCACGGCTGGATTCTGAATATCCCAAAGTCACAGCTGGTTCCTACGACGCGTCTGCTGTTCCTGGGTATGATTCTGGACACAGAACAGAAGAAGGTGTTTCTCCCGGAGGAGAAGGCCAAGGAGTTGTCATCTCTGGTCAGAGACCTCCTAAAACCAAAACAGGTGTCGGTGCATCACTGCACACGAGTCCTGGGAAAGATGGTAGCTTCTTATGAGGCAATTCCATTCGGCAGGTTCCATGCAAGGATCTTTCAGTGGGATCTGTTGGACAAGTGGTCCGGATCGCATCTTCAGATGCATCGGCTGATCACCCTGTCCCCGAGGGCCAGGGTGTCTCTGCTGTGGTGGCTGCAGAGTGCTCATCTTCTCGAAGGCCGCAGATTCGGCATACAGGACTGGGTCCTGGTGACCACGGATGCAAGCCTCCGAGGTTGGGGGGCAGTCACTCAGGGAAGAAACTTCCAAGGATAATGGTCGAGTCAGGAGGCTTCCCTACACATAAATATTCTGGAACTAAGGGCCAATTACAATGCCCTAAGTCAGGCAAAACCCTTGCTTCATAACCAGCCGGTGCTGATTCAGTCAGACAACATCACGGCGGTCGCCCATGTAAACCGACAGGGCGGCACAAGAAGCAGGATGGCGATGGCAGAAGCCACAAGGATTCTCCGATGGGCGGAAAATCACGTGATAGCACTGTCAGCAGTGTTCATTCCGGGAGTGGACAACTGGGAAGCAGACTTCCTCAGCAGGCACGACCTCCACCTGGGAGAGTAGGGACTTCATCCAGAAGTCTTCCAGCTGATTGTAAATCGTTGGGAAAGGCCACAGGTGGACATGATGGCGTCCCGCCTCAACAAAAAGCTAAAAAGATATTGCGCCAGGTCAAGGGACCCTCAGGTGATAGCTGTGGACGCTCTAGTGACACCCTGGGTGTACCAGTCGGTTTATGTGTTCCCTCCTCTTCCTCTCATACCAAAGGTACTGAGGATAATAAGAAAGATAGGAGTAAGAACTATACTCATCGTTCCGGATTGGCCAAGAAGGACTTGGTACCCGGAACTACAAGAAATGATCTCAGAGGACCCTTGGCCTCTGCCTCTCAGACAGGACCTGCTACAGCAGGGGCCCTGTCTGTTCCAAGACTTACTGCGGCTGCGTTTGACGGCATGGCGGTTGAACGCCGGATCCTGATGGAAAAGGGCATTCCGGTTGAAGTCATTCCTACGCTGATAAAAGCTAGGAAGGATGTGACAGCAAAACATTATCACCGCATATGGCGAAAATATGTTGCTTGGTGTGAGGCTATGAAGGCCCCAACAGAAGAATTTCAGCTGGGTCGATTTCTGCACTTCCTACAGTCAGGTGTGACTATGGGCCTAAAATTGGGATCCATTAAAGTCCAGATTTCGGCCCTGTCTATTTTCTTTCAAAAAGAACTGGCTTCACTGCCTGAAGTTCAGATGTTTGTTAAGGGAGTGCTGCATATTCAGCCTCCTTTTGTGCCTCCAGTGGCACCTTGGGATCTCAGCGTTGTGTTGGATTTCCTAAAATCACATTGGTTTGAGCCACTTCAGACCGTGGAGTTGAAATATCTCACGTGGAAAGTGGTCATGCTTTTGGCCTTGGCTTCGGCTAGGCGTGTGTCAGAATTGGCGGCTTTGTCATGTAAAAGCCCCTATCTGATCTTCCATATGGACAGGGCAGAATTGAGGACTCGTCCCCAATTTCTCCCTAAGGTGGTATCAGCGTTTCATTTGAACCAACCTATTGTGGTGCCTGCGGCTACTCGGGACTTGGAGGCTTCCAAGTTGCTGGATGTAGTCCGGGCCCTGAAAATCTATGTTTCCAGGACGGCTAGAGTCAGAAAAACTGACTCGCTGTTTATCCTGCATACACCCAATAAGCTGGGTGCTCCTGCTTCTAAGCAGACTATTGCTCGCTGGATCTGTAGCACGATTCAACTTGCACATTCAGCGGCTGGACTGCCGCATCCTAAATCAGTCAAAGCCCATTCCACGAGGAAGGTGGGCTCTTCTTGGGCGGCTGCCCGAGGTGTCTCGGCTTTACAACTTTGCCGAGCTGCTACCTGGTCGGGATCAAACACGTTTGCAAAATTCTACAAGTTTGATACCCTGGCTGAGGAGGACCTTGAGTTTGCTCATTCGGTGCTGCAGAGTCATCCGCACTCTCCCGCCCGTTTGGGAGCTTTAGTATAATCCCCATGGTCCTTACGGAGTACCCAGCATCCACTAGGACGTCAGAGAAAATAAGATTTTACTCACCGGTAAATCTATTTCTCGTAGTCCGTAGTGGATGCTGGGAGCCCGTCCCAAGTGCGGAATTCTGCAATACTTGTATATAGTTATTGCTTAACTATAGGGTTTTTTTGTTCTGAGCCATCAGTTTAATGAGGCTCAGTTGTTGTTCATACTGTTAACTGGGTATAGTTATCACGAGTTGTACGGTGTGATTGGTGTGGCTGGTATGAGTCTTACCCTGGATTCCAAATCCTTTCCTTGTAATGTCAGCTCTTCCGGGCACAGTTTCCCTAACTGAGGTCTGGAGGAGGGGCATAGAGGGAGGAGCCAGTGCACACCAGTCTCCTGCGGAGCCCGTCTATTCCCCATGGTCCTTACGGAGTACCCAGCATCCACTACGGACTACGAGAAATAGATTTACCGGTGAGTAAAATCTTATTATCTCCTTTGCTTCGGGCTGAATTACATTTTCAGTATTATGACTGGAGCATAGTGGAATCAATTACATAATTGTTTTTATTGCTATTAAAAGGATTGGTACATATTGTCTTAATTATCAAATTGGTATATGCATTTTTATTGTGAGTTATAAAATGTTTATACTTTATGATGTGTCCTGATTGTTGTTATTCTGCCATGGAAATATTTTTTATTATTGCAGTGGGCCATTTTTATTTACCAGACTTAAAACTACATACCCCTTTTCCGCTTATGAATCACAATCCGAAAAGAAAAATGGGCTAGTTCAGAATAAAGTCACTTCTGCCAGCATGAGCCATGGGAAAACAAGAGATCGGTAAGGCCATGGTACTAGGGGGTCATGGCCAAGTTTGGGGGCATGGCCCTGCCCTGTTGTGAATACTGAGGTCCTATTGAAGCTATATGCCGCTTGTGCCAAGGGGTGCGGGGTCAAGACATCATGGGACCTTCAGACAGCCTCCCTCTTGGCACTCCTGAGTTCACTTACTGAAATGGTTTAAATGTGTTGTTAAAGGCACAGCAAAGCTTTCCATTTAGATCAAGACGGGTGAAATACAACTGAGTAACTGATGTTGAAGCTTTATTTTGCCAAGAACTAAAACCTGTGTAAAAAATGGTGATGTTCCAATAGATATCAATATCAATATTCTATGTAGAAAATATGTACAGAAACAACACTCCAGTCCTTAATAAATTCCCTCTGTCATTGTTAAAAAGAAATGTATTCACAGTAATGAGGACTAATCCAATGTGCTGCATTTCCACAACTCTCTGGCCATAAAAGTGTTAAATAATCTTAAAGTGATGATATCACACAGATAAGTGTGGAACATCTGGGCTCATGAAATGTACCAACAATTCCAGTATTCAAAGCGGAATGAAACAAAAAACAAATTAATAACACAAGAGTCTAGTCAGCAGATAAAATACATGATCTCACAATCACATAATTTGTGCATGTTGCTGACCTCATAAGTAAATATGGCCATCATGTGTATATGCTTTAGCGCCCTTACAATGATACTGAAGGTGTAGTTACTTTTATCTGCCCACTTACAATATTTAGCATTATGTTAATTGATGGTGAGATATTAATTCAAAACTATTCTCCACTTTCTGTTTTTTTCTGGACTGGTAGGAACCACAGGTCTTTTCAGCTGGCGCAGGGAGGGTGACTCAGGTATTGACACAGAAGAAAGGAAAGCATTAAAAAGGAAATGTTACATGGGAAAAAATGGTCTCGAGAGAGGAGAAAAGGGGAAACAAAATATAAAGAAAGACAGGAAGGTATAAAAACACATAGATAAAGCTAAAGAAAATGTGAAGATGCAGGAAGGAAGCACCCGAGAGCACAAGAAAGGATATAACATATCCAATCATAACAGAAAAGGATAAGAAAAGTGAGAGTGAGAAGCATCACACAGAACGCTTTGGTTACTTGTACACTGTACTGCCAGAAAGACATCATTCAAGTCATCCTGCCACAATGGCTGAATGTGCCAGGATGTCTACAGTTCCCAGCAGCCGCTGTTCTATCTTATACAATGTATGCATCTATACTCCTCTGTAGCTCTACGATAATGTATTAGGCATGATCATGGCTTGCTGGCTGTACTATCACAGGCCGACAGCTGGGATGCATTATTATTATTATTATGTAATTTCAAGAAAAGTAAACAAAAATATGTGATGGTCACCCAGTATGAAGGGATTTGGACTTTACCCAGATTCCATGACACACAGCAGTCAAAGTACAGATGGAGCAGACTTTGTGGTAGAGAAAATCACACAAGCATTAAAGATTAAGTGGAGCTTCTGCAAAATCTCTATATGTAATGTATTTACATAATGAAAGTTGTAAATGTGTCTAATGGGAATTGAATTCTGTAAATACTTTTGTTGCATAGCTTATATACATTCCATTCTTACTCTCTTTGAATTTCCAGGGAGACTCCTGAATTTTCCAGTAAGGTAGATCAGCCTCCTGGATTCCATCCACTTACCAAGTGAAGTGAGCAGTCTACGGGATTGGTGATGCCATTTGTGGCCCTGACCCATGCTGCACAATGCCACAAATTACAATGATGCTATTTCTGGTACCACGCCTCTTGCACATTTTACCTAGATCTTTCCCTCCATGATCTCAAAGAAGAGACCATTGAAAATTCAACTAATATACTTAGACAATTTTGTACAGACAAGTCTACAGAATACTGTATCTCAGATAAAGGGCTATATTCAATTGATGTTATATCCTCTCCAACAATGCAGACTCAACTTGATTACAAGTCGAATCTGCATCAGCAGCAAACTATCGAAAACAGCGGCGTTTTCGACAGAAACACGTGGATCAGCGAGTAATTCGCCGATCCACGTGTTTTCCGACAAGTGCCGTTTTTTTCGACAGTCGAAAAAACGGCACATTTAATGAATAGGTCGAATGTAAATTCGACCTAAAACTGACGAAAAGTGCAGTTTTTATGACTGTCGGAAAAAACGTCATGAATTGAATATACCCCAAAGATGCAATCTTATTTTGGTAGCCAGGGTAAAGGAAATACTATATATTGACTTGTCTGAGATCACAGATTACACATTTTACAACCAGTCTTAGGGCGGGATTCAATTCTTTTCACCCCTTTCCACACCCGTTCTGTTTCTGCCCTCAGGGACATTGTATCATTATTTCAGCTCGCTACCTCTGGAGTAGCGAGGCACTCAACCCTTTACACAGCTAAACCTGATTACGGTGGGTGCAATATGCGCGATAACGGAGATCATTTTAGAAAGGAAATTGGGCGTGATATGTCATTTGAATCTCACGCTTAGAGTTTTATTGATATTTAATAAGAACATTTAAAACTGAATCACAAACCAAAAATGTAACTTAAATACTTTTTGCAAACAATTGTTAATGGCTTAATCTAACTATATATTTCTATAGGTACTCCCATATTCTGAGTCACACTGAAACTTCTAAACACTCTCACTGCATCGCTGGATTACTCATGTTTGTACATACAAGGATCTCATGTGGACATATGCACCAAACTGAGTAACGCCAATATAACTAGCTTATTGACAGCCTATTCTGCCTTACAGGTAAATACATTATTAAAATAAAACAATTGATGTAAAAAAACAAACATCATTTTCATTGTGATACTAATATATTAACTGTTTTCGTTTTACATTTATACATTTTAAACTATGCCTTTTTACATATTATTATGTATGTTTACCCCATCTAGAATAAACAACAAAAAATAACACGTTTTAAACGCAGAACATTGATTTATATAAACAATGCATAATGTCTTACTTTACAAATATATAACAGTATAAAAACTGCAAAAAAAAAAATGAAAAAAATATATTTTCAAACAATTCCAAATATTGGAAGATATTACGGACATCCTGCACCAGACCCCTCAAACATTCTCTGTTCAGCTTTCTTACAGCAGCCTCAGATAGTGGTGGTTTTTACATGGCTGAATTTGGGGAAACAAACAAAATATAAAGAAATAAAGCAACATCAAGACTTGTAAAAAATATAACTTGCAGAGTTGCTGCAGGGCTATTGCTGGGTATCTGACAGGAGCCACATTTTGCTAAATTCTAAATACAATGTGTTTAACATATTTGTGGTGCAGGGAGTATCTACACATTGCATGTTTTAATAAAATAGCCACCATATCTTATTGACAATTTTATTAATAGGGGTCTACAAAAGTTATTTGCATGCCTCCACAACACCCCCCCCCCCCCAAAAAAAAAAAAAAATCTTAATCCAGATGAATGAGAATGCTCAGCCTCCTCCTTATCCAGATGTACTTTGTTTTTGTTAATTACCCCCGCATCTTTGCTTGGTTTCCAAGGCTTGGCATGTATATGGACATGGAAGATCTAGCCCTCTCCAGTCAAGATAGATATCAGGACTTTATTTCTACCTGGTCTGCTTGGTTGGACTATAAAGACTCTACTGAGCACAGACTTCAGCTGTTGAAGTAGGGGTTGCCAGGGTAGTCATGATCCACCTGCTTTGATACTCCTTTGTTGTTGCCAGGATCATTTGTAGCATAGAGATGGGTTTATTCACATCCGACCATCCTACCTACTTTACCCGTCCTGTCCTCTCCTTCTTTTCTCAATCTTTGCCTATGCCTCCCTCCTTTCCTCTATGTTTCCTCCAGAAATGTTTTTTGTTTTGTTATTTGATGTATTGTAATCGCATTCTCACCATGACTGTACGAATGACATTTTCATTGCCTCTGTAATTTTTGAATGCTAATAAACATTTATTATACAAAAAATAAATATCTTACATGAGGCAAGGAGTCACTGCATTTAATGTAGATCTTAACTTTTTCATACACAGAATGGTTTTATACCCTAACAAGCAGCAGTCACGTTGATTAAATTTGGACCTCTCCTGCTGCCCATGACCATAGGTTTCAAAGGTTTCCGTCCCTGCAAGACACTCCATTGCCACTCCAGTTGCACCACAATGTGGTGGGTACCAATTCAGGGTTGGCAACAGGATTCTTGAATACAATCATGTTTTGGGGGCCTTTAGCTCTCCCTGGTACAGGCCGGTCAGCCATTGCTCATTACTCTTATATCTCTGCAGACCTATACCAGTTTCTCAGCACCATCCCAGTGTGTCTCTCCAACCTCATCTCCTTCTCTGTCTCTCCATCTCCAGCCACATCCCCCTCTCTGTGCAACTCTGTGTTTCCCTGGCACTTGCAAACCCCCCACCCCCGCACCCCTTCATTGTGTCTTTTTTGCCCCAGCGCTTTTTTGCCCCACATTTTCCTTGCCTGTCTTCTGCTGTTTCTGCCCATCAGCAGGAGGATGTGACATGATGGCATTACGTATGCTGTGCTGCAAAAAAAATAATCTTTATTGGGCTGATCGCTGGGCTCGCTCATCCTGCCTGTGCCCTGCAGTATAGACTGTAGCAGTACAGACAGGCTGGACATACTTCTAAGTGGCTGGGGCCAATAGGAGTCTCAGGCCAGGTGCAGGTGTCTACCTAGTACTCCTCTGTCACCGAGCCTGTACCTAAATCTCGGGATTTCCAAAGCTTTGCAGACCTGTAGGATGCAACCTTAAGAACACTGCTGAGGAATGGAACTGCCAAACCTAGCCTAGTATCCATTATTTCAGATAGAAGAAGCAGCGCCCTCTAGCTAAAGTAAGCTGCCCTCATATTTGCATGTGAATGGAGCATATCAACAGTCTAAACCCAAATTGTCTTCCTTGTTTGACAGTGGTCTTACTTGACCTACACACGAAGCTGCGGATCTCTTTGAGAGTCCACATTAAAATGGATACGTGTTCACAGTCACCCAACATGGCTGGCCGCACTAATTTATGTAAATATTACAGAATACATCAATTAATAAAAAGTTTGTCAAACTTGCGAGTGTTTTTATTATTATTTAATAATGTTCTTTTTATTTATACATAATAATGTTCTTTTTATTATTACATGTGCGTTAGACATCTCTTCTTATGGCATTCACATGAAACCAGCAGTCATCATTACCAACAATGATTTTTTTAATCAATTTTAAAGGCATCAAAAACCAAACCCAAAACTGAGCCAAAACACTTTAGGGTGGTTTTGCCAAAACCAAACTAAAGCAAAACACAGGGGTTTACAACGTTGCACACAGCTATATAAAAATACAGGTTTAGTATGAAATACCTACAATCAAAATCCCGACGGTCAAAATACCGAACACAATTGACCAACTGTCAAAATGCCAACAAGGTCAAAATACGACATTTAAAATGTTGACAGGTCGAAAAGTCGACACAAGTTTTTCATATTTTTTTGTGTATGTCGACATAGGTCAACATGTACACCGTATATATGGACAGTTGCTGTGCTCGCCATACTTCGGGCACGGTGCCTCGCTGAGCTCAGCACACTTATATTCCAGCTCCACTGGAATGGTAAAGTATGAACAAGTTAGTTTCAATAAAAAAATCACGAAAAACGCATGTTGACGTTTTGACCTGTCAACATTTTAAATGTTGGTATTTTGACCTTAGTGTATAAGCACAAGAAATTGTAAATGTGTGAGTGCGCTGTCAACGGCGGCCTGTATAGGGTTGGTTAGTCCCTAGAAGGGTGAATATCTAAAAAGTAAAAAATTAACTGGCGCTGGCTGAGTTTCAAATAATAAACAGATGGATGGTTTCAATAAAAAATTATTTCACACATTTATTACACATACAGTAAAAACTAAAAGTTGATAGGTAGATAAAAAAAAGTCGAGGCTTCAAAAAAATAATAATGAGGTGGAATAAAAATAGAGTCTCTCAGTTAGTAGAATTCGACCACTTATATGCCAATTAAAATTAATAGCACTTGCTTCTGACTAGGGCTCATTTCTCCAAACAGTCCTCAATGACTTTAAATATGGATATTACCCATTTTCTCAGCAGTAGTCCCCTAGGGTCTCAATTGCAGTCAGAGATCCAGTAGCAGCAGGGGTATGTCCAGGGTTTCCAAATAAACAACACTTGTGAGGATCCTGTAGGAGCATAGAGGTCCAATTGTTGCCAGATTTAATAAAGATAGCAGTGGGTGCAGTCCCAGTGGTCAGGAAATGGAGGCTCAACGCGTTTCACTGGTCTTAGTGGCTGCCTGCTTCCTCAGGAGCCCCACCAACTGTCATCCCAAACTGACTCACTGGCAGTAGGTGTGGCTCCCCTGTTTAAAATGTGGACTGTGCTGCAGCCCTACCTCTGGAGCAGCCACTGGAAGGAAAGTGTAACAGGGATATGTAGGTCCAAAGGAGAAACTTTTTCCTACTTATTGGTCAAACAGTACTTTCCCATATGAAAATAAAATTGCAGTTATTATTGGAATTACATAGGTTTAGAAAACTCAATAATAGGGCATATTAGTCATAAAAAGTAATACAGTATTCTGCAATATACTAACATTATGGGACTGCTTTAAGAGTGCTTTATTTTATTTCATAAGTAGAATTTATATGATATAGTACAGTATATGTTCATAAAATATAAATTGCTGTGAAAGGACAATGTAAAACTACATCATATTTCTTATGTTGTAAAATACCTGTACTTTCCTTTTATTATCTGCGGTTATCCTGAGTGTCTGTTACCTTAGGGCAAATCCCAATGGACTGTACTGTTATTTTCATAGTACATAGTCTGTTGAATATAAGCATTAGGCGTGTAGATTTGTGACACTGGTGCAAATAGTTTTGTTAATACTTTGTTAATACTAGACACAGTGTTGTATTTATTTTCTGATCTTATCCCTGTTGTATCCCTGTTGTATGCATTTCTCAGCTATGGAACCTACTTACATCACAATTACATTACCTTTACACACATATCACAGCAAGCCCTGGGGAGGATAACAAATGGTGATAATGCCACCATAGCTAATCCATTTCACACTACCAGAGAAATGTTTGCTTAAAGACACAATGGAGGTTTTCATAGCTGTTGATCTTAAAGATAATGCTAACAAATCAGAACTAAAGCAACCTTCATTTCTCAGTTGCCTTAAACACCACAGTAGATGAAAAATGGCTGATTAAAGGAGCAGAACAAGGGGACTATTTATTAAGCACATTTACTCCTCAAAATTAGACGGTGTCAGCATGATTTAAGTGACCTGCCTATTTAAAAAGACTCTAATGCAGTGATACTGCCTTAGCATAATGGGGCTTGTCCCTGTTAATGAACATCATAGTCAAGAGGTGCTATCTGCTTTGCCCCTATTTATGCTTTGTCGCCAGAGAGGGATCATCTGATCGGTATCCGGACTCCAGAATGACCTTTTTCCATGTCAACCTTTTGTCCATGTCGACCTAAGGTGTGTCGACCAATCGATGTCGAGCTAAGGTGTGTCGACCTTTTTGGTGTCGACCTGGAGTCCCATACCCATCTGATCTCTCCCTGCCAGCCTTCACACTCCTCTGTTCCTTATTATAGCATTTTTCAAGTGTGAATGTTTCCCAGCATGCAGTATTGTGACAGCAATAGCTATTGAGAATCTAACAAAAATTTAGTAACTCCACGCTAATGGTCAGATTTAATAGAGTATAGCTGCTCCATTTAATAACATGATAACTTTAAAAATTAATACGGGAGCTCTTGATTGTGTATCTTTAATATAGGACGTGATACCTGCAATAAAAAAAATATTAAACAGAAAAGACAATGGTGGTCATTCCGAGTTGTTCGCTCTGTAATTTTCTTCGCATCGCAGCGATTTTCCGCTAATTGCGCATGCACAATGTTCGCACTGCGACTGCGCCAAGTAAATTTGCTAAGAAGTTTGGTATTTTACTCACGGCATTACAAGGTTTTTTCTTCGTTCTGGTGATCGTAATGTGATTGACAGGAAGTGGGTGTTTCTGGGCGGAAACTGGCCGTTTTATGGGAGTGTGTGAAAAAACGCTACCGTTTCTGGGAAAAACGCGGGAGTGGCTGGAGAAACGGGGGAGTGTCTGGGCGAACGCTGGGTGTGTTTGTGACGTCAAACCAGGAACGAAATTGACTGAACTGATCGCAGATGCCGAGTAAGTGTGGAGCTACTCAGAAACTGCAAAGAAATTTCTATTCGCAAATTTGAGAATCTTTCGTTCGCAATTTTGCTAAGCTAAGATTCATTCCCAGTAGGCGGCGGCTTAGCGTGTGCAATGCTGCTAAAAGCAGCTTGCGAGCGAACAACTCGGAATGAGGGCCAATGTTTTCAGCTCTTCCAGTCTCTCAGTGGAATAAGGTTGAGGGTTCCGCAGCTGAGCTGTTAGCATGCCAGTGGTGTGTGGTGCACTGTGGTGATCTGTATGGGCAGTTAGATAGTCTGTGCCCATACAGATCACCACAGTGCACCGCACACCACTGGCATTATAACAATGGAACCCTCAACCTTATTCCACTGACGGACTCCATCCCAATGTAAGATTCTTTTAAAAAAGTTGAAAACATTGGGGGTAATTCCAAGTTGATCGCAGCAGGATTTTTGTTAGCAATTGGGCAAAACCATGTGCACTGCAGGGGAGGCAGATATAACATGTGCAGAGAGAGTTAGATTTGGGTGGGGTGTGTTCAATCTGCAATCTAATTTGCAGTGTAAAAATAAAGCAGCCAGTATTTACCCTGCACAGAAATAAAATAACCCACCCAAATCTAACTCTCTCTGCACATGTTATATCTGCCTCCCCTGCAGTGCACATGGTTTTGCCCAATTGCTATCAAAAATCCTGCTGCGATCAACTTGGAATTACCCCCATTGTCTTTTCTGTTTAATATTTTTTTTTTTTTATTACAGGTATCACATCCTACATTAAAGATAGGATTGATTGTCAAGCACTCCCGTATTCATTTTTAGAGTTATCATGCTACTGAGAATCTGACAGACCGCAGGTCCAAACAGAGGGATTACTACAACCAACGCAATGTGGAACAAGAATTAGATATTAAAGAGCTGTGAGTCAGATTAATAATATTCAACAACATATAATACAATAGAAACAACATATAATACAATAGAAACATTAATCTTAAGCAGTCGGTGTAAAAAAAAAAAAATGTCTGTGCCAATAAAGACATAAATAGAAAAAATACATGTTTAGATGTAACCCAATATAGAGCGTTCTTTTATTTATAAGAAAAAAAAGTCTTGGGAACTTTGAGGCAATATATCCCATATAGATGTTAGTATGCAATGCGTTTAGTACCAAATATTCCAGGCCATCCATACAAAGTAATCAGTATTTTAGAAAAACTCACAATTGTATCCACACGGTTTTGCTCCAGGGTAAATATAATATGCAAAAATTCCAATGAATGCTCCTACCTTCCTGCTGCTGGGACTTCCTATAATGCAGCCTGTAGGAGGATCCATTCATTATACAGTAGTATCTCCCGTAATGGAATTATATACAATACCCATGGGGAACCAATTTTAAGAACACCAGGCTGCCATGTGAGGTTTGGATTGCAATGTGTCAATAAGGATTTTTTTTTTTGCGGGTGGGCCCAACAACCCTTAATGATAGTCATTTACTAAATGAACTGTTTAAATTGGCTAATCTGACCACTGTACTCACCGCTGTGTTGTCCAGTTTGTGGTCAGATCTCCAGGGTCCGACATCCTGGAGAGCTTGAAAAGAATATGGGGGGCAGATGTATTAACCTGGAGAAGGCATAAGGAAGTGATAAACCAGTGATAAATGTAAGGTGATAAACACAGCAGCCAATCAACTCCTAACTGTTAATTTACATATTGGAGCTGATTGGCTGGTGCATTTATCACTGGTTTATCACTTTCTTATGCCTTCTCCAAGTAAATACATGCTGAAGCTGATTGCGCAGCAGAGACACCTGTCATTGACTACACAGGCTGTGAAATAATTATTTTATTTTATTTTATTGAGAATGAGGGAAACAGATGCTCATTGCTCACATCTTACTTAAGTAATGCTGTAGTGAAAGTCACATAAATGTTATAACATTGTATTTTAATCTAAAATAATACAGATTTGTGTCTAGTCAGCAGTAAAAAAAAATATTTCTCAGAAAAAAATTGATATTAAAAAGTATTAGGTGGAAACCTAAGTTTTGCTGTAACATTTATGCCAATACTTCCTTGCTCTGTAAGACCTACTGTACATACAGTGCATCTGGAAAGTATTCACAGCGCTTCACTTTTTCCACATTTTGTTATGTTACAGCCTTATTCCAAAATGGAATAAATTAATTTTTTCCATCCAAATTCTACACACAATACCCCATAATGACAACGTGAAACAAGTTGGGTTTTTTTAGATTTGTGCAAATTTATAGAAAATAGGAAATGAAGAAATCACGTGTACATAAGTATTCGCAGCCTTTGCTCAATACTTAGTTTATGCGCCTTTGGCAGCAATTACAGTCTCAAGTCGTTTTGAATATGATGCCACAAGCTTGTCACACCTATATTTGTGTAATTTTGCCCATTACTCTTTGCAGCACCTCTCAAGTTCCATCAGGTTGGATGGGAAGCGTCTGTGCACAGCCATTTTCAGATCTCTCCAGAGATGTTCAATCTGATTCAAGTCTGGGCTCTGGCTGGGCCACTCAAGGACGTAGACAGAGTTGTCCTGAAGCCACTCCTTTGATATCTTGGCTGTGTGCTTAGGGTCGTTGTCCTGCTGAAAGATGAACCGTCGTCGCAGTCTGAGGTCAAGAGCGCTCTGGAGCAGGTTTTCATCCAGGATGTCTCTGTACATTGCTGCATTTATCTTTCTCTCTATCCTGACTAGTCTCCCAGTTCCTGCTACTGAAAAACATCCCCACAGCATGATGCTGCCACTACCATGCTTCACTGTAGGGATGCTATTGGCCTGGTGATGAGCAGTGCCTGGTTTCCTCCAAACGTGACGCCTGGTATTCAAGCCAAAGAGTTCAATCTTTGTCTCATCAGACCAGATCATTTTGTTTCTCATGGTCTGAGAGTCCTGCCATCTGCTTTTTACTAAGGAGTGACTTCCATCTGGCCACTCTACCATACAGGCCTGATTGGTGGATTACTGCAGAGATGGTTGTCCTTCTGGAAGGTTCTCCTCTCTCCACAGATAAATGCTGTAGCTCTGACAGAGTGACCATCAGGTTCTTGGTCACCTCCCTGACTAGG
Source organism: Pseudophryne corroboree (assembly GCF_028390025.1). Taxonomy (NCBI): domain Eukaryota; kingdom Metazoa; phylum Chordata; class Amphibia; order Anura; family Myobatrachidae; genus Pseudophryne; species Pseudophryne corroboree. Next base: position 479,326,249 of record NC_086447.1, on the reverse strand, counting down.
GTCCTTCTCCCCCGATCGCTCAGTTTAGATGGCCGGCCAGCCAGCTCTAGGAAGAGTCCTGGACCTTTGATAAAGCTGCCAAGTGACAGCAAAATGCGTAAGAAAGCCAGACTCTGGACCTGGGCATTGCCATATCACTTTGCGGGATACTTTTGTGGCCATCCAAAGCTTTGGGAAGCTCCAGCTACAATGCATGTGGTCAAACATCAAAGGGGAGATCTACCATCTTTCTTGCGTAGGACCGAAGTGCACAGTGGATCCTTGCTAGGTGGAATACCCAGCTGCAACCACAGGTAATCGGTAAATATTTACCTAAAGACTGGATAATGTTTCTCATATTGCCAAAAGGATCTCATATGACAAAAGTTGAACTGTTTACCTTTAATATTGGCAGATTAATTTGCCCCTATCAGAGACTGATTATGATCAAGAGCCTGGCAGCAAGGCTCTTTTACAGTTTTATGAATTTATCCGATATATGTGTCATTTTTAGACATTGTGTGTTTTATTAAAACATGTGAATATTTGCATTCAAACACTTGTTACTATTTCCATCTTTTTGAGTGTTGTTTTTTGCATTTGTATATTTTAGTTTAGCTTTTGTCTGGGTGGTTGACTATCTTCCAATTTAACAGCAGCTTAGAGAACCAGCTCCAAAGCACCTTAATTAGTATTAAGTTATTAATATCTTTTTCTTGCAACAGAGTTAGGAAGAGTCCTGGTGGTTCTGAACTTCTTCCATTTACAGATGATGGAGGCCACTGTGCTCATTGGGACCTTCAAAGCAGAAGATATTTTTCTGTACCCTTCCCCACATTTGTGCCTCGAAACAGTTCTGTCTCGGAGGTCTACAGACAATTTCTTTAACTTCATGCTTGGTTTGTACTCAGACATGCACTGTCAAGTGTGGGACCTTATATAGACGTGTGTGCTTTTCCAAATCATGTCCAATCAACTGAATTTACCACAGGTGGATTCCAACTAAGCTGTAGGAACATCTTAAGGATGATCAGTGGAAACAGGATGCACCTGAGCTCAATTTTGAGCTTCGTGGCAAAGGCTGTGAATACTTATGTACATGTGATTTCTTAGTTTATTATTTTTAATAAATTTGCAACCAAAAAAAACCATCAATTTTTTTTACGTTGTCATTATGGGGTATTGTGTGTAGAATTTGGAGGGAAAAATGTAATTTATTCTATTTTGGAATAAGGCTGTAACATAACAAAATGTGGAAAAAGTGAAGCGCTGTGCATACTTTCTGGATGCACTGTATACTATATGAGGCCTATAAAACTGTAATCAGGTGTAACACTTTTTGGGAAGTAACTTGCTAGGGAGATGTGACTTACAATTAAGGGCTCAAAGGAAGTGCTACTGAAGGACTTAAGGTGCCCTAGGGGCTTGCAAAAAAGTAGCTTCAGGAAAGGAGATCAGTGAACGGGAAAGAGGGAGCACTAAAACAAAGGAGGAAATCCTCTCTGACAAACAGCCTGATGTGAAAGAGCAGGTAATATCTCCAGGACAGCATGCACTCTCCCATCTTCTACAGTAAGTCTCACATTCCTGAGCTGAAATGTGCTGCTGTCTTGTTTGGTAACATTCTAATTTTTTAAGGCCACAATAAACTTCATCTTCTGGACGAAATGTTGATCCCTTGGGAATCTGAGAACTTCTTTTTAGGGCCATGGGGGAGATGGGATGAATAAGAGATTACATTCTTTATGATATAGTATAACTCAGAGGTTCCCAAACTGTGTGCCGTGGCTCCCTGGGGTGCCTCGGGACACTTGCAGGAGTGCCCTGGATTGGTGGTCCAGGACCAATTAAAATTATTCATGGTCAATATAATAGGCAAAACCAGTGCTGGTGGCTGCCAGTCATAAAATATGTGGCCAAACAGAAGCACATCTTGTCCCTCACCACACAACTGACCCTAAGGATGACATATAAATGCAATCTACTTAATGTAATATTTCTTTCTAAATTTCTCAATAAGAATTTTTTGGCATAGGGGTGCCGTGAAAAAAATTCTGATATTCTAGGGCGCCGTGATTCAAAAAAGTTTGTAAACCACTGGTATAACTTAAATAATAGTTTAATATCCTTACACACTTTCTGCTTGACAGAGCACTTGTTTTGTGGTTTCTTGTTTTGCTCATTTGTCAGTTATAAGGATAAGGTAGTGTTATCTCTGGCGGTAACCGTTTCAGGAATTATCTGTGCTGTCTTAATTTACAGACAGAATGGAGGGCAAGAATAAAGCATCTCATTAATCACTTACCTAGTACAGTCGTATGGGATGCAAAGGCGACTACCTGGGTTTTCACGCTGGGGGGAGACAGGGGACACTAATACAGAGAATCTATGGACACTGGAGAATGGGAGGGTGGTTGTGCCACTGTGGATTTATTACCAGTAGGAAGGAGCAGGGGTAATTCAGGCTGAGGCAATTGAAGCCCTGAGATGCTTTTAGCATCTCACTGGGCTCCCGGGGTGTGCACACACAGTGCACACGCCTCCGCAAAGGACTTTAGACTGCGATCGCGTCTGAATTAGGCCCTAGGTCCTGGTCTGGACTCTGCAGTATCCAACACACACAGATAGGTGCAAAAGGTCCTGTCTCTCCACCTGACTGACACACACAAGCAGGTTTAAATACTGTGCCTGAACTACACTTAATTGAAGAAAGGGTGTGGTTATTTACTGAGCCACAGAAGATGAACCCTTTTTCAAATGTGGTACAGTTCCATAGTGAACTGTTAACACTATAGGGTCTATTTACTAAGCCTGTGATGGAGATAAAGTACCAACCAATCAGGTTCTCTATCTGCCATGTTACAGGCTGTGTTTGAAAAATGACAGTTATGAGCTGGCTGGCTGGTACTTATCTCCGTCCACTTTGTCTCCATCATAGTCTTAGTAAATAGACCCCTCCATTTGTTAAAAGTTCCAACCTTAAAAAAATTAATTTACAGAAGTGTCCTCTATCATTGTTGCTGCAGTGAAGATGAAGCTAGTCGCACCTAGTCATGAGTACGTTTACTAATGCCGGACATCATTTTGTGCATTTTTCCTTGAAAATATGTCTTCTTCGCATCGCAATGCGAATAAGACACATATGCAGATTCTGCTGATTAAACACTGTAACTGGAAAATAAAGTACTGTAGCATAACATTTCTATGCAAATACAGCAGCAGTTCAGTAGCGCACGCGGGGGGGTGGGTGGGGGGGGGGGTTTGAGTACCCCAACCCCCCAATGGACCAAACTTTTTTTTTTTCAGAGACGGAAACAGTCTTGTCTCCATCTCTGCAGCTGCCACGGGCCCCCAGCTAAGATCAGAGCTGCCCGGTCTCCCACTGCTGGTTCAGCTGTCAGCGCTTCCGCATAAGGTGGTTTTCATATACCTGATGCTGAGTGCTGACAGTTGAACCAGGAGTGGGAGGCTGGACAGCGAGCCACAATCACAGAGAGGGACATAGGAGGATCTTTGCCGCCCAACTGCCCGGCAAGGCTACGAAAGAGGTCCACAGCTCCTGTAGCAGCTTAGCCATACCTCCCAACATGACCCTCTCCAGGAGGGACACAATGTTCTGCTTCTGGACTTTTTTCTTAATTTATGATTGCCATCACCTGTGTTGAACAGGTTCATGGATAAGAAAGTTGTTTCAGCACAGGTGATGGCAATCATACATTAAGAGGGAAGTCCAGGATCAGAGCATTCTGTCCCTCCTGGAGAGGGTCATGTTGGGAGGTATGGCTTAGCCCACACAACAGACAAGCTGTGTATGTAAGTATGCTGTGTGCCCTGTGTTTGTAAGTGTAATGTTTGTGTATGCTGTGTGTGTGTGTGTGTGTGTGTGTGTGTGTGTGTGTGTGTGTGTATAACTATGGTGTATGTGTATGTGTGTGTGTGTGTGTGTGTGTGTGTGTGTGTGTGTGTGTGTGTGTGTATGTGTGTGTGTGTGTGTATGCTGTGTGTGTGTGTATAACTATGGTGTATGTGTATGTGTGTGTGTGTGTGTGTGTGTGTGTGTGTGTGTGTGTGTGTGTGTGTGTGTGTGTGTATGTCACCCCGCATGTCAGAGTAAGTGATTGTAGATGTACTAAATTTAGCACATCTACGATCGGATCTGAATTACCCCCCCTGCGGCCATTTTTATGGAGTTCTGCTCATGCGCAGTAGAGAAATCTCAGGGAAAATGGCCGCCGCACCATTTTTCCGGGGATCTGCGCATGCGCAGAAGAGTCTGAGCGCTCTAGTGCTCAGACTCTCCCCGCTGAATTTCCACATATATTCTCCTCAAGCGGGATGCAGGAGATGTGCATACGCTTGCAGGGATGTATAGAACAACCTGAAAAATCGGGATTCTCCTGCAACTTCCGGGAGAGTAGGCTAGTACCAGTGGTGTATCTATAATGGGTGCAGAGGGGGCCCACACCGCACACACTGCACCCATTTCTCCTATATTTACTTTTCTGGCATCCATCGGTGTCCGTGTGTGGGCCTCCACCTCTCCCTAATCCCGTAGCCGCAGCGTTGTTAGCACTCTGAGAGCACTAGAGACTCTGGCACAGTGCCAGAGTCTACAGTGCATGCGCAGGTCTCCAAAAAAATGGCCACCGTGCCTTTTTTTCAGAGACCTGCGCATGTGCTGTAGACCAGTCTCTAGTGCTCACTCGTAGCACTAACAGTTCTGCCGCTGCCGGCTGCGGGACGGGAGAGGAGGGGGCCCACACACGGAGACTGCACTGTCCCCTCATCTCTAGATAAGCCTGTGTCTAGTACGGTTTCATCTGGGTGCTCCGTTGTGAATGGTCTGTTCTAAGCATTTGAGAGTGATATAGTGGGGAAAGATAAACCACCAACCAATCAAATCCTAACTGTCATTTTTCAAACACAGGGGGAGATTTACTAAGCAGTGATAAAAGTGGAGAAGTGAGGCAGTGGAGAAGTTGCCCATGGCAACCAATCAGCATTGACGTAACATTTATAATTTGCATACTATGAAAGCATACAGAGCAGCTAACTGGCTCACTTCTCCACTTTTATCACTGCCTAGTACATGTCCCTCTAAGTCTGTAACATGGCAGTTAGGAGCTGATTGGTTGATACTTTGGGCCTAATTTAGACCTGATCGTTAGGCTGCGTTTTCATACAGCGGGCTATCAGGTCTAAACTGCGCATGCGTATGCACCGCAATGCGCAGGCACGTCGCACGAGTACAAAGCGGATCGCCACTCAGCGATGAGTTTGTGCGAAGAATCCATTCGCACGGGCGTTCGCAAGGAGATTGACAGGAAGAAGCCGGTTGTGGGTGGCAACTGACCGTTTCTGGGAGTGGCTGGAAAAACGCAGGCATGTCCATGCGTTTGCAGGGAGGGTTCCTGACGTCAATTCCGGTTCCGAACATGCTAAAGTGTTCGCAGCGGCTGAGTAAGTCCTGGGCTACTCTGATACTACACAAGATCTGTTTGTACAGCTTTGCTACACATGTGTTAGCACACTTGCAGAGCGAAAATACACTCACCTATGGGCGGCGACTTTACGAACGCAGGACTGCAAAAAAAACCCTAGCGAGCGAATAGGTCTGAATTAGGCCCTTTATCACTATCTAAGGCTTAGTACATATGCCCTATAGTGTCTATAATGTGCTGCAGAATATGTGTATGCTATAGAAATAAATGGTAATAAATAAAATAAACTTTTTCTGATAAATATAAAAATTTTACATGTATTTTTTACAAACATTTTGAAGCTAAAGTCACTGGATTGAGATGGCTGTAATTTATACACTACTTGCCTCTATGTCAGTCACTGCTACCAACCTCCGTGTAATGTGCAGGAAATGACTTTTCCATGATCTTTCATCACTTCAGCAGCCCAGACAGCACTTCACAGTCATTCAGCATGTTATCACACTGATAAGTGAGTGCTTACTTTCTAATAGCTTTCAACTAGCATGCTTTGTCATACACAGATACCAGAGGACACAAAACATTGACAGTATTGGCAACAGAAACTAATTTCTTAAAACAAACAAAATGCCAACCAACATTAAGGGGTCTATCTATGTATTAATAATCACAGCTCTGCATCATTAAAGATATTTATATTTTTTAAATTTAAACGACAACATCCCCACCAGTGGTGGTTTGTACCTATGAGCTATGTCTAGGGGCATTCCAAGCCTAGGGCCGGCTGTACACTATGCCCCAAGACACCCGCACACACATGCTACCCAGCACCTCACCAAGGACGTGCGGTGAGCTAAATGGCTCAGGAGGCACTGGCTAACCCAGAGCCAGATTTCCATGCAATATATAAGCCAAAGGGTACATCTGGGCATTATACACAGGTGCAGCATTATAAACTCCTGGGAATTTGGTGAGTTTTGATCAGAGATATGCTGAAAAGATAAGCAGGGGAGGCACTGCCTCACCTGCCATAGACTTTTTACTCCAGAGTTTGGGCTATAAAAATTATTAGAATAATGCAAAGAAGATATTTCAAACAAATTATTAGTATTTTTCATATATTTTATTCAATGAAAACTCTGGTTTAAACGTAAGTATGACAGGAAAGGCTCTGCCTCACCTGCCTCACCCCACCGCACGTCATACACCCGGTACCTCACACTCCTCTGAGACCTGGCCCTCCACCAGGGCCTGACTGCCCATCTGGCTCTTTTGGCATATGTCAGAAGGGCTGATGGGCGGACCTCTGGTCTGGCTGCTCCCCTGCCCCCCCGTCTCCATGGAAATGGAGGCATGCCGCAAATCCACGCCCCCTGACTCGCGGCACGTCCCCGTGTGCCATGTTGCGCGCTCCCACCCATCTCCAAGAAAATGAGGGTGTGCCGCGAGTCCACGCCCCACTGAATCGCAGCACGCCCCCGTTGGTAGCGCACCAATTTTGGCTACCAGTCCGTCTCTGCCTTCCACTGTATACACACCGGCACTGGCACACACCCACTTCCCGGCACCCGCACATACACAAGAGGAGGACAGATGCCGCAAGCAGCTGTACCTCCGGCTGGGCACTGCTCTGCTCCCTGATCCTTGGCTGTCTCACCCGCAGCTCCAGTGCCACGCTCGAGCCTCGTCCCGCCCAGCTCCCCCAATGTAGAGCTGACACTGATAGTCCTGGAGAGAGGATACAGGGAGGGGACTATTTGGCTGCTGCAGGATCTGTGGCCCAACTGAAAGATGGAGCACACCCCATAAGTGGGTTATGGGGTGTGCATGTGGGGGTGGGAGTAGGGTGTGTGGTGAGGGTAGTGGATTATGGGATGTATGTGAGGCGAACAGGAGGACTTTGGGATGTGTTGGGGGAAAGGGAGGGCAGGGTGTGTTGGGGGTGGAGGGATGTGGAGTGTATGTGGGGGGACAGGGGGAGTAGGGGATGTTGGAGGTAGAGGGGTATAGGGTGTATGTGGGAAGACATGGGGAGTAGGCAGGCGTTAAAGTGAGCCGGAACGGGGCGGAACTGCGTTCCATCAGTTCCACTTGGAGATGGAATGCAGTTCCGCCTCCTCCGGCTCACCTAACCCGATGTGTGAACGGAGCCGCAGGGAGATGCCAGGTGCCTGCTGAGATTGTGTTACCAGATGGCGATCGGCTCTCTCTCCACAGCGGAAGCCGGAGACAGGAGCTCACTACTGAGCTCTGTCTCTCTGCTCTGTCGGTGTGCGCTATGGGAGAGACGTCATGACGTCTCTCCCATAGCGCCAAGGAGCGGATGCCAGAAGGACTGCAGCAGCGGATGCGGGAGCGGGGCTTAGTGAGTATTGTGTCTGTTTGTTTGTTTTCATATGTTTCTACTGGGGGGCAAACTACAAGGGGGGCTCACTACTGGAGGGCATTACTATTGGAGGACATTACTACTTGAGGGCATTGCTACTGGGGGGCATTACTACAAGGTGGCAAACTACAGGGGGGGGCAAACTATGGGGGGGCATTACTTCTGGGGGGGCATTACTAATGGGGGAAAACTACAAGGGTGCTAACTACTTGGGGCATTACTACTGGGGGGCTAAACTGCTGGGGGCAAACTACAAGGGGGCTAGCTACTGGGGGCAAACTACAGGGTGGCTAACTACTGGGGGGGCTAAACTACTGGGGGCAAACTACAAGGGGGCTAACTACTGGGGGCAAACTACATGGTGGCTAACTACTGGGAGCAAACTACAGGGGGACATTACTACTGGGGGGTATTACTACTGGGGGGCATTACTACAGGGGGGGCTAACTACATGGGGGCTAAACTACAGGGGCTAAACTACAGGGGGCATTACTACAGGGAGAGCTAAACTACAGGGGGTAAACTACATGGGGCAAACTACATGAGGGCTAAACAACAGGGAGGCTAAACTACTGGGGGCATAACTGCAGGAGCTATAACTACAGGGGCTAAACTACAGGGGCATTACCACTGGGGGCTAAACTACTGGAGGGCTAAACAACACAGGATAAACTACAGGGAGGCTAAACTACTCGGGGCATAACTACAGGGGCTAAACTACTGGGGGCATTATCATTAAGGGCATTACTACTAGGGACACTTCTAATGAGGGCATTGTAAAGGGGGCACTTTATAAGGGGCACAACTCCTGGGGACATAAGGGGCGCTACTACTGGGGACATTGCATAAGGGGCACTACTACTATGGGCTCTATATAAGGGGCACTACCACTGTGGGCACTACCAGTACAGTGGACATTGCATAAGAGGCACTACAACTGTGGGCATTGTGTAAGGGGCGCTACTGCTGTGGGCATTGTGTGTATTTTGGGGTGCTACTACTGTGGGCATTACATGTATTAGGGGTGCTACTACTGTGGGATTTGTGTATAAACTACACTAATGTGTATCATAACATGAATAAGATTGTGCTACTGAGTGGCATAATTTTAATTGGGGATACTATTGTGTGACCACGCCTCTTTCTTTTTGAAACTATGCCCCTTTTGGGGCGTGCGCGCCGTAAATACCTTTATTGCATGGGCGCCAGGGGGAGGGGGGGTGAGTTCCACCACCTCTATAGGACCACTTTAAGCACGGGAGTAGGTCATGTAAGGGTAGAGGGATATAGGGTTATGTGGTGTGAAAGGGGGAGTAGGGTGTGTGGGGGTATAGGGGTATGGCTATAGGGGTTGGGTAGGGGGAGATAGGGGTTTTGTGGGCTGTGGGCATAAGATGTGTATGTGTGGGATAAGGGATGTTGTGTGGGGTTATGGAATAGGGTACTGGGTCAGAGGCAGTACTAGCAGCAATGCAGCCAGTGCATTGCACCAGGGTCTGCAGGGATGAAGGTGGTGGGATTATCTGCTAGAGGGCACCAACAAAAATCTTGTCTAGGGCATCAAATTTGTTAAGGCTAGCTGGCTCTAGCTGCAAGAGAATCTGTTTACAATGGTGTAAACTAAAGGGCTAAACTCTGAAAAGAGGTACATAGAGGTCAGACCTGCAACGCTAATGAACCTTCTGCAAGAGATTTCAGTGATATCTCCTGCAAAGAGATTTCTGAGAAATATCTTGCATTAAGGTATTAGTACATAGCAACACTTCACAAAATTATGCAGAAACATTGCTAAATAGATCACCAAAATTGCAAACACCAAAAATTCCTGGATCTGTCTAAACTGTTCCATTTAAATGCTACCTCAAAGCTAATTTGTTGCTATCTTCAACTTCTACACTGGTCAACTGGTCCACTGCTTCACTGTTTTTACTGCTTCATCCCTGTAGACTGTAAAAAAAAACATTACAGCTAAAATGTAACTAAAAAGTGGCACCCAAAACACCCATATAACATAAAAACAAAAATATATTTACTTTTTCAGCGCTCTGTAATGAATCTTCTTTATACCTTCAATAATGAATCTCATTTTAAAAATAAAAATGGTAATAGTGTAATATGTCTTTAAACATTATGGCACACTGAGTACTTTTTCTCTCATCCTCATTGCGGAAATGTCCGTAGGTATTTTTGTTTTCCACGGTGCAGCACACTGCTTTATTTTGGTGGTCACTGCCAAATTTCTTTAATATTCACAAGGATAAGTTGATGTATTTTTGTGTATCAGGACACATAAAAACACATTATTCATAAAGCAGCAGCACATTTCCAACACACTGAACATTATGTGCATTACACAGTGATGTGTGTAGTGCAGATTACTAAAGATTACTTTTTGCTTGTGTCCTGTGTTGGCTTGATTGCCTCTATCTGTCATGCCCATTGTGGATCTTTGCAGAATATCAGTCTTTGTAGCTAGTGGTAATGGTAAAACAGTGACACCAAGTGGCTGAAGTAGATATTACTACTATGTGCTATTCTGTCCTTAACTCTATCTATGCTGAATGAAGAAAGTTATGTTTCTCATTCCTTCACCATGATTATATTATTATTATTATTATTATTATTATTACTATTATTATTATTCTTTATTTATATCACGCCACAAGGGATCTGCAACGCCCAATTACAGAGTACATACATGAAAAATCAAAATGGGATAATAGTGACTTACAGTTGAAGACAATATAGGACATGTACAGGGTAAATAACACTTACATAAGTATCAGAGTGGCAGATACCGTGGGATTAGGTGCGTCAAGGATGTTTAAGTAAGAGAAGGACAAGCACATGAGGGTTGAGGGCCCTGCTCGTTAGAGCTTACATTCTAAAGGGGGGGGGCAGACAGACGGGTGACACAGATGGGGTAGACAGTGAGTGTGGAACTGAGGGTTAGGATGAGATTAGGCTGGGTTTGGTGAAGAAGTGGGTCTTGAGAGCCCATTTTAAGTTTTGTAGAGAAGTGGAGAGTCTGAGGGAGAGGGGTAGGGAATTCCAGAGAAACTGAGCCGCACGTGAGAAATCTTGGAGGTAGGAGTGGGAGGAAGTAAACAGTAGGCATGAGAGGCAGCATACATTAGCAGAGCGAAGAGGACGGGTGTGAGTGTAAAGGGAGATAAGGTCAGAGATGTAAATGAGAGAGGAGTAGGTGAGGGCTTTGTAAGTTATACCCCTTTTCCACCACTGTAGCACGGGTCGCAGACGTGTCGCCTGACACGGCTGCGACCTGTGCTACAGCCCCCTTCAGACAGCGCTCACCAACCCGACGCGGCAGGGGCGGCGCTGGGAGATCACATGATCTCCCAGCGCCGCCCTCCCATACACTGTGAACGGGAGCCGTGTCGCCTCGACACGGCTCCCGTTCACACTAAACAGCTAGCCGAGTTGAACACGTGTTCAACCCGGCTAGCTACCCGGGTAGGATTCCCGGATCACTTGATCCGGGAATTTGCCGGGGGACCCTTTTCCACTAGTAAAAAACACGGGTAAATGCGTGTCCCCGCGCATTTACCCATGTTTTAAAAAGCTAGTGGAAAAGGGGTATTAGTGTGAGAAGTTTGAATTGGATTCTGAAAAGGAAGGGGAGCCAGTGAAGTGCTAGTAGGAGAGGGGAGGTGAACACAGTGCGTGATTCTTCTGGAATGCTCATCAATGGATTTCACAGTTTATAAACTAAATGGTTTATATCAAACATAAGAACTTTTATAACAATATTATTTGTTTAATAATTTTTATTCCAAGCTATGTTTTCTTTTTAGTAAAAGAAAAATGAGATAAATACCTGTTTTCAGGGTTTTTACCACACTTACACTAAGCCCTGCATCCTTGGCCTTCAGGCAGAGAGTAATGCCATCTTCTGCTTGCATTATCCTATAGAAGCCTATGGGCTTCTTTCCACACTGTGCTGTCCAATCAGATTCCTCCCAGCATGCTCTACAGCTGCAGCATCACTCTGCGCATGTGCAAATGGACTCCCAGGACTGATGCCCGGAAGTCCAGTGACGGGAGCGCCTCACAAATTATAGCTCTTATCGGAAGAGCTATCGTTTGCAGTACTAATCACATATGTTAGTGCATATGCAATTAGTAACACTGTGATAACGGTGCGGTGTTTGGTGGAATGTATTTCGCCTTCATAGTGCATCCCGCCCACAGTATTAAGTCACACAGTATATTATCCCCTGCAAAAAGAGACAGTTATATTGTGCATTGCACCAGGATTGGTAACAATGCAGCCTATTAACTAGGAACTGAGGACACCATTGGTAATGCATTCATATAAAACCAGACAAAAACCACAAAATGGCAGCCTCCATGTGAAAGCTTCAGGGATACTTTAATAAACATCTACTATGAGTAGCAAGTTAAAGATTTTCACTGGGGGGAATTCCAGTATTCCACAGTGCCCTTCCAGTAAATATTTTATATAGATAAATACTGTAGATAACGATGAGCCTTCATATATCACTGCCCACCAAAGAGCAGCCAGAGTAAGTAATTCTGCAAGTATTCCGCAGCAATGACTTCAGCATCTTAATGAAAGTGAGGATTATAGTACAAAGGCATTTAGCCACAGAACCCATTAACCTGTAAATATTTCCCTTCTGCTGCTGAAGTATAAAAACTTTTACAACTGTGTTTTAGCTGTATTTTCCTTTTATCTAGACATCAGTCGGGTCCCGCTACTGGGGTCATGACCTCTGCAAAAGCTACACAGTAATGGCCTTTGCAGTGCTACAGGTTTGTGCTTACTGCTACTAGAAACATGTTGTATATTGGCCCCAGTTGTTCGCTCGCTAGCTGCTTTTAGCAGCATTGCAAACGCTAGGCCGCCGCCCTCTGGGAGTGTATCTTAGCTTAGCAGAATGGCGCACGACAGGTTAGCAGAACTGCTACTAAATAATTCCTTGCAGTTTCTGAGTAGCTCCAGACCTACTCCTAGATTGCGATCAGCTCGGTCCGTTAAGTTCCTGGTTTGACGTCACAAACACGCCCTGCGTTCGGCCAGCCACTCCCCCGTTTCTCCAGCCATTCCTGCATTTTTACCTGGCACGCCTGCGTTTTTTAGCACACTCTGAAAACGCCATGTTGCCGCCCAGAAACACCCACTTCCTGACAATCACACTACGATCACTTGAGCATTGAAAAAACTTTGCTCGAGCTTGTGTATATCTACAAAGTTTTGTGTTAAATAACTAAGCGCATGCGCGCTGCATACCATGCGCATGCGCATTTTCTACCTAATCACTCCGTTGCGAAAAATGTCAATGAGCGAACAACTCGGAATGACCCCCCTTGTGAGATCTAGACAAGCTTACAATGCAATGAGTTTTGACCAAACTGTTGGATATGACCACATGGACTGAGAACTCGTCCGTAACCACGAGTGTGGGATAAGAGCCACATGCAAGGATGAGGGGACAACATTGTTACTGTCTCAGTGACACCCATATTTAGTTTGTAGGCTGCCTGAAATAGCACCCTACAACCATGAGAGCTGCACAGCGTGTCCTTAGGGCACGTCCGTCACTCAGCTTCCTGCTCCCAGCACCCTCTTCTGTGCTGTCTTCATCAGTGCGGCAAGGAGCGGCGGGGGATCACGTGCGCTGCAATGGCCCTAATTAGAAAGATTTCTATGTCAACAAACTAAAATTGGACATAAAAATGGAGGCTTATTAGCCTGTTTTGTTATCAGACACACAGTTTATATATAGAATCCAAATGGCAAGAGCAATAGAGGTCTAATCAGATTTCATAGCTCAAAAAATCTGTCTGGCCAGTGGCCTGCAAGTTTCATGTCTGTTAGAGCATTGCCCACACTAGATTCTTTATGGTTCAATACATTTGCTTAGCCCAAATAATTTCTGAATACACTATTAGCAGTGTATGTGTGTGGTATAACTGCTCATTGTTGACAGATCAGATCACTTGCCTATCAGCCAGAATGATAGGAATCCCAAATGTGCAGGCACCAAAGCATCTGTCTTTAGATGTACTATACAGGACTGTCCGTTATACTAGCCTACTCTCCCGGAAAGGCCGGGAGGCGCCCGAAAATCGTGTGGCACTCCCAGCCTCCCAGGGAAGTGGGCAAGTCTCCCACATCCTGCACCCCCCACACCCCCTACTCACTGCCACCCGTACTCCCGCTACATCCTGACACACAGGACACATGACGCGATTTGTGGTAAATTGCGTTATCATAGCCAGAGACGGATTAAGGCATGTGGGGGCCCAGGGGCAATGAAGTTGTGGGGGCCCCAACTAATAAAATTGCTGCCAAACACCTCTGTGCAACCCCCCCTTTGAACAACCGGTACTGCTATGCCCCTGACGTAACACACACACAACCACACACATATACAAATACACGTGTAAAAACATAAAATACATACAGTATATAATTACACACCACACGCACATATAATATATACATATATACTGTATGTGTGTGTGTGTGTGTGTGTGTGTGTGTGTGTGTGTGTGTGTATATATATGTATACAGTGGCGGATCCAGGGGGGGGGCGTGCCCCCCCTGTCATTTGTGCCCCCCCCCGTCTCCCGGCGCCGGCGGTCCCCCCCCCCCCCCCCCCCGCTTGTGTCACTGAGACACGCTGCCGCTCAGTCCGGCGGCAGCGTGTCTCAGTTGTCAGGAGGAGGGCGCGGCTATGTCTGGCGGCCGCGGACCGGCAGCCAATCAGGAGCCGCCGGTCCGCAAGCTCTGATTGGCTCACGAACCGGCGGCTAGTTTGAAGTCCTACACGCCGCCCGGCGCCAGACATAGCCACGCTCTCCTCCTGACACCCTCAGAGCCGGGCAGAGAAGCAGCAGCAGCAGCGGTAAGCAGCTGCAGCACTGCTGTGGGGGCATTTGTATACCTGCTGTGGGGGCATTTGTATACGTGCTGTGGGGGCATTTGTATACCTGGCACTGTGAGGGCAATTGTATACCTGGCACTGTGGGGCATTTGTATACCTGGCACTGTGGGGGCAATTGTTTACCTGGCACTGTGGGGGCAATTGTTTACCTGGCACTGTGGGAGCAATTGTTTAACTGGCACCATGGGGCATTTGTATACCTGACACTGTGGGGGCATTTTTGGATCTGGCACTGTAGGGGCATTTTTGGATCTGGCACTGTGGGTGCATTTGTGGATCTGGCACTGTGGGGGCAATTGTGGATCTGGCACTGTGGGGGCAATTGTGGATTTGGCACTGCACTATTGGGGGCATACTCCTAGGAGGCATTACTACTGGGGGCAAACTACTGGAGGACATTATTACTGGGGGCATCTACTGGGGGCAAACTACTGGGGAACATTATTACTGGGGGCCAACTACAAAGGGGCTAACTTCTGGGGGCAAACTACAGGAGGGCATTACTACTGGCAGCGTAACTACAGGGGCATTACTACTGGTGGCGTAACTACAGGGGCATTACTACTTGGGGGCTAAACTACAGGGGGCCAAACTACTGGGGGCATAACTACAGGGGGATAACTACAGGGGCCAAACTACTGGGGGCATAACTACTGGAGGCTAAACTACAAAGGGGGCATAACTACAGGGGCTAAACTACAATGGGGCAAACTACAGGGGGGCATTACTACTGGTGGCTAAACTACAAGCAGGCAAACTACTGGGGGCATTACCACTGGGAGGCTAAACTAAAGGGGGGGGGGGGCAAACTACTGGGGTCATAACTGCAGGGGCATTACCACTGGGGGCATAACTACTGGGGCGCTAAATGACTGCGGGCATTACTACAGGCAACATTACTACTGGGGGCAATATGGGCATTGCATAAGGGGCACCACTACTATGGGGTCTATATAAGGGGCACTACCAGTACAGTGGACATTGTATATACAGTATATATAAAACCGCATAGGACTGGTTCTCCATGTTGCATAATATAACTTTGCTGGTGCCTCCACATATACAAATGTATAGATACAGAAAAGCAATGGTGCGACACTCAGCTAGACGAATAGTCAATAAACCAGTCAGGTCTTACAACGTTTCGGTGCTTTTATGCAAATTCTAGATTGGCGTCACACCCGGGTGCGGGTCGTACCCCCCGCACTCGCCTTGTGATGCCATTGGGCAGATGCACTAAGCCTTAGAGAGTGATAAAGTGTATTTAACTTTTTATCCACTCCGATTCAGACCTGATCGCTAGGCTGCATTTTCTCACAGCCTGCAATCAGGTCTGAACTGCGCTTGCGTATGCACCGCAATGTGCAGGCGCAACGGACCGCAGCAATGGGGAACAGAATGGTTCGAAAAAATTATAGCGATGGAATGGTGCGAAAAAATCGATCGCATGGACGATCACAAGGTGACTGACAGGAAGAGGGCGTTTGTGGGTGACAACTGACCGTTTTCAGGGAGTGTCTGGAAAAACACAGGCGTGTCCAAGCGTTGGAAGGGAGGGTGTCTGACGTCAATTACGATCCTGGACAGGCTGAAGTAATCGCAGCGGCTGTGTAAGTCCTGGGCTGCGCAGAGACTGCACAAAATCAGTTGGTGCAGCTCTGCTACACATGCGTTCGCACACTTGCACAGCTAAAATACACTCCCCCCGTGGACGGCGACTATCTGATCGCAGGACAGCAAAAATCGCTGCCCAGCGATCAGGTCTGAATTACCCCCACAATGCAGGATACCTGACATTGCCCAAATGTGCAGAGTGCTGGAGTGCGGGAGTGCTCTACCAAAGTGTCTACAAGTGCCTGTAGCAAAGTGCTCTCTTAAATATTTTACCACATGACAGCTAAGTGACATAAGTGACCAGGTTAAAAAGCCTTCAAGTAGACTTTAAGGTGTTAGATATGTGAAAGACAAAGGAGGAGGAAATGGAGAGATAACATTGTCACTGCTGGGTGGGGTTATCTAGCTTAGATCACACTGAGAAGTGAACAAAATTGTAAAAATCAACAAGATTTCCAAATGTGATTGGAAGTTCAGAGAGATCTCTTTTATTATATCATGTTTTGTTTGACCATTTGCGCTTATTCTAATATAGGGACTGATTCTGAGTTGGAAGTAAAACAAAACAGAACTTACCACCTACATACTAATCGCATGTTATCTTACATATGCCATTAGTATCGCAAAGGACGATAAGAGACGTCCTTTGCAAACACAGGACTTCTGGATTTCTGTGCCGGGAGTCTGCACATGCGCAGAGTGACCCAGCGTCCGCAAGGAAGGCTGGGAGAGATACAATCTTAGAGGGAATGGTGGAAAGAAGCCCAAAGACTTCTATGGACACTAGAGATGAGCGGGTTCGGTTCCTCGGAAACCGAACCCGCCCGAACTTCAGTTTTTTTTACACGGGTCCGAGCGACTCGGATCTTCCCGCCTTGCTCGGTTAACCCGAGCGCGCCCGAACGTCATCATCCTGCTGTCGGATTATCGCGAGGCTCGGATTCTATCGCGAGACTCGGATTCTATATAAGGAGCCGCGCGTCGCCGCCATTTTCACACGTGCATTGAGATTGATAGGGAGAGGACGTGGCTGGCGTCCGCTCCGTTTATAGAGAGTGAGACTACTAGAGTAGAGAGAGACACAGTATTATTTACTTTAGTAATTTTGGGGAGCATTAGGAGGAGTACTACTACTTGCTGAAGTGATAGTGTGACTGTATATCTGACTTGTGGGGGAGACAGTGGGGAGCAGTTAGAGTCTGAGAGCAGGAGTACATATTTTAACGTACAGTGCACACTTTTGCTGGCACTCTGCTGCCAGAGTGCCACACTGCCATTGTGACCACACTGACCACCAGTATATATTGTGATTGTCTGCTTAGGAGTACTACTTGCAAGTTGCTGATAGTGTGACCAGTGACCTGACCACCAGTTTAATTAATCACCACCAGTTTAATATATATATATATATATATATAATTGTATATAATATATATATAATTGTATATGTATACCACCTACCCGTGTTTTTTTTTTCTTTCTTTCTTCTTGATACATACTACTATAGTAGCTTACTGTAGCAGTCTGCGGTGCTGCTGAGCTGACAGTGTCCAGCAGGTCCGTCATCAGTCATTACATAATAAATATATATACCTGTGCGGCTGCAGTACTAGTGATATTATATATATATATATATATATATATATATATATATTAATTTCATCTCATTATCATCCAGTCTATATTAGCAGCAGACACAGTACGGTAGTCCACGGCTGTAGCTACCTCTGTGTCGGCAGTCGCTGGTCCATCCATAATTGTATACCACCTACCCGTGGTTTTTTTTTTTCTCTTTCTTCTTGATACATACTACTATAGTAGCTTACTGAAGCAGTCTGCGGTGCTGCTGAGCTGACAGTGTCCAGCAGGTCCGTCATCAGTCATTACATAATAAATATATATACCTGTGCGGCTGCAGTACTAGTGATATTATATATATATATATATATATATATATATTAATTTCATCTCATTATCACCCAGTCTATATTAGCAGCAGACACAGTACGGTAGTCCACGGCTGTAGCTACCCCTGTGTCGGCAGTCGCTGGTCCATCCATAATTGTATACCACCTACCCGTGGTTTTTTTTTCTCTTTCTTCTTGATACATACTACTATAGTAGCTTACTGTAGCAGTCTGCGGTGCTGCTGAGCTGACAGTGTCCAGCTGGTCCGTCATCAGTCATTACATAATAAATATATATACCTGTCCGGCTGCAGTACTAGTGATATTATATATATATATATATATTAATTTCATCTCATTATCATCCAGTCTATATTAGCAGCAGACACAGTCCGGTAGTCCACGGCTGTAGCTACCTCTGTGTCGGCAGTCGCTGGTCCATCCATAATTGTATACCACCTACCCGTGGTTTTTTTTTTCTCTTTCTTCTTGATACATACTACTATAGTAGCTTACTGTAGCAGTCTGCGGTGCTGCTGAGCTGACAGTGTCCAGCAGGTCCGTCATCAGTCATTACATAATAAATATATATACCTGTCCGGCTGCAGTACTAGTGATATTATATATTTATATATATTAATTTCATCTCATTATCATCCAGTCTATATTAGCAGCAGACACAGTACGGTAGTCCACGGCTGTAGCTACCTCTGTGTCGGCAGTCGCTGGTCCATCCATAATTGTATACCACCTACCCGTGGTTTTTTTTTTCTCTTTCTTCTTGATACATACTACTATAGTAGCTTACTGTAGCAGTCTGCGGTGCTGCTGAGCTGACAGTGTCCAGCAGGTCCGTCATCAGTCATTACATAATAAATATATATACCTGTCCGGCTGCAGTACTAGTGATATTATATATATATATATTAATTTCATCTCATTATCATCCAGTCTATATTAGCAGCAGACACAGTACGGTAGTCCACGGCTGTAGCTACCTCTGTGTCGGCAGTCGCTGGTCCATCCATAATTGTATACCACATACCCGTGGTTTTTTTTTTCTCTATCTTCTTGATATATACTACTATAGTAGCTTACTGTAGCAGTCTGCGGTGCTGCTGAGCTGACAGTGTCCAGCAGGTCCCTCATCAGTCATTACATAATAAATATATATACCTGTGCGGCTGCAGTACTAGTGATATTATATATATATATATATATTAATTTCATCTCATTATCATCCAGTCTATATTAGCAGCAGACACAGTACGGTAGTCCACGGCTGTAGCTACCTCTGTGTCGGCAGTCGCTGGTCCATCCATAATTGTATACCACCTACCCGTGGTTTTTTTTTTCTCTTTCTTCTTGATACATACTACTATAGTAGCTTACTGTAGCAGTCTGCGGTGCTGCTGAGCTGACAGTGTCCAGCAGGTCCGTCATCAGTCATTACATAATAAATATATATACCTGTGCGGCTGCAGTACTAGTGATATTATATATATATATATATATATATATATATTAATTTCATCTCATTATCATCCAGTCTATATTAGCAGCAGACACAGTACGGTAGTCCACGGCTGTAGCTACCTCTGTGTCGGCAGTCGCTGGTCCATCCATAAGTATACTAGTATCCATCCATATCCATTGTTTACCTGAGGTGCCTTTTAGTTGTGCCTATTAAAATATGGAGAACAAAAATGTTGAGGTTCCAAAATTAGGGAAAGATCAAGATCCACTCCCACCTCGTGCTGAAGCTGCTGCCACTAGTCATGGCCGAGACGATGAAATGCCAGCAACGTCGTCTGCCAAGGCCGATGCCCAATGTCATAGTACAGAGCA
This sequence comes from Pseudophryne corroboree, assembly GCF_028390025.1. Taxonomy (NCBI): domain Eukaryota; kingdom Metazoa; phylum Chordata; class Amphibia; order Anura; family Myobatrachidae; genus Pseudophryne; species Pseudophryne corroboree. The sequence continues at coordinate 479,306,139 of NC_086447.1, read as the reverse complement.
TGTAAAATCCAAAACACCAAATATCAGTAAAAAAAGGACTCCAAAACCTAAAATAAAATTGTCGGAGGAGAAGCGTAAACTTGCCAATATGCCATTTACCACACGGAGTGGCAAGGAACGGCTGAGGCCCTGGCCTATGTTCATGGCTAGTGGTTCAGCTTCACATGAGGATGGAAGCACTCAGCCTCTCGCTAGAAAAATGAAAAGACTCAAGCTGGCAAAAGCACCGCAAAGAACTGTGCGTTCTTCGAAATCCCAAATCCACAAGGAGAGTCCAATTGTGTCGGTTGCGATGCCTGACCTTCCCAACACTGGACGTGAAGAGCATGCGCCTTCCACCATTTGCACGCCCCCTGCAAGTGCTGGAAGGAGCACCCGCAGTCCAGTTCCTGATAGTCAGATTGAAGATGTCAGTGTTGAAGTACACCAGGATGAGGAGGATATGGGTGTTGCTGGCGCTGGGGAGGAAATTGACCAGGAGGATTCTGATGGTGAGGTGGTTTGTTTAAGTCAGGCACCCGGGGAGACACCTGTTGTCCGTGGGAGGAATATGGCCGTTGACATGCCAGGTGAAAATACCAAAAAAATCAGCTCTTCGGTGTGGAGGTATTTCACCAGAAATGCGGACAACAGGTGTCAAGCCGTGTGTTCCCTTTGTCAAGCTGTAATAAGTAGGGGTAAGGACGTTAACCACCTCGGAACATCCTCCCTTATACGTCACCTGCAGCGCATTCATAATAAGTCAGTGACAAGTTCAAAAACTTTGGGTGACAGCGGAAGCAGTCCACTGACCAGTAAATCCCTTCCTCTTGTAACCAAGCTCACGCAAACCACCCCACCAACTCCCTCAGTGTCAATTTCCTCCTTCCCCAGGAATGCCAATAGTCCTGCAGGCCATGTCACTGGCAATTCTGACGAGTCCTCTCCTGCCTGGGATTCCTCCGATGCATCCTTGCGTGTAACGCCTACTGCTGCTGGCGCTGCTGTTGTTGCTGCTGGGAGTCGATGGTCATCCCAGAGGGGAAGTCGTAAGCCCACTTTTACTACTTCCACCAAGCAATTGACTGTCCAAGAGTCCTTTGCGAGGAAGATGAAATATCACAGCAGTCATCCTGTTGCAAAGCGGATAACTGAGGCCTTGACAACTATGTTGGTGTTAGACGTGCGTCCAGTATCCGCCGTTAGTTCACAGGGAACTAGACAATTTCTTGAGGTAGTGTGCCCCCGTTACCAAATACCATCTAGGTTCCACTTCTCTAGGCATGCGATACCGAGAATGTACACGGACGTCAGAAAAAGACTCACCAGTGTCCTAAAAAATGCAGTTGTACCCAATGTCCACTTAACCACGGACATGTGGACAAGTGGAGCAGGGCAGGGTCAGGACTATATGACTGTGACAGCCCACTGGGTAGATGTATGGACTCCCGCCGCAAGAACAGCAGCGGCGGCACCAGTAGCAGCATCTCGCAAACGCCAACTCTTTCCTAGGCAGGCTACGCTTTGTATCACCGGTTTCCAGAATACGCACACAGCTGAAAACCTCTTACGGCAACTGAGGAAGATCATCGCGGAATGGCTTACCCCAATTGGACTCTCCTGTGGATTTGTGGCATCGGACAACGCCAGCAATATTGTGTGTGCATTAAATATGGGCAAATTCCAGCACGTCCCATGTTTTGCACATACCTTGAATTTGGTGGTGCAGAATTTTTTAAAAAACGACAGGGGCGTGCAAGAGATGCTGTCGGTGGCCAGAAGAATTGCGGGACACTTTCGGCGTACAGGCACAACGTACAGAAGACTGGAGCACCACCAAAAACGCCTGAACCTGCCCTGCCATCATCTGAAGCAAGAAGTGGTAACGAGGTGGAATTCAACCCTATATATGCTTCAGAGGTTGGAGGAGCAGCAAAAGGCCATTCAAGCCTATACAATTGAGCACGATATAGGAGGTGGAATGTACCTGTCTCAAGCGCAGTGGAGAATGATTTCAACGTTGTGCAAGGTTCTGCAACCTTTTGAACTTGCCACACGTGAAGTCAGTTCAGACACTGCCAGCCTGAGTCAGGTCATTCCCCTCATCAGGCTTTTGCAGAAGAAGCTGGAGGCATTGAAGGAGGAGCTAAAAGGGAGCGATTCTGCTAGGCATGTGGGACTTGTGGATGGAGCCCTTAATTCGCTTAACAAGGATTCACGGGTGGTCAATCTGTTGAAATCAGAGCACTACATTTTGGCCACCGTGCTCGATCCTAGATTTAAAACCTACCTTGGATTTCTCTTTCCGGCAGACACAAGTCTGCTGGGGTTGAAAGACCTGCTGGTGACAAAATTGTCAAGTCAAGCGGAACGCGACCTGTCAACATCTCCTCCTTCACATTCTCCCGCAACTGGGGGTGCGAGGAAAAGGCTCAGAATTCCGAGCCCACCCGCTGGCGGTGATGCAGGGCAGTCTGGAGCGACTGCTGATGCTGACATCTGGTCCGGACTGAAGGACCTGACAACGATTACGGACATGTCGTCTACTGTCACTGCATATGATTCTCTCCCCATTGAAAGAATGGTGGAGGATTATATGAGTGACCGCATCCAAGTAGGCACGTCAGACAGTCCGTACTTATACTGGCAGGAAAAAGAGGCAATTTGGAGGCCCTTGCACAAACTGGCTTTATTCTACCTAAGTTGCCCTCCCACAAGTGTATACTCCGAAAGAGTGTTTAGTGCCGCCGCTCACCTTGTTAGCAATCAGCGTACGAGGTTACTTCCAGAAAATGTGGAGAAGATGATGTTCATTAAAATGAATTATAATCAATTCCTCCGTGGAGACATTGACCAGCAGCAATTGCCTCCACAAAGTACACAGGGAGCTGAGATGGTGGATTCCAGTGGGGACGAATTGATAATCTGTGAGGAGCGGGATGTACACGGTGATATATCGGAGGATGATGATGAGGTGGACATCTTGCCTCTGTAGAGCCAGTTTGTGCAAGGAGAGATTAATTGCTTCTTTTTCGGTGGGGGTCCAAACCAACCCGTCATTTCAGTCACAGTCGTGTGGCAGACTCTGTCACTGAAATGATGGGTTGGTTAAAGTGTGCATGTCCTGTTTATACAACATAAGGGTGGGTGGGAGGGCCCAAGGACAATTCCATCTTGCACCTCTTTTTTCTTTCATTTTTATTTGCGTCATGTGCTGTTTGGGGAGTGTTTTTTGGAAGGGCCATCCTGCGTGACACTGCAGTGCCACTCCTAGATGGGCCAGGTGTTTGTGTCGGCCACTAGGGTCGCTTAGCTTACTCACACAGCTACCTCATTGCGCCTCTTTTTTTCTTCTTTGCGTCATGTGCTGTTTGGGGAGTGTTTTTTGGAAGGGCCATCCTGCGTGACACTGCAGTGACACTCCTAGATGGGCCAGGTGTTTGTGTCGGCCACTAGGGTCGCTTAGCTTACTCACACAGCTACCTCATTGCGCCTCTTTTTTTCTTTGCGTCATGTGCTGTTTGGGGAGTGTTTTTTGGAAGGGCCATCCTGCGTGACACTGCAGTGCCACTCCTAGATGGGCCAGGTGTTTGTGTCGGCCACTAGGGTCGCTTAGCTTACTCACACAGCTACCTCATTGCGCCTCTTTTTTTCTTTGCGTCATGTGCTGTTTGGGGAGTGTTTTTTGGAAGGGCCATCCTGCGTGACACTGCAGTGCCACTCCTAGATGGGCCAGGTGTTTGTGTCGGCCTCTAGGGTCGCTTATCTTACTCACACAGCTACCTCATTGCGCCTCTTTTTTTCTTTGCGTCATGTGCTGTTTGGGGAGTGTTTTTTGGAAGGGCCATCCTGCGTGACACTGCAGTGACACTCCTAGATGGGCCAGGTGTTTGTGTCGGCCACTAGGGTCGCTTATCTTACTCACACAGCTACCTCATTGCGCCTCTTTTTTTCTTTGCGTCATGTGCTGTTTGGGGAGTGTTTTTTGGAAGGGCCATCCTGCGTGACACTGCAGTGCCACTCCTAGATGGGCCAGGTGTTTGTGTCGGCCACTAGTGTCACTTAGCTTAGTCATCCAGCGACCTCGGTGCAAATTTTAGGACTAAAAATAATATTGTGAGGTGTGAGGTATTCAGAATAGACTGAAAATGAGTGAAAATTATGGTTTTTGAGGTTAATAATACTTTGGGATCAAAATGACCCCCAAATTCTATGATTTAAGCTGTTTTTTAGTGTTTTTTGAAAAAAACACCCGAATCCAAAACACACCCGAATCCGACAAAAAAAATTTGGTGAGGTTTTGCCAAAACGCGGTCGAACCCAAAACACGGCCGCGGAACCGAACCCAAAACCAAAACACAAAACCCGAAAAATTTCAAGTGCACATCTCTAATGGACACTACTGCGCATGTGCCAGACATTTGCATCAGACAGCGCATGCGTGGTAGGTAGGGACGCCGGGGATAAAGATCAGTCCTCATCGCTACTGGAGTGTAATCAGCAGTGTTGGCAGGTGAAACATTGTTACTGCTTGCCGTGGGATTAGATCATCTTAAATAGATGAGCAATACTACGGCGAGTGAAAAAGGAGCATAGCACTCCACTTGCAGTGGCTTGATAAATGGAGGCCACGATTTTAAACACTTTCTGCAAATAGAGCTAGTGACGCAGGACAGCTGTACCATACTTTACTGTTTAGGGGCCTATGTATTAAAAACAAACATAATGGGGCCCCCTTAATTTTCATTCTTTATTACCAGATATAAAGGATATTTTTTCATTGCTATTTATCTTATAAGAGTCTAGTGATGAGCTTAGCAGAGAAATGATAGCTATCACTATCATATTACTGCAAATTCTGTCACTGTGTGGCCATATATTGAAGCATGCACAGCGGTATTCTGTGGAAAAACAGCCGCACTAATGAATGGAACCAGCTAGAAAGAGATTGGAAGATCCCCAGGAACAAAGCAGTTGATGCCATCTTCAGATGGCATTACCCAACATTGGGTCTAAGTCAGACTTGATCGTAGATGTGCGAAAAAACGCACATCTATGATCAAAATCTTAGGCATGCAGAGGGGACGCCCAGCACAGGGCTAGACCACCCCGCATGCCAGGCCCTATCCACCCCCCACAGATGTGAGAAAGCATCACCACTGGAACTGGCAATGTGGACTAGACTGGAATCGGTGATGAAGCCAGACTGGAACTGCTGGCTGCAGGGCTGGGACTGACTATACTGGGTGCCGGGCTGGGATAGGCTAAGCTGGATGCCGGGCTGGGATGGCTAAGATGGATGCCGGGCTGGGATGGCTAAGATGGATGCTGGGCTGGGACTGGCTAAGCTGGATGCTGGGCTGGGACCTGCTAAACTGGATGCTGGGCTGGGACCGGCTAAGCTGGATGCCGGGCTGGCTAAGATGGATGCTGGGCTGGGACCGGATAAGCTGGGTGCCAGGCTTGAACCAGTAATGCTGTGGGAATTAACCATGCTGGAACTAGAGATATATTTCACTGACTGGGACCAGCAGTGCTGCAGCAGGTGAGAATTGGAAACTGTATTACCCAGGCTTGAACAGGTATCACTGGGAACAGTACTGCTGCAGAGCAGGTCAGAAGTATACTGGTGTAGAACAGCTGAAGCTCCACTGGTGTGAAGCACACTAAGGAGAGTCTGTAATTAGTGAAATGCAGCTGGCAGCAGCTCAGAGCTTGAAACATAGGCCCTCATTCCGACCTGGTCGCACGCAGGCTGTTTTTTGCACTGCTGCGACCAGGTAATTGCCGCCTACAAGTGAGGGGGTTAGGGCTGTGCAGGGCTGCAATTGCTTGTGCAGGGAGCTGCACAAACAAAAAGTTTGTGCAGCCTCTACACAGCTCAGGACTTACTCACCCGTTGCGATGATCCGGCTTGGAGCTGACGTCAGGAACCCTCTCTTCAACGGCTGGGCACGCCAGTGTTTTTCTGGACACTCCTCGAAAATGGTGAGTTGCTGCCCAGGACCGCCTTCTGCCTGTCAATCTACTTGCATTCGCCGCTGCGAATGTCTTCTTCGTTAGGTCCGTCGCTCCGTAGCGACAGCCATCGTCGGCGACCGACACGCCTGCGCATTGCCGCCCGCGCGCATGTGCAGTTCAGACCCGTTCACACGGCTGCAAGAAAATGCAGCGTGCGAACGGATCTGAATGACCCCCATGGGCAAAGCATTATTGTGAGGATACTGGAATCCAACAATGTAGAGAAAACTCAGGAACACGAAGACTGCATGCAAGCTGCAGACCAGGAACCACTGTAGGTAGTCAGTAATGTGAGTTATTGATCTTGCAATGCACTAGTGAACTGGAAGGGTTTAAGTAGGCTGACCTGGGATTGGATAGGCTGCAGTGATAATGTGGAATAATGCAGTAACCGGATAGGTACAGGAGCGATCACATGATAAGATTTATGATGACTGCGTCCATGATGCGCTGGGCCTAGTCACACTGTCAAACTTGAAGCAGGGGCAATGCAGGAAATGCTATGCACATCATGATGCAGGAGACATGGCATGCACAGTGAAACACAGGGCATGCCGGGATGCCATCTGAAGGTGGAGAGCTGATCCAGAGGACAAGATCATGACAGCTTCAGATTAAACAATTCTTAAAAAAATACATAAAAAGTGCACTCTTTAGATTTCATTTATGTAAGTTTATTCTGCTATATTCAAAGCTCTGGAGTTACTAAATTTAAAATTAGGATTTGTTGTATCAAATATTCAATTATGTGGCAAATACACCTCCGCATCACTTATGGATTCCTATATGTATTATTAGGGTCTGCAGCAGAAGCCTTGGAGAGAGATAAAGTCAATCAGCTTATAACTGCCATTTTTCTAGAACAGCCTGTAACATGGCAGTTAGATGCTGATTGGTTGGTATTTTATATATCACTCTCCAAGGCCCCCATATTTTTTCATGGGGTTGTATGTATCTTTAGCTGGTATTTGCTATTATAGCCCATGCGCTACTTTCTACTACATTTCCCAGTAATTGTACATGTCAACTGCCAGATTGGTAACCTGGAAGTAAAGAAACCACTGGGACAGCTGGATATAGGGATGAGGGGAGCAGCACATTGGGGGTTATTCAGAGTTGTTATCAAACCTCAAAAGCACACTAATGGGCAAAACCATGTCGCACTGCAGGGGGGCATGTGTAACATGTGTAGAGAGAGTTATGCTGTGTACACACAGTGAGATTTTTTCTTTCGATTTTGACTATATAGTCAAAATTGCAAGAAAAGTGCAAATCGCAAGGTGTTATGCCACTTGCGATCCTGATTCAATCCCGATGCGCGGTCCCGCAAGGTCGGTATCGCAAGAAAAGATAGACTGTGCAGGCAAGTCAATCTTGCTAGATCGGTGTACTATCTAGTAGAGATGAGCGGGTTCGGTTTCTCTGAATCCGAACCCGCCCGAACTTCATGTTTTTTTACACGGGTCCGAGCGACTCGGATCTTCCCGCCTTGCTCGGTTAACCCGAGCGCGCCCGAACATCATCATGACGCTGTCGGATTCTCGCGAGGCTCGGATTCTATCGCGAGACTCGGATTCTATATAAGGAGCCGCGCGTCGCCGCCATTTTCACACGTGCATTGAGATTGATAGGGAGAGGACGTGGCTGGCGTCCTCTCCATTTAGATTAGGGTTGAGAGAGAGAGAGAGAGATTGACCTGAGGCTGTGATACTGTAGAAGAGAGTGCAGAGTTTAGTGACTGACGACCACAGTGACCACCAGACAGTGCAGTTGTTTGTTTTATTTAATATATCCGTTCTCTGCCTGAAAAAAACGATACACACAGTGACTCAGTCACATACCATATCTGTGTGCACTGCTCAGCCCAGTGTGCTGCATCAATGTATATATATATCTGACTGTGCTCAGCTCACACAGCTTATAATTGTGGGGGAGACTGGGGAGCACTGCAGTGCCAGTTATAGGTATATAGCAGGAGCCAGGAGTACATAATATTATATTAAAATTAAACAGTGCACACTTTTGCTGCAGGAGTGCCACTGCCAGTGTGACTAGTGACCAGTGACCTGACCACCAGTATATATAATATTAGTAGTATACTATCTCTTTATCAACCAGTCTATATTAGCAGCAGACACAGTACAGTGCGGTAGTTCACGGCTGTGGCTACCTCTGTGTCGGCACTCGGCAGCCCGTCCATAATTGTATATACCACCTAACCGTGGTTTTTTTTTCTTTCTTTATAGTCATACTAGTTACGAGTATACTATCTCTTTATCAACCAGTCTATATTAGCAGCAGACACAGTACAGTGCGGTAGTTCACGGCTGTGGCTACCTCTGTGTCGGCACTCGGCAGCCCGTCCATAATTGTATATACCACCTAACCGTGGTTTTTTTTTCTTTCTTTATACATACATACTAGTTACGAGTATACTATCTCTTTATCAACCAGTCTATATTAGCAGCAGACACAGTACAGTGCGGTAGTTCACGGCTGTGGCTACCTCTGTGTCGGCACTCGGCAGCCCGTCCATAATTGTATATACCACCTAACCGTGGTTTTTTTTTCTTTCTTTATACATACATACTAGTTACGAGTATACTATCTCTTTATCAACCAGTCTATATTAGCAGCAGACACAGTACAGTGCGGTAGTTCACGGCTGTGGCTACCTCTGTGTCGGCACTCGGCAGCCCGTCCATAATTGTATATACCACCTAACCGTGGTTTTTCTTTCTTTCTTTATACATACATACTAGTTACGAGTATACTATCTCTTTATCAACCAGTCTATATATTAGCAGCAGACACAGTACAGTGCGGTAGTTCACGGCTGTGGCTACCTCTGTGTCGGCACTCGGCAGCCCGTCCATAATTGTATATACCACCTAACCGTGGTTTTTTTTTCTTTCTTTATACATACATACTAGTTATGAGTATACTATCTCTTTATCAACCAGTCTATATATTAGCAGCAGACACAGTACAGTGCGGTAGTTCACGGCTGTGGCTACCTCTGTGTCGGCACTCGGCAGCCCGTCCATAATTGTATATACCACCTAACCGTGGTTTTTTTTTCTTTCTTTATACATACATACTAGTTACGAGTATACTATCTCTTTATCAACCAGTCTATATTAGCAGCAGACACAGTACAGTGCGGTAGTTCACGGCTGTGGCTACCTCTGTGTCGGCACTCGGCAGCCCGTCCATAATTGTATATACCACCTAACCGTGGTTTTTCTTTCTTTCTTTATACATACATACTAGTTACGAGTATACTATCTCTTTATCAACCAGTCTATATATTAGCAGCAGACACAGTACAGTGCGGTAGTTCACGGCTGTGGCTACCTCTGTGTCGGCACTCGGCAGCCCGTCCATAATTGTATATACCACCTAACCGTGGTTTTTTTTTCTTTCTTTATACATACATACTAGTTACGAGTATACTATCTCTTTATCAACCAGTCTATATTAGCAGCAGACACAGTACAGTGCGGTAGTTCACGGCTGTGGCTACCTCTGTGTCGGCACTCGGCAGCCCGTCCATAATTGTATATACCACCTAACCGTGGTTTTTCTTTCTTTCTTTATACATACATACTAGTTACGAGTATACTATCTCTTTATCAACCAGTCTATATATTAGCAGCAGACACAGTACAGTGCGGTAGTTCACGGCTGTGGCTACCTCTGTGTCGGCACTCGGCAGCCCGTCCATAATTGTATATACCACCTAACCGTGGTTTTTTTTTCTTTCTTTATAGTCATACTAGTTACGAGTATACTATCTCTTTATCAACCAGTCTATATTAGCAGCAGACACAGTACAGTGCGGTAGTTCATGGCTGTGGCTACCTCTGTGTCGGCACTCGGCAGCCCGTCCATAATTGTATATACCACCTAACCGTGGTTTTTTTTTCTTTCTTTATACATACATACTAGTTACGAGTATACTATCTCTTTATCAACCAGTCTATATTAGCAGCAGACACAGTACAGTGCGGTAGTTCACGGCTGTGGCTACCTCTGTGTCGGCACTCGGCAGCCCGTCCATAATTGTATATACCACCTAACCGTGGTTTTTTTTTCTTTCTTTATACATACATACTAGTTACGAGTATACTATCTCTTTATCAACCAGTCTATATATTAGCAGCAGACACAGTACAGTGCGGTAGTTCACGGCTGTGGCTACCTCTGTGTCGGCACTCGGCAGCCCGTCCATAATTGTATATACCACCTAACCGTGGTTTTTCTTTCTTTCTTTATACATACATACTAGTTACGAGTATACTATCTCTTTATCAACCAGTCTATATTAGCAGCAGACACAGTACAGTACGGTAGTTCACGGCTGTGGCTACCTCTGTGTCTGCACTCGGCAGGCAGTCCATAATTGTATACTAGTATCCATCTCCATTGTTTACCTGAGGTGCCTTTTAGTTGTGCCTATTAAAATATGGAGAACAAAAATGTTGAGGTTCCAAAATTAGGGAAAGATCAAGATCCACTTCCACCTCGTGCTGAAGCTGCTGCCACTAGTCATGGCCGAGACGATGAAATGCCAGCAACGTCGTCTGCCAAGGCCGATGCCCAATGTCATAGTACAGAGCATGTCAAATCCAAAACACCAAATATCAGAAAAAAAAGGACTCCAAAACCTAAAATAAAATTGTCGGAGGAGAAGCGTAAACTTGCCAATATGCCATTTACGACACGGAGTGGCAAGGAACGGCTGAGGCCCTGGCCTATGTTCATGGCTAGTGGTTCAGCTTCACATGAGGATGGAAGCACTCAGCCTCTCGCTAGAAAAATGAAAAGACTCAAGCTGGCAAAAGCAGCACAGCAAAGAACTGTGCATTCTTCGAAATCCCAAATCCACAAGGAGAGTCCAATTGTGTCGGTTGCGATGCCTGACCTTCCCAACACTGGACGTGAAGAGCATGCGCCTTCCACCATTTGCACGCCCCCTGCAAGTGCTGGAAGGAGCACCCGCAGTCCAGTTCCTGATAGTCAGATTGAAGATGTCAGTGTTGAAGTACACCAGGATGAGGAGGATATGGGTGTTGCTGGCGCTGGGGAGGAAATTGACCAGGAGGATTCTGATGGTGAGGTGGTTTGTTTAAGTCAGGCACCCGGGGAGACACCTGTTGTCCGTGGGAGGAATATGGCCGTTGACATGCCAGGTGAAAATACCAAAAAAATCAGCTCTTCGGTGTGGAGGTATTTCACCAGAAATGCGGACAACAGGTGTCAAGCCGTGTGTTCCCTTTGTCAAGCTGTAATAAGTAGGGGTAAGGACGTTAACCACCTCGGAACATCCTCCCTTATACGTCACCTGCAGCGCATTCATAATAAGTCAGTGACAAGTTCAAAAACTTTGGGTGACAGCGGAAGCAGTCCACTGACCAGTAAATCCCTTCCTCTTGTAACCAAGCTCACGCAAACCACCCCACCAACTCCCTCAGTGTCAATTTCCTCCTTCCCCAGGAATGCCAATAGTCCTGCAGGCCATGTCACTGGCAATTCTGACGAGTCCTCTCCTGCCTGGGATTCCTCCGATGCATCCTTGCGTGTAACGCCTACTGCTGCTGGCGCTGCTGTTGTTGCCGCTGGGAGTCGATGGTCATCCCAGAGGGGAAGTCGTAAGCCCACTTGTACTACTTCCAGTAAGCAATTGACTGTTCAACAGTCCTTTGCGAGGAAGATGAAATATCACAGCAGTCATCCTACTGCAAAGCGGATAACTGAGGCCTTGACAACTATGTTGGTGTTAGACGTGCGTCCGGTATCCGCCGTTAGTTCACAGGGAACTAGACAATTTATTGAGGCAGTGTGCCCCCGTTACCAAATACCATCTAGGTTCCACTTCTCTAGGCAGGCGATACCGAGAATGTACACGGACGTCAGAAAAAGACTCACCAGTGTCCTAAAAAATGCAGTTGTACCCAATGTCCACTTAACCACGGACATGTGGACAAGTGGAGCAGGGCAGGGTAAGGACTATATGACTGTGACAGCCCACTGGGTAGATGTATGGACTCCCGCCGCAAGAACAGCAGCGGCGGCACCAGTAGCAGCATCTCGCAAACGCCAACTCTTTCCTAGGCAGGCTACGCTTTGTATCACCGCTTTCCAGAATACGCACACAGCTGAAAACCTCTTACGGCAACTGAGGAAGATCATCGCGGAATGGCTTACCCCAATTGGACTCTCCTGTGGATTTGTGGCATCGGACAACGCCAGCAATATTGTGTGTGCATTAAATATGGGCAAATTCCAGCACGTCCCATGTTTTGCACATACCTTGAATTTGGTGGTGCAGAATTTTTTAAAAAACGACAGGGGCGTGCAAGAGATGCTGTCGGTGGCCAGAAGAATTGCGGGACACTTTCGGCGTACAGGCACCACGTACAGAAGACTGGAGCACCACCAAAAACTACTGAACCTGCCCTGCCATCATCTGAAGCAAGAAGTGGTAACGAGGTGGAATTCAACCCTCTATATGCTTCAGAGGTTGGAGGAGCAGCAAAAGGCCATTCAAGCCTATACAATTGAGCACGATATAGTAGGTGGAATGCACCTGTCTCAAGCGCAGTGGAGAATGATTTCAACGTTGTGCAAGGTTCTGATGCCCTTTGAACTTGCCACACGTGAAGTCAGTTCAGACACTGCCAGCCTGAGTCAGGTCATTCCCCTCATCAGGCTTTTGCAGAAGAAGCTGGAGACATTGAAGGAGGAGCTAACACGGAGCGATTCCGCTAGGCATGTGGGACTTGTGGATGGAGCCCTTAATTCGCTTAACAAGGATTCACGGGTGGTCAATCTGTTGAAATCAGAGCACTACATTTTGGCCACCGTGCTCGATCCTAGATTTAAAGCCTACCTTGGATCTCTCTTTCCGGCAGACACAAGTCTGCTGGGGTTGAAAGACCTGCTGGTGACAAAATTGTCAAGTCAAGCGGAACGCGACCTGTCAACATCTCCTCCTTCACATTCTCCCGCAACTGGGGGTGCGAGGAAAAGGCTCAGAATTCCGAGCCCACCCGCTGGCGGTGATGCAGGGCAGTCTGGAGCGACTGCTGATGCTGACATCTGGTCCGGACTGAAGGACCTGACAACGATTACGGACATGTCGTCTACTGTCACTGCATATGATTCTCTCAACATTGATAGAATGGTGGAGGATTATATGAGTGACCGCATCCAAGTAGGCACGTCACACAGTCCGTACTTATACTGGCAGGAAAAAGAGGCAATTTGGAGGCCCTTGCACAAACTGGCTTTATTCTACCTAAGTTGCCCTCCCACAAGTGTGTACTCCGAAAGAGTGTTTAGTGCCGCCGCTCACCTTGTCAGCAATCGGCGTACGAGGTTACATCCAGAAAATGTGGAGAAGATGATGTTCATTAAAATGAATTATAATCAATTCCTCCGCGGAGACATTGACCAGCAGCAATTGCCTCCACAAAGTACACAGGGAGCTGAGATGGTGGATTCCAGTGGGGACGAATTGATAATCTGTGAGGAGGGGGATGTACACGGTGATATATCGGAGGGTGATGATGAGGTGGACATCTTGCCTCTGTAGAGCCAGTTTGTGCAAGGAGAGATTAATTGCTTCTTTTTTGGGGGGGTCCAAACCAACCCGTCATATCAGTCACAGTCGTGTGGCAGACCCTGTCACTGAAATGATGGGTTGGTTAAAGTGTGCATGTCCTGTTTTGTTTATACAACATAAGGGTGGGTGGGAGGGCCCAAGGACAATTCCATCTTGCACCTCTTTTTTCTTTTCTTTTTCTTTGCATCATGTGCTGATTGGGGAGGGTTTTTTGGAAGGGACATCCTGCGTGACACTGCAGTGCCACTCCTAAATGGGCCCGGTGTTTGTGTCGGCCACTAGGGTCGCTAATCTTACTCACACAGTCAGCTACCTCATTGCGCCTCTTTTTTTCTTTGCGTCATGTGCTGTTTGGGGAGGGTTTTTTGGAAGGGACATCCTGCGTGACACTGCAGTGCCACTCCTAGATGGGCCCGGTGTTTGTGTCGGCCACTAGGGTCGCTAATCTTACTCACACAGCTACCTCATTGCGCCTCTTTTTTTCTTTGCGTCATGTGCTGTTTGGGGAGGGTTTTTTGGAAGGGACATCCTGCGTGACACTGCAGTGCCACTCCTAGATGGGCCCGGTGTTTGTGTCGGCCACTAGGGTCGCTAATCTTACTCACACAGCTACCTCATTGCGCCTCTTTTTTTCTTTGCGTCATGTGCTGTTTGGGGAGGGTTTTTTGGAAGGGCCATCCTGCGTGACACTGCAGTGCCACTCCTAGATGGGCCCGGTGTTTGTGTCGGCCACTAGGGTCGCTAATCTTACTCACACAGCTACCTCATTGCGCCTCTTTTTTTCTTTGCGTCATGTGCTGTTTGGGGAGGGTTTTTTGGAAGGGACATCCTGCGTGACACTGCTGTGCCACTCCTAGAAGGGCCCGGTGTTTGTGTCGGCCACTAGGGTCGCTTATCTTACTCACACAGCGACCTCGGTGCAAATTTTAGGACTAAAAATAATATTGTGAGGTGTGAGGTATTCAGAATAGACTGAAAATGAGTGTAAATTATGGTTTTTGAGGTTAATAATACTTTGGGATCAAAATGACCCCCAAATTCTATGATTTAAGCTGTTTTTTAGTGTTTTTTGAAAAAAACACCCGAATCCAAAACACACCCGAATCCGACAAAAAAAATTCGGTGAGGTTTTGCCAAAACGCGTTCGAACCCAAAACACGGCCGCGGAACCGAACCCAAAACCAAAACACAAAACCCGAAAAATTTCAGGCGCTCATCTCTACTATCTAGTTCATCTCACATGTCAATTGAATCTCACATAAGCCAAAATCTCACATAAGCCAAAATCGTAAGCACACATAGTCCATATCTCAAGAAACGTTAGTCAAAATCGGTGGTGCTGGAACTGAACTCCGGGGAGTTCAGGGGAAATCGCAAAGTGAAAATCGGGCATAGCAAGGATCTCACCGTGTCTACACACCATTAGATTTGGGTGAGGTGCGTTCAAACTGAAATCTAAATTGCAGTATAAAAATAAAGCAGCCAGTATTTACCATGCATAGCAAGAATATAACCCACCCAAATCTAAATCTCTCTGCACATGTTACATCTGCCCCATCTGCAGTACAGTATGGTTATACCAAATTGCTAATTTTTTTGGTTTGCTAACAACCCTGAATAAAACCCATTGTGCACACACAAAAAAAGGGAATGGCCTTATGGTATGGAGATGTAGCCATGCATCACGCACCCACGTTTTATCATACAGGGGGCATGACCAGCGCTTTCCAAGTTGCTGAGATCCCCAAGTCACTAGGCCTGATTTATGTTTGTAAACAAAGCAAAAAAGCAAGCAACTGGGTAAAACCATGTTGCAGTGCAGGTGGGGCAGAGGTAACATGTGCAGTGTGATCTAGAGTTGGGTGGGCTGTGTTCAAACTGAAATCTAAATTGCAGTGTAAAAATAAAGCTGTCTAACAATTTTGGGCTACATTATTTATTTATTATTTATTAACAGTTTCTTATATAGCGCTTTTAGTTGAATACAACAATAAAACAAAACTTGGTGATAATAGTCACAGAGGTAGGAATATGCACAATCAGCCCGCATTTACCATGTACACAAAAAATATATATATGTATTTGCTCCCCTTATATGGCAACATGGTTAGTGCCTGGCACAAAGTTAAGTGCTTATGTGGCTTTAATTACAAACAAGAATTAGGACCCTTATACACAGTGTTTTGATGGGAGGCAATCAATTTGCTGGTTGTCAGGACCCTGGCTGTCAGAAGACCGACACCGGAATCCCGACACCCAGTAAAATACCGGCGGTCATAATCACTACCGCCGGCCAAAAAATCCCCACTCGGGTGGTGGTCCACGCCACCACCCAATGGGGAATATAACCCTGTGGCGACCAAAGGTTGCCACCAGGCCCGAAGCGTGGCAAATGCAGCGAGCCCGCGAGGGAACACGCTGCGCTCGCCGCTGGTATTCCGACTGTCGTGATCCCAGTGTCGGTCTCCTGATCGCCGGAATCCTGACAGCCAGCATATCATACTAATCCCATTTTGATAATGTGAACAAGCTCACAGCATCCATTTATCATTGTTCTTCTGTACAGACCAGCAAATGAGAGGCAAATTTGACTGGTCAGTAGACCTACATTTTACATGATCTCCTGTCTCCTATTGTGTATAATAGTACTGTATAGAGTAACCTAGCATTATAAATTGCTTTTAAAAACAATACATTACTATTTGGAGGATTAGGAGCTCTGTTCCACAGGCCTATGAAATAATCTGGAGGTAAGCAGATCCTAGACGGAAGGTGATTGACAGCAGCGGGAATTCAGGGCGGCGTTATGACGTTGCAGGGGCGTGGTGGCGGAAACGGGTGGTGTCGTGAACGTTTTTGGGGCGGCTGCTTGATGTTTCACATAGCTGCTCCGATAGAAAAATGTCGGTGGACCGCCTGCTAGCACAGCCAGGTTACGTAGGCAGGGGTCGACCTTAAATTGAGGCATCCACAATTAAATTGCGGATGCATGAGGAGGCGGCACCACACACATTCTGGGCAGCCTTGCTCTGTGCTGGACGGCCCCCAGCACGTGAGGAGATGGACGCAAATCTTGCTGTGGGAAGCAAGATCTGCATCTATCTCTGAATTATCCCCTTTGACCTTGACTTGTTTTTTGTTTTTAATCCCAACCTGGTGGCTACATCCAACAATCTGAGGTAAGAACTTTTATCTTCATCAATTCCTAAAGGCAGAACAGCGAAATGTGTGTAGCATTTGCAGTATCAGCCACTTAACTAGACCTCTGTAGGCTTCTTGACGCAAAATAACATAAACACCACAAAGCACTAAAATCTACAATTAAAAAAATGAATGATTTACCTACATATTGTTTCATGCAATAGACTGAAAAAAGAGATAGTAGAAGTGAATAATAAAGGACAGTCGCCACCTAAAAACTGAAAATATGGCACAAGCATATTTTAGAGTGGGAACATAAAAAGGCTTACTCAGGAGATCTCTGTCTATAATGTTAAAGAGGAGTATTTTCAGTAATCCTTTAATGGCACTGTCACCTTCACCGTGCAAGTTAACAAATACTGAGATTTATGAGCCTAACTTTGAAGATACCATTACTAATCTGCAAAAAATTAATCCTTCTCCATATGACTCAGAACATGAAATCTTATCCAAACACATTCAAATAAACATAGATACCACACTCTTTAATGTCAGTACAACTACACAAAAATAACCCCATAAAGTGCAGAAAGTAAAATTACGATAGTAATGCGAAGAGCGATAGTTTTGTAGGTAACAGAAACAATGATATAACCATGTTATAGATGCCTTAGATGGCTCTATTGATTGATGGAATCAATAAACTATAACAATTGCCACACTTTATTAGGACATTGGCATAACTTTAATGATCTATGGAGCAACAGAAAAAAACTATCACTGTAATAAAAAATAAAACTATTGTGTTTATACCTGAAACTTTGTATACATATATTTCCAACTGCAAAAAGCAATATTAAATGACTCTGAAACCGGGGTTTACTTACCTGCACACACTGCCGCAGAGGGAGGTGGGGTGCGGGGGTGGGTACTAATTACCTGTGCCCGGGTTTTGACGGGGGGCCCGGCTGGGGCCCAGGGCCACTGTCCGCAACCACCTCCCTTTCCCGTTTCCTGTCAGCAGCAGAATCTTTGTTCCTCAGCCAACACATGCTGCTGTGTGCTAGCTGGGCTGTAGTGGGTGTAGGGAGCCTGCTTCCGCTTAGTAGCAGCTGCAGTCTCTTCTGCTTGTGTGAGCTGGTAGGGGGGAGCAATCACACTGATCACGACACCCTCTATATTAACCCCTGGCTGAGGGGCACAATAGAGCCCACTAAATATGTATAAGGAGGCGTGGCCACACTTCCTGCAATTAGGCCACACCCTGAACCTGTACCTGGTCCCACCACAGCTTTCTACACCTTTGCCTGCACAGCAGACGTAAGGGGGGTACACACCTAGAGATGTGTGCTTAGCGATCTAGCACAGAATGCTCAGCACACATCTCTCCCCCTGCTCAGCACTCAGCGCCAGGGGCGGATCCAGAAAAAAATTACAGGGGGGGGGGGCACCATAAGGGGCGTGGCTTCGTTGCAATGGGCGTGGCTTCGTTGGAATGGGCGTGGTATTGCAGGAAAAGACTACCTTATACCCCAGTTTTGCAACCTGCACGCCCAGACGTTGGCCACCACAGGAAAGAAAAATAATCCTGATTCATGCCCCTTACATTATTTGTCATTTTTCCTCCTTATAGTTATGCCCAGTATACATTATGCCACATACTGCAATGGCCCTTAGACATTATGCCACACACAATAATGCACATGACACAGTATGCACACACCGTAATGCCCCCGACACATTATGCCACACACCGTAATGCCCCCGACACATTATGCCACACACTATAATGCCTGTGACACATTATGACAGGAATTGCAATGCCCGTTATACATTATGCTACACACTGCACTGCCCCTGATACATTATAGCACATACAATGTCTGTGACACATTATGACACACACTGCAATGTCCGTGATACATTATACCACACACTGCAATGCCCGATACATTATAGCACATACAATGCCTGTGACACATTATGCCACACACTGCAATGACCTTGAGACATTATACCACAATGCCCGTGATATAGTATACCATACACCGTAATGCCTGTGACACATACCGCAATGCCCGTTACACCCTATGCCACACACCGCAATGCCCGTTATATATTATGCCACACTGCAATGACCCTGAGACATTATACCACATACCACAATGCCCGTGATATAGTATACCACACACCGTAATTCCTGACACATTATGACACACACCGCAATGTCCGTGATACATTATGCCACACACTGCAATGACCCTGAGACATTATACCACATATCACAATGCCAGCGATATAGTATACCATACACCGTAATGCCTGTGACACATTATGACACACACCGCAATGTCCGTGATACATTATGCCACACACTGTAATGCCCATTACACATTAAGTCCTACAGTAAGGCTTCTAATTACTTTTCAAATACCTGCTCGTTGTCAGGGGTTTCATGCACTTGGTGTCATGCTCGTTGCCAGGGGTTTCATGCTCTTGGTTCCATGCACAGTGCCAGGGGTTTTCATGCTCAGGGTGTCATGCTCGTTGCCAGGGGTTTCATGCACTGGGTGTCATGCTCGTTGCCAGGGGTTTCATGCACTGGGTGTCATGCTCGTTGCCAGGGGTTTCATGCACTGGGTGTCATGCTCGTTGCTAGGAGGTAGTCCTTGTTGCTAGGGCTGTGCTCCCAGTGCCACATATGTCCCCAGTGCCAGATATTCCCCCACGGTGCCAGGTACTCACATGCCCCCAGTGCCAAATATAGCCCCCCCCCATGTGCCAGGTACACATATACCCCCCCAGTGCCACATATGCCCCCAGTGCCAGATATTCCCCGACAGTGCCACATATGCCCCCAGTGCCAGATATCCCCCCCCAGTGCTATATATGCCCCCAGTTCCACATATGCCCCAGTGCCAGATATTCCCCCCCAGTGCCACATATGCCCCCAGTGCCAGATATTCCCCCCCCCCAGTGCCACATATGCCCCCAGTGCCAGATATCCCCCCCCCCAGTGCCATATATGCCCCCAGTGCCAGATATTCCGCCCAGTGCCATATATGTCCCCAGTGCCAGATATTCTCCCCCCCCCTCCCTGCCAAATATGCCCCCAGTGCCAGATATTCCCCCCCAGTGTCAGATATGCCCCCTCAGTGCGTCCCCCCCGCTTCCTCCGCCGCCGCCGCTCCCCCCGCTCCCCTGCTGTTAGGAGGGACACGGAGGGCACAGTGCACGCCTCCCTGTGTCCCTCCTGTGTCTCCGGCGGCCGCGGGTCACTCTAATAAAGGAAGTGCTCACGAACGGCACTTCCTTTATGAGACCTGCGGCCGCCGGAGACCCAGGAGGGACACAGGGAGGCGTGCACTGTGCCCTCCGTGTCCCTCCTAACAGCAGGGGAGGAAACGAGACCGCAGACTGACATGCGGACGCTCGTCCGCATGTCAGTCTGCACTAAATCAGTGGCGCCCCTGCAGCCCCTCGCCCCCAAGCCACCGCGAGGGCTGCGGCGTGCGCACAAAATAAAATAAAAATAAAAATACAAAAATCCACTAAAAATGACAGGGGGGGCACGTGCCTTGGTGCCCCCCCCCCTAAATCCGCCACTGCTCAGCGCAATGTGTGCTGAGCAAGGGGGGGCACTCACTTCACATAGTGCTGAAGTGGGCGACCTGCTAGATTGAGCCTGCATGCAGGCTTAATCTAGCACTGGCGATAGCGATGCACAGCTCTATCGCTGGGGGGCATACACAATAGAGAGATCCGTGCTTAATTTCTAAGCAATCTAGTCAATAAATGTACAGTCATTTGGGTTCTAAGAAAAAATAATTGTTGAAAATATACAAGCCACAATGTATGACAAATGACTTATCCTTACAACCCATTTTATCATTTCCAATATGCTTCCTGAAGACAGCTTGGAAGAAAGACTGTTTCCTTATCATTTTTATTGAAGCACCAAATAAAACATTACAAATAAAAACGAACACAATACTAGTCATAATAATCATAATGAGCAACATATGAAGCCACATCATAGCTATTTTGTAACATTCATTTTACAAAAAGAAAGAAAAGACAAAAGAAGAAAAAGCAAGACACAAAGAGGAAAGTAGTGGGAGAGATTCTGCAGGCATGGTGTAAATCTAGCTATTGGGGGTGTGAAGACAAGAACAAAGACAACTTTCTAAAGTCATGTACTGATTCTGGAGTAGGCCTGAACATATCCAGTTACTCTGAGGGAGATGTATCAATCCTTGGAGAGAGATAAAGAAAAGCAGAAATTCATGAACGCTTGGAGAGAGATAAAGTACCAATCAGCTCCTAACTGTACTTTTCAAAAACAGCCTGTAAAATGGTAGCTAGGAGCTGATTGGCTGGTAGTTTATTTCTCTCCAATTTATCACTCTCCAGGGCTTAGTACTGTACATCTGCCCCTAAGAGCTCAAAATCTGAGAATCCTAGCTTTCAGCATAGCCATGATCAGTCCATTTATTTAGTAGGAGAAGCAGCCTTGTGTATGAAGAATATAGCACATCTTGACACAGCCCATATATATGATATTAGTTGATTACCAGATTTCAAGTACAGTAAAGGTGTGTACACATGGAGAGATATGGCTCAGCGATGTTGACTATATAGTCAAAATCTCTAAGAAAGTTAGTGCACATCGCTCTGTGTGTACACAGTGAGCGATAGCAATGCACAAGGGTGTAGCTACCATAGGTGCAGGCAGTGCAGCTGCTATGGGGCCCAGAGCTGAGAGGGGCCCACCTTCCCTGTCACAGTTACATGTATTATATACATTTTTCACCACTGGGTGGTACATAGGGGTCCTTTCAAACTTTTTCTTTGGGGCCTGCAATATATGTAGGTATGCCCCTGGACCTACTCACTGTAGTGTGGTATAAAATGAACTGGAGGGCATTTAAATGTTATATAATATGAACCGGGGCACTGTAATGAGGCACAATATGAACGGGGAGCACTATATATCATAATGTGAATTGGCAGTACTGTGCGGCATAATGTGTACTGGCAGCTCTGAAATGTGACATAGGGTGAACTTAAGCACTACTGCGATTTATAAAAGAAACTAGGGCACTACTATGGGGCATAACATTAAATAAGGCTCTAATATGGTTCAGAAAATGAACTAGGGCACTATTATAGGGTATAAAATTAACAACTGCTGCAGAGATGTGTCTCTCTAGAAGCAGTGGGTCCTTCAAAATGTAGCTATGGGGCCCACAAAGTTCTGGCTACGCCCCTGGCAATGCATGTCCCTGCCAGGTCGCTATCGCTATGAAAAATAGACTGTCCAGGCAAGTCAGTTTCGACTATGTCGCTGGAAAAGTGAAAACATCCCCTTATTTAAGTGAGTTAGACAAAATCGCCCATAGCCAAAATCGCTTGCACCGTTAGTCAAAATCACTGGAAAAGTTAGTCAAAATCTCCTACTGCTAGTTCAAATGAAATCGCTCAGTCAAAATCGCTCCGTGTGTATGGACCTTAAGGTGATTTCTATTTGTTACAAAAAGGACAGTTCATGTGTAGGCCATAAAGAGTTTAAACATTTAAAGCACAACTGTATATGGAACCTATGTACAAAAGTTATCGTATAATATAATGTTTGTTTTAAATACATTGGTGCTATTATAAATTGCCTTATATTAAAGTTTTCCATCCAGTGTCTGATCAACTATAGTGTTAAAAAGATTTTTTTTTTAAATGTTTTATTAACATTCGCACATAAAACAATCTACGATATAGATTTGTGTGTTTATTGACTGAGTGATAGGAGAAGTAATACAGTTACACAGCAATATAGTACTAATACTTTTATGATGTAAAACATTATGGAGGCCCACTTTGGCCTTGTCAAATAACATGGGTTTACAAAAAGCTCAAATTGCCCCTTTATGCATCTTAAGCTGAGTTTAAGCATACATGGTCAGCTAATATGTCTGTCAGAGAGACAGACATTTTATCTGACAGCTTGACACCCAGCAGATATCATGGGCATACACTGGCCGGGATGCAGCAACGTCAAAAATGCAGTTTTCAGGATTTTGACTAAATTTTCCATATGCACCAAGCTCTACAAATCAAAACTTTCTGGAGCTTGGACCTGGTAGACAATGCCAGCTACAGATATACCTATGGTATTCTCTCCATACTGTTCCCATAATGTGTATGCATGATCCAACGTACGATGCACGCTCCCGCGGGTCGCATGTGACGTCGTACGTCGGACTGCATGCAGTCTTGATGAGGTGAATTTGTGTGGTTTTGAACTCCAGTGATGACTTTGTTTCTAGACATTGTTTGACATTGTTTGTAGTGTGTACACATGATCCGATCTGATATGATATCTTATACAATATCATACAATATTGTATCGTATGGGATTGATTAATGTGTACATAGCTTAAGAGGGGAGACCCAACCTGCATCTACTGCCTGCACCATTTCTACCGCATGCACTGCTCCTACCATCCGCACCACTCCTAATGCCTTCACCGCTTCTAGCGCCTGTACAGCTTCTAGCGCCTGCACTGCTCCATTCACCCACCCGCTCCTACAGCTCCCTGGCTGTTAGCCGCTGACTTCGACAGGTTACGTGTCATACCAGTGATCCTCTGTGTAACACATCAGCTGGAGAGTAATGAGGTAGGCACCGGTCAATAAGATCAGCAGACAAAGCATAGCAGCAGGGATCACACATGGCAGCTCAGGAATGGACCACAGACTCAGCAGGTCACTGAGGTAGATGTTCCGTGGAGTATAGGCAGATGGGTCCTTGATTGGGAGAAGACACAACAATGCCAGCGGGGACACTCTGAAAGGGAAGGGTGGGGGTCCCCACATAGCTTCTATTTTTGCTGGGGAGGCAGCCTATTTTGTCAAGTCATTTGGTAGAACCTGCACAAAAGGGATATTTTTCTCCTGTGTAGATACCACAGTAGCAAGAATAGGTACATCCACTTAGTCTGAGATTTGTACAAGTCTTTATAGCCACTCGTTGCTTCCTTTTGGGTTCCTGTAACATCAACTTACATCCCTGTGTATTGTTAATTGGGTGTAACAGGAGTCTAAATTATGGCACATTTTTCTGTCCAAGTTAAGCAATTGGGGAGGCAAACAGGGACTGCCATCAAAAACTATTTAGTCATTCCATATTAGCTATTAATTGGGCACATTTTTCATATATTTAAACCACTTAACACACTATCCTGGATCACAGTGAGTAAGTAGCCTTCAAATACAACTAAGTAAAAGTTGTGTCTAGACACGAGGCTCAGAGGTGGAAAGTATAACAGAGTAAAGAAACACCTAATCTCTTCTACTGTGTGTTTCATCACTGCACTGCCAGGTGACGTTACAAAGGTCAGTGTACATACTATTAGGTTTGTGTCATGGAGGCAAAGTCTTACAAGAAAGATGTCTTCTAATACCTGAGACATGTAAAACTGCACGTGAGATTTTACCTAACTTGCAATAAACTTATTAAAAAACTCACAATATGTGAATGGTTTAATATTGTAGTGTTAAAATACTATAGCAAAGTTATCAATTACCATTATACACAAGTTATTATATAAAACTGAGTTATTAATCAAATTCACATATTGTAATATAACTTTTGTCAAATCCTATGGCATTGTACTATGTATGCTTTAAATTAAGCATTTTCTTTCAGGTAAATAGTGTAGTACATGAGCGGTTGGAACCATTAATATATATGTAAGTGATAAATTTATATTTTATTACATTAAATGATATCACTTGTACAAGCTTAGAGTTTGGCTGCCATAATGATATCATTATTTGCATTATATTATTTAGCAGACATTAAAATAGTTTGTTGTCCTAAGTGTTAATTGCAGCTTCATCCACTCTATGTATAATGCTTTAATTTTACCATTTTTAATTAGTTCTGCATTATACAAAGCACCTTTTCTGAAAGCAAATATGAGATAGATAAGAATACTTTCAAACATGGAGTTTTAGGTGAAGACAGTGCCAACCTTTGAGGAAGTTTAAGCAAAGATGTGACATAAAGGACATAGAAGCCTTTTGTGATGACAGCAGGAAGAGACAGGAGAGAACATAGACAGAGATGTGCTGAAGGACACATACCAGGGAGTGAAAGAAGGTTAGATGAGTGGGGGGAAATATACAGACATGAAGAAGATGAAGGAGTTCTGGAAGTGATTGTTGTTTCAAGAGATGGCACTGATAGGCTGACAAGGCAATGGAGAGCGTGGCTGGTGACCTATGCAGCAAGTTCCACTAGTGTCAGCTTACACCACCTGTCACTCTAAAGCTGCAAGGAAGTATTGCCCTAACTTTCTTTCTGCCAAGCAATCAAGCCCAATACCATGAAAATGGATGGTACGCACTAACTGACTAATTTATTCTATGGCATTTTACACAGTCTTGTCAGTAGAGGAAACATTACTCACCAATACATACAGATTTATTACATGTGCTCAGCATAACATTTTCACATGAACCTGTTTTATTCATATACTTTAAAACTTGAAGTCATTTACAAAGTTCAGTGGTTTCATACGATTGCCTCCATTTTCCATGAATGATAAGATTGCACCTTTTTGCACATTTGTGTCCAGAATGATCTCAGCCAAACAGCTAACCTCGAAAAAGACCTGAGAGGCGAGTTTAGGCATGTAGGTACCTGGTGGGGATTTCCCATGACAGTGGTTCTGGGCAGTCAGGCAGAGGGAAACTGGGGTTGTAACCGGGATCAGTACTAAATGCCGCCGGCCGGAATCAGTTGATGGCCCGGGACTGACATTGGGAAACACCATCTAACACACTCTTACAGAACTGTCCATTGTCAGTTCTTTTCACTAGCCAGTCATTGTTTCCTTTCAGCCACTTGGGGATACGTACCACATGAATGTCTATGGGATTGTATTTTATGATTGTGGATGGTTTTTATTTTCTGTTTTAAATTGTATTACACTGTGGACTAGATGCATCATCACTTGGAAAGTGATAAAATGGAGAGTGAAAAAGTATCAGCCAATCAGGTCCTAAATGCCATGTGACAGGCTGTGGTTGCAAAATGGAGCTAATTGGCTGGCACTTTTTCACTCTCCATTTTATCACTTTCCAAGCAATGATGCATATGGCCCAAGTTCGCTTTCTCCTCTGTTTTGGGGCACATACCTAAGAAATTGTGAGGAGTGCATTTCTGATGTGTGTGGGAGAAAGAACACTCAGTGAAGCTGGGACAACGTCACTGGCGTTTCTATAATGAGTGCAGTGTGTGCGGTGCACATGGGCCCCTGAGTCCAGAGGGGGCCCCCACCGCACACACTGCACCCATTTTCTGAATACTCACCCCTCCAGAGTCCCGCGGCAATGTCCACGGCAGTGTTAAAACTCTGTGGCCATTTTCACGGAGTTTTGCGCATGCGCAGTAGAGAAATCTCAGGGAAAATGGCCGCCGTGCCATTTTCCCGGAGATCTGCGCATGCGCAGTAGAGTCTGAGCCCTCTAGCGCTCAGACTCTCAGCACTGCCGGCAGAGAGGAGGGGGCCCCGACTTGAAGATTGCTGTTCACAAGCGGAAACCATTCAACATGAAGGAGCTGGAGCAGTTTTGCCTTGAAGAATTGGCAAAAATCCCAGTGGCAAGATGTGGCAAGCTCATAGAGACTTATCCAAAGCGACTTGCAGCTGTAATTGCCACAAAAGGTGGCTCTACAAAGTACTGACTTCAGGGGGGTGAATAGCTATGCATGCTGACGTTTTCTGTTATTATGTCCTAATTGTTGTTTGCTTCACAATAAAAACAAATAAAAAATCTTCAAAGTTGTAGGCATGTTCTGTGAATGAAATGATGTAAACCTTCAAACAATCAATTTTAATTACAGGTTGTGAGGCAACATGAAAAATGCAAAGTGTGGTGAATACTTTAGCAAGGCGCTGTATGTGAGGAGAGACGTCTACATACTGTATGGCACAAGGCTGCCAAGGTGTACCCTGCACAGTTAAAGTTCAACATTTCAGGTTCAGAATAAAATATGCAGTGTAATATTAGATGGTCTGTAACTCTATGTGTTTGCAAATAGGTATGATACAGGATCAAAAAAAACAAATGTTTGAAAATGCAAAACTACTCAATATTTCACATTCACAATGCATCAATGCCCTTCAGTCCAGAGATGGGGCAGCAGCGCAGTCCAAAGTTCAATTAGGGGAGCCACACCAACTGCCAGTGAGTCAGTTTGGGATGACAGTTGGTAGCAGTTGGTGTGGCTCCCCTATGTGAAATTTGGACTGCGCTGCAGCCCCACCTCACAACTATTAAAATGGATTCAGTATGTATTGCCAGCTGTCGGGATCCTGGCGGTCAGGAGACCGATGCCAGAATCCTGGCGGCAAGTGCAATGAGTCCCCTCGCGGGACCACCACCCGAGTGGGAATTTGGGGCTGTGTTTGGGATTCCAACCATCGGCAATTCCCCTGCTGTTGGGATTCAGACATCGGTCTCCTGATCGCCAGGATTCTGACAGCCGGCAAATTGACTGCATCCCATTAAAATATCCCTGCAAACTAAACTCATATACCTAACATTTTAATATCTCCTGCTGGCTCATATATAACAAACATAAAACAATACAGGGAAAAGCAAGACCCAGTTACGCTGTCATAGGTTTCTGATGGCAAACCTGATACTTTAATAGGTACAGAATTTGTGGGTGGGGAAATTTTATAACTGCAAAATGCTCTTCGCACAGCTCACACACAGATTCATTAAACCTGTGATACAGTATGTGCGAGGTGAGTGGTGTAATTGAATTGAATTAAACTGAATTGCATTACATAAGATGGTCCAATTTTATTTACTGAAATATCACACAATTGGGGGAGATGTACTAAGCCTGAAAAGTGATAAATATCACTGTGATAAAGCACCAGCCAATCGGCTCCTAACTGCCATGTCACAGGCTGTGTTTGAAAAATGACAGTTAGGAGGTGCTTTATCACAGTGATATTTATCACTTTTCAAGCTTAGTACATCTGGCCAAATGTCTGTGGAATAGTAGTGAGTAAGGCCATAGAGCAAAACTCACACTTAATTGAAATTTTCCTTCTCTAAGACATTGACTAATGCTTAAGGTAATGTTCAGTTCATATCTGATTAATATTCTATTTGTAGTCATAAGATTGTAGCTCCTACAGACTCTCAGATGTGGTAAATGTTTAGAGAAGTTTAGGTGCTAGTGCTAGAGTGCAGATGAGAAATTCTAGTTCATGTTTTCATAGAGCCCAATCACTACAGAGTACTTGATTAAGTCATCCACTGTCATATTCAAGTGTTATATTGACATTTCTACTATAACTTGTATTTATACACTGCAGTTATTACAGGTAAAACATGAAATATGCACTTATATATTTATAGCAAATAACTTTTGTAGAATAATTTCATTATACTCTATTTCAAAGAGCCAAAACTAATAAAGTACTAATTTTAATTGCACCTGCTAATTTTATTTGCTTTGATCATCATTGAACAGCGGAACAGCTTCCTAAGGTATGTCGAGAGATGTGGCCTCTCAGTAACCCCTGTTTTGCGAGACAACCTAATTAGGCTTGACGATACAGATGACCCTTTTAAGTCCTGTAAATTGAGACTCTTGCTTTATCGCAGGTAGATAGTCATTAATATGATGTGCACAACAAAAAAAGAGAGAAAGGATCTTGTTTATTTTATGTGTTTCATTGTAGCTAATTTCAAGCCCTAGGGGAGGAGGAGGCAAATGACATGGTCGGACAAATTACTGCAGCATATTTAAATAGCCTGAACGCAACAACAAAATGTGATATTGGTCATTGTGTTCAGACAAAAGAACGCTTTGGTTGTGGTGCATACTAAGAGAACATAAAGTCTACAATAAGTCATTGAGGGAATTTAATATACTGCATTCATGGCTACTTGCAGTGATATATTAAATGGAGATCTACAGTAATATAGATTTTTCACTCTTGTACAAATGAGCCCAGGAAACTGAATTATGCAGCTGTAAAATGTAAACCGCCCCAAAGGCTTGATAAAGAAGAGTTGTCTACCTGAAACGTTACTGCCCATATTATTATGTTGTCCTAGTTAATACATTTTCTAGGCGGGTGATACATTCAGCCAGAGCCGGGACTAGGCATAGGTAGTATAGGCAAATACCTAGGGGCATATTTCATTAGAGATAGATTTTCTCTTAAGTCTGTTTTATACCCTCTTAATGATAATGTATTGATTGAAGGAACTGCCATAACACTCATTAATTTGTTTTCTTTATCCATGCATTTTTTTAGCCTGTGAGCTGCAGGTAGGGGCGTCATGTAGTCAGTGGTAAATTCAGGGTCAGGCCATCCCTAGGCACAACATTATACAGTAAGTCACCCCCATCATGTCACTGCCTCTTCATGTTGTGGCCTTCCGACTGCCAAAGCATCACCAACTTTACCCCACCTACACCACCACCACCACAATTTACTGACCACTGCCCCCTCCTACCTCCCCAGTTACAAAATAAAAACATAAGTCGTAAAGACAAAAAAAAAAAAGACAAAAAAAAGAATCACTTGGCCCCTTCTGCCTAGCAGGACTCTATGCAAGTGAGCATGCTGTACTACGCCCCCCCCCCCCCCCCCTCCCCCCCAGCAAGTGTCACCCCTGGGCATGTGCCTCATATACCACTGGGTGTAGTTGATTTAGTGAACAGATTTAATGTGGCAATATTTTGAAAGGCAAAATAAGGGTGGTTTTGCATTTAAAGTGTTTGCAGCTTTAAATCTACATGCTAAAACGCCAACATCTCGTCGCTGCCTGCAACTCACAGTCTATAACAAATATCCATGTGTCTCAGAACTACTCTACATATTCTAGTTGTGGCCCTGACAGAATAACTAAACACTTAGGGGACATGTACTAAGCAGTGATAAAAGTGGAGAAGTTTCCCATGGCATCCAATCAGCTGCTCTGCATACTTTTATAGTGTGCAAATTTTAAATGTTACGTCAATGCCAATTGGTTGCCAACTTGCCATGGGCAACTTTTCCACTGGCTCACTTCTCCACTTTTATCACTGCTTAGTACATATACCCCTAAGGGGCTAATTCAGACCTGATTACTCCTCTGCGATCAGAAAGCCGCTGCCCATAGAGAGCGAAAAAACCCTCCGTGCAAGTGTGCAAATTAATGTGTACGCCATGCAAAAACTTCACCAGACGCGGACATCTGCAAATCCATTCGCAACTCACTCACCATCTAATTATTTTTCCGGTCTGTGCAGTCTGTACGTAGCCTAGGACTTACTCCTATACACTGCGAAAGAAACAGGCTGATCGCGGCTGGACTGACGTCACACACACTCCCTGAAAACGCTTGGGAATGCCTGCGTTTTTTCTTACACTTCCAGAAAACGGGCAGTTACCACCCACAAACGTCCGCTTCCTGTCAATCACCTTGCGTACGCCTAGCAATCTAAATTTTCGCACCATTCTGTTGCTGTTTGGCCTCGCGGGTGCGCGCTGCAGTGCATACGCGTGCGCAGTCATTCGATAATCGCCCACTGTGCGATTTTGCACAACAGCGATCAGGTCTGAATTAGGCCCTAGCTCATACTCTCTCAGAATTTATGGGAACCTAATAAATTTAGGGCCAGACTCTTGGAAGAGTAGGTCAGCCTTCCAGATGCTGCCTTCTTCCTCAGTTAAGTGGTTGGTTCAGTGGATGAAAATTGTAATGAACCATGTCTGAAGTCCTTCCACCAGGGACGGATTGGGAACAAAAAGCGGCCCTGGAAAAATTTGTACTAGTGGCCCCACATGGGCAGCACCAGAGGTGTAAGGTTTAGCCATGGGCCATGGCAGCAGCACCCTCCCCCCAAGACTTTCCAGATAGTGGGCATGTCCAGCATCAAGGGGGAAGTTAAAAGGAAATAAAATTACATATTATGAGCACCAGTGACGTGCGGTGGGGTGAGGCAGGTGAGGCAGAGCATTTCCTGTCGTACTTACGTTTAAACCAGAATTTTGTCTGAATAAAGTATATGAAAAATACTAATAATTTGTATGATACACCTTCAGAATTTAGGAAACTATATCATTCTTTAGAAATATATATTTTCTTGCTTATTACACCAACCGTATCCCAATCATTATTCACTCAATCTTATATGTCAGCCAAGCAGGCAGACAGAGCATACACTAGATCATCTGCAATCACAGGCTAAGTGGCAAAGTAATTTTCATATATGAAAATTATTTTGCATCTTATTCATTATGTCTACGAAAAGGACCACATGTCCTCAAACAAAACAGGCCCCACTGGTGCGTCGGCCCACCGGGAATCTTCCCTATAAGCCCTATGGCCAATCCGCCTCTGCCTGCCACCCACTGATTAATGGCACAATCGTGGTAGCATGACTACACACCTGGTAAGTGGGGTGAGATACAGGATAAAACAGATATACACCTGCAGTCCTTATAGAGGCTAGACTACTCATGAGTCTGGTAACATTCTGAATCTTAATGGGAAAAAAATTTGCATATGGTCATATGCATTACTGCTTCACAGCACTGAAGTCATGGGTTTGATTCCCACCATGGCCCTAACTGTGTGGAGTTTGCATATTTTCCCCATCCTTGTGTGAGTTTCCTCCAGGTGCTCCGGTTTCCTCCCACAATCCAAAAATATACTGGTAGGTTATTGGCTCCCAACTAAATTAACCCTACCGTGTATGTGTGTACATGTGGTAGGGAATATAGATTGTAAGCTCCACTGGGGCAGGGACTGATGTAAATGGCCAAATATTGTCTGTAAAGCGCTGCTGAATATGTGTGCGCTATATAAATAACTTGTAATTAATAAATAAAAAATATGGTTGATGCTGATTCTAATACTTTGTAGTTTTTCATCATCCTTTTATACTATCTTGTTTCTAAGATATGATGCATAAATGGCCACTGTTCTCTGATTAAGTTACGGCAAACAATATAGAATACATCTTAGATAGTAACATAGATGTTTAGGTTGAAAAACGACAGTTTGTCCGAGTTCAACCTATATTTAATCTAAAGATTAGAGGTTGTATAATTGGATTTCTTTTTCTGCTAAAGATTTGTCTAACCCTTTTTTAACTTTATCAATTGAGTCAGCTAAAACAACCTTCTCCGGCAGAGAATTCTATATCTTTACCTCCCTCACTGTGACGAAACCCTTCCTTTGCTGTGTGTGAAAATTCCTCTCCTCTAACCTTAGGGGGTGGCCACACTCAGGACCGTAACTTGGTGTGTGCGGAAGGGGCACCGCACATAGCGCTGCAGGGTAGGGGGCACTGTTGGCGGCACTTGTCAATGATCTGTTTTAATTACTTACACTTGCAGCTTCCCCCCTTTTTGAAGTCCAACATCTCCTGACCGTGCCTGTCTCCTATCCTGACCACTTCTGTAACTAATAACTATACAAAATTCATGAACTCAACTTGGGATTTCTTCTGAGTACCGGTCTATAATTTCCATAATGGGGTTTGCTCTTCTTTGAGTACCCACCACTCGTAGGTGAATAATGCTATGGTATCTCAACTAACCCTTCAAACAGGAATGTAATATTGACCTTATTGTTTTCTACAGTTAGACCTTGGGGCCAATTTAAAAACAAGTGTTTCTATGTACTTTAAAAAAAAAAAAGCATATTGACCTAATTATAGTACATTGTAATAAAACTTCTTTGTTTATACAGAAGTCCACCAAAGATGTCAGCGATGTATTGTCACGAACCGGTCTCTCACCTTTGCGGGTTCTGGGGTTCATCCGTTGCCAGTGCGGTTGCTCGCGGTGCTGTGCGCCCGTGTGGGGACACGGCGTGATCAATGGCACAGGTAATGCAGAGTCTGGGAACTGTGAGTGCGGGGACCAAATGGCCTAAGGCACTGCGGTGTGTCTGCTGTATAGGAGGTGGCCATGTTGGAGACCAAATAGCTAATACTGAGCACTTGTGAAAACACCTGTGGGCAGGTGTAAGCCAATCCCGTGCTTGTGCTGCCTTTAAGTAGGCTGGGATTATGTCACTCTGGGCCAGTGCTTTGTTGTATCAAAGCTGTGCTCTAGCTCTGAACTCTCTCCGTGCATTCCTGTGTGATTCCCGTGGTCCAGATATCGCCTCCGTTCCCAGAGGTCCGTTTTGCAGCCTTCACTGCCAAAGATCTACCGGCTCTCCATTGTGCTATCAGTCAATTGCACACCTATTGGAAATACTTGGATTCCCAGTGTCCTGCATGAGGTTACCTTGTCTGTCTGCCTATCATACAAAGTCTGGAGGATTCCAATTCCCTCAGCTGTTCGTTTGTTCAACTCTGCATTTAACCCATTCATCACCTCGCCATCTACTACAGTTTCACAGTGATCTCCGGAACCCGCAAGTAACCCAATTCAGTACTTTTTCTATGTTGTCATTACAAGGATAATTCTTCACAGTCTCTCAGTTAACTCTTAAAACTCCATTGCAAATTCTTACAGTTAATTCTCCATGTCTGCATTAACCAGTTAAACACAATCTGCAGTTCAGCATCAAAGCCTGTTTATATTTGGACAATTCAACATTTATTCTTCAGCTTGTTTTTGCATATGTTTCCATGAACATTTCTTTTATTTATTTCTGAGTTTTCTCTTGCATATTATTTCTGTCATTCCTGCAATACTTCAGTATAATGATGATTAACAACTAGTCATTTAACTCCTTACTGAATTGTTACTTTAATAAATATATGAAACGGAACTTCCTTCGTCCTCCCTGTTTTCTTCATACCCCAGCACCTACCCCTGTGGTTGGTTCCAGGTTAACGGATTCACAAAAACACCTGGACCTGACAGTAAGCACTGGCCACATGGATCCGTCAAGTGACCAATTCGCAGGAGGCGGTGCTACGTCAAATATCCTTTCCCGTCTGGAAAACCAGGAGTCTATACAGACACAAATAGTGCAGTTTATGCAAACTATGGCAGACCGTTTAGAGACTCTTCATACAGCAATTAAAACGTCTCAAGTCCAGATTCCAACTCCGGTTGTCCCAGTTACCACTACAGCTTCTCCTGTGATGCTGCCTACGTCCCGCTTGCAGTTACCCTCTCCGAGTAAGTTTGACGGAACTCCAAAACTTTGCAGGGGATTCCTGAATCAATGCGAGATCCAGTTCGAACTGATGTCCGCCAGTTTCCCATCAGCTCGTTCTAAGGTCGCATATATTATTGCCCTCCTCTCCGGTCAGGCTCTGGAGTGGGCATCACCATTATGGGAGAGAGGTGATCCTATCCTCTCTAATTACAAAGAGTTTGTATCTTCTTTCCGGAGAATCTTTGACGAACCCGGCAGGACCACCTCAGCATCTTTGGAGATTCTCCGTCTACGTCAAGGTTTACGTCCTGTCAATCAATATATTGTTCAGTTTCGCACGTTGTCTTCAGAGTTAAACTGGATTGAGGAGGCCCTGATCGCCGCGTTTTGGAATGGACTTTCTGAGAGAATCAAGGACGATTTAACTATCCGGGATGTGCCAACTAAACTGGATGAATTGATTTCTCTCTGTAACAAACTTGACCTACGCTACAGGGAGCGATGTTTAGAGAAATCCAGGGCAGAGCGATCCAGTCCACGTTATCATCCTAGGCCTCGACAAGATTCTTCATCACAGTCTCCGGTAACGACAGACGAACCTATGCAGATTGGGCGCTCTCGCCTCACAGAAGAGGAACGACTTCGTCGTCGACAGGGTAACCTCTGCATGTACTGTGGGTCCTCTGAACACTTAGTTAAATTCTGCAAACTCCGACCGGGAAACTCTCGCTCCTAGCTTATTCAAGAGAGGTTAAGCTAGGAGTTACTCTAGAATCACGTTCTGGGAAAGAGCCGACCTTGTCTATTCAATTAGAAGTGCCAAGTTCTACAGTGAAAGTTTCAGCTCTCCTAGATTCTGGGGCAGCCGAGAACTTCATCTCCTCAGCCTTTGTCATGCGGTCTAAAGTTCAAACCATGCCTCTGGAAGCAGCAGTTGCCGTTACAGCAGTGGATGGAAGTCGAATTCCAGATGGTATAATTACTCATCGAACCGTATGTCTCAAGATGAAAGTTGGTGTGCTCCATTCCGAATACCTCTCCTTCTACGTGATTCCCAAAGCCTCTCAAGATGTGATACTTGGTTTACCTTGGCTGCAGAAACATAACCCTCAACTTAATTGGCAAACCATGGAAGTCCTTTCATGGGGTAAATCTTGTACCAAGAACTGTTTAGCCTCAATTGTACCTCTCCGGTCAATCAGCCTTCCCGACCTACCTCCGGTGTATCAATCCTTTGCGGATGTTTTCAGTAAACAAGCAGCAGACTCTCTACCTCCTCATCGCGAATGGGACTGCCCAATTGTTCTGGTTCCGGGTAAAACACCTCCTAGGGGACGAATTTATCCGCTATCCATCCCAGAGACGCAAGCTATGTCTGATTATATACAAGAAAATCTAACCAAAGGATTTATCAGACCATCTTCTTCACCTGCAGGAGCCGGATTCTTTTTCGTTAAGAAGAAGGACGGTGGGTTACGACCATGCATAGATTACCGTGGACTCAATGAGATCACTGTGAAAAACAAGTATCCATTACCCTTAATTCCAGAATTATTTGACCGGGTAAAAGGAGCTACTGTGTTTACAAAACTGGATCTCCGAGGGGCCTACAATTTAATCCGCATCCGAGAAGGGGACGAGTGGAAGACTGCTTTTAATACCCGGGATGGGCATTACGAATACCTTGTAATGCCTTTCGGTCTTTGTAATGCACCTGCAGTTTTTCAAAGCTATGTGAATGAACTTTTTCGTGATCTTCTCTACAAGTGTCTAGTAGTGTACCTGGATGATATCCTAATATTCTCTAGGGATATAAAGTCTCACCGTCACCAAGTTAAAGAGGTACTGACACGTCTGAGGAAAAATCAACTTTATTGTAAGTTAGAGAAGTGCACTTTTGAAGTATCTTCCATACCGTTCCTTGGTTACATCATTTCTGGATCAGAGCTATGTATGGATCCCGGTAAGGTACAAGCTATCCGAGATTGGTCCACTCCTACAACTCTCAAGGGGATTCAGCGATTTCTCGGCTTTGCTAATTTCTATAGGAGATTCATTAAGAATTATTCTACGTTAGCTGCTCCCATCACAGCCCTAACTCGTAAGGGAGCAAATCCTACGAACTGGTCTTCAGAAGCAATCAAAGCCTTCTCTGATTTAAAGCAAGCCTTTGTGTCAGCCCCCATTCTTCGACAGCCTGATCTGAATCGTCCCTTTCTACTAGAGGTGGATGCATCTACAGAAGCAGTAGGAGCTGTGTTGTCACAAGTCTTTGAAGATAAAAAGGTCCATCCCTGCGGATATTTCTCCCGTAAGTTCCTCCCGGCAGAACGTAATTATGCAATCGGTGAGCAAGAGTTACTTGCCATCAAGTTGGCATTTGAGGAGTGGAGATACCTTCTAGAAGGAGCTCAACATCGCATTACAGTTTATACTGATCATAAGAATCTTCTGTATCTGCAGTCAGCTCAGTGTTTGAATCCACGACAAGCCCGATGGGCGCTTTTCTTCTCACGATTTGATTTCAAACTCACCTATCGTCCAGGGTCTCAGAACAAAAAGGCAGATGCCCTTTCCCGGTCCTTTGCTTCTTCTGAATTAAATGATGCTACCACGAATCAAGCCATTGTGAATCCTAGGTCCTTTTTAATGACTCGAACCTCTCCAGTTCCTCCGCCTGGCAAGACCTTTGTCGCCACAAGTCTTCGAAAACGGCTGCTTACCTGGGCTCACTCCTCTTCCTTCATGGGTCATCCTGGGGTTCTAAAGACTCTCAAGTTTATTCAACAGTCTTATTGGTGGCCACGTCTCAAAGCCGATGTCCAAGAGTTTATAGCAGCATGTCCTAAATGTGCCCAACATAAGAGTCCACGAAGTTCTCCACCAGGTTTGTTACATCCACTATCCATACCCAAACAACCATGGACTCATATCTCAATGGATTTCGTGACCGATCTACCTCCATCAAAAGGGCGAAATACCATTTGGGTGATAGTGGATCGATTTTCGAAAATGGCACATTTCATTCCATTAACTGGGTTACCATCAGCCCCTTTACTAGCCAGATTGTTCATCTCTGAAATCTTCAAGTTGCATGGCCTTCCTCGAGAAATTGTTTCTGATCGGGGAACACAGTTTGTGGCCAAGTTTTGGAGGTCGCTTTGTTCATCTTTAAATGTCAAGTTGAACTTTTCTTCTGCATATCATCCTCAGACAGATGGACAAACTGAGAGAGTCAACCAAGACCTTGAAACATTTCTCCGGCTATATATATCGTCCTCACAGGATGACTGGGTTGACTACCTTCCATTGGCAGAATTTGCTCATAATAATCTCTTCCATTCATCTTCAGAATCTACGCCCTTTTATATTAACTTCGGCTTTCATCCTCGTGTGCCAGAGTTTCATCCATTGCCAGCCCTAGAGGTCCCAGCGGCAGATCAAGAGCTTCAACGTCTATCTAGCATCTGGAGTTGTGTACGTAAGTCCTTGGTCAAAACTTCCGCTCGTTATAAATCTTTTGCAGATAAAAAACGTAAAGCTGTACCGAATTACAAAGTGGGAGACCAAGTTTGGATTTCTACGCGCAATCTCAAGTTCAAAGTTCCTTCTAAGAAATTAGCTCCCAGGTTTATTGGTCCATTTCCCATTGTAAAGGTACTCAACCCTGTGTCATACAAAGTCAAGCTGCCACCGTCTTTGAGAATTCCTAACGCCTTTCATACATCTTTACTGAAGCCTTTGATTCTCAATAAGTTCCGTACTACCCAGTCCAAATCTCCTAAAGTTCACTCTTTGCAGAATGAGGAATTTGAAGTTAAAGAGATTGTGGACTCACGTTCCCGATATGGACGTTTACAGTTTCTGGTCGACTGGAAGGGTTACGGCCCGGAGGAGAGATCCTGGGTTTTCTCTGAAGATGTTCATGCTCCAAGACTGGTACAGAAATACTTCTCCAAAAATCCTGACAAGGTTCAAAGGTGTTCGGAGACCACCCGTAGAAGAGGGGGTACTGTCACGAACCGGTCTCTCACCTTTGCGGGTTCTGGGGTTCATCCGTTGCCAGTGCAGTTGCTCGCGGTGCTGTGCGCCCGTGTGGGGACACGGCGTGATCAATGGCACAGGTAATGCAGAGTCTGGGAACTGTGAGTGCGGGGACCAAATGGCCTAAGGCACTGCGGTGTGTCTGCTGTATAGGAGGTGGCCATGTTGGAGACCAAATAGCTAATACTGAGCACTTGTGAAAACACCTGTGGGCAGGTGTAAGCCAATCCCGTGCTTGTGCTGCCTTTAAGTAGGCTGGGATTATGTCACTCTGGGCCAGTGCTTTGTTGTATCAAAGCTGTGCTCTAGCTCTGAACTCTCTCCGTGCATTCCTGTGTGATTCCCGTGGTCCAGATATCGCCTCCGTTCCCAGAGGTCCGTTTTGCAGCCTTCACTGCCAAAGATCTACCGGCTCTCCATTGTGCTATCAGTCAATTGCACACCTATTGGAAATACTTGGATTCCCAGTGTCCTGCATGAGGTTACCTTGTCTGTCTGCCTATCATACAAAGTCTGGAGGATTCCAATTCCCTCAGCTGTTCGTTTGTTCAACTCTGCATTTAACCCATTCATCACCTCGCCATCTACTACAGTTTCACAGTGATCTCCGGAACCCGCAAGTAACCCAATTCAGTACTTTTTCTATGTTGTCATTACAAGGATAATTCTTCACAGTCTCTCAGTTAACTCTTAAAACTCCATTGCAAATTCTTACAGTTAATTCTCCATGTCTGCATTAACCAGTTAAACACAATCTGCAGTTCAGCATCAAAGCCTGTTTATATTTGGACAATTCAACATTTATTCTTCAGCTTGTTTTTGCATATGTTTCCATGAACATTTCTTTTATTTATTTCTGAGTTTTCTCTTGCATATTATTTCTGTCATTCCTGCAATACTTCAGTATAATGATGATTAACAACTAGTCATTTAACTCCTTACTGAATTGTTACTTTAATAAATATATGAAACGGAACTTCCTTCGTCCTCCCTGTTTTCTTCATACCCCAGCACCTACCCCTGTGGTTGGTTCCAGGTTAACGGATTCACAAAAACACCTGGACCTGACATGTATATTGATTAGGCTTAAAGGCTTTTTAAATGTTCAAAATGAGGAAGGTGATTTTATGTGTGGTAGACAGATAAATAATTATTTCCTTATTAACTCATTTAGGACAAGTACATTTTGTCAAGTACTGTACATGACAAATTCAATCACAAGTTTTAGATTCTTACAACTCATATAACTGGTTCCTAATGAACTTCACAGATGAGTAAATTTCACGTATAATTCTAAAAGGACAATTAAATGCAATGTAAGATTGCATGTTCCAATGCGAGATACACGATATGGACAAAAGTATTTGTCCACACCTGTTAATTATTGAATTCAGGTGTTTCAATCAGACTAGTTGCCACAGGTGTATAAAATCAAGCACATAGCCATGTAGTCTCCATATGCAAACATTTGTGATATAAAATGGGTCATTCTGAAGAGCTCAGTGATTTCAAATGTGGTTCAAGTGTGGTTACTGTGATAGGATGCCTCCTTTGCAATAAGACGATTCATGAAATTTCATCCCGGTTCGTGAAATTTCATCCCTGCTGGATATTCCACAGTCATCTGTAAGTGATATTATTATAAAGTGGAAACGTTTAGGAACAACAGCAACTCAGGCATGAAGCGGAAGACCCCATACAATTACAGAGCAGGTCAATGACTGCTAAGATGCATGGTGAGTAAAAGTCGCCAACGCTCTGCTAATTCCAAAGCTCAAGAGTTCCGAACTTTAACTGGCATTAATGTAAGCACAAAAACTGTTTAGCGGGAGCTTAATGGAATGCACTTCCATGGCCGAGCATCTGCATGCAAACCTCATATCGCCAAGTCCAATGCCAAGCGTCAGATGGAGTGGTGTAAAGCACACTGACAATGGACTGTGGAGCAGTGGAAATGTGTTCTGTGGAGCGAAGAATCATGCTACTCTGTTTGGCAGCCAGATGGGTGGGTCTGGGTTTGGCGGATGCTGGGAAAATATTACCTGCTTAACTGCATTATGCCAACTGTGAAGTTTGGTGGAAGAGGGATAATGGTATGGGGCTGTTTTTCAGGGTTTGGGCTGAGCTCAGTGAAGGGCATTCTAAATGCTTTAGCATACCAATAAATTTTGGACACTGATATCC
Source organism: Pseudophryne corroboree (assembly GCF_028390025.1). NCBI lineage: Eukaryota > Metazoa > Chordata > Amphibia > Anura > Myobatrachidae > Pseudophryne > Pseudophryne corroboree. The sequence continues at coordinate 479,265,989 of NC_086447.1, read as the reverse complement.
TTCCAACTTTGTGGCAACAGTTTGGGGAAGGCCGTTTTCTATTCCAACATGACTGTGCCCCAGTGCACAATGCAAGGCCTATAAAGACATGGTTGGATGAGTTCGGTGTGGAAGAATTTGACTGGCCCACAGAGAGCCCTGACCTCAACCCCATCGAGCACCTTTGAGATGAACTGGAACAGAGATTGCGAGCCAGGCCTTCTCGTCCAACATCAGTGCCTGACCTCCTAAATGCTCTACAGAATGAATGGGCACAAATTCCAACAGAAACACTCCTAAATCATGTAGAAAGGCTTCCAAGAAGAGTGGAAGATGTAATAGCTGCAAAAGGAGAACCAACTCCATATTAAAGTATATTTATTTGAATACAGTGTAATTACAGTCCCTGTTGATGTAATGGTCAGGTGTTCGAATACTTTTGTCCTTATAGTGTACATTCAATGTGCAGTGTGCACATAATGCGTGCATATTGTAGCCTAACACTGTGAATTTTGTTGCGCATCCCTCTAGGAGTGCAAAGGTTAAATGCACAATGTACGGGAGATGAAGGGTTCCATTGCCGGCATGCACAAGCCGTCCCAAAGGCATATTGCCTGCATTGTCCCTACACTGCATTTAACTGAATCGCTCCCAACAAATCTAAAAAAAATTACTTACTGTATTGGTTAAAAAATACACATTTAAATCTAATTTTGTTGATTGTATTAAACATTGTTTTCTAAATTGTATAAACAGATATGGCAAGTAATGTGACGTGACATTTGAGATTTATTACAATTATAAAATTGAATAATGAAAGGGCTAACCTAAAACTATAACTATATATCCCACACATTTTAAGAGCTAAATTTGTATTTAAACAAACAGTCCATATTCGCTGTCATTTACATTTCATCATAGTGTTTTTTTTTACATGTTTTATAGAGTATGTTACTAATTAACTATTGACAGCCTTATCCTGTTTGTTCTCTAAGTTTTTACTAGGGTACACTGCATAGGTCTTCCTGTCTAATTCATAAAGTTTATGGCCTGCTTTAAAATTATGTTTTCTTGATAAAGTGATGTCCTTGCACATTATACTTTGCCAAAAGTAAATAAAATCTTTGCCTTTGTAAAATTAAAACCTGCTGCATGCTGATTTTTAGGCAATTAACTGAAGGTCACTTTTGCTTAAGATCAATAAGTAACTACAACAAGAAGAAGTGTTGAGAGTAAAGACATGAATAAGAGTTTCGCTTAACTAAACGGCAAATACAAGGAGACTGCAATGTCCCTTCCTTTATGGTGTGTAACTTTTTATGTGCCAGTAATTATGGTGTTTATATAGAACTGGAATACTTTACGATAGACTGCTTAATATGTGAATTGACTTGCTTCTATATTTTATAGTAATATTCTATATTACCTGTATATTAATCCACTAAATTAATGTCAATATTTGTAATTATTTACAAATGTTTACATTTCTTCTGTGATACGTATGTATTTTATAATTTAAAGCAGTTATGTAGTTTTATTATTTTGCATGTATGGGTAGATGCAGGGTGAGCACATTTCCACCCATATGTAGAGTCAAACATATCTCAAGATGCACTTCACTCTGCCTGGTTTACATGTCATCACCATCAACAACAACTAGTATTTGCACCTGTCCCTAGCAGGTGCATAAGGTATACATATTACTGCAGCCCAAGATGATCATTAACACACCATTACTGTACTTGGCATATGTCAGATTGACCCCTTACACATAATTGCCAAATTTTGGATGATTCTCCCAAGGGTTTTTATTCTCCTGGAAGACTAGACTCATTTCCGTGATTGATGCGGGTAGTGCAGGGGTTTAATGGTGTGATTCGCAGAGAATTGCATCAATAAGCTAAACTCTCAACTGCATGATGCCATGAATCACAGCATTGTGCAGTGGGAGGTGGGGCTTAATGAAGCAAATGACATTACCTCACCATTGACTGTTCCACTTTGACCATCTCTGCTCCATTCTGCAGCTCCAGTAGTAAGCCATTGCAAATGCCAGGAATACACAAGTTCACAATCACACATGATGCATGAGTTTGTAAGTGAACAAACGCAGAGTGTTTCCACACAGGTTATGCTATCCAAACTAGGGTATTATGCACTCTGCATTATGAATTGTTTTTAGCATATGTATAGTTATAGCAGCTTTTAGAGACCTATTATTTTGGTTGGTATTGTTTTTATATTTTCTGGTAAGGATATCATGTGGTAGCAATCTACTGTGTAATATATTGTGTGTTATGAACAAAAGCTATTAATTATAACTGGTGTTTGTATACCTAACTTGCCTACTCTCTCAGGATGCCCGGGAGACTCCTAAAACGTGGGTGACTCTCCCATACTCTGGAAAGAGCAGACAAATCTCCTGGAATCCACCACTGCTGTCTGCTGTGTTGGCAGCCTGGTAGAATGGATGACGCAGTTTGCCATAAATCACATCATTATAGCCCCATACCTGTTTTATCATGCCAGGAATTGCAGCTTTGTATAGTGGGGGGCAAGGCCACAATGATGCAGTCACAATGCCATGGCAACATAAGGCCCACCTAACTGACCCCTGTCGGCAAGTTTGGCGTACACACATATGCATGCACACATCTATTGTAGACCTATATCTACTTATGAAATCTTCTCGATCACTATGCAGTCTCTTCAGGAAGTTTACTCAAGTCAAATTAGATTTTTAGTTGCTGGATAAAACACTGAAATTCCCCATGAATCTGGAATTCCTTACAAAAGGTTTCAAAGGGTAATATCAATGTTGTCATTATGGGTCCCCTGGCTTTAGCAAAGGTAGTATGGAATTTATTTCTTCTATTATAATACTTTTGTGATGTTTATCTAATCAAAAGCAATTGTTTCTAAGTAATCAAACTTTGTTCGCTCTGCAGCGATGAGGCAAAAAAACAGCACTTCTGCGCATGCGTATGCGGCGCAATGCGCACGCGCATCGTACTAATGCAATGAACGATGTAGTTTCACACAAGGTCTAGCGAAGCTTTTCAGTCGCACTGGTGGCCGCAGAGTGATTGACAGGAAGAAGGCGTTTCTGAGTGTCAACTGACCGTTTTCAGGAAGTGTTTGGAAAAATGCAGGCGTGCCAGGAAAAACGCAGGCGTGGCTGGGCGAGCGCAGGGCGTGTTCGTGACGTCAAAACAGGAACTGAACAGTCTGAAGTGATCGCAAGCGCTGAGTAGGTATTGAGCTACTCTAAAACTGCACACAAAAAGTTTTCCGCCGCTCTGCGATCCTTTCATTCACACTTCTGCTAAGCTAAAATACACTCCCAGTGGGAGGAGGCATAGCGTTTGCATGGCTGCTAAAAACTGCTAGCGAGCGATCAACTCGGAATGACCACCAATGTACAGATGGGGTAGTTTTACTTCTAAGTGCGTTCAGTGGCACAGTAAATAATTCTGCTGCCTCAAGGGCTGAGGCCATGCATTCATTTCTGACAAAGCACTTTCTGTGTTTAGTTTGTATACTGTCTCCATGTTCACATGGTTTGCCACAAGGTGCAGTGGTTTCTTTCCATAGTCCATAAACATAGTGGTGTATTAGATGAGTTTGCATATGTTGGCATTATATAAATAAAGGAAAACAAAGCCCTTGTTTGTTTGCCACAGATATATGAACAACGTTAGAGCATTTTACTGTTGCGGATTCAAAAATTAAAGTCATTTTTCGAATTAGAATGGTTCTGGAGATAATGAATACCCTCAACTCATAGGGAATGTAACCATAACGTGTACATATGGTAATCAACTGGAACATTCTAGAAAGAGCGATTGGCCACTCACAATTGGCAGTTGAGAGGTTTGCGTTTTCTCTTGTGTTTTTCTTGTCTGTGTATCTCAAAAATTAGATGCAATTTAGCAAAAATGATGTCATATTCGGAATCAGCAACACAAAGTTACCCTAAAATTGCTGTAATATGATTGCCAATAAAATGAGAGTTGATACTGTAACTGTAATAACAAAAATATGTACCTCTGCCTCTACTTCTGCCTTTAAGACATCTTCAGCTTATGAGCTAGATCAGAGGTTCTCAAACTCGGTCCTCGGGGGCACATACAGTGCATGTTTTGCAGGTCTCCTCACAGAATCGCAAGTGAAATAATTAGCTTCACCTGTGGACCTTTTAAAACGTGTCAGTGAGTAATTAATACACCTGTACACCTGCTGGGTTACCTGCAAAACACGCACTGTGGGCCCCCGAGGACCGAGTTTGAGAACCTCTGAGCTAGATGGTTGATGAGGTAAAAAAAACACATGTAATACCAAAAATAACCACAAGATGTCCTCAATAAACTTAAAATAAGACCGCAATACCAAGGAGAACATCACTTTATAAGTCTCAAAGGATAGTTGATTATAGAATAGAGCAAATACTGTAACACCAACATTGTCAATAGCACAGTATTAACATTGAAGAAATCCAAAAGCGTTTTGGATTCACATATTAATTACTGGATGATACAAATGAATACTAATTCTCTTTGTGTGGCTGCTTTTAAGTTCCCCTTCTAAAATAAAGCAGTATTGCTTTTCTGCAGCTGTGACTCACCACATGGTGTACAGCCGTGTATCTGAATGTGCAAGGACTGGCCCTTTTAGCATCTACAGATGCTGCAATACATCTTGGTGCGTCTTTAGATTCCACCATCAGTTGCACCAAGTATGGCCTCCAATGTGAGCTCCTCTTGCCATAACTGCTCCTGTCTGCTTCACCTGCCTCAGCCTGCTACCAATTCCACCCCCCACCGTCCCAGGCTTCTGGACCTCTATAGTGCTGCTCATCCTTACAGTACCAGGCTGCTGTAGTATGCTGTTGCTCAGAGCTTTCATGGAGACCTGTGCTGCCTTCATAGGTAAGGGGAATGTATCTGTGCCACAGGTCAGAGCTATAGGGGTAATCTGGGTGGAAGCCAGAAAGAGGAGCACACAGGGAAAGGGGGAAAATATATTCATATACTATGCTCGGTGCTGACCTACTCCTTCAGCACTTAATAAGTAGGGGGTTAGTGGGGAGGAGCTTTTATAACACTAAATAGCTCACTAAGTGCTAGTGCCTCTACAGGGCCAAAACTAGGATTTTAGAGCACCCGGGGCAAGGCGGTAATGTAGCGCCCCCCCTCAAATAAATATATATATATATATATATACATAAAAAATACATAATTATAATAAAGAAATAACAAAAAAAATGAAATTAAAAAAATTAAAATAAAATTGAAATAAATATATATATTAAAAAAATTATTATATATAGATATATACACACGATGTGGAAGGATCGGTACTCCTCCTATATCAGTCAGCAATGCTCAGGTGCCATCTGGAAAATGTAGTTATAAACAAAAGTCCTCCAACAAGCAGCGGCACTCTGAGACTTGATTTGTCAATGAATCACAATAAAGTGCATTTAATAAATCATCCTGTGAGCCAACGTTTCGGGGCCAATAACGCCCCTATGTCAAGGTGATGACACCTTGACAAAGGGGCATTATTGGCCCCGAAACGTTGGCTCACAGGACAGGGCCGAAACTAGGATTTTTGTTACCCGGGGCAAGGCAGTAGCTTGGCGCCCCCCCCCTCCCGCGGCATAACTACAGACTGTGACTTTTCATGAAATATTACATTATGCCACATAGGGTACCCCATACATCACAGTGTCCCTATATTATGCCAAAGTGTCCCAATATTATGCCAGTGTTCCCACATAATATCCCACACAAGGTCCCCCCACATTATGCAGACAGTGTCCCCACATTATGGCACGCAACTTCCCCATATAATGGCACACAGCATCCCCATATTATTGCACATAGCGTACCCATATAATGCCACACAGTGTCCCCACATTATGGCACAGAACGTTCCCATACAATGCCACACAGTGTCCCTACATTATGCCACACAGCATCCCCAACTTATGGCACACAGCGTCCCCACATAATGCCACAGTGTCCCCAAATTATGTCACACAGCGTCCCCATATAATGCCACACAGTGTCACCACATATAATGCCACACAGCATCCCCATATAATGCCACACAGTGTCCCCACATTATGTCACACAGCGTCCCCATATAATGTCACACAGTGTCCCCACATATAATACCGCACAGTGTCCCCACATATAATGCCGCACAGTGTCCCCACATATAAGGCCCCACAGTGTCCCCACATATAAGGCCACACAGCATTCCCATATTATGGCACACAGTGTCCCCATATAATGCCACAGTGTCCCCACATTATGTCACACAGTGTTCCCATATAATGTCACACAGTGTCTCCACATATAATGCCGCACAGTGTCCCCACATATAATGTCACACAGTGTCCCCACATATAATGCCGCACAGTGTCCCCACATATAAGGCCACACAGCATTTCCATATTATGGCACACAGTGTCCCCACATAATGCCACAGTGTCCCCACATTATGTCACACAGCGTTCCCATATAATGTCACACAGTGTCTCCACATATAATGCCGCACAGTGTCCCCACATATAATGTCACACAGTGTCCCCACATATAATGCCGCACAGTGTCCCCACATATAATGCCACACAGCATCCCCATATTATGGAACACAGTGTCCCCACATATGCCACACAGCATCCCAATATTATGCCATAGTGTCCCCAACTTATACCATACACAGTGTCCCCATAAAATGTAATGCAACAGTTAATGGCAGCAGCTTGATCCTTGACTGACCTCAGGGACAGTGAGGTGATAATAAAGTCCCTTATCTGGCTGCAGTGTGTGGGCTGACTGACTGCACCTATCTGATGGACGTGCAGAGCCAGCCTGAAGTGCAGATTCCCAGCCAGCGTGTGTGTGTGGGGGGAGGGATTGGAGTCTCCATAGTCAGCGTGGTCTCTGGCCGGAAGTGTAGGGTCCCGGCCGGCGGGTGGAGGGAGGCGTGGCATGCTGACAACTCCGTAGTCTGTCAGTGTGCAACTGTAGCTTGTATGTGCGCAGCTCCTCTCGTCCGTGATTACCAGCGGGCGGACAGAAAGTGGAGCGGAAGTTTTAATTAAGCTTTAAGTCGCCCCCTAGAGTCCGGCGCCCGGGGCATGCGCCCCCCTAGCGCCCCCCCCCTAGTTGCGGCCCTGCACAGGATGATTTATTAGATGCACTTTATTGTGATTCATAGTATGACAAATCAAGTCTCAGAGTGCTGCTGCTTGTTGGAGGACGTTTTATATATATATATATATATATATATATATATATATATACACACATACACACATATATTATATATACATATATTGTAAAGCCTACTGCCCATCCTGCCCACCCCCCCTCACAATGCCCACTTGACTCAGCACAAAGTGGGGGAAGCGATTCACTTGTTCCTGGCTCTTTCCTCTCCAGCTTCCCTCCGGAGTCAGGCAGCCGGGCAGGAGAGTGTGCGGAGGTGCTGACGAGTGGGAGGGCAGAGGGAGGCTCCGGAGTCCGGCGGCCACACATGCAGAGGGAGATGGAGCAGCAGCGGCGGGAACGGAGTCATACGCGGCTGCCGCTGCAGGAGGTGATCGCGGTGGGGAGGTGGGGAGGAGCAACTGTGTGAGAGAGCTGGAGAGAGTTCTCTGCGCGCTCTTCAAGTAAAGAAATCGCAGGGGGTGGGAGTGAAGAAGCAGCGGTCGTAGGAGCCAGGCAGCGTTTGCCGCGCCCCCTGAACTCCTGCGCCCGGGGCACGTGACCCCATAGCCCCCCCTAGTTATGGCCGTGGCCTCTAGCCTGCACTAACCCCAAGTGGAATGAAGTGTCCCCCAGATGAAGAAAGCTTTATTCAGACAGGTTTTTGGACACTGCACAATATTATGGGAACAAAGACATTAAATATGACAATGGATGGACTCCGTGAGACATAATCAGCAAATTACCAGTTGCTTGAGATCATGCAAATAATTGACCCTTCATCACTTCATCGCTAATAAGGATGTGTAGCATCCATTTTCTGGCACAATCCAATACACAAGGTAGCAGACAATGGTCGCATGAAGCACCTCATGACTCAGTTATGCTGCTTAATCATAGTGCTTTTTCAAGATTTTTTTTTCCTCCACTCACAGAACTGCTTTCACCTTTCACCAATGGAATTTGTCTTTGCAGGCATACCGATCTGAAATCGACTCATTTACTTTTAGAGCTTTTTAAGCATGTACAACTGGGTCCAAGGGGTGGTGATTTAATGAGATTTTTACCTTGAATACACTGACCCCAAATGGTCACAATGAGGGTTATGATATTGCACCTTTTTTTATAACTGCTATTTGGTCTGGTTCTAAGTAATATTGGGGGTCAGTCCGACCCATTCGCACGCAGCAGGTTGTTGCTGCGGTGCGAACAGGTCTGGAATGCGCATGCACGGCGGCCGCACTGCGCACGCGCGTCGTTGCCTGGCGACAGGGGTTGCCGGGTTATGTCGCACTCAACAAAGAAAGCGGTCGCAGAGCCGACCGCAAGAAGATTGACTGAAAGAAGGCATTCCTGGGCGTGTCCGGACCGTTGCCTGACGTTTTTTCGGGGAGTGGAGAAGAAAACGCAGACGTGTCCAGGAGAACGGAGGGCGGATGTCTGACGTCAAAACCGGCTCTAGCATCGCTGAGATCGTTGCACAAGGTAAGTATGTCCAGGGCTAGTCTTGTTCTGCTTGAAAACCTTTTAGCTTAGCAGGGCTGCACAAGCAATCGCAGCCCTGCTAAGCTAAAATACACTCCCACATAGGCGAGGACTAGTTGATCGCAACAGCAGCAAAAAGTTGCTGGCTGCAATCAACTCGGAATGACCACCATGATGTATTCTTTTATGTAATTTTTAATCTTAAAATTGATGTTTTAAAGACTGATTTATTCCTAATTTGAATTATTTTTATTGGGTATTTCTTGCTGTGATTCTGATTACTCTGGTGTTTTTTATTGATGTTATTGCTTCTATTTATATTAACTGTATTTATGTAATTTTTTTAACTATTGTAATATTGATATGGAGGCTCTGAAGTTGTAAACAATTAGGAAATTAATTACTACACAATAGATAAGATCGAATATTTATTATTATGGCACAAAAGAAGGTGCACCAGATATATCAAGTTTGTATAATTTTACCTTTTTCTTTAATAAAGGTTTGTACTTTTTTCCCATATTTTATAATCTGATGGGACTCTATTAAATAATCGGACCACTTACTTCCAGTGTCATTGCTATAATATAAACCTCAATAGAGCCTCCATATAATGTATTCATTAGGGCCGCATGACCGGAGTTCCTGGATGATGTATTTCCGGTTCCGGTCACACAGTCCACTGCGTTCCACCGGGATTTCCAGTGGCGCACTTTTGGTAATGATGAACTTCCGTTTCCGGCATAGTGCAGATGCACTTCCGGTTCTGGTTATGCGTTCCAGTACGTTCCACCAGGACTTCCGGTGACGTACTTCCGGTTCCAGCGGTTTAGTGCGGACCGGAAGTCATTGTGACTATACACATAATTAATTGCTAATATATAGGGGTATATATATCACCCTAAGTGCCCCCCCAAAACACCCGAAGAAGACAGAAAGGTGAAACGCATTGGGTTACCTACTATACCTATTTCCCTTCCATTTGTGAGGACTACTTTGCTTACACTGGACCATGTGCATTTTAATGAGCAATAGCGATGGTTATATGTTACCCTATGAATTAGGGACTCAGAGTTCAGCTCTTTTTTTATCACCTCTTTTTTCTGTTGTCTGCACAATTGTTGTATGTATTAATAAATAAATGGTCCCATTTGGTATTTATATATACTGTGCAATGGAGCCACTTTTGTGATTGTTCTTTGAGGTGACTAAGAATAGGAATTGGATATTGTGATATCTCTCTGCCTGGAATTGAACATCTCTGTCTGCTATATGAGAATAAGAGGATATCCTTTGATGTGCATTGAATATTAGGAAATCCGGTATGCAGATTTTAACTATTTATCGATATATCAAGGTCAAGAAAACATACTACACTATCAGACGCTTGTTCTGTCTTCATTTTTTCCCAAATTACTTGGTTTGCCTACCAGTATTTTGATGAACTGAGCTGCCTACCACAGATATAGAGTGGGAGAGTATTCTTGGAAGACCTGGACTAATTGCCTAAACCAATCAATTAATCATCTCCAGTGTGAGAAATACATAGACTTGAATTCTTAAGGATAAAGTTGCGCATAGAATCACATATTTTTTCTGTGAAATTTAATAAATTATAAAAATGGTCTTGTCGGGGGCGTGGCCTAGCTAACAAACCGAGCAGAAGCTAGTTCCAGGAGCTCCTGCAAACCCTGTTAATAAAACAGGCTTACCTCGTTATTGGGGGCTCCCTCTGACCCCCTACTGCCTTCTGTAACCCTCCCGCCAGCCTCTGGGATAGCGGGGGATGGAGCTGCGGAGCCGGGGGACACTTCTTAGTGTCTTTGCAGGTTGCAGCCCTCCCCTCATTGTGAAGCTGGGGACTGCAGTTTCACCTGCGGCCCAGGATCGGCGCGCTGACGAATGGAGATCGGGAGCAGCGGCGCCTCTAACTAGAGCGGGAGCTGCGGCAGTACCTGAGTCCTCTCTCACTGTGCCCCGGCGGCGGAAGTCTGCACCCTCCGAGCTCGGCAGTGGCCGCAGCCCTGCTACGCCTTGACGACCTCAGTGTGCTCTCTCCCGCCTGCTTGGAGAGCCTGCTGTGTTCCCAGGTCAGTTGGCTCCTTCCCTGGCTCCATCAGGGCAAATAGTGGGAGCTCCACATATAACTCCCTCATTCTGGCTACATTGGCTTCCCTTTATAAGGATCTGGAGATAGCCCCAGTTTCTTTTTCTTTTTCTTTTTTTTTTTTTTTGTATCATACTTCCATCTGCTCAGACATGTTATATTTTAACACACTGGGACTTCATCAGGCTCCCCAAGGCTCCATAATACCCAGAATTTGGGATCCAAAGCAGAATCTGCTGAGTTGTATAATCTGCTGACTCCCCCTTTTTCTCCCATTAGAGCAGCCCCAGAAGTTGTGTTTATTAGCTATATGCTAAGTTGCACATCATCTTAACAGGGCTTGGAGCTCCATCTAGTGTTCTCTTTGATATAATGATATATTACATTTTCCTTTATGAGATACTCTGCTCTACCCACCCACCAATAATGTTTTTGTTCTGATAAAGTTTCTTCTCGCCTCAGTCCTAACCCGGGATATGTGTTAATTGGTATATTTTTTGTGTGGAATCTTCGCTCTCATCGATTTCAAAGGAGCACTTCTGAAATATATACTTTGAGTTCTGTTATGCCTCCTAAACACCAGAAATCCTCCAAGCCAAGACCTCCAAATTTATTTTTTTAAATCATCTCCTCAACCTTCCAAAAAAATGGGGGATAAACCTCAAGTACGGAACACTGAAATCCGACCTCTTACTTCTACTTCTGCCTCCACACCTCCGGTACTGCCCTCTCCCTCCGCGGACACGCTCAGTGACTCTGACGCATTAACTGTGGATACGATGAAATTGCTTATGTCTCAGTTCAAAACAGAAATAGCAGTGGAATTCTGCTCCGCTCTCCAGGCATGCCAACAATCCATCAACAAGATTGGAGATCGTACCAACCATTAGGAAACAAAAATGGAGGAAGCGGTGGGGTCTCATAACCATTTAATTGACTCCCATGATGCTCTTGAAGCTGAAGTGCATAGGCTCAGAGATAAGCTCACAGACCTGGAAGACATCTAGACGTAGTAACCTTAAATTACGCGAGGTTCCAGAAGCTGTGTCCAACAGTAGCCTCCATGACTTCGCTGTCAATTTATTTCAAAAACTTATGCCACAAGCCTCTTCGGCAGATCTTCTTATCAACAGAATTCACAGACTCACTAAAGCCAAGGCGGTTCAGACAATGCTTCTAGGGATGTTCTTATGAAAATGCACTATTTTCATATTAAAGCAATTCTGAAGGCGTCCAGACCCTCATCAGATATGTCAGCGGCTCTTGGTGATCTGCAGTTATTCTGTGATTTGTCCCAAGCCACACTCTTCCAGAGACATTCATTTCAGCCCATTACGTCAGCCTCGAGAAAGGCTAATATATCTTACCACTGGGGTTTCCCTACTAGGCTTTTCATTGCGCGTGAAGGTTCCACAATCGTGATCAACAACGCTGAAGAAGGATAGAAACTCCTATACTCTTGGAACATTGCAGGTCCATCTAGTGGCCCCTCTCCTCATTGTTGACTACAGCAGGACCGGTCCACGGTGGAGTAGGTGGCTAGTTCAAGTTGTAGCTAAAACTTTTTTGATGCTGCCTGTTGGTCTCTCCTGATGCTTAATCCAATAATATGTTCATCCATTATGTTATGACCTGATGTCCACATAGTTGGGGTGCCTCCATTTTTCAGAAAGCCTTGGAGGGAAGTTGATATTATAGGCGGCTGCATAGTCTTTTCATTGTTGACCTGCCACTTTAATTGCATAGCCCTTCTTTATTCTTAAGTTTGCCAGAATTTATGTTTTTATACCATGTTTATTTGATGCTGATGTGTTGTCGCTCCGTCCTCCTTCCGGGGGACTCCCACTCCCCATTCAGTATAATATGCAGCTTATTGAAAGATAGCGAATGAGGGAGTATGCTGGGGGACTGCTCGGGAGGTGACTGGACTGACGGAAAATTGGTTTTGTCTTGGGGTTGGGATGGTGGTTGGGAAAATTTGCCACTACCCCCCGCCTGTTGTACACAGATGCTGAGACAGTGTGTCTGGCTGTGGTCTCAAGGGAGGCCAGTTAAGTTGTTTAATATTTTCTTTAAAAATGTTTCTTTATTGCATGTTTTTTCCCCCCTTCTGTGAGCCATACTATGTTTTCGCTAATGACCAGTACACAGTTTCTAGATCCTCAAACACCTCTGCATCCAGCAGATATAGTACTTTATCGATGGTGAATGTCCTTTCAGTTAATGCTAAGTGGCTGAACTCTCCCCATAAGAGAAAATTGGCCCCTAACTACTCCTCTAAACAGAAAGCACATATTGTAGCTGTACAAGAAACGCACTTTCCGAATCAAAAACCCCTGCGTTTCACTAATGCTAAATATCCCCAGTGTTTTACGGCTAATAGCCCTGACAAAAAAGCTGGAGTAGCCATACTTAATGCCTAGTCTTGCCCGTTTGTACTATTGACCCAACATTCGGACTCTGATGGTAGATATTTAGGTATATATTCAAAAGGGTAGGATCCATTCCAACATGCATTTGTCAGAATGGATCCGACAACCCCTATTCAATCCCATCTCAATTCGACTTAAAAAAAAAGTCGAATTGACATGAGACCTGTGAGCAGAGGAGAGGGGGGAGACCAGCGGGGACAGCCGCGGGCAGACGGAGGAGAGCAGCGCTACACCAGGATGTCTCACAGCCAACAGACGTCACGGCAGTGTCCACCCGACTCCAGCAAGCGTGACCTCACTTGCTGGAGCTGGGTGGACGCTGCTGTGAGCGGCGCAGCTGTGACACATCCTCCTGCAGTGCAGTGCTGTAGCGTGCTCTCCCCTGTCTGCCCGCGGCTCTCCCCCATCTCCCCGCGGCTCTCCCCCATCTACTCCTCCAAGATCCCTCATCTCAGTCCAACATTTTTTTATGTCGGACTGAGATGGTCGGAAACGGAGCCAAATCCTGTCGAATTTGGCCCCGTTTCCCTCAAAAGTACGTGAATCGGCAGCTATACCGCCGATTCACATACTATTCGACAAGTCGAACTCCCCGACTTGTCAAATTAAAATAGCGGGGACTGATTAGGTTGAATCACGAGTCAACCTTAAAAAGTCAAAAACTGCCGTCTTTTCGATAGACGGCAGCTTTCGACCCTAATTGAATATACACCTTAATGTTAATAGGTCATTTGGAATACGTTGAAGGTAATGTTGGAGATAAGACTCCTGTACCAACGGTCTTCAGTTGTCTGTCTAATACCTGTGACCAATCGATTGGGAGACTCAAGTAGTAAACACCACACAGAGTTATGTTCAACAAGATGAGACTTAAGGGGGGTACTGACGGGAGAGATGTGTGCTGAGTGATCTTAACACAGACCGCTCAGCACACATCTCTCCTCCCTGCTCAGCACAGCGTGATGTGCTGAGCGAGGGGGGGTGACAACGGGGGCCGCTCACTTCACACAGCAGACAGATATGTTTCTAGTAATTGCTCCCTGACCTTGCTGTCCCTTGGGAATCAGTCTGTAGACACTGTCTCAAAACATCACAACATGTTCTAGGAGATTAGCTTGACCTTGCATCTCAGGGGAACTATTCTCTAACTAAAAGAAATGGAATGTCAGCATTACTTATAAATTCTTAGCAAAAGCATTTCCTACATACAGTATACTGAAATATGGCAAGAAAGATATATATATATATATATATATATCTAAACAGGCGCTACTTAGAGAAGGTTTTCCTAGCAGCTGTTATATGGGGTAGTCACTCCCCACAATACATATGTAAACACAGAAAGATATATAATAATAAACAGCGCTAAATGAATTGTATATAATACATTATGAGAAACAAGGTAATCTAAAAACCTTAATTTATTCAAGAGAATATTTTATGTTAAAAAATATATGTATATTCATTAGCACCCCCAGCTTCACAAAGCTGGAATTCACATATACATTCTAAAAAGAAAAGAATGAAACATGCAGCATTCATATAATGTCCTCTCTCCAAGGTCAAATATCAGGGATTTTTTATACAGTTCTGTGGGCTACAGTCCATATAGAGATATGTGGTCACGGACCAATAGCAAAGGTCCTAGATGATTTTATGTATATATTTACCAGTCCCAAGGTATTTATAAAGGGAAGAAACCTCCTCGTGTTGGGCCTTTTGTGGCAAAGTAGCACCAAGTTAGCAGTGGTGTGCAGCACGTTCGATGGAGTCCCCTTTAACCTTTGTAATTTGGACCGAAGGTGTCCTGGAATTATCCAATGGATAGTGAATGGAATCAGAGTCCACAAAGTCCCTTAGACCGGAGAGAAGCAAGCCTGACGCGTTTCACTGTCTACAAACAGCTTTTTCAAAGCTTAAAGGGGACTCCATCGAACGTGATGCACACCACTGCTAACTTGGTGCTACATTGCCACAAAAGGCCCAACACGAGGAGGATTCTTCCCTTTATAAATACCTTGGGAATGGTAAATATATGCATAAAATCATCTAGGACCTTTGCTATTGGTCCGTGACCACATATCTCTATATGGACTGTAGCCTACAGAACTGTATAAAAAATCCCTGATATTTGACCTTGGAGAGAGGACATTATATGAATGCTGCATGTTTCATTGTTTTCTTTTTAGAATGTATATGTGAATTCCAGCTTTGTGAAGCTGGGGATGCTAATGAATATACATATATTTTTTAACATAAAATATTCTCTTGAATAAATTAAGGTTTTTAGATTACCTTGTTTCTCATAATGTATTATATACAATTCAGTTAGCGCTGTTTATTATTATATATCTTTCTGAGTATACTGAAATATGGCTACTGTTATACAAAATGGCTGCTTAGCATAATGCTGTCTCTCTCAGTCCCTCCTTTTAATAATAATCTGACATTACAGTTGAGTTATAAGGCATCACAAAATCTCTACCTAACGAGTCTAGGCAAACAGTCTAGCTATGATGGTGCTAAAGGCTTATATCCCCGTGAGATGGTGCTTTTCACTTTATCCGACGGAGGGTAATGACTGTTCGCTCATATCCATCAAGGTAGATTGCTCACGGCTCTTTCTTGCCAAGCTCTTCTGTAGCTTCTTAAACTTGGAGGTTTCACATCTTGAGGGTTTACAGACCTTTTTCAAGCTGAAAGGAAACAAAATAGTATCTTAAAACACAGATATATAATAATTGCTAAGCCAAAAATTTTTAGCAAAAAATATTAAAATTCCAACAATCCAACCTTTAATCCCACTAAACCAATTGGCAGGATTCATCCATGACAACCATCTCCAATCACCCCCCAGAGTGTCAGGGATATTATTTTTGTTGGCATATGCTTGTTTCTCGTCTTCTGTTTCTTGCACATGCCACTGGACCACCTCATGCGCATTATGTTTCATTGGTGAAAAATGTTCAACACATTCTGCAAGTCCGAGTGTATAGTGTCATGCAATACCCTCCAGTTCATACTATTAAATTGGAATGCTATCCATTCTTTATATGTAATTAGGACAAAATGCCCATCCCCCCCTTTTCCAGATGGGGGCCCATGTGAGCCCAACATTTAGCTAAATGACATCTTTGAAGCCCTGGAGATTTCATTTTTCCTTAACTTGCTTAACACAAGATCTAGTGGCTTTGATACAACACTTCTTACACACTAGAGACTGGTATGTACTTTGGACTGGTGGACAGGCCAGTCCCCTCTTAAAGAGGTATCTACTGTCACTTTGGGGGTTCTCTTATTGCCCTCCCTGACCTCTCTTATGAGGGATATAGAGTATATATTTGATGACAATGAGTACTGAAGTTCCTAATATAATGACCCATAGTGGCCTGTCTGGTTTAGGCCCAATTAGCATCTGCATGTTTGTGTATTTCATTGTTCAAACTTAACTTGGGCAAGTTTGCAATATTCAAGCTTCCCTCTCTCTTTCAACTTCACAGATGTGGGCGTGGTCAGCAACACTTGCTATGGACCATCAAATCTGGGCTCAAGTGACTTTCTCACATGTCTTTTCCAGATACACCCAATCTCCTGGTTAAAGCTTGTGGGGATCAGATCTGCTCCTGAACCTGGGAGAGAGGCAAAAACTAGAGAATGCAAAGATGTTAGTTTCTCAGTAAGACTTTTTAACATATGCAGTCAAATCACCATATGTATGCTGTAACTCTTGTGGATAATAACATTCTATCTTAGGTATGCTACCAAACAAGATTTCATAAGGTGAGTAACCTGTGGTCTTACTAGGTGTAGTTCTAATACTGAACAAGGCTATTGGTAAACACTCTAACCAACTGTTCCCTGTAACTGTAACATGTGGCAAGGGTTGAGGTTCTTGTTCCATTAAAGCCACACAATCAGGGGAAAAAGAAAAATTTTGATTATTAGAATCTTCTTGCTGATCCATCAATAGATAATCTGTATCTCTTTCCTTTTGAATCTTGAGATTCAACACCTTTATTTATTAATGCTGGTAAAAGAGTTATCGGTTTGCGTGAGTTATAGTAAATTAATTGTAAATCATAGTGTTTTAGCTCTATAAACACAGGATAGAAATAGATACTTTTGATAAGCGTGTCTCAATTGATAAGTGTTATATTTCTTCTTCTGCTCAAGTACATATTCATCAGTATCTTATCAAAATATCATTTTGTATTTTTGCCTAGCATTACTCATTATATTTTCATATACCATGTTCAGTGTGGGGAACATACTGTATGTTAATGTTATTTTTCTTAAGCCATTATGGACCATGGTGTAGGGAGAAATGTCATCAGTCACATAGAACCCACAGGTGAATTGTTACCTTACTTGCCACAGCACCAGGAACCTGATTCAGCTCTAAGTCCTGTATCCCCCCCTTGTTTGACCAAGTATGAAATATATACAGTATATAATATCCGCCATCTAATCTACTATGGGCAAGTCTACTATTAAACATTATACACCTTATAGTGATTTGTGATTCTTCCACTTTACAATCCATACCAAACAAGGCATGGAATTATTTACTGTCCTTTAAAAGTGCCTCCAAATCTAGGATGAGATCTGCCCCCCTCCTTGGTGCTTTTAGCTTCTCCAGGTGGGCTTCTCTCAGCAACATTTCTGCAAATGGAGGTCGTCTTAAACATGGTCTTCTCCAATGATCTATAAGGAAACCTGTAAAGAGAATTACAGGCTATTCATAAACTCACCAGGCTTTATATCATGCCAGCTTCTCCCAACACTGCTGTTTGCCTATGAGGAGACTGTACTCTGGTGTATCATAACTCCTTTCTTTTCTTTTCTTTTCTTTTAGGAATGGCTTAATATGGACTTCGAGCATGTGCCAATGAAAATCTAATATGGAAACAGGTTCTTGGGAACAGGGTTAGTGGAGCAATAGACATCAACTGGTGCTTATGCAAGACTATGCCACCTCCACACTGTGTTCCCTGTGACTTTTGACAACATAATTAATATCATGGTGGGATTCTCTGAGGCCAAAGACCTATAGTGCAGTGCAATTGTGGATTCGACTCTTATGATTAAATATATTTTCTTTTAATACTTTTGTTCTATACAATGTGGCCAACCAGTGATTTTGGCTGCCGCTAAACACATTACAACATACTAAGACATATTTCCTATAGGGTGGATAAAGTTATTCTGTATTGCCTGTGAAAGGTGCTTGTGTAGAGCTGGGTATTCTCTCTTTAGACAGGAAAGGCATAACTGCATCCTCTTATATTCATAGGAAAAGAAAGCTGAACTGTTGTCACCATACCCCCCTTACCAAATTCAGTGCAGTGGTCTTACCTTTAATATCATCAGATATCATTTTTATCTGGTACACATCCATTTTCCCTTCCACAAGGATATCTCCTGTTATAAACAAGACTGGTACAATTGTATTAATTTCTCATAGGTTTAACATTTCTCTATTATACAATATTTTCTTCTGTCTTTGGAACAGGATACTTTCTATATTTCTCATAATGGTTCATTGTCAAGTAACATGGAATAAATGTCTTTATTGTCTTTTGTGACTGTACAGTTTTACTTGGGCATTGAAAACTCCTTGTTCTGTGTAGGACGACTAGGTGTTATCTCATTATCTTGATTACTACAATAGTCTCTTTTGTCTCTTTTAAAACAGACTTTCATTTTAGTCTTCAAACTTTCATGTGACCTTCATATTGCTTCTCAACTGTTCTTTTCCAATCGCCTCGCTCTTTGTGATCCATCTATCATCCTACATACTTTTTCATTCTTCACTTGCATAGCTTTTCTAAAAAAAAAAAATGCACTGGAATATGCGCCATACAGATATTGATAGTAATAATATCTTTGCCTATAACAAATATATTCTACTCTCCTCCCTTTGTGACAACCTTGTCACAAAACAAAACTTGTTTGTTATATGGGCAAATAACCCTTGGGTAACTACAGGATCATACAATAAAGGCCATAAAAGTTTAAATCAATGTCTGGGGTTGTAATGTCTGATTCATTTTCCCCTGCATCAAAACTGCATTACAAAACTTCTGGTATTTCAGATAATAGCAAAGTACCGTAATAATGAGTACTGTGCTACTGTCTTCAGCTACCTAACAGCTCAGAATTCTTTCCTAAACCAAAACCAAAATACACATTGCTTACATGTAAAATTACTTATGGGAATATATAAATCTACATAAGTATGCGTGATCACCCATTAATATAATTTGCAGTAGCATGTTCTATGTAGTTAAACTTAGTACTTCTTAATTATCTTTAAAATCTTATAAGGTATTCAGGAATAAAGTGAGTTATTTCCCTCATGCAATTTTTATTTACTGTCATATTTATGCATATTTTGCAGTTAAAAACATTTTTCATCCGTATGTATGTACCTATTACAGTATGCTCTTTCACGTAGAAGCATTATTTACACATACTGTTCCTTTATTTGTCCTGAGCCACATTAAAACATTTTAGCCTATAAACGAGGGATCAGCAGACCTGCAATTTTCATTACATGTACATATTGCTGCTTCCCTGTACATATACAGTGATGTGCATGTAATATAAAAATTATAAAAAAGTATTAGACATTTTTTTTTTCTGATAAATCAATGCATGTGCAAAGTCTGTTTTCTTCTAGGGGCATTACGTTGCCAACACCTAAGGCATTATTATTTATCATATATACAGGCGATGTATTGAACCTCAAATTCCTGAGACAGTTTGACAAAATTTTAACAGTCGCCCTCATTCCGAGTTGTTCGCTCTGTAATTTTCTTCGCATCGCAGCGATTTTCCGCTAATTGCGCATGCGCAATGTTCGCACTGCGACTGCGCCAAGTAAATTTGCTAAGAAGTTTGGTATTTTACTCACGGCATTACGAGGTTTTTTCTTCGTTCTGGTGATCGTAGTGTGATTGACAGGAAGTGGGTGTTTCTGGGCGGAAACTGGCCGTTTTATGGGTGTGTGTGAAAAAACGCTGCCGTTTCTGTGAAAAACGCGGGAGTGGTTGGAGAAACGGGGGAGTGTCTGGGCGAACGCTGGGTGTGTTTGTGACGTCAAACCAGGAACGAAACTGACTGAACTGATCGCAGTGGCAGAGTAAGTATCGAGCTACTCAGAAACTGCAAAGAAATTTCTATTCGCAATTTAGAGAATCTTTCGTTCACAATTTTGCTAAGCTAAGATTCACTCCCAGTAGGCGGCGGCTTAGTGTGTGCAATGCTGCTAAAAGCAGCTTGCGAGCGAACAACTCGGAATGAGGGCCCATGTCAGAAAAACCCTTTTTTATTAACCTAGGGGTATATTTACTAAGATCCCGATTTTGACCGAGATGCCGTTTTTTCTTCAAAGTGTCATCTCGGTAATTTACTATACTCAAATCACGGCAGTGATGAGGCCATTCGTATTTTTTTGGAAGTCCAAGAAAAAAATTACGAATGAATACACCATCGGTCAAAACGCGGCTGTTTAAGTATGAATCTCGGTCATTTACTAAGAAGTGCAAAGCAAAAAAAAATAAAACACTGCCGTGAAAAATTACAACTCGTAAAAAAGTGCTAAAAAAAACCAGACCTGCTTTTTTTTACCGTGATTGGATAGGCATGCACGGATCCATGAGATCCGTGCATGTATATCAGTGGGAAGGGGTGGGAAAGTGGTTATTTTCCAAAAAAAAAATGCGTGGGGTCCCCCCTCCTAAGCATAACCAGCCTCGGGCTCTTTGAGCCGATCCTGGTTGCAGAAATATGGGGGAAAAAATGACAGGGGTTCCCCCATATTTAAGCAACCAGCATCGGGCTCTGCGCCTGGTCCTGGTTCCAAAAATACGGGGGACAAAAAGAGTAGGGGTCCCCCGTATTTTTAAAACCAGCACCGGGCTCCACTAGCTGGACAGATAATGCCACAGCCGGGGGTCACTTTTATATAGTGCCCTGCGGCCGTGGCATCAAAAATCCAACTAGTCACCCCTGGCCGGGGTACCCTGGGGGAGTGGGGACCCCTTCAATCAAGGGGTCCCCCCCCCCAGCCACCCAAGGGCCAGGGGTGAAGCCCGAGGCTGTCCCCCCCATCCAATTGGCTGCGGATGGGGGGCTGATAGCCTTTTGTGAAAATGAAAAGATATTGTTTTTAGTAGCAGTACTACAAGGCCCAGCAAGCCTCCCCCGCATGCTGGTACTTGGAGAACCACAAGTACCAGCATGCGGCGGAAAAACGGGCCCGCTGGTACCTGTAGTACTACTACTAAAAAAATACCCAAAAAAAGACAAGACACACACACCTTGAAAGTAAAGATTTATTACATACATCCACACAAACATACTTACCTATGGCCCCACGCAGGTCGGTCCTCTTCTCCAGTAGAATCCAAGGGGTACCTGTTGAATAAATTATACTCACCAGATCCAGGGTCCCAGGCTCCTCGTAGAATCCATTTGTAATCCACGTACTTGATTAAAATAAAAAAAACGGAGACCCGAGCCACGCACTGAAAGGGGACCCATGTTTGCACATGGGTCCCCTTTCCCCGACTGCCAGAAACCCACTCTGACTTCTGTCTAAGTGGGTTTCTTCAGCCAATCAGGGAGCGCCACGTTGTGGCACCTGCCTGATCGGCTGTGTGCTCCTGTACTGACTGACAGGCAGCACGCGGCAGTGTTACAATGTAGTGCCTATGCGCTCCATTGTAACCAATGGTGGGAACTTTCTGCCCTGCGGTTGACCGAAAGTGACCTCACCGCTGAGCAGAAAGTTCCCACCATTGGTTACAATGTAGCGCATAGGCGCTACATTGTAACACTGCCGCGTGCTGCCTGTCAGTCAGTACAGGAGCACACAGCCGATCAGGAGGGTGCCACAACGTGGCGCTCCCTGATTGGCTGAAGAAACCCACTTAGACAGAAGTCAGAGTGGGTTTCTGGCAGTCGGGGAAAGGGGACCCATGTGCAAACATGGGTCCCCTTTCAGTGCGTGGCTCGGGTCTCCGTTTTTTTATTTTAATCAAGTACGTGGATTACAAATGGATTCTACGAGGAGCCTGGGACCCTGGATCTGGTGAGTATAATTTATTCAGCAGGTACCCCTTGGATTCTACTGGAGAAGAGGACCGACCTGCGTGGGGCCATAGGTAAGTATGTATGTATGTTTGTGTGGATGTATGTAATAAATCTTTACTTTCAAGGTGTGTGTGTCTTGTCTTTTTTTGGGTATTTTTTTAGTAGTAGTACTACAGGTACCAGCGGGCCCGTTTTTCCGCCGCATGCTGGTACTTGTGGTTCTCCAAGTACCAGCATGCGGGGGAGGCTTGCCGGGCCTTGTAGTACTGCTACTAAAAACAATATCTTTTCATTTTCACAAAAGGCTATCAGCCCCCCATCCGCAGCCAATTGGATGGGCGGGACAGCCTCGGGCTTCACCCCTGGCCCTTCGGTGGCTGGGGGGGGGACCCCTTGATTGAAGGGGTCCCCACTCCCCCAGGGTACCCCGGCCAGGGATGACTAGTTGGATTTTTGATGCCACGGCCGCAGGGCACTATATAAAAGTGACCCCCGGCTGTGGCATTATCTGTCCAGCTAGTGGAGCCCGGTGCTGGTTTTAAAAATACGGGGGACCCCTACTCTTTTTGTCCCCCGTATTTTTGGAACCAGGACCAGGCGCAGAGCCCGATGCTGGTTGCTTAAATATGGGGGAACCCCTGTCATTTTTTTCCCCATATTTCTGCAACCAGGGTCGGCTCAAAGAGCCCGAGGCTGGTTATGCTTAGGAGGGGGGACCCCACGCATTTTTTATCTCCGTTTTACAGTGTTTATTTTTAAAAAAAAAAAAAAATGAACCCCAGCACGGATCACACAGATCCGGCCGAGATTCATTTTGAAAAAGTCGGCAGTGTTTTGCTAATCACTGCCGTAAAAAAGGTAAAAAAAACACGAATGACATCGACATCGGAACAAATGAAAATGCAGAATACGACAGCTTAGTAAATTAGTCGTAATAAATTCAAAAAGTTGTAATTTTACACTTTCGATGTCATTCGTGATTGAACTTTGACCTTTTTCCGAAAATTACGAATGTTAGTAAATTTACCCCCTAGTGTTTGTTATGTGCTTCAAATCTCCTCCATTGGTCAGGGTCCAATGTCCCTTCCTCTGGGAAGTTTGCCCTTTTTTAAAATAACACCAATACCATGGAGTGCCTGTGTTCCCTCCCTAGAACTGATAATCTCCAGGGGACTCTTTTCACTAGATTTACTATTATGCGAACCTCATTGCGTGAATAATCAGTTCACCTTGCAATATCCTTCTGGGCCGCACCCGTTACTTGTACTGCTCAGTATCCAAAACAAAAGTCAGTATATCTCAGTTTAAAAGACCTGCTCTTTCAAACATCACACTTATGCCTCCAAAAGTTTTCTCATAGGGAGATATCTCAGTTTAAAAGACCTACTCTTTTAAACAACACACTTATGCTATTAAGTGTTTTCTTATCTTCTCTACTCATCAATAAAGAGGGTCAAATGAAGCAAACTATTTGGATCTTAATTTCTGACACAACAAATTAAAACTTTGCTATTACTGACTTGGTCTACCTAGTCCACAAAGACCTCTTCAACCACTGAGTCATACGTCACTTGTATTCACATGGATTCCCTTTTTCAATGATAATTCTAACGTCTTTCTAATGATGTTAAACTCTTTGGACAGACAGGAATAAATTCTGGTGGCAAATGATTCAGTTATCTTTTTCTATAAAAAAACTGAAAATGGTATCACCAATTCCGTCCAGGAGGCGACTCTGAATGAACTCATCTATCCTTATGGCCAAAGAGTTTCTCATATCAGTCTGTGGACAGATGACTGGTGTGGCATTGCCTTTTCCTCCTTGTGATGGTGGAAAATCAATCACCAATGCTCCCCAAGTGAGCCCTGTATAATAGACTACTTCTTCTGGACTGCTGAGGTGTGTCCCTATGATTATTGTTAAATTACTCTGGGAATCTGTTCCTCGTCCTTCATAAATTCCTCCCTGTATCATGTATTCTGTTGCCCTTGGTATTCTTGGAATACCTCCCACTATTCTTTGGATATGGTCCCCTTGAGTTTGAAAAATGATATGTCCCATACACCCTGGGCAATCATACCTGAGCCCCCTCTCTATTGCCTCCATAATGCACTTAGAGCAATGATACCCGAACTCCCTTTCTATTGCGTCCATCTTACCTTATGTGTCTACAACACATACTAGATTCAAAAAGGCTGAGTATGTGGATGTTCAATGACTTAACCTAATTTTATGCCATCTGATTAAACGCTGTTTATAATCAGTGGAATTTCCTTCACTGACTATACCTCTGGGACCAATGGGTAAGGATGACAAAGATTTAGAAAACACCACTTGATAGGTTCCTGGTATATAATTAACAGGCAATTTATCTAAACAACACGGAAATTTACCACCAACAATTTTTTCTATTATTTCTTTATCGATATGGCAGCCCACAATTGCAGCAAAACCTGTTTTAATGGTACCAACAAAACTAAAGTTACTCTTTTGCAATGTACCTTTAAATTCACAATAATCGGACTCTATAACAGGATTACACCACAAAAATATTGAGCATTTGCAATTCTGACATGTCATTTAAAAATAAAACCAAATGTTCCGGTTCCGGCTCTGGCGGGGATGGCTGCATGTTAGAGCAGCTCCTCTGAGACCGCAGCTTATCCACCCGCTCTCGCCCGCCGCCAGCCATGCCACCACCACCGCCGTCGAGGAAATGCTTCCCACTGTGCATGGAGAGATTTCTCACCTTCTCCATGCCCCGCAACCAGCAGCACCGCCAACGAGTCAGACGGACCCGCAGATCCAAAATGGCGGCCGCGGCTTCCTCCTCACCATCCCCCTCCACTTCCAGCATTACCTCCAGCCCTCCTTCTCCTCTGGCTGCAGATGCTGGTCCCCCTGCCCCTTCTGACCCTCCTCTGGCCAGCTACATGGACATTGTGAGGGCTATAAAGTCCACCATGGCCCCCCTTATGCAGGAACAGGCTGCATCCTCTAAACAAGCATTGCTGGAAACAAATGCTAATATCCTGCAGCTCACCAACAGAGTGCCCAATACTGAGGTTACCTTGGGAGAGACTTTCCAGGACATTTTCACTCTTAAACAGCGTTATGAGGTTTTGCATAAACAGCACCTCCAAGTCCTGGATAAAATGGACAGTTTGGAAAACAGGTCTAGGAGAAATAACCTCTGCATTGTAGGTCTGCCTGAGACTCTTAAAGTGGAAACGCTCACCCAATTCTTAACCACTACTCTGCTGGACCTGCTTGATGTGACTGACTCCTGCTCTGATTTGGTTGTGGAATGGGCGCACTACCTCGGCCCAACCCGTGCTGATACGGACTCACGCCCACCCACCATTACGGGTCACCATCTTTCGCTGCCTTAACTTCCTGTACTGTGAGATCATCTGGCAGGCCTCTAGAAAACAACGGCCTTTGATGTGGGACTCCCATAAGCTTCTGATATTTCAGGACTATTCGGCCGAAGTCACGAGGGCCCATAAGGCATTTTCTGCAGTATGCGTGGATCTGGTAAAATCTGGCCATACTTTGCCCTTATGTTTCCTGCTCGCCTGCGGCTCTTCGTTGGAGATTCCACTGTGGACTTCTCTACTCCTGATGATGCGACGCAGTATTTACGTGAGGAGGCTTCGGCGAAAGGACCTTCTGATTCTCCTGTCCAGTTCCGCCCGGACTCCTGCGACTGATCCCCAGTTTGGTGACACCCTGCCGTTTTGTGCTATATGCATCCTGCTATTTCTGTGATGTTGCCGGGAAGCAATCCCTGGCTTTCATATGTTGTTGTTGTATTATAGCCTTGTTTATTTTTATATATATTTTTGTTGTTTTGTTCTCTTAGAGTCGATTTTACTGCCATTCTAGTAATGTCCTGAGATGTCCAAGCCTATGTTATCCCTTACCTCCCCCCTTCTCCCTCCCCTTCCCCCCCCTTTACCCTCACTGGTGGTGTGTGGTGGTACGCTGATTTAGATTTACCACAAGCCGTCACCATTTATTTTTGTTCTCTTTTACTATACGCTGCAATTCTGATTAATGAAGATGCTGCTTTCTAATAGCTGTGGCCCTATGGGGCATTAGTTCTGATATGTTTCCTTGTTATTGTTCTTACGTGATTTCTATGTTTAGAAAGTCTGGTTTCTCGTTTATGAGACCTTTTGGGAGGCTTCTCCTCCCCTCTTTATTTTGGTTCCTATCTCTTTTTTTTCTACTTTTCTTTACTTCTTGTGTGGTTCCTTCTCACTCTTCTCTTCTCTCTTCTCCCCTTACCCCTCCCTTTTTCTTCTTTGCGGGGACCCCTGGCCAGGTTATATGTTTGCTGCCTAATCTCTACACCCCCCCTCCCTCCTCCCCTGGGTCATTCTGGAGCGTCTGTGTGAGCAGCGTCGCTCCCGCTTTTTCATTTTTTCCTTTTCTACTATTGTAGGATGGCCCCCTTAACTTTTGGTTCTTGGAATGTAGGTGGGATTCACTCTCCTGCTAAGAGGACAATTTTTTTTACATATGTACACAAGAACGGTATTGATATAATTATGCTCCAAGAAACGCATTTAATGCCGCCGGAAGTTTTAAAATTAAATGTCATGGGATATTCTGTTTTGTCAGCAGCCTCCTTCACGTCTAAAAAACATGGAGTGGTCACATTGGTTCGGAAACAGTCTACCCCTACCCTCCATTCCTCTATTAGCGACTCTTTGGGCCGCTATGTGATATCTGAGGTTACCCTAGCTAATACTAAGTATGTCCTTTGCAACCTTTATGCCCCAAACGTTATATGCAATGTATTGTGGCCAAACTTGCTTTTTTCAGCGACTCCACTGTTTTAATTGGGGGTTATTTTAATTTGGTGACTTCCCTTACTATGGACTGTCAGCGTCCCCCGCACCACTCCCACCCTCTCCCCTCCTTAGGGTTCCCGCAATTGGCGTCCTCACTCCGTTGACTGATGTTTGGAGAACTTTCCACCCCACGGACAAGGAATATACTTGTTTGTCTGCGTCTCACGCCACCCTGTCACGTATAGATTATTTGCTGCTGTCTACTGACGCTTTATCTAAGGTGGTTGACTCAGTTATAGAACCTATTGGTCTGTCGGATCATGCTCTGATTTGGGTCACAATTGCTTCTCCAGTTGACTGCGGCTCCTACAGACCATTTCGTTTTCCATCCTACCTGACCAATTATGTTGACTTCCGTGATATGTTGATAGCGGGGTGGCGTGACTTTGCAGACAATAATGTGACACATACTGACTCGCTGCAGCTCTTCTGGCAAACGGCTAAATCAGTGTTGCGGGGGTATATCATCGCATATGTTTCCAAACACAGAAAAGATTCTGCTCAATTATATCAACAGGCTCAGTCTGATCTCACTTTAGCTTTTCAAACTTTTAAGTCTCACCCCTCGGTCCTGACTAGAGGCAATTATCAGAAAGTGTCAGTTTAAGGGAGTCTTAGATCAGTTGGCGGCAAAACATGATTTTAGGAAAAAAATCTTTGTTTCATAGACACAGGAATAAATCAGAGAGATTTATCTAATCTGCTCCGCACTTATGATTCTCCCTCCTCTATTCCCTCCCTGAAAAACAGAGATGGGGTCCAGCTTAAGAAGGGTGGGGACATTGTTGCCCTGCTGCTTCTTACTATGAAGCGCTTTATTCTCACCCATCTATTGACCCCTCCCTTAAGGAGGAGTTCTGGTCGTCAACCGCCCTTTCCTCTCTTTCCCCCGGCCAACAGGCCTCCCTTATAGCCCCGATTTCTGCTGAGGAACTCCATCAAGCTATTAAAAAATTGAAGCCCCTTAAATCCCCTGGTCCTGACGGCTTTGGCGAGTTTTATAAGCTCCTTGAATCTGAAATCGGCCCCTCATTACTCTGTGTATAATGCTCTTTTATTGGACAATTCTGTCCCTCGTTATTTTAATTCAGCTATTATTAAAGTTTTGCCCAAACCTGGTCGTGACCCTGAGGATCCAGCCTCTTATAGGCCTATTTCCCTATTAGATGTCAATTATAAGCTTTTTATGAAAATTATGTCAGAAAGATTGAAAGTTATTCTGCCCTCCCTTATTGCCCCAGACCAGACTGGTTTTATATGGGGTCGCCACTCTGTGATTAATATTCGCAAGGTTCTCTCAGTGATTCAGTTGTTTGCCTCCAATCCCGACTCCTGTTCTAAGGCCATTGTGTCTTTGGATGCTGAGAAGGCGTTCGACTTGGTCACTTGGGATCACCTGTACCATACCCTGGAGAAATTTGGCTTCCCCCCCAGTTTGTGTCCACCCTGTAGGCTCTGTATGCTTCCCCGCTAACTCAAGTATCCAGCAATGGTTTTCTTTCATCTCCCTTTATTGTGCAAAGTGGTACAAGACAGGGCTGTCCCATGTCGCCCCTCTTGTTTGCATTGGCTTTGGAGCCTTTGGCCATAGCCCTGAGAGGTGGGGGGATTCATATTGGTGTGGTTGAACTCAAGCTTTCCCTGTTTGCAGACGTCCTGTTGTTGTTCGTTTCCGATCCCTGCAATTCCCTCCCTGCAATCTTGCACTTGCTAACCATTTTTGGCTCGTTTGCTGGGTACAAAATAAATGTTCATAAATCGGAACTTATGCCCCTAGGCATTTCCGACTCCTCCTTTTCTCATCAAGCCATATATTCACAGTTCCATATATCGCCCTGACAGTTTAAATATCTAGGTATCCAGATCCCTACTTCCCTCTCTAGGTTATATGAATTAAACTTCACCCCAGTTATCTTCCAGATTTCCCGATTATTGACTACCTGGATGCTTTTGCAGCTTTCTCTGTTTGGACGCATAGCTTTGATTAAAAGTGTGATTTTTCCTAAACTCTCTTATCCTATCCAAATGCTGCCCATCTCCCTCTCCAAATCTGATATTTGCGATTTGCACCCGTTAATTTACCAAATGTGTGTGGCGTAGGGGACGTTCTCGGATTGCGGCCTCTAAACTACAACTCCCCAGGTGTGAGGGTGGTGCGGGCCTTCCTGATATTGGGATATTTACTAGAGCTGTATTTTTACGATACATTAGTGATTGGCTTCTGACATGGGAATCTTATACCCATTCCCCTTCTGAACTGGCCATGTTCTTTCCATATTTGCCGGCAGCCCTGCTTCATTCCCCTAATGGAGCTATTCCTCCCCATATATTTCACAACATACTTTTCCGTGATATTTATTTGGCCTGGTGTTCCATTTGCTCTAAACTGTCGACACCATTTTTGGCTTCCCACTACACCTCTTTTTGTGGTAATCCATCTTTCCCTCTGGGAATGGGTAACTCGCTTTTTAGACTGTGGAATGAAAAAGGCATATCTAAGATCAAGGATGTGTTTGATCTTGGAGGGGTTACCCTTACTTTCCAGGCCCTACAAAGTAAGGCCCAATTACCCCACTCTCAGTTTTTTATGTATTTGCAAGCGGTGCACTTTGCACGTACCAGCATGGCCCAGATTCCTACTGCTGTTAACCAGGACCCTATACATAAACCGATGTCTCTGTTGCTCTTACATCCCTACAAAACTAAGTATGTCTGCTCTAAGCTATTATCGCTGTCCAGGGACAAGTTGTGGTCCCGTACTGTCTCTGCGTGGCAATCTGATATCCCTTCGATTTCTAATCTGCAACATCTACTCCGCTATTATGATAAAACTGTAAAGCATTTGTGTTGTTCTTGGCTGCAAGAGGTCCATTTTAAATGTATACACCGAGCATACATATCACAAGCTCGCAGACGGTATATGGTTGGGGAATCTGGTTCTTGCCTCAAATGTAGACGCCCTAATGCCATATTTTTTCATAATTTTTGGTCTTGCCCTAAAATTCGTAAATTCTGGGAGAAGATGATGCGTTTTATTAACTCCATTTTGCATCTTCATTTGCGTAGTGACCCTCTTGCCATGTTATTTGCCGATTTTTCAGAATGGGACTTAGGCCCGGAATCTGCACGCCTTTTTCCCCTCCTTGCCGTGATAGTTAATGTGGCAAAAAAGGTGATACTATGCAACTGGGCTTCCCAGGCTCCCCCTTTCGTAGAAGCTGTTAAAGCCCTACTATTGCAAATTTTATACTTTGACAGATAAGCGTTTCTTCTGGCTACGGAGGCTGGAGTCACACATTTTTACAACAGATGGGGCGTCTACATTGAAACTTAAGACCACCTTACTAAAACAAAGATTTGAAAGGTTTTCAACACCACCTCTTGGTTTTTATATCGCCAGATTACTTGATCTGTGATTTATGTTTTTGGTTGGTTAATGGCTGCCTTCATTGACTTAACGATTGAGCTTATGCTCTAAGATACTGTCAGGTCTCCTTGCTATACCCCTCCTCCCTCCTCATCTTACCTTCTCTTTCTTTCTCTATCCTCTGTCCTTCTTTTCTCTTCCTTGTTTTTTTCTTCTTTTTTCTTTGTATATGGGGCAATTTGTGGGTTGTGATTCCCATTTATACTCTCAAACAGTAAAAGAGTTTTAAGGTTCTGCTTATTTTCATAAGGCAAATGTACTTTTCCTCAATTGTACCTTGAATACCGGTAAATCATGGTCGCGGAGAGTAGATGTTATTACTCTGTGCCTTATTTTAAAGTGATTTACTTGTGCTATGCTCTTTTATGCCCCCCATGCTTTTTGTTACTTTCTGTATTGAAAGTTTGTGAAAATCTAATAAACAGATTTAAAAAAATAAATAAAACAAAATTTTCCCTTGCAAAATGGGAAAAAGAAACTTATGTACGTACTTTATCAGTGAATACAGGAAAACAAAAAATGTGCACCTGTAGACAGACAAGTGGGCTAATAATAATCACGTTTTCACTATCTGTACATAGATGAACAGACTGGTAGGTAGTATACAAACACTGAGAGAGAGTAATCAAGTTGAAAAATCAATCTTTTTAGATTACTCACCTGGGGTTTTTGTCAGTGGTTGCATACCAGCACCAGCCACGTTGGCATCTGCTGGCAGGAGCGTTTAGTGATCCCGGACACGATGCCCCCATGTAATGTTGGAGATAAGACTCCAGTTCCAACGGCCCTCAGTTGTCTGTCTAATACCTGTTACCAATCGATTGGGAGACTCAAGGAGTAAACACCACACAGAGTTATGTTCATCAAGATGAGACTAAAGCTTGTTTATTTGTCCAGGAGTTATATAGACATATACAGGAATTTATCACACGTCACATAAGTGTCATTTCTAAATAATAAGCAGATAGATATGTTTCTAGTAATTGCTCCCTGATCTTGCTGTCCCTTGGGAATCAGTCTGTAGACACTGTCTCAAAACATCACAACATGTTCCTGAGGATTAGCTTGACCTTGCATCTCAGGGGAACTATTCTCTAACTAAATGAAATGGAATGTCAGCATTACTTATAAATTCTTAGCAAAAGCATACATACATACATACAGTATACTGAAATATGGCTACTGTTATACAAAATGGCTGCTTAGCATAATGCTGTCTCTCTCATTACCGTTGCCTGCTGCTATGCGCCCAATACCAAGCAAGCACCTTTTTGCAGAAAATGATTTCGTATTCTTCAGTAAAAGTCTAAAGGTGCTATTTTACATCTAGGTGACTTTAATTTAGCTCCTAACCCTAGCATAGATAGGTCCAACCCACTATAGTTCCCCATCTGGTAAAACCTTGTATATCTTCAGGTCCTTTTAGAAACTTATTAGCCGAATACAGCTGGTATGATGCTTGGTGGGTCAAGCATCCATTGATGCGAGATTATACTTTTTACTCTCATGTACACGGATCATACTCCCAGAGAGATTTGGCCATTGTAGATAGATGGACTTTAGCCTTGTTAAGCAAAATTGATATGTTGCCGATGACATGGTCAAATCATGTCCCCTTATCTATTCGCTGGGATATCTCTTCCTATAAAGCCACCCCTGGGCCCTGGAGATTGAGCTCTCACCTCCTGAAACAACCGCAAGGCCTCCAAGCAATACAGACATCTTTGGAGCTGTATTTAGACACTAATCGACCATTGGATACCTCTACTTTCACCCACTGGTGTGCGCTAAAAGCAGTTGTCCGAGGCTCAGCGATACAAACTGCGGCCAAACTAAAACATGAATTTAAACAGCACCTAGCCTCCTCTGATCAGGAGGCTGCTTATTTGGAGAAGGCTCATAAAGTGAACCCTTTGAACAAGGCTATTTTTACTAAACTTCTAGCAGCCCGAGACAAAGTTAATGCTTTTGTACTTGCTTAAGTTCATCGTAACATTCAGCAGCTTAATCAAAGATATTATTCTTTAGGCAATAAAGCTGGCCGACTTTTGGTCCATAAACTTCGTGGCTGCAGAGCTAGGGAATGAATACAGGCAGTATATAATTCCAAGGGAGAAAAAGTTATAGATCCTTCCGACATAGCCAACACATTTGAGAAATACTATTCCCAATTATATAATTTAAAAAATGACCCCAACACTCCCCAACCTGATCCCCCGGAGATCTCTGAGTTTCTTTGAAATCTCCCTCTAAAATCGCTTTCGGCTCATGAAGCCGGACTCATTAACTCCCCATGGACTCTTGAGGAAGTTGAGGCGGCCATTGGCTCCCTTCCTCTAGACAAAGCCCCTGGCCCTGACGGCTATTCTTCTTTTATAAACAATTTAAGAGTTTACTGGCTCCTATTTTATTAAATGTTTTTCATGAAGCCTCTAATACATCTCGTTTCCCTAAGGAAATGCTGGAGTCCCAAATTATAACAATTCTGAAACCTGGAAAGTTGCCTACATCTGTCCAAAATTATCACCTCATCGCTTTACTTAACGTAGATGTCAAATTATTCACAAAATTAATTGCAAACAGACTTGCTCCTCTTTTACCCTCTCTAATTGGCCCGGATCAAGTTAGCTTTATCGTAGGTAGGCAGGCTTCTGATAACGCAAGACGAGTGATTAATATCATCGAACACTGCCAACAGTCAGACCAGCCATTATTGCTTCTATCCCTCGATGCTGAGAAAGCATTCGATAGGCTACATTAGAGTTATATGCAGCAGACGTTGCAGAGGTTTGGTATTAATGGTGTCTTTCTTAGTTCTATTCTAGCTTGTATTCTTGTCCATCTGCTAAGGTGTTCACGAATGAGTGCTACTCTACAAGATTTGATATATCCAACGGGACCCGTCAAGGTTGCCCCTTATCACCGCTGATATTTGCCCTTGCAATAGAGCCATTAGCGGAATATATTAGAAAGATACTATGATTATGGGCCCCCTCACAGGCGGGACACAACATAAGATATGCCTGTTCGCTGACAATATTTTATTGTGTCTTCTGCAATTAGAATTTCCCTCCCACATGACATGCTTGACCTTTATTCCAAATGATCATATCACAAACTTAACACCACTAAAATCGAAGTTCCCCCCCTAAACATAAGCAACAGTGAGGTCCGTTCCTTGAAATCTTTATATAAATATGCTTGGCAATCAAAGTCCCTTAGATACTTAGGAATTAACCTCTCAAGAGAAGCAGATCTTTTGTCATATAATTTTGTCCCACTTCTAAAAGCGTTTGGAACACTCACCAAAGATTGGATGTTGCAGGATGTTTCGTGGATTGGACGCATAGCAGCGGCTAAAATGGTGCTTTTACCTAAATTAATGTTTCTCTTTATGACTATACCTCGCCCCCTTCCTAAGACGATTTGTAATAACTTTAATAGGATCTTAACAAGCTACATTTGGGGGGGAAGGAAACCAAAAATAGCCAGATCTACTCTTACGGCTTCTAAAATTGGAGGAGTAGCTTACCTGGATTTAGAAAAATACCACATGGCATGTATTCTAAGTCACATCAGAGACTGGGTTGACTTGGATTCGGCGAAGCCTTGGGTGACTATAGAACAGACAGCTATATCACCTTACCGGCTGGCAGATCTATTGTGGCTCCCAATGTCGGCTATTCCCACATCAGTCACTAATTGTAAGGCGATTATTTCTACGTTGTCTATGTTACGCTTGACTGGGTTTGAGGATCCGGCAACTGAGACTTGCCCAAGGAAGTAATTGTCTGCGGATGAAGAAGACGAGGAGGCTGGATATAGTTCCTTCTCATGGGACAAGGGATAAATGGAAGACGTAGGCGGAGCTAGGAGTCGGTGAGTTGTAGTTCTTAAGAACGAGGCTGAGGGTAAAGAACTGCGGCTTGTGAATGGTGGCTTAAAGACGTGGCTGAAGACAAAGAACTGCGGACTGTGGCTTGAAAGACGAGGCTGTAGATAATGAACTGCGGACTGTGAAAGATGGTTTAAAGATGTGGCTGAAGATGAAGAACTGTGGACTGTGGCTTGAAAGACGAGGCTGTAAATAATGAACTGCGGACTGTGAATGGTGGTTAAAAGACGTGGCTGAAGATGAAGAACGGCAGACTGTGGTTTGAAAGACGAGGCTGAAAGCCCAGGGACTGTCCGTGCCCAGAGGCCCTTACTGGGTCAGGGTTTTCCAGGGCTGCGGCAGCAACTAAGAGACGGCAAAGCGGAGCCAGGGGTAACCAGGACACGGCAGGAATCCTGGGAGCACAGAGCTATAGCACCTACAACTGGGTTGTAACTTGAAGCACTGGCGTCCCTGTCATAAACCAGCCCCCTTTTATAGGGAGAGATCTCCCTGGATTGGCTGGATACACAGGAAGCCTGCACTATGCTTCAGAATTGGTCTCCAACATGGCGGCTCCCAGTAAAGCAGACATTTTTTTTGAGTGAGATCCGCTGCAGCGGCGTCCCGCCGCCACGAGCGGACCACTCACTGTCGCCTACCCGCCGCAAGCGGACCCACCGCAGCAGCCCTCCTCCACCGCTGCCTACAAGCCGCCTGCACAGCTGACCTTGCGGACCCGGCATGCCGGTAAGACCCCGGACGCTGACAGTACCCCCCCCCCCCCCTTTGAGGGTGGACTGGTGGACTCCGAACACCTATATGGTTTGGCTGGAAACTTGGCAAGAAATGCCTGAAGAAGTCTTGGAGCATGGACATCTTCTGCTCCCACCCAAGACCTCTCCTTGGGTCCATATCCCTTCCAATCAATAAGGTATTGGAGGCGATCATACCGTCTGCGGGAATCGAGGATCTTATGAACCTCAAATTCGTCTCCTTGTGCTGACTGGCTCTTGGGAGACTTAGGCAGAGCAGCTCTGAAATGATTAAGTACCAACGGTTTTAAAAGAGAAATGTGAAACGCATTAGGGATTCTCAAATGCGGAGGCAACTTCACCTTGTAAGCCACTGGATTTAATACTTTCTCGATTGGGTATGGCCCAATAAACCTGGGAGCAAACATTTTAGTAGGTACCTTCAGCCTCAGGTTACGTGTGGAAACCCAAACTTGATCTCCCACTTTAAGATTTGGTACAGGTTTTTGCTTTAAATCTGCATAGGTCTTATACCTCTTGGATGTCTTAAGCAAAGTCTCGTGAACTTGTTTCCAAGTTTTGATAAGCTGTCGAAGTGCTAATTCTGCGGCAGGAACCTCAAGCGTAGGTAGAAGTTGAAAGTCAGGAACTCTTGGATGATAACCATAGTTTATGTAGAATGGAGAAGATTTTGTAGCAGAATGGTAGAGATTGTTATGGGCAAATTCTGCAAATGGGAGATAGTCCAGCCAGTCGTCCTGAGAGGAAGACATAAATAAACGTAGAAAAGTCACCAAGTCCTGGTTCACTCTCTCCGTCTGGCCATCTGTTTGGGGATGATACCCTGAGGAGAAGTTCAGTTTCACACCAAGGGCAGAACATAGGGACCTCCAAAACTTGGCCACAAACTGAGGACCCCTATCTGGTACAATATCCTGCGGTAGACCATGGAGTCGGAAGATCTCTTCTATAAACAACTTTGCCAACTGGGACACTGATGGGAGACCAGACAGAGGAACAAAGTGCGCCATCTTAGAGAACCGGTCAACTATGACCCACATGGTATTTCGTCCACTAGAAACAGGCAAATCGGTAATAAAATCCATAGAGATATGCATCCATGGTCTCTGCGGCACAGGTAATGGGTGGAGTAAACCGGACGGAGGACCTTTAGGACTTTTATGTTGGGCACACTTCGGACAAGCAGCTACGAATTCTTGAACATCAGTCCTGAGATGAGGCCACCAGTAGGAACGCTGAATGAACTTAAACTTCTTATGACCACCTGCATGGCCCATAAAGGAGGAGGAGTGAGCCCATGTAAGAAGTCTCTTGCGAAGATTCGGGGCAATGAATATTCTTCCGGGAGGAGGAAGTGGAGACGTACAAGTTGCTGAGAAAGAGGTGGATTCCAAGATAAACTGTTCTTTTGAATTATTAGTGGGTTCTTCAGAACTTAGGGAACGAGATAGCTTTTCTATTGAGAGAAACTGGTCGGTAACTAAGTTTAAACTTATAACGGGTAAAGAAGAGAGCCCATCTTGCTTGGCGTGGGTTCAGACATCGAGCTGATTGTAAATATAGAAAGTTCTTGTGATCCGTGGTTACCGAGATTGGATGCTGAGCTCCCTCCAACAGATACCTCCACTCCTCAAAGGCTAACTAATCGCCAGTAGTTCTTGTTCTCCAATAGCGTAATTCTGTTCAGCCGGGGAGAATCTTCGCGAGAAGAATGCACAGGGATGGACTTTCTGGTCCTCGAAGAGCTGGGACAATACTGCTCCTACTCCTACAGTGGAGGCATCAACCTCAACCAGGAATGGACGACTGAGATTGGGTTGACGCAGGACAGGGGCAGTCATGAAGGCTTTCTTTACAGATGAAAAGGCTTCTAAATCCTCCGGAGACCACTTGGCAGGATCTGCTCCTTTTCTAGTTAATGCGGTAATGGGAGCTATGATGGACGAGTAATTCTTAACGAATCTCCGGTAGAAGTTGGCGAATCCCAGAAAACGTTGAACCCCCTTAAGGGTAGCAGAAAGCGACCAATCCTGGATCGCCTGGACTTTAGCGGGATACATCTGTAACTTCTGTCCCGAGAGGATGTAACCGAGGAATGGAATCGTGGATACTTCGAAGGTACATTTCTCTAATTTGCAGAATAACTGATTCCTTCTTAAATGGGGTAGAAACTCTTTGACTTGTACTCGATGGGTCTTCAGGTCCCTAGAAAAGATGAGGATGTCATCCAAATACACCACCAAGCAGTCATAGAGGAGATCTCTGAAAATTTAGTTGACGAATTCCTGAAAGACAGCTGGGGCATTACCAGGTATTCGTAATGCCCATCGCGGGTATTAAACGCTGTCTTCCATTCGTCTCCTGGGTGAATACGTATTAGATTGTAGGCCCCGCGTACGTCCAATTTGGAGAAAACAGTAGCCCCTTTAACTCGGTTAATAGTTCTGGAATCAGAGGCAACGGATACCTGTTCTTAATTGTTATCTCGTTGAGACCTCTATAGTCAATACAAGGCCGCAGATCCCCGCCCTTCTTCTTGACAAAGAAAAACCTCGCCCCAGCCGGAGAGGTGGAGGACCAGATGAAACCTTTATCCAAATTCTCCCGGATATACTCCGACATTGCCTGTGTCTCAGGGAGTGAGAGAGGGTAAGTTCGACCCCGGGGAGTTTTGCCTGGTACCAGATCAATGGGACAGTCCCAAGTTCGATGCGGAGGTAAGGTGTCCGCCCCGCGTTTACTGAAGACATCTTGGAAGGCCTGGTATTCCACAGGGAGGCTGGAGGGGCTGGAAGAACAGAGGGATCTTACTGTGAGCAAACAATTCTGGAAGCAGCCTCTCCCCCAAGAGAAAACATCCATGGTTTGCCAATCTATGTGGGATTGTGGTTAATCAGCCACGGGAATCCTAGGATCAGCTCATGAGAGGCTTTAGGAATTACAAGGAAAGAGATGTTTTCTGAATGAAGAACTCCGACCCTTATCTTGAGAGGAATAATCCCCTCAGGAATATGGTTTCCATCCACCGCAGTAATAGAAATAGTACAATCCAAACGGACCATTTGAATTCCAGATCGTTTAACCAGAGCTGAGGTAATGAAGCTTTCGGCGGCTCCGGAATCAAGTAGTGCAGGGATGAGAAGGGAGGAAGAAGGGAGCTCCAGGTGAGTTAACAAAACAGACTCTTTCTTGGTTAGTAATTCTGGGGATTCTCCTCACTTAACCTCTCCGACACAAGCTAGGAGCGGGCGTTTCCCGGACGTTGACTGCAGGATCTAGCAAAATGATCGGATGCACCACAATACATGCATAAGTTCCCTTGTCGCCGTCTCTGGCGTTTTTCGTTGGAGAGACGGGAACGATTGATCTGCATGGGTTCTTCGGTAGTTGGAGATGGCGGTCTTGGCGGCGGGATGGCTCGAGGCTTGGGACGATCTGACCGCGATCTCTCCAGGCAGCGTTCTCTGTACCTCAGGTCTAATTTACTACACAAGGAAATTAGCTTATCCAACTTGTCTGGTACGTCCTGAGATGCTAGGTCATCTTTGATCTTTTCGGAGAGGCCGTTCCTGAAAGCTGCAATGAGAGCTTCCTCATTCCAGTTCAATTCTGAGAGGGTACGAAACTGGATTATGTACTGACTGACCGTACGTACGTACGTACGTACGTACGTACGTACGTGTGCGTGCCCTGAAGTAGGCGCAGGATTTCCAAAGAGGCGGCAGAGGTCCTGCCCGGTTCGTCGAAGATTCTTCAAACAGTGGCCACGAACTCCGAATAGTTAGAAAGGATGGGATCCGTTCTCTCCCACAAAGGTGAAGCCCATTCTAACGCTTGTCCAGAGAGCATAGAAATTATGTAGGCTATCTTGGTTCGTGCTGATGGGAAATTGGCGGACTGTAGCTCAAACTGAATTTCGCACTGGTTAAGAAACCCGCGGCATTGTTTTGGATTCCCATCAAACTTACTGGGTGATGGCAAATGCAAGCGTGGAAGTGGTAATGGCGCAGGAGGAAGCGGGGCCAGAGGCGCTATTGTGGGAGCAGCCGTAGCTACTTGGGGTGCCGTCATGGCAACACAGAGAGAGTCGAGGCGGTCAGACATATTCTGCATGAACTGCACAATTTGAGATTGTGTGGCCTCCTGCTTACTCAAGCGGGACCAAATATTCGCAGTGGAATCACCTCCTGAGGCCTGATCACCCGTCGGATCCATGGGGCCAGTGCTTACTGTCACGCTTGACTGGGTTTGAGGATCCGGCAACTGAGACTTGCCCAAGGAAGTAATTGTCTGCGGATGAAGAAGACGAGGAGGCTGGATATAGTTCCTTCTCATGGGACAAGGGATAAATGGAAGACGTAGGTGGAGCTAGGAGTCGGTGAGTTGTAGTTCTTAAGAACGAGGCTGAGGGTAAAGAACTGCGGCTTGTGAATGGTGGC
This sequence comes from Pseudophryne corroboree, assembly GCF_028390025.1. Classification (NCBI taxonomy): domain Eukaryota; kingdom Metazoa; phylum Chordata; class Amphibia; order Anura; family Myobatrachidae; genus Pseudophryne; species Pseudophryne corroboree. The sequence continues at coordinate 479,226,285 of NC_086447.1, read as the reverse complement.
TTATAGACGTGGCTGAAGACAAAGAACTGCGGACTGTGGCTTGAAAGACGAGGCTGTAGATAATGAACTGCGGACTGTGAAAGATGGTTTAAAGATGTGGCTGAAGATGAAGAACTGCGTACTGTGGCTTGAAAGACGAGGCTGTAGATAATGAACTGCGGACTGTGAATGGTGGTTAAAAGACGTGGTTGAAGATGAAGAACTGCAGACTGTGGCTTGAAAGACGAGGCTGTAAGCCCGGGGACCGTCCGTGCCCAGAGGCCCTTACTGGGTCAGGGTTTCCAGGAGCGCTTCCACAGGCGGCAGTAGCTTAGAAACGGCAGGGCTGCGGCAGCAACTAAGAGACGGCAAAGCGGAGCCAGGGGTAACCAGGACACGGCAGGAATCCTGGGAGCACAGAGCTATAGCACCTACAACTGGGTTGTAACTTGAAGCACTGGCGTCCCTGTCATAAACCAGCCCCCTTTTATAGGGAGAGATCTCCCTGGATTGGCTGGATACACAGGAAGCCTGCACTATGCTTCAGAATTGGTCTCCAACATGGCGACTCCCAGTAAAGCAGACCTTTCTGCTGGCACCCAGACACTCCCCTGCCCCTGGTCTCCTAGCAACCGCCTTTGAGTGAGATCCGCTGCAGCGGCGTCCCGCCGCCACGAGCGGACCCCTCACTGCCGCCTACCCACCGCAAGAAAACCCGCCGCAGCAGCCCTCCTCCGCCGCTGCCTACAAGCCACCCGCACAGCAGACCTCGCGGCCCCGGCGTGCCGGTAAGACCCCAGACGCTGACAGTCTATCTGGCATAGTCTCCTCTCACCTGAGGCTAAACAATCACTCCCTTTTTTGCAGCTTCCATTGAGGGCAATAGCTCTTAGGATCCCCAACTTGGAATTGCTCTCTTGGTCTGCAGACCCTTCAAGACATCCATATACAAGATAAATTAGTTTCTTTTACGCACCTACAAACGCACTTTCACATTCCAAAACAAGACTTCTATAAATATGTCCAAATAAGGAACTGGCTTTCTAAACACCGCTCCAACTCTTCAATACCTACCTGCCTTCCTAAAATGCTCCCCCTCCTTATTCACTGTAAACATAGTCGAGGTCATATCTCTAGATGGTACAGGTATCTAATATCAAAGACATTGAATCCTACCTTTGCTTCCCAGGGTAAGTGGGAGAAAGATTTACCCAATGGGGGTAATTCCAAGTTGATCGCAGCAGGATTTTTGTTAGCAATTGGGCAAAACCATGGTGGTCATTCCGAGTTGTTCGCTCGGTAATTTTCTTCGCATCGCAGCGATTTTCCGCTAACTGCGCATGCGCAATGTTCGCACTGCGACTGCGCCAAGTAAATTTGCTATGCAGTTAGGAATTTTACTCACGGCATTACAAGGTTTTTTACTTCGTTCTGGTGATCGTAATGTGATTGACTGGAAGTGGGTGTTTCTGGGCGGAAACTGGCCGTTTTATGGGAGTGTTTGAAAAAACGCTACCGTTTCTGGGAAAAACGCGGGAGTGGCTGGAGAAACGGAGGAGTGTCTGGCTGAACGCTGGGTGTGTTTGTGACGTCAAACCAGGAACGACAAGCACTGAACTGATCGCACTGGCAGAGTAAGTCTCGAGCTACTCAGAAACTGCACAGAGAAGTCTTTTCGCAATATTGCGAATCTTTCGTTCGCAATTATGATAAGTTAAGATTCACTCCCAGTAGGCGGCGGCTTAGCGTGTGCAAAGCTGCTAAAAGCAGCTTGCGAGCGAACAACTCGGAATGAGGGCCCATGTGCACTGCAGGGGAGGCAGATATAACATGTGCAGAGAGAGTTAGATTTGGGTGGGGTGTGTTCAATCTGCAATCTAATTTGCAGTGTAAAAATAAAGCAGCCAGTATTTACCCTGCACAGAAATAAAATAACCCACCCAAATCTAATTCTCTCTGCACATGTTATATCTGCCTCCCCTGCAGTGCACATGGTTTTGCCCAATTGCTATCAAAAATCCTGCTGCGATCAACTTGGAATTACCCCCAATGTCTTTACTGAAGAGGTGTGGTCACGTATTTATCACTCCTATTTTACAATTTCACAATGTGTTAGTCATTCGGAAAATAAGATTTTACTTACCGATAAATCTATTTCTCGTAGTCCGTAGTGGATGCTGGGACTCCGTCAGGACCATGGGGAATAGCGGCTCCGCAGGAGACAGGGCACAAAATTTAAAAGTTTGACCACTAGGTGGTGTGTACTGGCTCCTCCCCCTATGACCCTCCTCCAAGCCTCAGTTAGGATACTGTGCCCGGACGAGCGTACACAATAAGGAAGGATTTTGAATCCCGGGTAAGACTCATACCAGCCACACCAATCACACCGTACAACTTGTGATCTGAACCCAGTTAACAGTATGACAAACGTAGGAGCCTCTGAACAGACGGCTCACAACAATAACAACCCGATTTTTTTGTAACAATAACTATGTACAAGTATTGCAGACAATCCGCACTTGGGATGGGCGCCCAGCATCCACTACGGACTACGAGAAATAGATTTATCGGTAAGTAAAATCTTATTTTCTCTGACGTCCTAGTGGATGCTGGGACTCCGTCAGGACCATGGGGATTATACCAAAGCTCCCAAACGGGCGGGAGAGTGCGGATGACTCTGCAGCACCGAATGAGAGAACTCCAGGTCCTCCTTAGCCAGGGTATCAAATTTGTAGAATTTTACAAACGTGTTCTCCCCTGACCACGTAGCTGCTCGGCAGAGTTGTAATGCCGAGACCCCTCGGGCAGCCGCCCAAGATGAGCCCACCTTCCTTGTGGAATGGGCCTTGACAGATTTAGGCTGTGGCAGGCCTGCCACAGAATGTGCAAGTTGAATTGTGCTACAAATCCAACGAGCAATCGTCTGCTTAGAAGCAGGAGCACCCAGCTTGTTGGGTGCATACAGTATAAACAGCGAGTCAGATTTTCTGACTCCAGCCGTCCTTGAAATATATATTTCCAATGCTCTGACAACGTCCAGCAACTTGGAATCCTCCAAATCGCTAGTAGCCGCAGGCACCACAATAGGCTGGTTCAGGTGAAACGCTGAAACCACCTTAGGCAGAAAGTGAGGACGCGTCCGCAGTTCTGCCCTGTCCGAATGGAAAATCAGATATGGGCTTTTATACGATAAAGCCGCCAATTCTGACACTCTCCTGGCTGAAGCCAGGGCCAGTAGCATGGTTACTTTCCATGTAAGATATTTCAAATCCACCGATTTGAGTGGCTCAAACCAATGGGATTTGAGAAAATCCAAAACTACATTAAGATCCCACGGTGCCACTGGGGGCACAACCGGGGGCTGTATATGTAGTACTCCTTTTACAAAAGTCTGGACTTCAGGAACTGAAGCCAATTCTTTCTGGAAGAAAATCGACAGGGCCGAAATTTGAACCTTAATGGACCCTAATTTGAGGCCCATAGACAATCCTGTTTGCAGGAAATGTAGGAATCGACCCAGTTGAAATTCCTCCGTCGGGGCCTTCCTGGCCTCACACCACGCAACATATTTTCTCCAAATGCGGTGATAATGTTGTGCAGTCACCTCCTTCCTAGCTTTTACCAGGGTAGGGATGACCTCTTCCGGAATGCCTTTTTCCCTTAGGATTCGGCGTTCAACCGCCATGCCGTCAAACGCAGCCGCGGTAAGTCTTGGAATAGACACGGTCCCTGCTGAAGCAGGTCCCGTCTTAGAGGTAGAGGCCACGGATCTTCCGTGAGCATCTCCTGAAGTTCCGGGTACCAAGTTCTTCTTGGCCAATCCGGAGCCACGAGTATCGTTCTTACTCCCCTTTGCCGTATAATTCTCAGTACTTTTGGTATGAGAGGCAGAGGAGGAAACACATACACTGACTGGTACACCCATGGTGTTACCAGAGCGTCTACAGCTATTGCCTGAGGGTCTCTTGACCTGGCGCAATACCTGTCCAGTTTTTTGTTGAGGCGGGACGCCATCATGTCCACCATTGGTCTTTCCCAATGGACCACAATCATGTGGAAGACTTCTGGATGAAGTCCCCACTCTCCCGGGTGCAGATCGTGTCTGCTGAGGAAGTCTGCTTCCCAGTTGTCCACTCCCGGGATGAACACAGCTGACAGTGCTAACACATGATTTTCTGCCCAGCGGAGAATCCTTGCAGCTTCTGCCATTGCCCTCCTGCTTCTTGTGCCGCCCTGTCTGTTTACGTGGGCGACTGCCATGATGTTGTCCGACTGAATCAACACCGGCTGACCCTGAAGCAGAGGTTTTGCCAGGCTTAGAGCATTGTAGATTGCTCTTAGCTCCAGTATATTTATGTGAAGAGACGTCTCCAGGCTTGACCACACGCCCTGGAAGTTTCTTCCCTGTGTGACCGCTCCCCAGCCTCTCAGGCTGGCATCCGTGGTCACTAGGACCCAGTTCTGTATGCCGAATCTGCGGCCCTCTAACAGATGAGCACTCTGCAACCACCATAGCAGAGACACTCTTGTCCTTGTGGACAATTTTATCCGCTGATGCATCTGCAGATGCGATCCGGACCATTTGTCCAGCAGATCCCACTGAAAAGTTCGTGCATGGAATCTGCCGAATGGAATCGCTTCGTAAGAAGCTACCATTTTTCCCAGGACTCTTGTGCATTGATGCACAGATACTTTTCCTGGTTTTAGGAGGTTCCTGACTAGATCGGATAACTCCCTGGCTTTCTCCTCCGGAAGAAATACCTTTTTCTGAACAGTGTCCAGAATCATCCCTAGGAACAACAGACGTGTCGTCGGGATCAGTTGGGATTTTGGAAAATTCAGAATCCACCCGTGTTGTTGGAGCACTACTTGGGTTAGTGCTACTCCGACCTCCAGCTGTTCTCTGGATCTTGCCCTTATCAGGAGATCGTCCAAGTAAGGGATAATTAAGACGCCTTCTCTTCGAAGAAGGATCATCATTTCGGCCATTACCTTGGTAAAGACCCGGGGTGCCGTGGACAATCCAAACGGCAGCGTCTGAAACTGATAATGACAGTTTTGGACCACGAACCTGAGGTACCCTTGGTGTGAAGGACAAATTGGAACATGAAGGTAAGCATCCTTGATGTCCAAGGACACCATAAAATCCCCTTCTTCCAGATTCGCTATCACTGCTCTGAGTGACTCCATCTTGAACTTGAATTTTTGTATGTACAGGTTCAGAGATTTTAGATTTAGAATCGGTCTTACCGAGCCGTCCGGCTTCGGTACCACAAATAGCGTGGAGTAATACCCCTGTCCCTGTTGTAGGAGGGGTACCTTGACTATCACCTGCTGAGAATACAGCTTGTGAATGGCCTCCAATACCGTCGCCCTGTCGGAGGGAGACGTTGGCAAAGCAGACTTTAGGAAACGGCGAGGAGGGGACTTCTCGAATTCCAACCTGTAACCCTGAGATACTACCTGCAGGATCCAGGGTCCACCTGCGAGTGAGCCCACTGTGCGCTGAAATGTTTGAGGCGACCCCCCACCGCCCCTGAGTCTGCTTGTAAGGTCCCAGCGTCATGCTGACGCCTTTGTAGAAGGCGTCTCTTACCCTTTCCTTTGCCTCGGGGCAAAAAGGAATGTCCTTTTGCTCGTTTGTTCTTATAGGAACGAAAGGACTGCGGCTGAAAAGCCTGCGGCTTTTTCTGCTGGGAGGTGACCTGGGGTAAAAAGGTGGATTTTCCGGCCGTTGCCGTGGCCACCAGATCCGATAGACCGACCCCAAATAATTCCTCCCCCTTATACGGCAATACTTCCATATGTCGTTTGGAATCCGCATCACCTGACCACTGGCGCGTCCATAAACTTCTTCTGGCAGATATGGACATCGCACTTACTCTTGATGCCAGAGTGCAAATATCTCTCTGTGCATCTCGCATATAAAGAAATGCATCCTTTAACTGCTCTATAGTCAGTAAAATACTGTCCCTATCCAGGGTATCAATATTTTCAGACAGTGACTCCGACCAAGCCACGCCAGCACTGCACATCCAGGCTGAGGCGATTGCTGGTCTCAGTATAACACCCGTATGTGTGTATATACTTTTTAATGTATTCTCCAGCCTCCTATCAGCTGGATCCTTGAGGGCGGCCGTATCAGGAGACGGTAACGCCACTTGCTTTGATAAGCGTGTGAGCGCCTTATCCACCCTAGGAGGTGTTTCCCAGCGCGCCCTAACCTCTGGCGGGAAAGGGTATAATGCCAATAACTTCTTTGAAATTAGCAGTTTTCTATCTGGGGTAACCCACGCTTCATCACACACTTCATTCAGTTCCTCTGATTCAGGAAAAACTATCGGTAGTTTTTTCACACCCCACATAATACCCCTTTTTGTGGTACTTGCAGTATCAGAGATATGCAAAGCCTCCTTCATTGCCGTGATCATATAACGTGTGGCCCTACTGGAAAATACGTTTGTTTCTTCACCGTCGACACTGGATTCAGTGTCAGTGTCTGGGTCTGTGTCGACCGACTGAGGTAAAGGGCGTTTTACAGCCCCTGACGGTGTCTGTGACGCCTGGACAGGTACTAACTGGTTTGCCGGCTGTCTCATGTCGTCAACCGACTTTTGTAGCGTGCTGACACTATCCCGTAATTCCATAAACAAAGCCATCCATTCTGGTGTCGACTCCCTAGGGGGTGACATCACCATTACAGGCAATTGCTCCGCCTCCACGCCAACATCGTCCTCATACATGTCGACACACAGCAGACACACAGGGAATGCTCTGATAGAAGACAGGACCCCACTAGCCCTTTGGGGAGACAGAGGGAGAGTTTGCCAGCACACACCCAAGCGCTATAAATATATATAGGGACAACCTTAATAAGTGTGTTCCCTTTATAGCAGCTCAAATATTATAAATATCGCCAATAAGTGCCCCCCCTCTCTGTTTTTACCCTGTTTCTGTAGTGCAGTGCAGGGGAGAGTCCTGGGAGCCTTCCTCGCAGCGGAGCTGGGCAGGAAAATGGCGCTGTGTGCTGAGGAGAATAGGCCCCGCCCCCTTTTCGGCTGGCTTCTTCTCCCGGTTTTTTTGGAACCTGGCAGGGGTTAAATACATCCATATAGCCCCAGGGGCTATATGTGATATATTTTAGCCAGAATAGGTATATTACATTGCTGCCCAGGGCGCCCCCCCCAGCGCCCTGCACCCTCAGTGACCGCTGGTGTGAAGTGTGCGGAGAGCAATGGCGCACAGCTGCAGTGCTGTGCGCTACCTCATGAAGACTGAGACGTCTTCTGCCGCCGGTTTCTGGACCTCTTCTCTATTCGGCATCTGCAAGGGGGTCGGCGGCGCGGCTCCGGTGACCCATCCAGGCTGTACCTGTGATCGTCCCTCTGGAGCTAGTGTCCAGTAGCCTAAGAAGCAAATCCATCCTGCACGCAGGTGAGTTCACTTCTTCTCCCCTAAGTCCCTCGTTGCAGTGAGCCTGTTGCCAGCAGGACTCACTGAAAATAAAAAACCTAACAAACTTTTTCTAAGCAGCTCTTTAGGAGAGCCACCTAGATTGCACCCTGCTCGGACGGGCACAAAAACCTAACTGAGGCTTGGAGGAGGGTCATAGGGGGAGGAGCCAGTACACACCACCTAGTGGTCAAACTTTTAAATTTTGTGCCCTGTCTCCTGCGGAGCCGCTATTCCCCATGGTCCTGACGGATTCCCAGCATCCACTAGGACGTCAGAGAAATGTTTTTTAAATTGATTCATAGGGCATATCTCACCCCAGATCGCCTTCATAAAATATGCCTGAACGTCTCTCCCTATTGTTGGAGGGGTTGTGATCAAATAGGGAGCATTATGCATTTTTTTGGACATGCCCGATCTTACAACCCCTTTGGAGAAAGATCTTTGTTTTAATTTCTGAAATTTTAGGTTATGCCGTCCCATTAAATCCCCTCCTAGCTCTATTTCACTACTCCCGACTTCATGTGGATGCCTCAGACAATTATCTGTTAGGACATATTTTGATAGCCTCGAAGGCGTCCATAGCCCAAACATCGATCGGGAACATTGTGACCATCCGAATATCGCGACTATCGCGGCTTTCATTTTGAAAGCCAGGACAGCCGTCCTGGCTACATAAATTTTTAAGGCCCTGACTACGTCCAGGGATCTGGAATCCTCCAGGTCACCGGTAGCCACAGGCACCACAATAGGTTGATTCATATGGAACGACGAAACCACTTTAGGCAAAAATTGCGGACGTGTCCTCAATTCAGCTCGATCCACATGAAAAATCAAGTAGGGGCTCTTGTGTGATAGAGCCGCCAATTCTGACACTCGCCTTGCTGATGATAAGGCCAACAACATGACCACCTTCCAGGTAAGAAATTTCAACTCAACCTTGTTAAGCGGTTCAAACCAGTGTGATTTTAGGAACTGCAACACCACGTTCAGGTCCCATGGTGCCACTGGAGGCACAAAAGGGGGCTGGATGTGCAGCACTCCCTTTACAAACGTCTGGACTTCTGGAAGAGAAGCCAATTCCTTCTGAAAGAAAATCGAGAGGGCCGAAATCTGTACCGTAACCGAGCCTAATTTCAGGCCCATATCCACTCCTGTCTGTAGGAAATGGAGAAGACGACCAAGATGAAAATCTTCCATAGGTGCATTCTTGGTCTCACACCAAGACACATACTTTCGCCAGATACGGTGATAATGTTTTATCGTCACCTCCTTCCTAGCCTCTTCCGGAATCCCCTTTTTTGCTAGGATTCGGCGTTCAACCGCCATGCCGTCAAACGTAACCGCGGTAAGTCTTGAAATACACAGGGCCCCTGCTGCAACAGGTCTTCCCTCAGAGGAAGAGGCCAGGGGTCTCCTGTGAGCATCTCTTGTAGATCCGAGTACCAGGCCCTTCGAGGCCAGTCTGGGACAACGAGTATCGTCTGTACTCTTCTTCGTCTTATGATCCTCAACACTTTCGTGATGAGAGGAAGAGGAGGAAACACGTAGACCGATTCGAACACCCACGGTGTTACCAGTGCGTCTACTGCTACTGCCTGAGAGTCCCGAGACCTGGCGCAATACCTCCGAAGTTTTTTGTTGAGGCGTGACGCCATCATGTCTATTTGAGGAGTTCCCCAAAGACGTGTTACGTCTGCAAAGACTTCTTGATGAAGTCCCCACTCTCCTGGATGGAGATCGTGTCTGCTGAGGAAGTCTGCTTCCCAGTTGTCCACTCCCGGAATGAAGACAGCTGACAGAGCGCTTACATGATTTTCCGCCCAGCGAAGGATCCTTGTGGCTACCGCCATCGCGACTCTGCTTCTTGTCCCGCCTTGGCGGTTCACATGAGCCACTGCTGTGACATTGTCTGATTGAATCAGAACCGGAAGGTTTCGAAGAAAACTCTCCGCTTGTCGAAGGCCGTTGTAAATGGCCCTGAGTTCCAACACATTGATGTGTAGACAGGACTCCTGGTCTGACCAAAGACCCTGAAAAGTCTTTCCCTGTGTGACCGCTCCCCATCCTCGGAGGCTCGCGTCCGTGGTAACCAGGATCCAGTCCTGAATCCCGAACCGGTGACCCTCCAGCAGGTGAGCACTTTGCAACCACCACAGGAGGGACACTCTGGTTCCTGGCGACAGAGTTATTTTCCGCTGTAAATGCAGATGGGACCCGGACCACTTGTCCAGAAGGTCCCATTGAAAAGTCCTTGCATGGAACCTTCCGAAGGGAATGGCCTCGTAGGCCGCCACCATTTTCCCCAGAACTCGAGTGCATTGGTGAACTGACACCCTTTTCGGTTTTAGCAGGTCTCTGACCATGTTCTGGATGTCTTGGGTTTTCTCTATTGGGAGGAAGACCTTCATTTGTTCCGTATCCAGTATCATACCTAGGAATGGTAGTCGAGTTGTCGGAATCAACTGTGACTTCGGTAGATTTAGAATCCAACCGTGTTGCTGGAGCACTCTCAGAGAGAGCGCCACACTGCTCAGCAATTTCTCCCTTGATCTCGCTTTTATCAGGAGATCGTCCAAGTATGGGATAATTGTGACTCCATGCTTGCGCAGGACCACCATCACTTCCGCCATTATCTTGGTGAAAATCCTCAGGGCCGTGGAAAGTCCAAACGGCAACGTCTGAAATTGGTAATGACAATCCTGTACAGAGAATCTCAGGTATTCCTGATGGGGGGCATATATGGGGACATGAAGGTACGCATCCTTTATGTCCAGAGACACCATAAACTCCCCCTCCTCCATGTTGGCTATTATTGCTCTGAGAGATTCCATTTTGAATTTGAATCTTTTTATGTACAGGTTTAGGGATTTCAGATTCAAAATCGGTCTGACCGAACCGTCCGGTTTCGGGACCACAAATAGGGTTGAATAGTAACCTCTTCCCTGCTGGTGCAGAGGAACCTTGATTATCACTTGCTGTATACACAGCGTTTGAATTGCAGCTAACACTACATCCCTTTCCGATGTGGAAGCTGGTAGGGCCGATTTGAAAAATCGGCTCGGGGGCACATCCTCGAATTCCAATTTGTAACCCTGGGAAACTATTTCCAACACCCAGGGATTCAGGTCCGAACTGACCCAGGCCTGACTGAAAAGTCGAAGACGTGCCCCCACCGGTGCGGACTCCCTCAGGGGAGTCCCAGCGTCATGCTGTGGTTTTTGGAGCAGCCGTGGAGGACTTTTGTTCCTGGGCACCTGCCGAAGCAGGTGCTCTCTTGCCTCTGCCCTTACCTCTGGCGAGGAAAGAGGATCCCCGACCTCTTTTGGACTTGTGCGACCGAAAGGACTGCATCTGATAGGGTGTTGCTTTCTTTTGCTGTTGGAGAATATATGGTAAAAAATTTGATTTACCTGCTGTAGCTGTGGAAACCAGGTCCGTCAGCCCATCCCCAAAAAATACATCACCCTTATAGGGTAGTACTTCCATGTTTTTTGGAATCCGCATCACCCGTCCATTGGCGAGTCCATAAGGATCTTCTCGCTGAGATAGACATGGCATTGGCCCTAGAAGCTAGCAATCCAATGTCCCTTTGAGCATCCCTCATAAATAAGACTGCGTCTTTTATATGGGCTAGAGTTAGGAATATAGTATCCTTATCCATAGTATCAAATTGATCTGTCAGCTCATCTGCCCAAGCTGCAATTGAGCTACACACCCATGCCGACGCAATGTTCGGTCTTAACACAGCACCCGTATGAGAATAAATACCCTTTAAGGTAGTTTCTTGACTGCGATCTGCAGGGTCCTTAAGGGCCGCTGTGTCAGGAGACGGTAGCGCCACTTTCTTGGACAAGCGCGTCAGGGCCTTGTCCACAGTGGGGGGTGATTCCCAAATCTCCCTGTCCTGCTTAGGGAAAGGGTATGCCATAAAAATTATTTTGGGGATCTGCGGTCTCTTATCCGGAGTATCCCAAGCTTTTCCAAAGAACTCATTTAATTCATGAGATGTGGGAAAATTAATAATCTGTTTCTTTTCCTTAAACATGTGTACCCTTGTGTCGGGGACCGAGGGTTCATCCACAATATGCAACACATCCCTTATTGCCACAATCATACACTGAATGGTTTTAGTCACCCTAGGGTGCAATTTTACTTTGTCATAGTCGACACTGGAATCAGAATCCGTGTCGGTAGTAGTGTCTTGTGTTAAGGGACGCTTTTGAGACCCCGACGGGCCCTGTGAGTCGGTCCAATCTGAGGATTGACCGCCTGATGTCCCCCCTAAACCAGCCTTATCAAGCCTTTTATGTAAAGATGCCACACTTGCATGCAACGTATGCCACATGTCCATCCAATCTGGAGTCTGCACAACCGACGGGGACACACCACTCATTTGCTCCACCTCCTCCTTGGAGAAGCCTACCGCCTCAGACATGTCGACACATACGTACCGACACCACACACACACAGGGATTAACCTATAAGGGGACAAAATCCCAACCAGGTCCTAAGGAGAGATAGAGAAAGAGTATGCCAGCACACACCAGCGCTTAACAACACTGGAAAAAAATATATATATCCAGATAGCGCTTTTTTATATATATTATGTCAATTCCCACTCACTGCGTCGCCAAAGTGCCCCCCTCCTCTTTTTTCCAGCCTGTGTTCAGCAGGGGAGAGACCAGGGAGCCAGCGTTTTCTTTCTCATGCAGCTTCTGTCGAGAAAATGGCGCTGGTTAGTGCTGAGGATCAAGCCGCGCCCACCCGACGGCGGGCTTCGGTCTCAGTGATTTTTCAATAAAATGGCGGGGGATCAGAGATTTACTGCCTCCGCAGTCTAATCCCACTGTATTTGTGCCAAAATGTGAGGTTTATTGCTGCCCAGGGCGCCCCCCCCTGCGCCCTGCACCCTTCAGTGCTGCTCTGTGTGTGTGTGACTGGGAGCAATGGCGCGCAGCTTACCGCTGCGCGCCTTACCTCATGAAGATCTGATGTCTTCTGCCGCCTAAGATGTCTTCTGTCTTCTCTATCTTCGGCATCTGTGAGGAGGATGGCGGCGCGGCTCCGGGACGAACCCCAGGTGAGACCTGTGTTCCGACTCCCTCTGGAGCTAATGGTGTCCAGTAGCCTTAGAAGCAGTGCCCAACTTGACAAGCCAGCTCTGCTTCTCTCTCCTCGGTCCCACGATGCAGGGAGCCTGTTGCCAACAGGACTCCCTGAAAATAAAAAACCTAACAAAATTATTTTTCCACAGAAAACTCCGGAGAGCTCTCTGCAGTGCACCCATTCTCCTCTGGGCACAAGATCTAACTGAGGTCTGGAGGAGGGGCATATAGGGAGGAGCCAGTGCACACCCATAGTCAAAGTTCTTTTTAGGTGCCCTATCTCCTGCGGAGCCCGTCTATTCCCCATGGTCCTTACGGAGTCCCCAGCATCCTCTAGGACGTAAGAGAAAAATTGTAAATTTTTTTATAGTTTTATTCAACTCATCGAAGATTGAATAGCATCGGGAGGGAGATTTCGGAGCTATTCAATTCAGTGCGCTGTCATCCCCGTCTAAAGAATTTCTTCTTACACCCCTCTGGGCAGGCCCGGCGCTACCTGCTCAGCAAAGGGATGCAAAGCAGGTAGGCGCCAGGGTTGGAGAAGCGCTCTACCTGCTCTGCATCCCTGCTGCTGCGCCTGGGCCCTGTGCCGCTGCTGCCGGCAGCATGTAGCTTCCCCCTACCCCCCTGACAGTGTCATCGTTTAGACCAGTGTCTGTGTCCAGTTCAAAAAAGGGGCGGTGCTTACCGGCGCTGATGGGCGGAGCTACACGTGACCATAGCCATGCTGCAGATGAAGACAGAAAAAAGTGAAACTGCTACAGATTACAGATCCGGCCAGCCAGATTGTGAGTTGAGGGAGAGTATGTGAGAAAGTGTATGTATCTACAAAATGTATTTGTACTGTATGTGTGTAATGTATGTACAGTATGTGTGTGTATGTGTATGTGGTGTATGTGTGACCATGCAGCATAATGTGTGTGTCACTGCTACAGGGGGCGTTGCGTCTTGTATAAGCGTCACTACTACAGGGGGCGTTAAGTGTGCGTCACTGGTACATGGGGCGTTACGTGTGCGTCACTGGTATAGGGGGCGTTACGTGGCAAGTGTCACTAGTTCAGGGGGCGTTACGTGTGCAAATATCACTGGTACAGGGGGCGTTGCATGTGTAAGCGTCACTGCTACAGGGTGCGTTACGTGTGTAAGCATCACTGCTACAGGGTGCGTTATGTGTGTAAGCATCACTGGTACAAGCGGCGATGCGTGTGTAAGCAGCACTGGTACAGGGGGCGTTATATGTGTAATCGGAACTGGTACAGGGGGTGTTACACGTGTAAGCCGCATTGGTACAGGGAGCGTTACGTGTGTAATCGTCACTGGTACAGGGGGCGTTGCGTGTGTAAGCGGCACTGGTACAGGGGGCGTTACGTGTGTAAGCGTCACTGGTACAGGGGGTGTTACACGTGTAATCGTCACTGGTACAGGGGGTGTTGCATGTGTAAGCGTCAGTTGTACAGGGTGCGTTACGTGTGTAAGCGTCACTGTTGCAGGGGGTGTTACATGTGTAAGCGTCACTGCGTCTTGTATAAGCGTCACTGATACAGGGGGCATTATGTGTGTAATCATCACTACTGCAGGGGGAGTTACGTATGTATGTTCCACTACTACAGGGGGTGTTGTGTGTAAGTGGCACTACCACAGTGGGCGTTACGTGTGTAAGCGGCACTACTACAGGGAGCATTATGTGTAAAAGCATTATGTACGCTGTAAAGTATGGGAGGGCGCAAATTTATAGTTTGCAGGGGGGCGCCAAACACCCTAGCACCGGCCCTGCCACTGGGGATGCGAACAGAAATCCGAAAATACTTAGGTCCGTGATACTGTTTTGTGCTGAAGCGCGGACAAAACAGCATCACAACGGGCACTTTAGATGGAGAATGCCTGTTCTCGTGCCTCAACACCCCGTTTAGTCTGCAAGAACTGACCTTCCCCGACATGACAGCGCGTAGAATTGAATAGCTCCGGGAGCTAATTTGTGGCGCTATTCAATCGGCTCTGAATTGAATTGAACCCATAGATAACTTGAAGATTTAAACACGAGCAACACCAGGTACTCCATCTAGTGTAAATATATATAAATAAACATACATACACATATCTATTGTATATAGGTAAGGAAATACCATGGGGCTCATTTATCACTGAACATTTTCAACTTGGGACTAAACACAAATATTTCGTTTCCCCCAAATGTTTCCCCTAAAGGTGTGTACACACGGTGAGATCCTTGCTATGCCCGATTTTGACTATGCTATTTCCCTTGAACTCCCCGGAGCCCAGCACCACCGATTTTGACTAACTTTTCTTGAGAGATGGACTATGTGTGCTTACGATTTTGGCTTATGTGAGGTGTAAGTGACATGTGAGATGAACTATATAGTACACCGATATAGCAAGGATTGACTTGCCTGCACAGTCTATCTTTTCTTGCGTTGCCGACCTGGCGGGACCGCGCATCGGGATCGCAAGGTGACTTTCACCTTGCGATCTGCACTAACTTTTCTTGAGATTTTGACTATATAGTCAAAATCGAAAGAAAATATCTCACCGTGTGTACACACCTTAAGGGACAGCAACAGATATCACTGATGCCTGAAGCGATCTTTCCATTCTGGCAAGGGGATGTGTTGCTGCTAGATTTACCAACTTGCTGCCCCTGTAACTACCGTTGTAGTCTATGGGCTTCATATCGCATAGTTTGTCATGAGACTGAGTGGGGGGGGGGGGGGATGTACTAACTTAGCAGTGAGTGAAAAGAGTGGAGAGGTGAGCCAGTGGAGAAGTTGCCCATGATGCAACCAATCAGCATTGTAGTAACATTTATAATTGGCAGACTATAAAATTATACAGACCAGCTGATTGCATGGGCAACTTCTCCACTGGCTCACTTCACTCCTTTTTCTACTTAGTACATCTTCCCCCAACTATACAATGGACAAAGCGCAAGTATGGTCAGTGGGGTGTGGTATGTTAGGTAGATTACTTAGGTCGACAGTAAGTCGACATGGTTTCTAGGTCAACAGGAACTCTAGGTCGAGATGTACTAGGTTGACATGAGTTTATTTACATTTTTGTTGTCGTTTTCTCCGTACAGTGACCGGGAACCCCAATTAGTGCACCGTGTCCCGGCGCATGGCTCGCGGCTTCGAGCAAGGTACCTCGCTCCACTACCACTGCGCTCGGCACAGGTTACCGTTCCCAATAGTAGTCCATGTGGATCGTAAAGTATGAAAAAGTTCAAAAAAATGAAAAAAAATTGTGAAAAACTCATGCCAACTTTTTGTCATGTCGACCTAGAGTCCCTGTTGACCTAGAAACCATGTCGGCCTACTTACTGCCGACCAATAATGCTCGACCTAGACAGTGTCGACCTAAAGACCGGATCCCGATCAGTGGGTGCGCAAGATCACCAGCAGGTAGCAGCACATCGCTGGGACAGGCTCCCTGGTGATCAATGATGCATCTCGCCATAAGAATCATATTGTAATGCAATTCTTGATGTGCCCCATGGGAAAGTTAATAATGAGCCAGTAACGTGAACGGAGGAGCGGGAGACAGCGCCGAGCACCAGCAGCAATGTAGTAGCGTATGGCAAGCACTGACAGGCCGGCATTGCTGCAAGTACAGCCACAGAACGAAGCAGGAAGATAGAGAAATATTTCTAGTCTCCGTCTCTCTGTGATGACGATAGGGCAGTGGCGGCGATGAGTAACGAGTGTGACTACTACGTCTCGTCACTGTGCTGCGCCTGCAGCTGTAGCCAGGGCAAGCAGAGCTAGAGGAGGCGCCGGTTACTGCACAGATCCTTCTCCCAGCCCTGTGTGTGACAGAGCGGTCTTTGTCTGGTTCCTGCTGCCGCCGAATAGCAGAATGCAGCCGTCACAGCCTTTCCAGTATCCGGCGTTCGCCCGAGATGAGAGTGCGGTGAGTGAGGGACTGGGGCAGCCGCTTACATCTATTACACAGGGACTATAAAATGCTCCGTCATGTACCCTCCCCTAACCTAGGTTCTCATCTGACAGTCCCGATTTTCCACCAGAAATCATAGGGGCAAATTAATCAAAGCTTGGAGGGAGATCAAGAGGTCTGTGTACTAAGCCTTGGAGAGAGATAAAGAGAACAGAAATTAAGGTGTATATTCAATTGCAGTCGAAAGCTGCCGTCTGTCGGAAAGACGGCAGTTTTCGACTTTTTTAGGTCTGAAAGGGTTCTGACCTATTCAATGTACCCCCAAATTAACCGACAAGTCAGAAATTCAGGCTTGTCGGAAAGCACGTGGGCGTACTTCTGTCAGAAACTGGACCAAATTCGACAGGTTTTGGCCCCCTTTCCGACCATCTCAATCCGACTTTAAAAAAAAGTTGGATTGAGATGTGAGAGCAGCGGAAAGGGGACCAAAACTCTCAATCCGACTTTAAAAAAAAGTTGGATTGAGATGTGAGAGCAGCGGAAAGGGGACCAAAACCTGTCTGATTTGGCCGTTCATTGAATAGCCCTTGTCGGATCCATTCCGACAAATGCATGTCGGAATGGATCCGACTTTAACGGAATATACCCCTAAGTGCCAGCCAATTTGTCAAGCACAGCCCAGTGATCGCAAAAACGCACTATAGCGTGTATTTTACCCCAAAATGAAGAGTGGGGACTCACTTTTTAAGAATGGGAGGGTCCCTGGGGACACGCTCCGTTGGGATTCACTCTGGCACTTGCTCTGACGTTACTGGTCAGACGTGCGCGTCAGGCGGCTGTAGAGAGAGTAACATGGTCCCGCTCAGAGGAGTGAGGAAGCTAGCATAATCATGCCGCCGACCACGGGAAGCCGCAGCGCGGCTCTCCGGGGAGGGAGGGCGGGCGGGCATTCGTGAGAGCCGAAGTCTGTGTCAGAGCCGGAGCCGCCGCCGGGTGACATTACCCGTCAGTGATGTAGTTTGCCGGACCCGCCACCCGGGGGGACAGATTCCTGCAGTGCAGAAATTGAGGATGCAGGTAGGGTGCTGGGACACTGGGGAAGGGGTGTGAGTGTGCGGTGCTGGAGCTAGTATGCAGGGCCAGGCAGAAACAGCAGCAGGCCAATGCTCCCTTCACAGTGTCTGCCCCTTCTCCAGCCCAGTGTCCCCCAGCATTACTGACCCTGCCAGCAGAGCGTTTCCCCCTTCCCTCCCCAATTAGTCCACTGTGCCATCTCACTGCTCTCCATCTAGAACCCACCCAATCAGTCCAGACACACTGATCCTCCATCCACCCCCAACCCAGTGTCACACCCCTATCTCACTGCCACCTTCCCACCCTGCTCAGTGCCTCCCCATTCATAGTGTCCCCCCCCCCATAAAGCCCAGTGTCCCCCACCATCTCATGAACTCCCTCATCCCAGTCTCCCCTCTTCCCTCCCCCAACCAGCCCCCTGCCCCCATCTCACTGCCTCCTCAACAAGAACCCCACCAGCCAGTCCCATTACAGTGCCCCCTCATTCATTCCAGTGTACTCCCTTCTACTGCTTAGTGATCCTGTATTCCACCACCATCTCTCTGCCCCCTTCCCATCCAGACTAGTATTTTACCTGGCGCAAAGTGTATAATGTGCTCTGCCTGGCGCAATGTGTGTAACGTGCTCTGCCTGGCGCAATGTGTGTAACGTGCTCTACCTGGCGCATTGTGTATAACGTGCTCTGCCTGGCGCAATGTGTGTAACGTGCTCTACCTGGCGCAATGTGTGTAACGTGCTCTGCCTGGCGCAATGTGTATAACGTGCTCTGCCTGGCGCAATGTGTATAACGTGCTCTGCCTGGGGCAGTGTGTATAATGTGCTCTGTCTGGCGCAGTGTGTATAACGTGCTCTGCCTGGGGCAGTGTGTATAATGTGCTCTGCCTAGCGCAGTGTGTATAACGTGCTCTGTCTGGCGCAGTGTGTATAGGAGGTTCTACCTGGCGCAATTTGCATAAGCAGCATTACTGTGTGGTGCAGTGTGAGTTGGCACTATTCCCCGTGAAGCCACGCCCCTATTTTTTAGCGGCGCGCCTTCAGCGCGCACTGTCCATACTTCCATGCTTTGGAATATGGGAGGGGGAGCACCTATTCACTTTCTGCTGGAGGGCGCCATAAATGTCTAGTTACAGCTCTGGTACAGAGTGTCCTGTATACTACACAGCCCAATAGCATTGTCACCCCCTCCTCCCCCTTGCAACACTTTTTAGTGTCCAAATCAAGTCTGTGTGTTTTTATATTTGAATCATTAATAAGAACCTTAATTCCGATGGGACCCAGAAAAGGACAGTTAGGACCCCAATTTTTAAAAGTGAGGGGTCCTTGGAACCCACTTTTTTTTTGGCTATGGCATAGCAGTTAGGAGCGGATTGGCTTGTACTTTATCTATGTCCACTTTATCACTCTCCAAGGCTTAGCCTTAGTACATAGACCCCTGGTACCAGTCAAACAGCTGTAACTGCCATGTTACAGGCTGTGTTTGAAAAATGATAGTTAGGAGCTGACTGGTACATTATCTCTCTCCAAATTGATAAATCTAGCCCATAGTTTATAATATTCATATTCCAATGAATTACGTAATCAATTAACCAAAATTAGCAGTACAAGTGCGATATTGCATGTGGGGTGGAAGAGGGTCTTGAGGGTGTGAAGTGGTGGTTTTCTTATGTTAATGAAAACTTCAGGCATATCTTGAGAACCTCTGGATGGATTTAGGGCATTTGTTGAGGAAGGATTTAGGTGTATGAAACATTAATCTATGATATATTTATTCACTCTAGGAGTGAAAAGGGGCAGGGCGCCGGACTCCGGGGGCACATTTGCGCGCGCAGGGCCACGCAAATTAGGGGGCGTGGCCACGCCTACGTCATTTTAGGGGGCGGTGCGGCCCACAGATGCTACTATAGAGAGCGTCTGTGGCCGGCGACGTCACTGTTGGGGGCGCGCCCAGCACCTCCGTCGGTGCTGGGCTTCCCCCAGCTCTCTCCCAATGCGTGAATGGATGCCGCGCGCATGCGCACGGCATCTATACACGCCGGGAGGGCAGGAAGCGGGCAGCTGTTCTAGCAGGGCGCCGCAAAAGGGGCAGGGCGGGTTTTGCCTGCTAAAAAACGGGCGCGGCACCCTGCTAAAACAGCCTAGAGTGAACACATATATATATATATATATATATATATATATATATATATATTATAGTGTATGTGTATATATATATATATATATATATATCTAACAAAGTGACATCTCTGAAAATTATTTTCATGTATGACAATTTTACTGTGATTTATTATTTGTCTGTATTCTGCAAAACTTTTGATTTATCATTTGTAATTGTGTAGCTTTTGTGTATAAACAGTAATTGTGTGTTTTGTAGATCGATGATTACCATGGAGTTAAGATATGTGATCCGTACAGATGGCTGGAAGACCCAGACAGTGAGAAAACAAAGGTAAATTGCCCATGTGTTTATACTTTCATTCCATTGTTTTAGAAACGAAAAGAAATGTAATGTGTCCGAACGGGCATACTCTGCCAGTCGGTACAAGAAGAAGGATCACTGTACCTAATAACTCTTTTAGACTAAATCGCAGGTCGCAGCTGGGAGCCTGACACGGGTGCTACCCGGCCGCGACCCGTGTCAGCCCCCTTTCCCACTGGAGTCACCAACCCGGCATATTGCCGGGTTGGTGACGTTGCCGGTGACGTGGTCAGGGCAGCGCTTGGAGATCACATGATCTCTAAGCGTCGCCTGTACATCACTGTGAACGGGAAGCTGGGTCGATGCGACCCAGCTCCCGTTTACACTGTACAGTTCAACCCTGCAACCTACCCGAGTTGGAGTACCGGGTCACTCGACCCAGATTATTCCAACTCGACCCTTTTACACCAAGCAGCAACACGGGTTTTGTGCGCTAATGTGCAATAACTTGTGTTCTATGCTGGCAGTGTAAATGGGGTATAAATCACCGAGAGGCTTTCTTAGCCACTCCAGAGGTTTAGCAATTGGCACTTATCTAGTAGTCACGGGATTCAAGCAAATGCAGGCATGTTGAAGCAAGTAGATGTTTTTTAGCTACAATAAAATATTAAAAGTACAATTCACAGTTGACTAGGAATATCACCGTATACAGATGTTTTTGGAAGTGCAGATGAAGTACAACTTTTTGAGCCCACATAGATTCTCTCTTATATAGTAAAAGCACATATAGCCTAATTCAGACACGCAGGCTATTTTTTGCACTGCTGCTGCAACCAGGTTATCGCCGCCCACAGAGGAGGGGGTAATCGCTGTGCAGGGCTGCAAACGCTTGTGCAGAGAGCTGCACAAACAAAAAGTTTGTGCAGTCTCTGCACAGCTCAGGACTTACTCACCCGCTGCGAAGATCCTTGCTGGAGCTGACGTCAGGATCCCTCCCTGGAAACATCCGGGCACGCCTGCGTTTTCCTCGACACTCCCAGAAAACGGTAAGTTGACACCCCCGGACAGCCTCTTCCTGTCAATCGTCGTTTTCGTTGCTACCCGTCACCGGCCAGTGACGCACCTGCGCATTGCGGCTCCCACGTATGCACTGTTCAGACCCGATCACACGGCTGCAAAAAACTGCAGCATGCGATCGGGTCTGAATGACCCCCATAGTGCAGCAGGCTTTAGTCAGCCCATTTCCTTTAATCCAGGAGGATGTATGCACTGTTCACGTGCATTCACATGGATAGATTTCACACATTTCAACATTGTTGCCAGTGGATGGGTTAGGTGTGTTTTCTGATCACAGGGCTACTATAGGAGCCTCCTCTCTGGTGTCTGGAAGTCTAGTTAAAGGGAATCTGACTATGTCTGTGAGATCTGTTTCGGGGTTTAGCTGCTCCCTCTTGATAAAAATGAGTTCCAGAGGGTGAATAGTAAAACCCTGGGGTCCAATAGTCTCCTTAGGGCTCAAGTTTAGCACCTCACTGTTTGGGACGGAGTCCGATTAGCATACCGGTGATTGAGATGCCGGCAGTCGGAATATAGGCGCCGGAATCCCAACACTGGTCAGAAGACCGATACTGGGATCCTGAAATCGATCTCAAAGCTGGCAGTCGGAATCCCGATCGTAAGTAGGTTAGGGTTAGGTTGAAGGGTTTAGGTTTAAGCTGCAGGGGGAAGGGTTAGGGTAATGCTGCAGGTAGGCAGGGGGAAGGCTAGAATACTTACCTAGCAGGTGTCGGGATTCTGCGCTTTGTAATCTTGAAACCATCCTGTCTGTCACTGCTGTGCACAAGGCTGCATAAGAATGTCCTCCAGTAGCTAGGGATGAACATTGTAAGCCGATGGCTAGCAAACATCTGTGTTCTCGATTCGATAGAAAACTTTTCCCATTGAATTTTGGCCATTCGATGGTTGTCAGTCATTAGATGAAGCTTTCTAATGCCCATCTGATGGCTAGCTGCTTCTGAACAGGTACGGACTGTGTGGAGCTCTGAATGATTCAGTGCATGTGCAGAGTAAAAACATTGATGGTTGTACCATCAAATGGATGTGATGGCTAGTAGTGAGTGCATCGTTGGATTTGATGTCTGAAGCGGCTTCCGATGTCTATCACTGCCAGTGCAGATGGTGGCATGTATCACTTTGGAGGTTGGGGATTTAGCAGCCCCCCTGAACTACCAGAGCTCTGGTTCCCAGTGATGTGGTCAAAGTAACTGGCAACCAGTAGAGGGCTCCACATCCCCAGGGGACTACCAAGGTACCTAATATTTTATTTAAATAGATTTTTTTTACAAATACAGTTTATGTATACATATTTATTTTACCATGTACATGGTATATACTGCACACGGCTGTATGCATTAAAAAACATTAGCTTCAGACTTACAGCTCCTGACTACAGTGCTATCACACATTTGAGGTTGTATAGTTAACAATACATTTCTTTACCGTGAAGGTTAGTGTACCCGGTGCTCAGAACTGGGTTTACAGCACTGTTGCCCAAGACTTGCTTTCCCAGTTCTGCAGTGTACAATGCAGATGTGTCCTCTTACATCCTTGCTGCAGTCACGCTAAACAGCCCTTGAAGTTGCATGTAATGTCAAGCATCTCGTTTTGTGTTTTTCTCTGACGTCCTAAGTGGATGCTGGGGACTCCGTCAGGACCATGGGGATTAGCGGCTCCGCAGGAGACAGGGCACAAAACTAAAGCTTTAGGATCAGGTGGTGTGTACTGGCTCCTCCCCCTATGACCCTCCTCCAAGCCTCAGTTAGGTTTTTGTGCCCGTCCGAGCAGGGTGCAATCTAGGTGGCTCTCTTAAGGAGCTGCTTAGAAAAAGTTTTTAGGTTTATTATTTTCAGTGAGTCCTGCTGGCAACAGGCTCACTGCATCGAGGGACTTAGGGGAGAGAAGTTCAACTCACCTGCGTGCAGGATGGATTGGCTTCTTAGGCTACTGGACACCATTAGCTCCAGAGGGAGTCGGAACACAGGTCTCACCCTGGGGTTCGTCCCGAAGCCGCACCGCCGACCCCCCTTGCAGATGCTGAAGATTGAAGGTCCAGAAACCGGCGGCAGAAGGCTCTTCAGTCTTCTTGAAGGTAGCGCACAGCACTGCAGCTGTGCGCCATTGTTTGTCACACACTTCTCACCAACGGTCACGGAGGGTGCAGGGCGCTGCTGGGGGCGCCCTGGGCAGCAATGTAAATACCTTTTATGGCTAAAAAAATACATCACATATAGCCCTTGAGGCTATATGGATGTATTTAACCCCTGCCAGATATTACAAACTACGGGAGAAAAGCCCGCCGGAATAGGGGGCGGGGCTTATTCTCCTCAGCACACAGCGCCATTTTCCTGCTCAGCTCCGCTGTGAGGAAGGCTCCCAGGACTCTCCCCTGCACTGCACTACAGAAACAGGGTAAAACAGAGAGGGGGGGCACTTTTTATGGCGATATTTTATATATTTAAGCTGCTATAAGGATACAACACTTATATAAGGTTGTTCCCATATATATTATAGCGCTTGGGTGTGTGCTGGCAAACTCTCCCTCTGTCTCCCCAAAGGGCTAGTGGGGTCCTGTCTTCGATAAGAGCATTCCCTGTGTGTCTGCTGTGTGTCGGTACGTGTGTGTCGACATGTATGAGGACGATGTTGGTGTGGAGGCAGAGCAATTGCCGGTAATGGTGATGTCACCCCCCAGGGAGTCGACACCGGAATGGATGGCTTTGTTTATGGAATTACGTGATAATGTCAGCACATTACAAAAATCAGTTGACGACATGAGATGGCCGGAAAACCAGTTGGTACCTGCCCAGGCGTCTCAGACACCGTCAGGGGCTGTAAAACGCCCTTTACCTCAGTCGGTCGACACAGACCCAGACACGGACACTGAATCTAGTGTCGACGGTGAAGAAACAAACGTATTTTCAAGTAGAGCCACACGTTATATGATCACGGCAATGAAGGAGGCTTTGCATATCTCTGATACTGCAAGTACCACAAAAAGGGGTATTATGTGGGGGGTGAAAAAACTACCTGTAGTTTTTCCTGAATCAGAGGAATTGAATGATGTATGTGATGAAGCGTGGGTTAACCCAGATAGAAAAGTGCTAATTTCAAAAAAGTTATTGGCATTATACCCTTTCCCGCCAGAGGTTAGGGCGCGCTGGGAAACACCCCCTAGGGTGGATAAGGCGCTCACACGCTTATCAAAACAAGTGGCGTTACCGTCTCCTGATACGGCCGCCCTCAAGGATCCAGCTGATAGGAGGCTGGAAACTACCCTAAAGAGTATATACACACATACTGGTGTTATACTGCGACCAGCCATCGCCTCAGCCTGGATGTGCAGTGCTGGGGTGGTCTGGTCGGATTCCCTGACTGAAAATATTGATACCCTGGATAGGGACAGTATTTTATTGACTATAGAGCAATTAAAGGATGCTTTTCTTTATATGCGAGATGCTCAGAGGGATATTTGCACTCTGGTATCGAGAGTAAGTGCGATGTCCATATCTGCCAGAAGAAGTTTATGGACGCGACAGTGGTCAGGTGATGCGGATTCCAAACGACATATGGAAGTATTGCCGTATAAAGGGGAAGAATTATTTGGCGTAGGTCTATCGGATCTGGTGGCCACGGCAACTGCCGGAAAATCCACCTTTTTACCTCAGACCCCCTCCCAACAGAAAAAGACACCGTCTTTTCAGCCGCAGTCCTTTCGGTCCTATAAGAACAAGAGGGCAAAAGGACAGTCATATCTGCCCCGGGGCAAAGGAAGGGGTAAGAGAGGGCAGCAAGCAGCCCCTGCCCAGGAACAGAAGCCCTCCCAGGGTTCTGCAAAGCCCTCAGCATGACGCTGGGGCTGTACAAGCGGACTCAGGAGCGGTGGGGGGTCGACTCAGGAATTTCAGCGCACAGTGGGCTTGCTCACAGGTGGACCCTTGGATCCTGCAGGTAGTATCTCAGGGTTACAGGTTGGAATTCGAGAAGTCTCCCCCTCGCCGGTTCCTAAAGTCTGCTTTGCCAACGTCTCCCTCAGACAGGGCGACGGTATTGGAAGCCATTCACAAGCTGTTTTCTCAGCAGGTGATAGTCAAGGTACCCCTCCTACAACAAGGAAAGGGGTATTACTCCACGCTATTTGTGGTACCAAAGCCGGACGGCTCGGTAAGACCTATTCTAAATCTGAAATCTTTGAACCTGTACATACAAAAATTCAAGTTCAAGATGGAATCACTCAGAGCAGTGATAGCGAATCTGGAAGAAGGGGACTTTATGGTGTCCCTGGACATAAAGGATGCTTACCTGCATGTCCCAATTTGCCCTTCACATCAAGGGTACCTCAGGTTCGTGGTGCAAAACTGTCATTATCAGTTTCAGACGCTGCCGTTTGGATTGTCCACGGCACCTCGGGTCTTTACCAAGGTAATGGCCGAAATGATGATTCTTCTGCGAAGAAGAGGCGTATTAATTATCCCTTGCTTGGACGATCTCCTGATAAGGGCAAGGTCCAGAGAACAGCTGGAGGACGGAGTAGCACTAACCCAAGTAGTGCTGCAACAACACGGGTGGATTCTGAATTTTCCAAAATCTCAGTTGACCCCGACAACACGTCTGCTGTTCCTGGGAATGATTCTGGACACGGTTCAGAAAAAGGTGTTTCTTCCGGAGGAGAAAGCCAAGGAGTTATCCGAACTTGTCAGGAACCTCCTAAAACCAGGAAAAGTGTCTGTGCATCAATGCACAAGAGTCCTGGGAAAGATGGTGGCTTCTTACGAAGCAATTCCATTCGGCAGATTCCACGCACGAACTTTTCAGTGGGATCTGCTGGACAAATGGTCCGGATCGCATCTGCAGATGCATCAGCGGATAACCTTATCGCCACGGACAAGGGTGTCTCTTCTGTGGTGGTTGCAGAGTGCTCATCTGTTAGAGGGCCGCAGATTCGGCATACAGGACTGGGTCCTGGTGACCACGGTTGCCAGTCTGAGAGGCTGGGGAGCGGTCACACAGGGAAGAAACTTCCAGGGAGTATGGTCAAGCCTGGAGATGTCTCTTCATATAAATATACTGGAGCTAAGAGCAATTTACAATGCTCTAAGCCTGGCAAAACCCCTGCTTCAGGGTCAGCCGGTGTTGATCCAGTCGGACAACATCACGGCAGTCGCCCACGTAAACAGACAGGGCGGCACAAGAAGCAGGAGAGCAATGGCAGAAGCTGCAAGGATCCTTCGCTGGGCGGAAGATCATGTGATAGCACTGTCAGCAGTGTTCATTCCGGGAGTAGACAACTGGGAAGCAGACTTCCTCAGCAGACACGATCTACACCCGGGAGAGTGGGGACTTCATCCAGAAGTCTTCCACATGATTGTGAACCGTTGGGAAAAACCAAAGGTGGATATGATGGCGTCTCGCCTCAACAAAAAACTGGACAGGTATTGCGCCAGGTCAAGAGACCCTCAGGCAATAGCTGTGGACGCTCTGGTAACAACGTGGGTGTACCAGTCAGTGTATGTGTTTCCTCCTCTGCCTCTCATACCCAAAGTACTGAGAATTATACGGCAAAGGGGAGTAAGAACGATACTCGTGGCTCCGGATTGGCCAAGAAGAACTTGGTACCCGGAACTTCAGGAGATGCTCACGGAAAATCCGTGGCCTCTACCTCTAAGACGGGACCTGATTCAGCAGGGACCGTGTCTATTCCAAGACTTACCGCGGCTGCGTTTGACGGCATGGCGGTTGAACGCCGAATTCTAAAGGAAAAAGGCATTCCAGAAGAGGTCATTCCTACACTGGTTAAAGCCAGGAAGGAGGTGACTGCACAACATTATCACCGCATTTGGAGAAAATATGTTGCGTGGTGTGAGGCCAGGAAGGCCCCCACGGAGGAATTTCAACTGGGTCGATTCCTACATTTCCTGCAAACAGGATTGTCTATGGGCCTCAAATTGGGGTCCATTAAGGTTCAAATTTCGGCCTTTCTTCCAGAAAGAATTGGCTTCAGTTCCTGAAGTCCAGACTTTTGTAAAAGGAGTACTACATATACAGCCCCCGGTTGTGCCCCCAGTGGCTCCGTGGGACCTGAATGTAGTTTTGGATTTTCTCAAATCCCATTGGTTTGAGCCACTCAAATCGGTGGATTTGAAATATTTTACATGGAAAGTAACCATGCTACTGGCCCTGGCTTCAGCCAGGAGAGTATCAGAATTGGCGGCTTTATCGTATAAGAGCCCATATCTGATTTTCCATTCGGACAGGGCAGAACTGCGGACGCGTCCTCAGTTTCTGCCTAAGGTGGTGTCGGCGTTTCACCTGAACCAGCCTATTGTGGTGCCTGCGGCTACTAGCGATTTGGAAGATTCCAAGTTGCTGGACGTTGTCAGGGCATTGAAAATATACATTTCAAGGACGGCTGGAGTCAGAAAATCTGACTCGCTGTTTATACTGTATGCACCCAACAAGCTGGGTGCTCCTGCTTCTAAGCAGACGATTGCTCGTTGGATTTGTAGCACAATTCAACTTGCACATTCTGTGGCAGGCCTGCCACAGCCTAAATCTGTCAAGGCCCATTCCACAAGGAAGGTGGGCTCATCCTGGGCGGCTGCCCGAGGGGTCTCGGCATTACAACTCTGCCGAGCAGCTACGTGGTCGGGGGAGAACACGTTTGTAAAATTCTACAAATTTGATACCCTGGCTAAAGAGGACCTGGAGTTCTCTCATTCGGTGCTGCAGAGTCATCCGCACTCTCCCGCCCGTTTGGGAGCTTTGGTATAATCCCCATGGTCCTGACGGAGTCCCCAGCATCCACTTAGGACGTCAGAGAAAATAAGATTTTACTTACCGATAAATCTATTTCTCGTAGTCCGTAGTGGATGCTGGGCGCCCATCCCAAGTGCGGATTGTCTGCAATACTTGTACATAGTTATTGTTACAAAAAAATCGGGTTGTTATTTGTTGTGAGCCGTCTGTTCAGAGGCTCCTACGTTTGTCATACTGTTAACTGGGTTTAGATCACAAGTTATACGGTGTGATTGGTGTGGCTGGTATGAGTCTTACCCGGGATTCAATATCCTTCCTTATTGTGTACGCTCGTCCGGGCACAGTATCCTAACTGAGGCTTGGAGGATGGTCATAGGGGGAGGAGCCAGTACACACCACCTGATCCTAAAGCTTTAGTTTTGTGCCCTGTCTCCTGCGGAGCCGCTAATCCCCATGGTCCTGACGGAGTCCCCAGCATCCACTATGGACTACGAGAAATAGATTTATCGGTAAGTAAAATCTTATTTTTTCCCCTTGAAAATGCATCTTAACGCAAAGAAATGTTTTAGGGTGTTATAGGATGCACATGCAGCTTCTGATGATTAAAATGATATGCAGCAAGCCTATATTATGTGTGTGACTGCCACTGTATTCGCATACAAAATGCTGTGCTAAAGTGGTTTCATGGAAAACACTGTAATGTGGCATTTCGGATGGAGATAGAGCTGCAATTACACACAGCATATAGGCATGCTGCATATCATTTCTGTAGCATCCATAAGGGATATTGGGGACAGAATTAGTACAATGGGGTATAGACTGGTCCAAAAGAGCCAGTGCACTTTAAATTTCTTCAACTGGGTGTGCTGGCTCCTCCCCTCTATGCCCCCTCCCACAGGCAGTTTAGAAAAAAGTGCCCTTAGGAGATGATGCACAGTCTGCAGCTCCAGAGTTTTTCTTCAATTTCTACTAAACTTTTGCTTATTTCAGTATGCTGTTTGGGCAACAGCATACCTGCGCCGTGGGAGATAGGGGGAGAGACGGTCACTGGCCTCATGAGGTGCAGAGCCTCTTCTCCGCTGCAGGACCACCGTCCTGAGGGGCTGTTTGTTCAGCGGGGCACCGCGCCTTAGCTGTCGCAGCCACAGCTTGCCGCACACCCCTAACAGAGCCTGAAGGTGATAGTTGTGGTGAGTACAAACCGGGGGCCCCGCTAGGAGAGCACCCCGGTTCATTGTGCAGCAGATGCGTGGATGAGGCGTACGGGTCCCTCCTGGGACAGCGTTGGGTGCGCTGGTGTCCTCTCTTCTGTGTCTCCTCTCACATGCAATAGTGCAGGCTTGTTTTATATTAAGTCTGTGTTGTATGTGTATTGTTTCTGTATTTCATTATGGTGAAACAGAAGTCATGCAATGTATGTAATGCCAGATTCTCCCCTAGTTCATTGGGCTCCATTTCATGTGAGCAGTGTAGTCAGTCATCACAAAATGCTGATAACAACATGGGGGAAAGTCTAGAGCCTTCCTGGCTGGGGGCTATAAAAACTATGATGTCGGATATGTAATCTCAGCTCACTGCCAATGCCAATACAACACAAGAACTGCAACAAGCAGTGGCCAGCCTAACTGGCAAGGCTGATGCTCCCCATCCCCCACTATCTACAGGTGACAAAAACGTGCTTTACCTGCAATCCTATCAGATTCTGATGATGATGTACAGGTGGATGGGGATGATGGGGACCCCATTAGTGGGTATTCCACCCCTACACGGTATAGAACCCCTCATATTGGCTATACGGGATGTGTTAAAGCTCCCGCTGGAGGACGCTACTAATCAGTAGTCCTTTTTCCTCCCACAAGACAAACTGACAGTCACTTTACCTGATTCCAAAGAATTGGATGATTTATTTAAATTAGCCTGGAAAAATCCAGATAAAAAATATCAGGTATCCAACAGTTTTCAAATACCTTCCCATTTGCCCCTGAAGGCAGGAAATTCTGGGAAGAATCTCCAGCTGTAGGCGTCTCAGTCTCTCGCCTTTCTAAAAAGGCGGTGCTCCCTGCTCCAGGCTTTTTTACTGTATAGGACTTGGGGGATAGGAAAATACAGACCACTCTAAAATCTATCTACACTGCTGCTGGTGTGGCTCAAAGGCCGGTCATTGCTGGTTGCTGGATGACACATGCCATTTATACATGTGTCTGATGAGGAATTGTTACCGAAGCAAATCGAAAAAAGCGTCAGGATTAGGTGACGTAATAGTGTTGGGTGATTTTAACTATCAAGAGATTAATTGGACAAATGATACATGTGATACTGCTAGGGGTAATAGGTTTTAAACACACTAAATGATCACTACTTACTTCAATTAATCGAGGAACCATCTAGGTACAATGCAATATTAGACCTGGTACTGACAAACAATGGGAAATTGATATCAAATATTATTGTAGGGGAGCCCATGGGAAACGAAATATGGTCACATTCAATAGCAGTTTTCACAAACAGCCCTATATAGGCTCAACTAAGACTCTAAACTTTAGCAAAGCCAACTTTGCCATGATGAGGGAAGCTTTAAGGGACATTGGCCCTCATTCCGAGTTGTTCGCTCGCTAGCTGCTTTTAGCAGCTTTGCACACGCTAAGCCGCCGCCTACTGGGATTGTATTTTAGCATAGCAGAATTGCGAACGAAAGATTAGCAGAATTGCGAATAGAAATTTCTTAGCAGTTTCTGAGTAGCTCGAGACTTACTCTGCCACTGCGATCTGTGCAGTCAGTTTGACGTCACAAACACACCCAGCGTTCGCCAAGACACTCCCCCGTTTCTTCAGACACTCCCGCGTTTTTCCCAGAAACGGCTGCGTTTTTTCGCACACACCCATAAAACAGCTAGTTTCCGCCCAGAAACACCCACTTCCTGTCAATCACACTCCGATCACCAGAACAAAGAGATTTCTTCGTTAAGCCGTGAGTAAAATACCAAACTTTTTATCAAATTTACTTGGCGCAGGCGCACTGCGAACGTTGCGCATGCGCAGTTTGCGACTAATCGCACAGATGCGTAGAAAAATAACGAGCGAACAACTCTGAATGAGGGCCATTGACTGGGATATTTTGTTTCAAGGCAAGAATACCACAGAGAAATGGGGTGTATTAAAAAACGTTGCTCGCTAGTTATACTCGTAAATTTAGTCCCATGGGCAGCAAACAAAGGAGTAATAATTCCAAACCAATGTGTCCTAACAATAAGATTAAGGAACTAATGGCCAAAAAGAGGCAAGCATTCAAAAAGTATAAATCGGACTGGAAGGTGGTGTCATTCCAGCACTATATGGATTGAAACAAAATTTGCAAAAAAGAAATTGGAGCGTCTAAAATAGAAACTGAAAAGCTAATAGCAAAGGAAAGTAAATCAAACCCCAAAATGTTTTTTAAATACATCCACAGCAAAAGATTAAAGAGAGAGCATATAGGCCCTTTTAAAAGGCAAATTGGGCATCCTAATCAAAGATGACCATGACATAGTGGAAAAATGAAATTAAACAAGTTTCTCTTACGTCCTAGTGGATACTGGGGAACTGTACTTTAGTACCATGGGTATAGGTCGGGTCCACTGGAGCCTGGCACTTTAAGTCCTTTAGTGTGTGTATGTGTGTTCGGGCGCCTCCCCTCTATGCCCCTTCCACCAGACTCAGTTTAGAAAAATGTGCCCACGGAGCCGAGTGCATTTCTCTGGAGCTCCATAGAGTTTCCTTTTTATGTTTTATTTTAGTTATTTATTTCCAGGTAGCACTGGTTGGCAACCAGTCTACCTGCTTCATGGGACTTAGAGGGGGGACCGACCCAACCTCCTGAGGGTTAATGGTTTGTAATCCCAGCTGACAGGACACTGAGCTCCTGAGGTGATGTTTCACACACCATACTGTGTGTGCCCACGCCAGCAGCTAGCCGCCACCCTCTAACAGATGCCGAAGATCGCAGGTGTGGTGAGTGTTAACATCGGGGTCCCCGATAGCGGGTCCCCAGTGAGGTTTGATGGCATGTCACACGGTGGTCACAGGCCACGAGCTGCGGTGCCCGCCACGGACTACACTGGCTCAGTGGGCTTTATGCTCCACAGTGCTCATTGTCAGTAGGCTGTACTGTATATCATAAATTCAGCCAGTACAAACAATTTAGTGGGACCACGCCATTACAGCGGCGGGACTTTCCAGAAAGCAGGACCATAGGCGGGAAGTCGCCGTTTCCTGCTGCTGCGGATCATCAAGGCTGCATGCATGCTGCTCCTCCACGGACCCACGCTGTTACAGACTGGTACCAGGGGATCATAGCAGGGGGTTATCGCATCAGCGGTAGCACTGCTGCACATATATAAGGTGAAACATATTTTCACACACTGCGCTGCTGTGTTCTGTGTGCTGGTCTCCGTTTCTCTGTCACTCCAGGGGCTCTTTAGGGTCTTTGTGGATGTGTTTTCAGTGGGTTTGCGCTGTACTACAGTTGTGTACAATTTGTCTGTTGACGTGGTTATGTGTGCTGCTTGTAATTCTACCCCTTCTTCAGCGGGGTCCCTCATGTGTGAACAGTGCTCCTTATCTCCACAGGGATACAGTTCACAGGCACCTGACTGGCTAGATACTTTTAAGAGCATGTTTCACACTGTGAATTCAGAATTAGCCGCAGCTAAGAAGGAGAGACCTATTTTAAAACAGTCTATTGATTGTATGGCCAAAGCAGCAGATAGCAGAAAGGCTTCTCAGCCCTCTCTGTTGGTTTCACATAAATGCTTACTGCCACACGTGCTCCAGTCTGATTCTGACCAGCCTGATGTGGATGATGATGATATGGATGAGGACAGCTCTCTGTCCCCCGGGCTGGAGGCCCTCATTTATGCTGTAAGACAGGTTCTTCACATACCCGATCAGGACGCAGAACCAGATGAGGAGTTGTACTTTAATGTTAGACCCAAGACCTCAGCCACGTTTCCTGTGTCTAAGGAATTAAACTCCCTGGCCAGGGAGGCATGGGTGAACCCGGACAAGAAATTCAAAACTCCTCAGAGGTTTTTATCTACTTTTCCCCTCCCAGCTGAGGACAGGAAGGTATGGGAACTTCCCCCTACCCCGTCAGTAGATACGTCTGGGTCCAGACTGTCTAAGAAATTGGTATTGCCGGTGCCAGGGGCTATATCCCTAAAATACCCTGCTGACTGTAAAATTGAGACTACTGTCAAGGCAATATATACGGCAGTGGGCATCGCATAGTGCCCCACAATAGTTTGTGGTTGGATTTCTAGGGCAGTAGTTCAGTGGTCTGATAATATTGTTTATGGATTAGACACTCTGCCCCAGGATGAGGTCATTACTCTGTTGCAACACATACAGGATGCTGCAAATTTTATGAGCAAAGCTATAAAGGAATTGTGTAAGATAAATGGCCGTTCTACTGCTATGGCATTTTCGGCACGCAGAGCTCTGTGGTTACGTCAATGGTCAGCGGACGCAGATTCCAAAAAGGGTGTAGAAAATCTTCCCTTTACAGGTGGTGCCTTGTTTGGGGACTAGTTAAATAAATGGATCTCCCAGGCAACGGCGGCTAAGTCTACCTATCTGCCGACGGCTGCGCCACCTGGTCGACGTTCTGTCCCTTCTTGCAGTCCTTTCGAGTGGCAAGGTTCAGATGCAGGGGCCGAGGGTTCACCACTCCCAGAGGATCTCATGGTAAGTCCCGTAAACCTGCAACTGCTGCGTCCCTGTACCAGACCACCAGATCCACTGCCGTTAAGCCTTCCACATGATGGTTGACCCCAGCAGCAAGGCGACTTTCAGGTAGGTGCTCGTCTTCAACACTTTGCCCACGGGATCCTTGGGTGAGGGACCTAATTTCCCAGGAATACCAGCTGGAATTTCAAGCACTTTCTCACAGATTTTTCAAATCGAGCTTACCAGTTTTACCCGCAGCAAAAGTTACCTTGCAAGAGGCTATTCAAAAACTTTTGTGGACAGGGGTGGTGGTTCGAATACCACCTCCGTTACACAACAGGGGTTTTTACTCCAGCCTTTTTGTCTTTCCAAAACCAGACGGTTCGGTGCGACCCATCTTGAACTTGAAGTCTCTAAACCCGTATCTGCGGGTATTCAAATTCAAGATGGAATCCCTGCGGACAGCGGTGTCTGGTCTAGAGGAGGAGGAATTCCTGGTATCTCTCAAGTATGCTTACCTACACGTTCCCATGTGGCCCCCGCATCAGGCTTACCTCAGGTTAGCCATATTGGACGACCCTTTCCAGTTTCAGGCCTTACCCTTTGGCCTATCCACATCTCTGAGGGTCTTCACCAAAGTCATGGCGGAGATGATACTGCAACTGCGCATGATGGGAGTCAACATAACCCCCTACTTAGAATATCTCCTGATAAAGGGAGCATCTACTGCACAGCATCGATCTGACGACTCGCCTACTTACGGATCATGGGTGGATCCTACATTTTCAGAAATATCACCTGGAACCGACCCAATGTCTTCAGTTCCTGGGAATGATACTGGATACAGTTTCTCAAAAGGTGTTTCTTCCGATGGACAAGGCCATCGAAAAAAATACTCTTCTGGGCAGAGGCCAACGCAAAGGCCATCTCAGCCATATTCATTCCAGGAGTGGACAACTGGGAAGCAGACACGACCTCCATCCGGGGCAATGGAGCCTACATCCCCAAGTGTTTCAACAGTTAATTCACCGGTGGGGCTGTCCACAGATAGATCTGATGACTTCTCATCTCAACAAGAAGCTATGCCGTTACTGTTCCAGAACGAGGGATCCGCAGGCTGTAGCAGTGGACGCGCTGACGACACCGTGGACGTACCAGTTTGTGTACCTGTTCCCTCCTCTACCGCTAATCCCAAGGGTTCTAAAAAGACTACGAAGGGAAAGCGTTCAAGCAATTCTGATTGCCCCAGATTGGCCTCTTTGGGCGTGGTACTCGAACCTCCTATCCATGGCTCTGGAGGATCCCTGGCCTCTGCCACTCCAAAAGGACCTTCTTCAACAAGGTCCATTCGTCTATCCAGACTTACAGCGGCTATGTTTGATGACTTGGAAGTTGAGAGGGAGATTCTAGCCAGAAAAGGTCTTCCCTCCAGGGTTAGTTCCACTATGGTACAGACCAGGCAGATGGTTACGACAAAACATTATCATCATATCTGGAAAAAGTATGTTTCCTGGTGTGAAAGTAGAAGGGTTTCTCCTGTGGAATTTAGAATTGGTCGTTTTCTACTTTTCCTGCAAGCGGGAGTGGATATGGGCCTACGTTTAGGCTCCATCAAAGTGCAGATTTCGGCGCTTTCTATTTTCTTCCAGAAACAACTTGCCATGTTGCCGGAAGTGCAAACTTTCCTAAAGGGAGTTCTTCATAGGCCTTCGTACCTCTCACGTCTCCGTGGGATTTCAATGTGGTTCTGTCCTTTCTTCAATCGGATTGGTTTGAACCCTTACATAGGGTGTAATTGAAATTTACCTGGAAGACAGTGATGTTATTAGCATTGGCGTCTGCCAGATGTGTCTCTGAATTGGGGGCCTTATCCTGTAAGAGCCCTTATTTGATTTTTCATGAAGATAGGGCGGAACCCAGGACCCGACCTCAGTTTTTACCAAAAGTGGTGTCAGCTTTTCATGTGAATCAACCCATTGTGGTTCTGTTGTTGTCTGATGCTTCCATTGGTCCAGAGTCCTTGGATGTGGGGAGGGCTTTGACGA
This sequence comes from Pseudophryne corroboree, assembly GCF_028390025.1. Classification (NCBI taxonomy): domain Eukaryota; kingdom Metazoa; phylum Chordata; class Amphibia; order Anura; family Myobatrachidae; genus Pseudophryne; species Pseudophryne corroboree. The sequence goes on along the minus strand of NC_086447.1, from coordinate 479,190,787 downwards.
TTTATGTCAAACGGACTGCTCGTCAACGGAAATCTGACTCGCTGTTCATACTTTACAATGCCTCCCAAGATTGGTTGTCCAGCTTCTAAGCAATCAATTGATCGTTGACTCAGGTTGACCATTCAACAGGCTTATACTTTGGTGGCTCTGCCTTTGCCGACGTCTATTCAGGCCCACTCGATGAGATCTGTGGGCTCTTCCTGGTCAGCTACCCAGGGGGTCTCGGCCTTGCAGTTGTGCCGAGCTGCTACATGGTCTGGTTCGAACACATTTGTTAAATTCTATCGGTTCGACACCTTGGCCAAGGATGACCTTCAGTTTGGTCAGGCGGCTTTACAGGGGTCTCTGCACTCTCCCACCCGTTTCGGAGCTTTAGGACTTCCCCATGGTACTAAAGTAAAGTTCCTGAGTATCCACTAGGACGTAAGAGAAAGTAGTAATTTAATACCTACTGGTAATTCCTTTTCTTGTAGTCCGTAGTGGATACTGGGCGCCCGCCTCAGTACTTCGAATCCTGCTTACCTGAGTAAGTGTTTGGTTGGCCCGCCGTTGTGGTCCCCTTATGTTTTTGGGATAGTTTCGCTATCCTGGTTAGGTTGGTGTTGCTATCTTCTGTTCTGGTTAGCGCCCTCCTTTATTGGTTATGGTTGTGTGTTGGCTCAGTGCCCCACCGTTGTTGTACCTGTTTTCTCTCGTGGTATGTCTGTCTCCTCGGGCACAGTTTCCTAGATTGAGTCTGGTAGGAGAGGCATAGAGGAGAGGAGCCAGCACACACATACACCTACACACACTAAAAGTTTTTAAGTGCCAGGGTGCAGTGGACCCGATCTATACCCATGGTACTAAAGTACAGTTCCCCAGTATCCACTACGGACTACGAGAAAAGGAATTACCGGTAGGTATTAATTTCCTATTTGTTCTCGTTATTATTCACAAGAGAGGACCAGATGGCAGGATTGACATATAACCTTAGTAATGAGAATGTCCCACTGCTAGGTGCTTATTTAGGTGAGTAAGTAGTCTGTGACCGATTAAAAAAAAAAAAGTTTAATAAGTCACCTGGTCCCGACGGAATTCACCCAAGGGTTCTCATTGAGCTACACTACGAATTAACAAGACCCTTATATTTGATTTTCATTGACTCACTTATATCAGGCATGGTTCCCAAAGACTGGAGTTTAGCGGAAGTAGTCCCAATATTTAAAAAGGGAAGTAAATCTGAACCAGGTAAATATAGACTAGTAAGTCTTACATCTATTGTGGAGAAAGTACAGGAAGGTATTTTAGTAGATAGAATACAGGAGTTCCTTGAAACCAATAAGGTTCTTAATAGGAACCAGCATGGATTTATGAAGGATAACTCATGTCAAACTAACTTAATAGGATTTTCTGAAACAGTTAGTGTTAGGGTAAAGAGGTGGATATAATTTTTTTTTCAGACTTTGCATGGGTAAGACAGAGTTTAAGCGGGTTGCCAAAAATTTTAGAATAGAGTTTAAGATCAGTATTTAATAACTATTGGTCGATAATCAGCACAATACAAAGTAGTATTTTAGTTTACGACTAAACTTTCACTACAGTTAAAATTAGTCTTAAAAATATTTCAGTGTAGGAGATCACTAACAGGTTGAACACGATGGACAAATTGTCTTTTTTCAACCTCAGAAACTATGTTACTATGTTATCTCTACCTAAGTGCTGAAATAACTTATTTTGAGTTCATAATCCATTTTAAATATTTGGTGTCCTACTTCAGTAATTAGGAGTCCCTTCAGTATTTCAAGAGACTGAACAGAGTGGATGGTTTGGTCTATATATTATAGGAATAAAAAAGTATTTTGGTTTGAAGTATACTATTAAGAGCCACAAATTACTGTACAACTTAAACATTATCACTTTTTATTAAAATATACCGTTAATTGCCATAAACAGACAAATAATGATTAAACATTATTTAATATTGTGTGTTAAAGTCTATATTGTATGGTCTAATAAACACAATTAAACTCCATAAAAAATATATTTCAAATATATATCAAAAGATAAGAGGAGGACACTCCCCAACATGTAAGGGCGTCTGCTGCCCCCCATGTGCACAGAGATGGTAAATCACTGCAAAGAATCTGATATAAAAGAGGGACATGGAGGTATAAGCGACCAATGGTGTCAAAGCAATATTATGGCTAGCAAAAGACCAAATACCCAATGTATAAAAATATATACAATTTATTTTTAACAAAAAGAGGGAAAAAAATTAGATTAACAAAAAGACTTTACACAAGGCATAAAAACATGTTTGAAGTAAGTAAAAAATCCAATTTTTTTGAAAACATATACAAAAAAGCACATAAATTGTACACTCAATATTTTTTTAAAGACAAGTAAGATGTCCTATCCCAATCAGAGGTTATTTAGGGTATCCCAACGCGTTTAGTCTCACAGACTTCATCAACCTGTATTATTTGAGCCAGGATCTCGGTTGTTATGAAGCAGACAGGGGTGAGAAAGGGGGCTTCTCCCCAACCCCCTAATCCTAACCCTCCCTCCCCGCATCCTAACCCTAACCCGTAGGTGCCTAATGGTGTGTACACACAGTGAGATATTTTCTTACAAGTTTGACTATATAGTCAAAATTATAAGATAAGTTACGCGGTCGGCATCGCAAGCATAGGTAGACTGTGCAGGCAAGTCAATTTTGATTATCTCGTAGAAAAGATAGTCGAAATTTACACTTAGCCAAAATCGCACATGGTCAGTATCGTAAGCACAGTCATTATGTGCTTGCAATGCAGACTTCCCCTGTCGCATAGTGAGAATCGGGGTTAGCCCGAATTTCACCATGTGTACACACCTTTAAACCTAATGCCCTGTCCCCACTACCTAAATCTAAACCCCTCCCCCCCTCCCCGCGCCTAACCCTAACCCTCTGGGACACAGCCTAACCCTAAACGCCCCCATCTCTGCGGTTTACCTGCCTTCTGCCATGGTCTCTTCTTGTTCGGGATTGCGGCTGTATGTATTACGACACCGGGATTTTGTACCCATTCTGGATGCCGGTGTCAGCATTCAGAACAGGGTTGGTATTCCGGCGTCAATATTATGTCTGCCGGGATACCGACAGCCGGAATCCTGACTGCTTCCCATTTCAGTGATCTCAAAATAAACTAGTTATTGCAGTGCAGTGGATTTTCCTGTGCTTTTACAGTAATATTTGCATCGTGGTTCAGCCCTAGGACATCTTGGCAGTAGCATGTCCTGAGGGATTCTGTTATTTATTAAAAATGAGTCCCTTAAGTGTAGTATAGGACTGGGTTGCTGCTCGGAGCAAAGCAAAGGTCTGTCCTTAAAGAAATCTGTGGACTTACATCTGCCAGCATTGCAAATTGCCCCCAGGACTGTGGCACAAGTTCCTTGGAGTATATGCACCAATTGATTGCTCAACTTCTTGTATGGTAATATACCAAACTATTTTGCTGTGCTTGCCCAATAATTTTATACAAATACCTTTTTATAATTGATGTACATCTATGAATTAATTTTTAATTAATTGTTGCAACAAATTTTATTTAATAAAACTTAATTTGTTTTTTCCATATCCAGTTTTTCAAGCGCTGTATATATTGCTTTTTCTTGTCACTCTCAGGGGCTAACTACCCCTTTCTTTACAGCAGCTTAACGAGAAGCATCTTATCTTATCAAGCGCCGAACCTATTACCTTGGTAATTTCTCTGTTATCACTGCATCGAGGGACTAAGGGGAGAAGAAGCGAACTCACCTGCGTGCAGAGTGGATTGGGCTTCTTAGGCTACTGGACATTAGCTCCAGAGGGACGATCACAGGCCCAGCCATGGATGGGTCCCGGAGCCGCGCCGCCGTCCCCCTTACAGAGCCAGAAGACTGAAGAGGTCCGGAAAATCGGCGGCAGAAGACGTCCTGTCTTCACTAAGGTAGCGCACAGCACCGCAGCTGTGCGCCATTGCTCTCAGCACACTTCACACTCCGGTCACTGAGGGTGCAGGGCGCTGGGGGGGGGCGCCCTGAGACGCAATAAAAACACCTTTTTTGGCAAAAAATACATCACATATAGCTCCTGGGCTATATGGATGTATTTAACCCCTGCCTATTTTTACATAAAAAAGCGGGAGAAAGGCTGCCGAAAAAGGGGCGGAGCCTATCTCCTCAGCACACTGGCGCCATTTTTTCCTCACAGCTCCGTTGGAGGAAGGCTCCCTGACTCTCCCCTGCAGTCCTGCACTACAGAAACAGGGTAAAACAAGAGAGGGGGGGCACTAAATTGGCATATAAATATATACAGCAGCTATATTAGGGAAAAACACTTATATAAGGTTATCCCTGTGTATATATATATATATATATATATATATATATATATATATATATATATATATATATATATAGCGCTCTGGTGTGTGCTGGCAAACTCTCCCTCTGTCTCCCCAAAGGGCTAGTGGGGTCCTGTCCTCTATCAGAGCATTCCCTGTGTGTGTGCTGTGTGTCGGTACGTTGTGTCGACATGTATGAGGAGGAAAATGGTGTGGAGGCGGAGCAATTGCCTGTGTTAGTGATGTCACCCCCTAGGGAGTCGACACCTGACTGGATGGTCTTATGGAAAGAATTACGTGATAGTGTCAGCACTTTACAAAAGACTGTTGACGACATGAGACAGCCGGCAAATCAGTTAATACCTGTACAGGCGTCTCAAACACCGTCAGGGGCTCTAAAGCGCCCGTTACCTCAGGTCGATACAGACACAGACACGGACACTGACTCCAGTGTCGACGGTGAGGAAACAAACGTATTTTCCAGTAGGGCCACACGTTACATGATCACGGCAATGAAGGAGGTTTTGAACATTTCTGATACTACAAGTACCACAAAAAAGGGTATTATGTGGGGTGTGAAAAAACTACCCGTAGTTTTTCCCGAATCAGATGAATTAAATGAGGTGTGATGAAGCGTGGGTTTCCCCCGATAAAAAACTGCTAATTTCTAAAAAGTTATTGGCATTATACCCTTTCCCGCCAGAGGTTAGGGCGCGTTGGGAAACACCCCCTAGCGTAGATAAGGCGCTCACACGCTTATCAAAACAAGTGGCGTTACCGTCCCCTGATACGGCCGCCCGCAAGGAACCAGCTGATAGGAAGCTGGAAAATATCCTTAAAAGTATATACACACATACTGGTATTATACTGCGACCAGCAATCGCCTCAGCCTGGATGTGCAGTGCTGGGGTGGCTTGGTCGGATTCCCTGACTGAAAATATTGATACCCTGGACAGGGACAATATATTATTGACTATAGAGCATTTAAAGGATGCATTTCTATATATGCGAGATGCACAGAGGGATATTTGCACTCTGGCATCAAGAGTAAGTGCGATGTCCATTTCTGCCAGAAGAGGATTATGGACGCGACAGTGGTCAGGGGATGCGGATTCCAAACGGCATATGGAAGTATTGCCGTATAAAGGGGAGGAGTTATTTGGGGTCGGTCTATCGGACCTGGTGGCCACGGCAACGGCTGGAAAATCCACCTTTTTACCCCAAGTTACCTCGCAACAGAAAAAGATACCGTCTTTTCAGGCTCAGTCCTTTCGTCCCCATAAGGGCAAGCGGGCAAAAGGCCACTCATATCTGCCCCGGGGCAGAGGAAGGGGAAAAAGACTGCAGCAGACAGCTTCTTCCCACGAACAGAAGCCCTCCCCCGCTTCTGCCAAGTCCTCAGCATGACGCTGGGGCCTTACAAGCGGACTCAGGCACGGTGGGGGCCCGTCTCAAGAATTTCAGCGCGCAGTGGGCTCACTCGCAAGTGGACCCCTGGATCCTGCAGGTAGTATCTCAGGGGTACAAATTGGAATTCGAGACGTCTCCCCCTCGCCGATTCCTGAAGTCTGCTTTACCAACGTCTCCCCCCGACAGGGAGGCGGTATTGGAAGCCATTCACAAGCTGTATTCCCAGCAGGTGATAATCAATGTACCCCTCCTTACAACAGGGAAAGGGGTATTATTCCACGCTGTTTGTGGTACCGAAGCCGGACGGCTCGGTGAGACCCATTTTAAATCTGAAATCCTTGAACACTTACATAAAAAGGTTCAAGTTCAAGATGGAGTCACTCAGAGCAGTGATAGCGAACCTGGAAGAAGGGGACTATATGGTGTCTCTGGACATCAAGGATGCTTACCTCCATGTCCCAATTTGCCCTTCTCACCAAGGGTACCTCAGGTTTGTGGTACAGAACTGTCACTATCAGTTTCAGACGCTGCCGTTTGGATTGTCCACGGCACCCCGGGTCTTTACCAAGGTAATGGCCGAAATGATGATTCTTCTTCGAAGAAAAGGCGTCTTAATTGTCCCTTACTTGGACGATCTCCTGATAAGGGCAAGGTCCAGAGAACAGTTAGAGGTCGGAGTAGCACTATCTCAAGTAGTACTACGACAGCACGGATGGATTCTAAATATTCCAAAATCGCAGCTGATTCCGACGACACGTCTGCTGTTCCTAGGGATGATTCTGGACACAGTACAGAAAAAGGTGTTTCTCCCGGAGGAGAAGGCCAAGGAGTTATCCGACCTAGTCAGGAACCTCCTAAGACCAGGCCGAGTGTCAGTACATCAATGCACAAGGGTCCTGGGAAAGATGGTGGCTTCTTACGAAGCGATTCCATTCGGCAGATTCCACGCAAGAACTTTTCAGTGGGATCTGCTGGACAAATGGTCCGGATCGCATCTTCAAATGCATCAGCGGATAACCCTGTCTCCAAGGACAAGGGTGTCTCTCCTGTGGTGGTTACAGAGTGCTCATCTCCTAGAGTGCCGCAGATTCGGCATTCAGGATTGGGTCCTAGTGACCACGGATGCCAGCCTGAGAGGCTGGGGAGCAGTCACACAGGGAAGAAATTTCCAGGGCTTGTGGTCAAGCATGGAAACGTCACTTCACATAAATATCCTGGAACTAAGGGCCATTTACAATGCCCTAAGTCAGGCAAGACCTCTGCTTCAGGGTCAGCCGGTGTTGATCCAGTCGGACAACATCACGGCAGTCGCCCACGTAAACAGACAGGGCGGCACAAGAAGCAGGAGGGCAAGGATGGAAGTGGCAAGGATTCTTCGCTGGGCGGAGAATCATGTGATAGCACTGTCAGCAGTGTTCATTCCGGGAGTGGACAACTGGGAAGCAGACTTCCTCAGCAGACACGATCTTCACCCGGGGGAGTGGGGACTTCACCCAGAAGTCTTCCACATGATTGTGAACCGTTGGAAAAAACCAAAGGTGGACATGATGGCGTCCCGCCTCAACAAAAAACTGGACAGATATTGCGCCAGGTCAAGGGACCCTCAGGCAATAGCTGTGGACGCTCTGGTAACACCGTGGGTGTACCAGTCAGTGTATGTGTTCCCTCCTCTTCCTCTCATACCAAAAGTACTGAGAATCATAAGAAGGAGAGGAGTAAAGACTATACTCGTGGCTCCGGATTGGCCAAGAAGGACTTGGTACCCGGAAATTCAAGAGATGCTCACGGAAGACCCGTGGCCTCTACCTCTAAGAAAGGACCTGCTCCAGCAGGGACCATGTCTGTTCCAAGACTTACCGCGGCTGCGTTTGACGGCATGGCGGTTGAATGCCGGATCCTGAAGGAAAAAGGCATTCCGGATGAAGTCATCCCTACCCTGATCAAAGCCAGGAAGGATGTAACCGTACAACATTATCACCGTATTTGGCGTAAATATGTTGCGTGGTGCGAGGCCAGGAAGGCCCCTACAGAGGAATTTCAACTGGGTCGTTTCCTGCATTTCCTGCAAACAGGACTGTCTATGGGCCTCAAATTGGGGTCCATTAAGGTTCAAATTTCGGCCCTGTCAATATTCTTCCAAAAAGAACTGGCTTCTGTTCCTGAAGTTCAGACGTTTGTCAAGGGAGTACTGCATATACAGCCTCCTTTTGTGCCTCCAGTGGCACCTTGGGATCTCAATGTAGTTTTGGGATTCCTAAAATCACATTGGTTTGAACCACTCACCACTGTGGACTTAAAATATCTCACATGGAAAGTGGTAATGCTGTTAGCCCTGGCTTCAGCCAGGCGTGTCTCAGAATTGGCGGCTTTATCCTATAAAAGCCCTTACCTAATTTTTCATACGGACAGAGCAGAATTGAGGACTCGTCCTCAATTTCTCCCTAAGGTGGTTTCAGCTTTTCACTTAAACCAGCCTATTGTGGTGCCTGCGGCTACTAGGGACTTGGAGGATTCCAAGTTGCTGGACGTAGTCAGGGCCCTGAAAATATATGTTTCCAGGACGGCTGGAGTCAGAAAATCAGATTCGCTGTTTATCCTGTATGCACCCAACAAGCTGGGTGCTCCTGCTTCTAAGCAGACGATTGCTCGTTGGATTTGTAGTACAATTCAGCTTGCACATTCTGTGGCAGGCCTGCCACAGCCAAAATCTGTAAAAGCCCATTCCACACGGAAAGTGGGCTCATCTTGGGCGGCTGCCCGAGGGGTCTCGGCTTTACAACTTTGCCGAGCAGCTACTTGGTCAGGGGCAAACACGTTTGCTAAATTCTACAAATTTGATACCCTGGCTGAGGAGGACCTGGAGTTCTCTCATTCGGTGCTGCAGAGTCTTCCGCACTCTCCCGCCCGTTTGGGAGCTTTGGTATAATCCCCATGGTCCTTTCGGAGTCCCCAGCATCCACTAGGACGTTAGAGAAAATAAGAATTTACTTACCGATAATTCTATTTCTCATAGTCCGTAGTGGATGCTGGGCGCCCATCCCAAGTGCGGATTGTCTGCATTACTTGTACATAGTTATTGTTACAAAAATCGGGTTATTGTTGTTGTGAGCCATCTTTTCAGAGGCTCCTTCTGTTATCATGCTGTTAACTGGGTTCAGATCACAAGTTGTACGGTGTGATTGGTGTGGCTGGTATGAGTCTTACCCGGGATTCAAAATCCTTCCTTATTGTGTACGCTCGTCCGGGCACAGTATCCTAACTGAGGCTTGGAGGAGGGTCATAGGGGGAGGAGCCAGTGCACACCAGGTAGTCCTAAAGCTTTTTACTTTTGTGCCCAGTCTCCTGCGGAGCCGCTATTCCCCATGGTCCTTTCGGAGTCCCCAGCATCCACTACGGACTATGAGAAATAGAATTATCGGTAAGTAAATTCTTATTTTAACACCAATGGTTTTTATTGGAAATGTTTTTTTTGTTTTGTTTTATAAGGGGAAGGTTACGGAAAAAAGAGAAGGAGGGGGAAATGGACCTGACAAAATCATAATACATTGGGTATATAGGTTATACATTCATGGGTACCAAACCAACCGCAAATAGCAGTCTGTCAGGCAAAAGACAGACAGAAACAAAAATAAGGTCACAATGATCATTAACACAACAGTATAAAACATTTAAATAAGAAAAATAATAAAGGAGACTCTACTTCGTTCAGAATAAATTGCAGAGGGCTAGACTGCGAAGTCTGCTTTATAAGCTGAGCACCTTCACCTGTTGTCACAGTCATGCCAAGACATCCGGCGCACTATGGGTGAGGATGCCGAGAATCAGTAAAGCATGAAATCTGTTTCCATGTCAAAATTAAATTGTATTTAGTGAATAACATTTAAAACAGAGGGGGGTGTAGGTTGCTTCCAAGATTAGGAAAGCATGGCACGTGACGCAATGCAGATGTGATCTAAGACATAGCGATGATGGGATGGGACCATGGGAGGATATATGTTCAGCAGGGCCAGGGATGGAGAGGGAGTCAGTGACACCATCAGCACTTTAATAAAAATTTGGATAATAAGCCAAAAAGCGTGTATAGAGGGACAAGACCAAAAAATATGAAATATGTGGCCCAATTCACCACACTGATACCAACAATATTTGGAACAGGAAGACCAAAACGTGCAACCTGTCTGGGGTGAGATACAGCCTATTTAAAAGTTTTTAACTGGCATTTGTGAATGGTTTAAACACTGGGACATACAATAAGATGAGGAAACAATCCTGTCCTACTGATCATCTGTAAGTAAAATGCCTAGATCAGACTACCAACGCTCCTGAGCTTTTCATTTGGGTATAGGCTAAGTCTATAAAGACCCGATACCAGAAGGCAATATCTCCTAGTATTATGTGAGTTCATACGAGCTATAACTGTTGTGACTAGGGAACTTGAGGGTACATGGAGAGTAGATAAACTGTAGTCAATGGCAAATTTGAAAATAGTCGAGCAGTTCAATATAAGAGAATATTTCTCTTGAAGTTGGGAAAAGGGAAGCGCAGCACAATACCGTCCAAAAGGTCTTCCAGAAACTTAATATCACATGCTTGCCAATCGGCGATGTTCATGTTAGGAATAATTTTGACGATGGCATGCAGAGAGAGGGCCGAAAGCGCAAAAGGAAAGCCAGGGAGTTTAGACACCAGTTTATCCCACATCTGAAGGGAAGCATGGGTAGATTGGAGGGATGGCAGGGAGACGCCTCGTAACAGTTTGGGGTCCATAACACGTCTTCTAATGGGTAAACCGAACAAGCCAGTTTCTCTAGAGACACCCAGCAGGAATTTGGGGACATCGAAATCCAAACTTTAACATGCCTATTGGTCTACTGTGAGTTTAGAAAGGGCTAAGCCTCCTTTGATCTTTGCAGGATCATACTACAGTGCGCAATTTTAGTAGGGGGGTGATTTCCAGACATAACTCAACAATACAGGAGTACATTTATCCAAATATTTTTTGGGAAAAGTATACGGGATAGTTCGAAATAGGTACATGAGATGGGTAAAAAGGACATTTTGAAAGCCGATAGACGCCCTAGCAATGAAATGTCATATGAAAGCCACAATTTATTTAAAAACAGTTAATGTTCAATAAAAGGAGAGAGGTTCGTCTCAAAAAATGAGGAAGTAGAGGTGGGTATGTTAATTTCAAGGTACTTAATGGAAGCAGTTTGCCATTACACGGATAGGAAGAATGTAGGGCAGAGTCAGAGAGGTTAACAGAAAGGGCATCGTTCTTGGTCGTATTCAGATTGTAGTAAGAAGCCTCACTGTAACAGTCTAGAACAGAGATTTTCAACCTTTTATAACTCGTGGCACACTGAACAAGATTTAAATATTGCCAAGGCACACTCAAAATAATGGTGATGCATGGTGCAGTTGCGTGTCCTAGGATGGCATGTCGCAGCTTCTCCATAGGTAACGCCTGAGCCACATTTGAGAAAGCCAGAAGAGCCCAACACTGCCTAGGCCCAAAATTAGAACTGGCTCTGCAACCACTAAACCCACCAGTATTGATCATTCCAGGGCCTCACTAGCAGCAAAACACTGACGGGCCTGGCGCTGCTTCTATGGCGGCACACCTAAAGACTGCTCAGGGCACACTAGTGTGTCATGGCACAGTGGTTGAAAAACTCTGGTCTAGAATGTAATGTAAATGAGGGAGTGAGGAAAGAGGATCAGTGACAAAAAGGAGGACACAGTCTACAAACACAGTTTATTTGAACTATCATTACAGCTAATGCGAGGGAACCGGTAATCTAGTCAAACCTTAGCTGCTAATGGTTTGATGGCAAGAACAAAAATCACGGGAGAAAAAGGGCAGCCTTGGCGAATGCCATTAGATTGAAAAAGTTCCCAACAAAAAGCCATTGCTAAACACCTGACTAGATAGGAACTATATAGTGCCATAATAGAGGATAATATTCGCCCACAGAGGCCAAACCGTAAAAGGACTTCCTGCATGAAAAGCAAGTTTAAACGATCAAAAACTTTTTCAGCGTAAAGTGAGAGCAAAAGGAGACCCTGAGCATCAGGAAGAGAGTTGATTAAATTAAGGGGGTTATTCTGGTTTGTTAGCAGACCAAAAAAGTTAGCAATTGGGTAAAACCATGTGGCACTGCAGATGGTGCAGATGTAATATGTACAGATAGATTTAGATATGGGTGGGTTATATTGTTCCTGTGCAAGGTAAATACTGGCTGCTTAATTTCTACACTGCAATTTAGATCTCAGTTTGAATACACCCCACCCAAATCTCACTCTCTGCACATGTTATATCTGCCCCACCTGCACTGCAACATGGTTTTGCCCAATTGCTAACTTTTTTGGTTTGCTAGGGTGGATCAAGGAGGGGAGTAAAATGTTAAGACGAGTAGCGATTAATTTAGCACAGAAATTTTTTTTGGCTACAGGTGCCACCAAGCGCCTTGGCAAATGTATTCACAACACAATTATAAAATGATAAAAGATGGGCAAACAATACAACCCTTTAGTCGATGCAAGGATGTCCGATCTTCAGACTTTGCGCACCTCCTTCTCCCCAAAAGGGTCACATAGAGACCAGCACATGAAAGAGAGCATAGGAGGGCCACATGTGTAGTACAATCATTTATTACATACACACATAGACAAAAAAACAACACTGTTTGTGAGGTGGTATAAGTAAATCAGCTTGCAGAGGAGAAATGCAGAATAATTACCAGAGCGTCTGAGAACCCATAAAAAGTTCTCAGACAAGATCTTTAAATCCCAGAAACCGCCCGGGCTGGAAAACTGGAAAAACCCTGGCACGTAAAACTGCACGGCACCCTCCGAGTTCTGACCACAGATAGTTTCGCCAACGCGTTTCAACTCCTCGTTCCTGGAGTCTTTCTCAAGGCTGTATACCATCCCACAGTCATAATCCCCATATTTAAATAGTCCTTTAGCCAATAGCATCCACCCTTTTTGGCGGCACTGTCCTCCTCGTTATTACCGCGTGTCGTCCGGTTACCATGGTAACCGGAAGTACGTGCACGTCACTTCCGCCCATTCCATGTTGCCGTAGTTACTGTACACATCGGGACGCAACTTCCGGTGACGTCGTCCTCTTCCTGCTCTCCATGGTAACCCGGTTCACAGTCCTGCACGGGTCCGGAGTACGTCATCATCTCACTCCGGCCCTCGATATCGATTGCCATGGTTACTGTAAACAAAGACTCCGTCCGTGGTAGAGAATATCCATAATCTTTTTGCTAAAAGTTAGTCCGGTCATTTAAATAATGATAGCTTTAAAAATGCAATAAAAGCCCAATGGGGTTCTAAAAAGATATAAAAGGCATATATAAACAATTTTTTTATATATAAAAGAGAAATATACATCATATTATACTAGAATAATTTAAAAAAAGAAGAAACAGTTTCTCAATAAAATTACATAAACCACTTCAGCTCAAAGTCATTATTGAGCCCCATAGGATGTAAGGTATTGAACACATAAATGAAGTGCATCTCGCTCTTCGCTAAAAGAGTAGTGATATCTCGTTGTCTGGGTCCACACTTAATTACTTTTATCGCTCCAAATCTAAATATCCCGGTTGTGGAACTTTTATGATGTACTCTAAAATGGTTGGACAAAGCATGGGACTCCAAACTTTTTCTAATGTTTCTGCAATGTTCAGCTAAACGGGTTTTTAGTGGTCTGCTAGTCCTACCTATATAAAACAGATGGCATTTACATTCAATGAAATATACAACATTTTTTACATTGCATGTAATAAAATCTCTAATTTTTTCGGTTGTTCCGTTGATACATATAGAGTCCAATTTCTTGGTCCCATCATTTGGTACCTCTCTGCAACAAATACAGTCCCCACATCGGTGGAATCCTTGCGTTAAAATTCTGCCCTCTCTTTTTTTGGGGGGTATATAGCTATTTACCAGAGAGGTCTTTAGGTTAGGTGCTTTTTTATATATAAACGTTGGGTGGTTAGGTAATAAATCACCTAAAACTGGATCCTTTTTGAGGATTTTCCAGTTCCGTCTAACCGATTTTTCTAAGGTTTTGTGCTGTGAGCTATATCCGGTGATAAATGCCCAATCAAATTTCTCTTTATTCGGAGGTTTGTATGATTTTACTGCCAACAATTCTTCCCTATCTATTTTTTCCGTTTGCTCCATTGCTTTTTCTATTTTGGCTGCATCATATCCACTATCTTCAAATCTTCTTTTTAGTTTCTGAGCTTGATCCTGATAAACCACAGGGTTGGAACAGTTCCTTTTAAGCCTTTTCAGCTGCCCATATGGAATCGAGTCCAGCCAGTTATGGTGGTGGCAGCTTTCAGCATGTATATACAGCATGGAGTCAGTCTCTTTTGTAAAGGTGCAGGTGGATAAGGTATTTCCCTCTATAGTAAGGGTCAAATCTAAAAAATTGACAGTGACTTTACTAATTGAAAATGAAAGTTCTATGTTAAGGTTATTTGAATTCAGATAGTTACAAAACGTCTCCAAGAGTGTAACATCTCCCCTCCAAATAAACAAAATGTCGTCGATATAGCGTTTCCAGGACACCAGGATTATGGATATTCTCTACCACGGACGGAGTCTTTGTTTACAGTAACCATGGCAATCGATATCGAGGGCCGGAGTGAGATGATGACGTACTCCGGACCCGTGCAGGACTGTGAACCGGGTTACCATGGAGAGCAGGAAGAGGACGACGTCACCGGAAGTTGCGTCCCGATGTGTACAGTAACTACGGCAACATGGAATGGGCGGAAGTGACGTGCACGTACTTCCGGTTACCATGGTAACCGGACGACACGCGGTAATAACGAGGAGGACAGTGCCGCCAAAAAGGGTGGATGCTATTGGCTAAAGGACTATTTAAATATGGGGATTATGACTGTGGGATGGTATACAGCCTTGAGAAAGACTCCAGGAACGAGGAGTTGAAACGCGTTGGCGAAACTATCTGTGGTCAGAACTCGGAGGGTGCCGTGCAGTTTTACGTGCCAGGGTTTTTCCAGTTTTCCAGCCCGGGCGGTTTCTGGGATTTAAAGATCTTGTCTGAGAACTTTTTATGGGTTCTCAGACGCTCTGGTAATTATTCTGCATTTCTCCTCTGCAAGCTGATTTACTTATACCACCTCACAAACAGTGTTGTTTTTTTGTCTATGTGTGTATGTAATAAATGATTGTACTACACATGTGGCCCTCCTATGCTCTCTTTCATGTGCTGGTCTCTATGTGACCCTTTTGGGGAGAAGGAGGTGCGCAAAGTCTGAAGATCGGACATCCTTGCATCGACTAAAGGGTTGTATTGTTTGCCCATCTTTTATCATTTTATAATTGTGTTGTGAATACATTTGCCAAGGCGCTTGGTGGCACCTGTAGCCAAATTTTTTTTCTGTACGACATTATTCTGTTGTGTTTCGGAGAGACACTCCCTCTGGCCACGGGAACTGCTGAGCTGCCTCTGTAATATAGTGGCGCAACACACGGGCTAATTGGACAAATTTCTAATAAGATTAATTTAGCGTACAGCTTAACATCACCATTAGGCAATGCAGTTGGGCGGTAGTGATGGCAATAGGCAGGTTCTTTACCTTGTTTCGGCAAGGTAATCATTTGGGCTTATAACATTTATTTCGGCAATGCGCCCTTGACACTCGCTTCCATAAACACGTATGTCAATGGATGTAAATGTTTCTATTGGCTATCATTAAATACCTTTCATATGCCTGTCATGTTTATACACCTATAGCATTACTTATGGTTTTTGCAGAAAAGCCAGTTTAAATCATTGAGCGCCAGTGGCTGTTAAAACCTCTATTAACATGTAGCTGCACAGGAAGTTCCAGTTTTCAATGTCTTGGGCTATACTTTCAATGGAATGATATAGCCTCTTCCCTGTTCACTGTGCACAAGAAAATCCATTTATATATAACTGCTACCTACATAATAAAAACATTAAATTGTATGAAATCGAGCTTTTAGTAAGGGCAATCCTGGTTTCCCTCACTCTCATTCAGTTAAGACCTAAATGAAGCAAAAATTCCTTGAAATTATAATTGAATATGTTTCTAATAATGCCACATCTGTCTTTCATAAAGAGATTAAAACTTTTCTAGATTCAGATGTGACAGATGAAAACTTTACTAGATTCAGCGGCTGATATATCGTGGGTCCGTCGGCCAGTGTGTACGGGTGATATGTCTGTGAACTCCGTCGTTCACAGACATATCGCATCGGCACAGCCGACGGCCGATATATTGGCGCATCGCTGTGTGTGTGTGTGTACACATGCTGCGGCAGCCGACAGTGATTGACGGCTGAACTGGGTGGGCGTATGTACACGCCAGCCCAGTTAATGACGTCAGTCCCCGACTGATCGGGCAGTGTGTATGCACAGCACATTGCCCGATCCGTCCATAGATATAGCTGCCGATCAATTGATTGGCAGATATATCTATCTGTGTGTACCCACCATTAGACTAGGTAGATACCATGCTAATGGATCCACAGATGGATTGGCAGATTTGGTAAGCATAAACACTTGCTAATCGGCTGCTCGATGTGTCTGGCTAGACATAATACTTGGGCGGGTATTTGAATTTACCCGCCCAGTTATGACATCATTGTGTATGGTCCCTGCGACTGGTCATGTAGATATATTGGCATCTGCAGTGCTGTAGGACCGACCGAATATATCTGATGAGGGGATGTAGTTATGTGAGCGCTGGTCACTATACCGATGCCAGGATCCTGACCAATTAGCAGCCCGGTAGTCGACATGCTGACTGACGTGGACTATTCCCACTCTTGGGTGTCCACAACACCTATAGAGAGGGAATAGAACCTGTGGCGAGCGCAGCGAGCCACCGAGCATGCTGCATGGTGAGCGCAGCAAACCACAATGGGCTTCCTTGTTCTTGACCCTCCTCACCCGCCAGCAATCTAAAGCTCGGGATCCCGGTGTTGGTATTGTGACTGGCGAGGTCCCAGACACCGGTCACCCGAACCCAACCCCTGTGAACGTCGTTCGCAGATGTATTGGGTGTACACGCCTGCTGACAAACTTTAGATATATTGTCCGAGTGTGTACCCAGCATTAGGATGCATATTCAATTGAAGTCTGATCCATTCCGACATTCATTTGTCGGAATGGATCCGACCTGGGCTATTCAATGCATTATCAATTCAACTTTAAAAAAAGTCGAATTGAGATGCAGAAGCTTAGACGCGGGCAGACGGGGGAGAGCAGCGCTACAGCAGCAGCTATATAGCCGCTGCTGTAGCGCTGCTCTCCCCCATCTGCCTGCGGCTCTCCCCCGTCTCCCCCCCTGGTCTCTCTGCCTCTCCCCGTCCCTCCTCTTCACGGCCCCGCATCACAGCCTCCGCTCACGGCAGCGTCCACCTGGCTCCAGCAAGCAAGGTCTCGCTTGCTGGAGCCGGGTGGACGCTGCTGTGAGTGGTGGCTGTGACATCCTCCCGCTCTCCCCGTCTGGCTGCCCGCGGCTCTCCCCGTCACTGCTCCCGCATCTCACTTCGACTTTAAAAAAAAAAGTTGAGTGAGATGGTAGAATTTTCGACACAAGCACGTGGATCGGCAGCTATTCCGCCGAACCACGTGCTTTTTGACAAGTCGAATTCCTCAATTATATTGAATAGGTCGGAACCCCTTCCGACCTAAAAAAGTCGAAAACTGACGTCTTTACGACAGACGGCAGCTTTCGACTTCAATTGAATATACCCCATAATCTTGAAAAGTTTGGCAATTTTTGTTTAGTACATTCAGTTATGTCCACATACTTGCCTAAGGAAACTGCAAGCTGAACTGTGTCCCCCGACTGCATGCACACCCGAACATAGTAACATTTGAATTGCTCCGTTGGGCGCCATCTAGCGGCAGCCAGGACGACCAACAATTTCCCCCCAATAAAAAAACAATTTTTTAATTTTTTTTAAAGTGCAACCAAAAAAAAATGTTCTTTAACAAATATCACATTTGCTTGCGTATACTGAACAATGAAAGTAATTCCTGAAGAAAGTGACTTTTAAGGAATTTAACCAGTGGAACATATTTTTGATGTATATAACTGCTGGTTTTATTCTTCAGAACTGTGTTTTCCTGTATGAGGAGGAGGATTAGAACAATATGTAGCTGCCATTGGGTGCATTAGTATATTTACATCAGCTTTTAAACATTTCTTCTGTGTCCATATGTGTTTGTAATCTAAAATCAAAGCTGACATGTTGCAATCTAATCCAGGTAGGTCAGGCTTGCTCTAAACTTTAATATAGGCGCAGAGTAGTAATGTGCTGCTCCAGGTAAGCTGGTGAAGGAATATTGTTTAAAATACCAGATATATTAACTGTATACAGCCAGCTAGTTGTCTGTGTGATTTACATAAATGTAATGTTCTCTACATGCATTTCAGTACAGCGATTATATAACCGTATTGTTTCCTTTAGGCCTTTGTGGAAGCTCAGAACAAACTGACCATGCCATTTCTTGAGCAATGCCCAGTTAGAAGACTATTTAAAGAACGTATGACAGAGCTGTATGATTATCCAAAATACAGCTGCCATTTTAAGAAAGGAAAAAGGTAACTATATTGTGCATATTCATCAATATATATAATGTTGTGGTTGTTTTATGTTTACTTAAGGTGACTATATACTGTATACATGGAAGATGTTTGCTTAATTTTAACTGAATTAGGCTGATACGGAAAACTTTATGGTCAATTTGAGTGCGTAGCCCCAAACAAAATTCAAACCAATCGTAAAAGGACAGTTGACAAAGAAAACCTTTTTTTCTGATGGGTACCTGTATGGTATCATTGGCACACACATCCGATCCAGCTGTTTTGCCTATTAGAACTACTCCCAGGTATGTACTGTAGCAGATTTGGTCAAAGGGAGCTACTGTGGAGTGCGCACTAAGGTACATATATGCATGAAGGTTTTAACGTGTGCCAAAGACAGTAAAGGCATGTTTACACAAGCATACACCTCTATACAGTTGTAAAGAGGTGTATCCTTTGCACCTGCTTCAGATGAAGCCTAAAATACACACTGCTGCTGATAGTGCATATCCTGCCTATGGGGAGGTGTACACATCTTGATATGTTTATGGCAGTACATATGGGTGATAGTATGTGTTAGGCCAAGGCACTGGTTCTGACTCAGTGTGAGCAACTTTAATACCATGGAATTTTCATTGTTTTGCTACATAGACTACTAAAATATGCTAAATCAAATTATCGCAAACTATTACATATTAAGGGGGATATCCAATTAGCTCCGGTAATTTACCAGGGCTAATTGTCACGCCTGGGGCTAACCTATTACCCCTGATAAGCCAGCATGAGCGGTGGTTTATTGGGGTTACCTGAAGCTGCACCGGGTGCCGGCATCTGACAGCGCCCGGTGCAGCGTTGCTCCCCCGGCTCCTCCGGTTACATGGCCTCTTCCCCGTCATGTGACCGTAGCCAGGGGGCCAGAGGAGAGGGGGGGATGTGGTCACGGCGCTGCACTGGCTTCTTCGCTGGCTTCTCCGCTGGGGGTCACCACACCGAGAGCAGCTTCCAGATGCTTGCAGTCCCAGCCCCAGAAACAGCCTGTTTCCGTGCGAACATGGGGCTGTTTCTACCGAAAACACACAGGTTTCACTGAACCTGTGTGTTTTCGGGAGAAAGGGCATTTTTTTTTTTTTATTTTTTTTACAAGCGATCAATCTGGATAGCCTGAAAAGAAAATTCGGTGACACAGGAAAAATATACGTTTTTCGCATCCGATGTTTTACCGGGCCTAATAGGATATCCCCCTAAGGGCCAGATTCAAATAGCCGCAAAATGTTCACGGTAATCCCGTTTTCGCAAATTTGCAATTGAATAGGAAAATCGCGGGAGCGCACATACCAGCGAAAATCCCGTTTTTCGTGGCAAAAAAAAGGAATCCGCGAAAACTGTAAACTACTGTGATTTTGCGGCTAATCTTATTCGGTCCTTTATATAAAAACCCCAAACTTTACAAATTTGCTCAAAAGACAGCATGCATTTTTAAAATTAACCATGCGTTTTTATTCTATAAAACCTAATTTTAGTCCATGAAGGCCTTTTAGTGTTTTTTTTATTTTATTTTTTTTTATATATATTTGCACAGATGGGTCCACGGTTAACTTGACTAGTTTTCTGCGCCTAGGCACAACATGATTTATTAGCATAAACCCTTCATCTATTGTTCTCAGATGCAATACAATACAGAGAACAATGCAGCAGGGGATTAAGTCCGACTGGCCAGTCTCAGTTAATCCGATTAAAGGTCAAGATAAACGTGGACCCATCTGTGTATATATTTCTTTTTATTAATTACACAAATCTTGTTCAATGCATTTTCACAATGAATAAAACACGTTTAAGTTTACATCAAATTACAACAATTCAACGGTACACAAAAACATATCCTACTATAACCATACTCTTAGTCAACCTTATGATTTTACCCACAGTTTTACGTCTTGTCAATGTTGACTTTTGGTATCTTTTTCCTACCCCCTTGCCCCCTGCTTCTGCTTCTTTTACCATTAACGTTACCGTGTATCTACCAAATCCACCCCCCTGGGGCTTCTTCATTTATAGGGTTACCTCCTACCTTTGTTTGTGGCACTACTTGTTTTCTCTAACGTCCTAGTGGATGCTGGGGACTCCGTAAGGACCATGGGGAATAGACGGGCTCCGCAGGAGACAGGGCACTTTAAGAAAGAATTTGGATACTGGTGTGCTCTGGCTCCTCCCTCTATGTCCCTCCTCCAGACCTCAGTTTGAATCTGTGCCCGGACGAGCTGGGTGCTACTTAGTGAGCTCTCCTGAGCTTGCTAAAAAGAAAGTATTTTGTTAGGTTTTTTATTTTCAGAGAGATCTGCTGGCAACAGGCTCTCTGCTACGTGGGACTGAGGGGAGAGAAGCAGCCCTACTCACTGAAGATAGGTCCTGCTTCTTAGGCTACTGGACACCATTAGCTCCAGAGGGATCGTACACAGGATCGCACCCTTGGTCGTCCGATCCCGGAGCCGCGCCGCCGTCCCCCTCGCAGAGCCAGAAGACAGAAGCCGGTGACAGAAGCAAGAAGACTTCGAAATCGGCGGCAGAAGACTCCAGTCTTCATATGAGGTAGCGCACAGCACTGCAGCTGTGCGCCATTGCTCCCACACTAAACCCACATACTCCGGTCACTGCAGGGTGCAGGACGCAGGGGGGGGAGGGGGGGAGGGGGGGGGCGCCCTGGGCAGCAATTAGAGACTTCTTTGGCAAAAGTTTGCATAATATACAGTTGGGCACTGTATATATGTATGAGCCCCCGCCAAAATTGTACATGAAAGCGGGACAGAAGCCCGCCGTCGAGGGGGCGGGGCTTCTTCCTCAGCACTCACCAGCGCCATGTTTTTTCTCCACAGCACCGCTGAGAGGAAGCTCCCCAGTCTCTCCCCTGCAGTTACACGGTAGAAGAGGGTAAAAAGAGAGGGGGGGCACATAATTAGGCGCAAAAATCAATATAAACAGCAGCTACTGGGTTAACATTAAGTTACTGTGTTATTCCTGGGTTAATAGCGCTGGGGTGTGTGCTGGCATACTCTCTCTCTGTCTCTCCAAAGGGCCTTATAGGGGAATTGTATTCAGATGAGCATTCCCTGAGTGTGTGGTGTGTCGGTACGTGTGTGTCGACATGTCTGAGGTAAAAGGCTCCCCTAAGGAGGAGATGGAGCAAATGTGTGTGTGTGAGGGTGTCTCCGTCGACAACGCCGACACCTGTTTGGATATGTGTAATTAAGTGCTAAGGTGAATTTATTGCACAAAAGATTAGAGAACAGACAGGAAATCTACCCATGTCTGTCCCTATGTCGCAGAGACCTTTAGAGTCTTTCAATGCTCACTATCCAAAATAATAGACACTGATATCGACACGGAGTTTGACTCCAGTGTCGACTACGATAATGTAAAGTTACAGCCAAAATGGCAGGAAAGTATTCAATATATGATTATTGTAATAAAAGATGATTTGCATATCACTGATGACTCATCTGTCCCTGACACAAGGGTACACATGTTTAAGGGGAAGAAAGCTGAGGTAAATTTCCCTCCTCTCATGAAGAAAAAGAGCGGGAATCTCCAGACAAGAGACTGCAGTTTCCCACAAAGAATTCTCAGGCAGTATCCTTTCCCTACTAGGGCCAGGATATGATGGGAATCTTCCCCTAGGGTGTCACGTTTGCCCAAAAGGTAGCCCTGACGTAACAGCTATTACAGGGGTCCTGCAGATAGCGTGCACATTCTGGTACACTACTCAGACCGGCGATTGTGTCGGCATGGGATTATAGCGCTGTGGCAGCGTGGACAGGGGCCTTATCAGCAGAGATTGAGACCCTAGTATGTATATAGATATATATATATATATATATATATATATATATATACATATATATATATGTATATATAGATAGATATATATATATATTAAAGATGCTGTCTTAAGAGATATGTATATATAAAACTCGCCCAAAGAGACATGAGTATACTGGGTCCTAGAGTCAAAGCTATGTCGATTTCTGCTTGGCGTGTCCTGTACAATATGCAATGGACAGATGATGCCGACTTAAGAGGCATATGGAAGGCTGAGGATTGTGTGGAGAAGGGTTCTCGGACCTGGTCTCCACAGCTATAGCTGGTAATTCTGATATTTTGCCTTATATTCCTGCACAGCCTAGGAAAGCACGACATTATCAAATGCAGCCTTTCGAATAAAGAAACAAGGAAGTCCGAGGTGCGTCCTTTCTTGCCAGAGGCGGGGGCAGAGGAAAGAAGCTGCACAACACAGCTAGTTCCCAGGAACAGAAGTCCTCCCCGGCCTCTACAAAAATCCACTGCATGTCGCTGGGGCTCCACAGGCGGAGCTAGGCCCGGTGGGGGCACGCCTTCGTAAGTTCAGCCACAAGTGGGTTCACTCCCTGTTGGATCCCTGGGCAATAGATATTGTGTCTCAGGGATACAAGCTGGACTTTGAGAAGATGCCCTCTCACCGACGGCCCTGTCTGCTTCCCCCCACAAGAGGGAAACAGTGTTAACTGCAATTCACAAATTGTATCTTCAACAGGTGGTGGGCAAGGTTCCCCTCCTTCAACAAGGAGGGGGTTATTATTCGACCATGTTGTAGTCCCGAAACCAGACTGTTCGGTCAGACCCTTATTGAATTTAAAATCCCTGAACATATACCTGAAAAGGTTCAAGTTCAAGATGGAATCGCTAAGAGCGGTCATTGCAAGCCTGAAAGGGGGAGATTTAATGGTGACTCGGGACATAAAGGATGCATACCTTCATGTCCCCATTTATCCACCTCATCAGGCGTACCTCAGAATTGCGGTACGGGATTGTCATTACCATTTTCAGACGTTGCCGTTTGGTCTCTCCACGGCCTTGAGAATATTCACCAAGGTAATGGCGGAAATGATGGTGCTCCTGCGGAAGCAAGGTGTCACTATTATCACGTACTTGGACGATCTCCTCATAAAAGCGAGATCAAGAGAGCAGTTGCTGAACAGCGTATCACTTTCTCTGGAAGTGTAACGGCAACACGGCTGGATTCTATATATTCCAAAGTCGCAGTTGGTTCCTACAGCTCATCTGCCTCTCCTAGGCATGATCCTAGACACAGACCAGAAAAGGGTTTATCTCACGATAGAGAGAGCTCAGGAGCTCGTGACACTGGTCAGGGATCTATTAAAACCAAAACAGGTGTCAGTGCATCACTGCACTCGAGTCCTGGGAAGGAGGGTGGCATCATATGAGGCCATTCCCTTCGGCAGGTTCCATGCGAGGACCTTCCAATGGGACTTTCGGGACAAGTGGTCCGGATCACATCTTCAGATTAATCACCCTATCCCCCAGGGCCAGGGTGTCTCTCCTGTGGTGGCTGCAGAGTGCTCACCTTTTTCGAAGGTCGCAGATTCGGCATTCAGGACTGGGTCCTGGTGACCACGGATGCAAGCCTCCGAGGGGGGGGGGGGGGGGGGGGCTTTCACACAGGGAAGAAATTTCCAAGGGCTGTGGTCAAGGCAGGAGACTTGCCTTCACATCAATATCCTGGAACTAAGGGCCATATACAACGCCCTAAGTCAAGCGGAGTCCCTGCTTCGCGACCAACCGGTTCTGATTCAGTCAGACAATATCACCGCAGTGGCTCATGTAAACCGCCAAGGCGGCACAAGCAGCAGGGTGGCGATGGTAGAAGCCACCAGAATTCTTCGCTGGGCGGAGAATCACGTAAGCGCACTGTCAGCAGTGTTCATTCCGGGAGTGGACAACTGGGAAGCAGACTTCCTCAGCAGGCACGACCTCCACCCGGGAGAGTGGGGACTTCATCAAGAAGTCTTCATGCAAATTGCAAGTCGGTGGGAACTGCCACAGATGGACATGATGGCATCCCGCCTCAACAAAAAGCTGCAGAGATATTGCGCCAGGTCAAGAGACCCTCAGGCGATAGCTGTGGACGCACTGGTGACACTGTGGGCGTTCCCGTCGGTCTGTGTATTTCCTCCTCTTCCTCTCATACCCAAGGTGCTGAGAATCATAAGGAAAAGAGGAGTGAGAACAATACTCTTTGTTCCGGATTGACCAAGAAGGACTTGGTATCCAGATCTGCAAGAAATGCTCACAGTGGACCCGTGGCCTCTGCCTCTAAGACAGGACTTGTGCAACAAGGGCCGCTGTCTGTTCCTAGACTTACCGCGGCTGTGGTTGACGGCATGGCGGTTGAACGCCAGATCCTAGCAGAAAAAGGCATTCTGGTTGAGGTCATTCCTACGCTGATAGAGGCTAGGAAGGATGTGACGGCTCAACATTATCACCGTATATGGCAAAAATGTTGCTTGGTGTGGGGCCAGGAATGCCCCTACGGAGGAATTCCAGCTGGGCCGTTTTCCTTCACTTCCTACAGTCGGGAGTGACTTTGGGCCTGAAATTGGGTTCCATTAAGGTCCAGATTTCGGTCCTATCCATTTAATTTAAAAAAGAACTGGCTTCTCTTCCTGAAGTTCAGACGTTGTAAAGGGAGTGCTGCAAATTCAGCCCCCTTTTGTGCCTCCAGTGGCACCTTGGGATCTTAACGTGGTGTTGAGTTTCCTGAAGTCACACTGGTTTGAGCCACTCAAAACCGTGGAGTTAAAATTTCTCACGTGGAAGGTAGTCATGCTATTAGCCTTGGCTTCAGCTAGGCGTGTGTCTGAATTAGCGGCTTTGTCACATAAAAGCCCCTATCTGGTTTTCCATATGGACAGGGCAGAATTGCGGACCCGTCCACAATTTCTGCCAAAAGTGGTGTCATCTTTTCTTATGAACCAACCTATTGTGGTGCCTGTGGCTACTCGTGACTTGGAGGATTCCGAGTTGCTGGATGTGGTCAGGGCTTTGAAGGTTTATGTAGCCAGAACGGCTAGAGTCAGGAAAACTGAGTCGCTGTTTATCCTGTATGCATCCAACAAGCTGGGTGCTCCTGCTTCAAAGCAAACTATTGCTCGCTGGATCTGTAACACGATTCAGCAGGCTCATTCTGCGGCTGGTTTGCCGCTTCCAAAATCAGTAAAAGCCCACTTCACAAGGAAGGTGGGCTCTTCTTGGGCGGCTGCCCGAGGGGTCTCGGCATTACAGCTTTGCCGAGCAGCTACTTGGTCAGGTTCAAACACACTTGCAAAGGTTTTACAAGTTTGATACCCTGGCTGAGGAGGACCTTGTGTTTGCTCAATCGGTGCTGCAGAGTCATCCGCACTCTCCCGCCCGTTTGGGAGCTTTGGTATAATTCCCATGGTCCTTACGGAGTCCCCAGCATCCACTAGGACGTTAGAGAAAATAAGATTTTACTTACCGGTAAATCTATTTCTCGTAGTCCGTAGTGGATGCTGGGCGCCCGTCCCAAGTGCGGACTTCTTCTGCAATACTTGTATATAGTTATTGCTTAAATAAGGGTTATGTTGTGGTTGCATCAGGGTTGATCTGATGCTCCGTTGTTGTTCATACTGTTAACTGGGTAAGTTTATCACAAGTTATACGGTGTGATTGGTGTGACTGGTATGAGTCTTGCCCTGGATTCCAAAATCCTTTCCTTGTACTGTCGGCTCTTCCGGGCACAGTTTCTCTAACTGAGGTCTGGAGGAGGGACATAGAGGGAGGAGCCAGAGCACACCAGTATCCAAATTCTTTCTTAAAGTGCCCTGTCTCCTGCGGAGCCCGTCTATTCCCCATGGTCCTTACGGAGTCCCCAGCATCCACTACGGACTACGAGAAATAGATTTACCGGTAAGTAAAATCTTATTTTTTCACCAGTATTCCTTCCCATGCACTACCTCCTTAATCCTTGTTTTATTTCAAATCTATCTGCCTTCCTGTTCCCTCCATTCTGCATCTGGAAAGCATTTTTAATCCTTTCTTGAATTAATGTTGATAATGACTCCATATAGTTTTCCCATACCTCAAAGAACTTAGTTATGTTTTTCCCTTTTTTAATGGTGGCCTTTATCCAATCCATACGGAAAATGTTATAGGTTTTTTCTAAGAAGATAGACATAGGGGTCCGGAGTTATGGGTCCACATGTAACATCGATTTCTCTATCGTCCTAGTGGATGCTGGGGTTCCTGAAAGGACCATGGGGGATAGCGGCTCCGCAGGAGACAGGGCACAAAAAGTAAAGCTTTAGGATCAGGTGGTGTGCACTGGCTCCTCCCCCTATGACCCTCCTCCAAGCCAGTTAGATTTTTGTGCCCGGCCGAGAAGGGTGCAATCTAGGTGGCTCTCCTAAAGAGCTGCTTAGGAAAGTTTAGCTTAGGTTTTTTATTTTACAGTGAGTCCTGCTGGCAACAGGATCACTGCAACGAGGGACTTAGGGGAGAAGAAGTGAACTCACCTGCGTGCAGGATGGATTGGCTTCTTGGCTACTGGACATCAGCTCCAGAGGGACGATCACAGGTACAGCCTGGATGGTCACCGGAGCCTTGCCGCCGGCCCCCTTGCAGATGCTGAAGTAAGAAGAGGTCCAGAATCGGCGGCAGAAGACTCCTCAGTCTTCTAAAGGTAGCGCACAGCACTGCAGCTGTGCGCCATTTTCCTCTCAGCACACTTCACACGGCAGTCACTGAGGGTGCAGGGCGCTGGGAGGGGGGCGCCCTGGGAGGCAAATGAATACCTATTTTGGCTAAAAATACCTCACATATAGCCTCCGGAGGCTATATGGAGATATTTAACCCCTGCCAGAATCCGTTAAGAGCGGGAGACGAGGCCGCCGAAAAAGGGGCGGGGCCTATCTCCTCAGCACACAGCACCATTTTCCCTCACAGAAAGGCTGGAGGGAAGGCTCCCAGGCTCTCCCCTGCACTGCACTACAGAAACAGGGTTAAAACAGAGAGGGGGGGCACTAATTTGGCGATATGCTTATATATATATATTAAGATGCTATAAGGGAAAACACTTATATAAGGTTGTCCCTATATAATTATAGCGTTTTTGGTGTGTGCTGGCAAACTCTCCCTCTGTCTCTCCAAAGGGCTAGTGGGTCCTGTCCTCTATCAGAGCATTCCCTGTGTGTGTGCTGTGTGTCGGTACGTGTGTGTCGACAGGTAGGAGGACGATGTTGGTGAGGAGGCGGAGCAATTGCCTGTAATGGTGATGTCACTCTCTAGGGAGTCGACACCGGAATGGATGGCTTATTTAGGAAATTACGTGATAATGTCAACACGCTGCAAGGTCGGTTGACGACATGAGACGGCCGACAAACAATTAGTACGGTCCAGACGTCTCAAAAACACCGTCAAGGGTTTTAAAACGCCCGTTTACTTTAGTCGGTCGACACAGACACAGACAGGGACACTGAATCCAGTGTCGACGGTGAATAAACAAACGTATTCCTTATTAGGGCCACACGTTAAAGGCAATGAAGGAGGTGTTACGTATTTCTGATACTACAAGTACCACAAAAGAGGGTATTATGTGGGATGTGAAAAAACTACCATAGTTTTTCCTGAATCAGATAAATTAAATAAAGTGTGTGATGATGCGTGGGTTCCCCCCGATAGAAAATTATGGGCGGTATACCCTTTCCCGCCAGAAGTTAGGGCGCGTTGGGAAACACCCTTTAAGGTGGATAAGGCGCTCACACGCTTATCAAAACAAGTGGCGGTACCGTCTATAGATAGGGCCGTCCTCAAGGACCAGCTGACAAGGCTGGAAAATATAATAAAAAGTATATACACACATACTGGTGTTATACTGCGGCCAGCGATCGCCTCAGCCTGGATGTGCAGAGCTAGGGTGGCTTGGTCGGATTCCCTGACTAAAAATATTGATACCCTTGACAGGGACAGTATTTTATTGACTATAGAGCATTTCTATATATGCGAGATGCACAGAGGGATATTTGCACTCTGGCATCATGAATAAACGCGATGTCCATAACTGCCAGAAGATGTTATGGACACGACAGTGGTCAGGTGATGCAGATTCCAAACGGCACAGTATGGCCGTATACAGGAAGAGGACTTGTTTGGGGTCGGTCCATCGGACCTGGTGGTCACGGCAACTGCTGGAAAATCCACCGTTTTTTACCCTAAGTCACATCTCTGCAGAAAAAGACACCGTCTTTTCAGCCTCAGTCCTCTCGTCCCTATAAGATCATATCTGCCCAGGGATAGAGGAAAGGGAAGAAGACTGCAGCAGGCAGCCCATTCCCAGGAACAGAAGCGTTCCACCGCGTCTGACAAGTTCTCAGCATGGCGCTGAGACCGTACAGGACCCCTGGATCCTACAAGTAGTATCCCGGGGGTACAGATGGGAATGTCGAGACGTTTCCCCTTCGCAGGCTCCTGAAGTCTGCTTTACCAAGTCTCCCTCCGACAAGGAGGTAGTATGGGAAAAAATTCACAAGCTGTATTCCCAGCAGGTGATAATTAAATTACCCCTCCTACTACAGAAAAGGGGTATTATTCCACACTATATTGTGGTACTGAAGCCAGAAGGCTAGGTGAGACTTATTCTAAAAAATTTTTTTTGAACACTTACAAAGGTTCAAATTAAGATGAAGTCACTCAGAGCAGTGATAACGAACCAGGAATAAGGGGACTATATAGTGTCCCGGGACATCAGGGATGCTTACCTCTATGTCCCAAATTTGCCCTTCTCACCAAGGGTACCTCAGGTTCGTGGTGCAGAACTGTCACTATCAGTTTCAGACGCTGCCGTTTGGATTGTCCACGGCACCCTGGGGTCTTTACCAAGGTAATGGCCGAATTGATGATTCTTCTTCGAAGAAAAGGCGTCTTAATTATCCCTTACTTGGACGATCTCCTGATAGGGGCATAGTCCAGGGAACAGTTGGAGGTCGGAGTAGCACTATCTCGGATACTGCTACAATCAGCACGGGTGGATTCTAAATATTCCAAAATCGCAGCTGATCCCGACGACACGTCTGCTGTGCCTAGGGATGATTCTGGACACAGTCCAGAAAAAGGTGTTTCTCCCGGAAGAGAAAGCCAGGGAGTTATCCGAGCAAGTCAGGAACCTCCTAAAAACAGTGCATCATTGCACAAGGGTCCTGGTAAAAATGGTGGCTTCCTACGAAGCAATTCCATTCGGCAGATTTCACGTAAGAACTTTTCAGTGGGATCTGCTGGACAAATGGTCCGGATCGCATCTTCAGATGCATCAGCGGATAACCCAATATCCAAGGACAAGGGTGTCTCTCCTGTGGTGGTTATAGAGTGCTCATCTTCTAGAGGGCAGCAGATTCGGCATTCAGGATTGGATGCTGGTAACCACGGAGCCCAGCCTGAGAGGCTGGGGAGCAGTCACACAAGGAAAAAATTTCCAGGGAGTGTGATCAAGTATGGAGACTTTTCTCCACATAAATATACTGGAGCTAAGGGTAAATTTACAATGCTCTAAGCTTAGCAAGACCTCTGCTTCAAGGTCAGCCGGTATTGATCCAGTGGGAAAAACATCACGGCAGTCGCCCACGTAAACAGACAGGGCGACACAAGAAGCAGGAGGGCAATGGCAGAAACTGCAAGGACTTTTCGCTGGGCGGAAAATCATGTGATAACACTGTCAGCAGTTTTTCATCCCGGGAATGGAAACTGGGAAGCAGACTTCCTCAGCACGACCTCCACCCGGGAGAGTGGAAACTTCATTGAGAAGTTTTTTCCACATGATTGTAAACCGTTGGGAAATACCAAAGGTGGACATGATGGCGTCCCGTCTGAACAAAAAACGGGACAGGTATTGCGCCAGGTCAAGAGACCCTCAGGCAATAGATGTGGACGTTCTGGTAACACCGTGGGTGTACCAGTCGGTGTATGTGTTCCCTCCTCTGCTTCTCATACCTAAGGTGCTGAGAATTATAAGACGTAGAGGAGTAAGAACTATACTCATGGCTCCGGATTGGCCAAGAAGGACTTGGTACCCGGAACTTCAAGAGATGCTTACAGAGGTCTTATGGCCTCTGCCGCTAAGAAGGGACTTGCTTCAGCAAGTACCATGTCTGTTCCAAGACTTACCGCAGCTGCGTTTGTCGGCATGGCGATGGAAAGCCGGATCCTAAGGGAAAAAAGGCATTCCGGAAGAGGTCATTCCTACCCTGGTCAAAGCCAGAAAGGAGGTGACCGCACAACATTATCACCACGTGTGGCGAAAATATGTTGCGTGGTGTGAGGCCAGGAAGGCCCCATAAAGAAATTTCAACTCGGTCGTTTCCTGCATTTCCTGCAAACAGGAGTGTCTATGGGCCTCAAATTGGGGTCCATTAAGGTTCAAATTCGGCCCTGTAAATTTTCTTCCAGAAAGAATTGGCTTCAGTTCCTGAAGTCCAGAAGTTTGTCAAGGGAGTATTGCATATACAAACCCCTTTTTTGTGCCTCCAGTGGCACTGTGGGATCTCAACGTAGTTCTGGGATTCCTCAAATCACATTGGTTTAAAACCAGTCAAATATGTGGATTTGAAGCATCTCACATAAAAAGTGACCATGCTCTTGGCCCTGGCCTGGACCAGGCGAGTGTCAAATTGGTGGTTTTTTCTCAAAAAAGCCCATATCTGTTTGTCCATTCGGACAGGGCAGAGCTGCGGACTCGTCCCCAGTTCTCTCCCTAAGGTGGTGTCAGTGTTTCACCTGAACCAGCTTATTGTGGTGCCTTGCACCTACTAGGGACTTGGAGGACTCCAAGTTGCTAGGAGTTGTCAGGGCCCTGAAAATATGTTCCAGGACAGCTGGAGTCAGAAAATCTGACTCGCTGTTTATACTGTATGCACCCAACAAGTTGGGTGCGCCTGCTTCTAAGCAGGCGATTGCTCGTTGGATTTGTAACACAATTCAACTTGCACATTCTGAGGCAGGCCTGCCACAGTCTAAATCGGTTAAGGCCCATTCCACAAGGAAGGTGGGCTCATCTTGGGCGGCTGCCCGAGAGGTCTCGGCATTACAACTCTGCCGAGCAGCTACGTGGTCAGGGGAGAACACGTTTGTAAAATTCTACAAATTTGATATCCTGGCAAAAGAGGACCTGGAGTTCTCTCATTCGGTGCTGCAGAGTCATCCGCACTCTCCCGCCCGTTTGGGAGCTTTGGTATAATCCCCATGGTCCTTTCAGGAACCCCAGCATCCACTAGGACGATAGAGAAAATAAGAATTTACTTACCGATAATTCTATTTCTCGGAGTCCGTAGTGGATGCTGGGCGCCCATCCCAAGTGCGGATTATCTGCAATACTTGTACATAGTTACAAAAATCGGGTTATTATTGTTGTGAGCCATCTTTTCAGAGGCTCCGCTGTTATCATACTGTTAACTGGGTTTAGATCACAAGTTGTACGGTGTGATTGGTGTGGCTGGTATGAGTCTTACCCGGGATTCAAAATTCCTCCCTTATTGTGTACGCTCGTCCGGGCACAGTACCTAACTGGCTTGGAGGAGGGTCATAGGGGGAGGAGCCAGTGCACACCACCTGATCCTAAAGCTTTACTTTTTGTGCCCTGTCTCCTGCGGAGCCGCTATCCCCCATGGTCCTTTCAGGAACCCCAGCATCCACTACGGACTCCGAGAAATAGAATTATCGGTAAGTAAATTCTTATTTTTTCTTAGCTGCAGCAGAATTGCCAACAACATTTTCCTACCTTCCCATGTATATTTGCTTTCCTTGGGTAAGATTCCCAGAATAGCCCATTCCGCACTTACTTGAAAGTTTGGTATCCTGCACTGATGCAACCCCCCCCCCCTTCCCACTCTATTGCAGAATTGTTTTATAATTGAGCAGCTCCATAGGCAATGAAGTAGGTCTGCCCGTTCTCTGCATTTTATACATTCATGCAAAGGGGAAAAACATATTTCCCATCTCCTATATGTAGATAAATATGCGCTATGGAACACTTTCATGAACATTTCCCCATATGTTGGTGCCAGGACCGTTTTTATTGAGTTATGCAAAGCGCAGCTTAGCGTTCTTGTAGACAAATGTGGGATTCTTTCTAACAACCCTGCCAATCCTTTTTTGTTGGTATTATAATCTAACTGTGTTCTTATCAAATTATAGTGTTGCGATATTACTCTTCTGTTTTGAATATTCCCTATTAGCTTATCTAGGTCATTTTCCCACTCATTGGGGCAAATGTATTAACCTGGAGTAGGCATAAGGAAGTGATAAACCAGTGATAAATGCATGGTGATAAACACACCAGCCAATCAACTCCTAACTGTTAATTTACATATTGGAGCTGATTGGCTGGTGCATTTATCACCTTGAATGTATCACTTCCTTATGCCTTCTCCAGGTTAATACATCTACCCCAATGTCTCCAAGGTTCTTTATCACGCTTACAGTATAGTGTTGGGCCTGACTGAAAGTAAGCCCCTTTTTAATATTCCTTCCCATTTGACTTTCGCTTGAGTGAAAGACAATGCTTATTTGTTTTTTATGTCCATTAATTTACCCACGCTTGTTATCCCCTGTTTTTTCCAGATTACAAAGGGGTGTGCTGCTTCCCCTCCCTGGAAATTGGGGTTACCTATAAATGGGAGGTGTATTGATACTTGGGGATTTAGTTTTAACCTTCGCCTAATAATCCACCAGGTTCTTCTTGTGGACAGAACTAATGGGCTGGTTACATGCAAGAGGTCTATTTCTTTATCCGAGTCATGTAGGAAAGATGTTAAACTCATGCTGGGAATAAAGTTTAGCTCCAAAGAGGTGTGAGCATAAACGTCACTTTCTCCGATCCAGTCCCTAATCTAACGTAGTTGTATCGCTAAATTATCACTTTCCAGAAGGTAAATTTAGCCCCCATTGGAACTCTCTTGTTGTTGTTTTCCCAACCCTATTCGGGGTTTCTTATTTTCCCAGATAAACAAGTTAAATATATTATTCAATTCTCTCACATCCTTTTGTGATAATATCACAGGGAGTGATTGGATAAAGCAACTGTGGTGCAGACATCATTTTAATCAGATTAGCTCTTCCCCATAGGGACACTGGAATCTGTTTCCAGCCCTTCAGTTCCGTCTCACAAGATTTTATGGCCTTTTTCATGTTTAGATCATACAGTTGGTCCAATTCCTTTGGATCTTAACCCTTAGATATTGGATATAATCTTGGGCCCATCTAATATTTATTCCCCCTGCCCACATGGGTTTCTTGGGGCCTTGTTTCAGCTGCTGATTTCTTTATTTCTCTGACGTCCTAGTGGATGCTGGGACTCCGTAAGGACCATGGGGAATAGCGGCTCCGCAGGAGACAGGGCACAAGAATAAAAGCTTTAGGATCAGGTGGTGTGCACTGGCTCCTCCCCCTATGACCCTCCTCCAAGCCTCAGTTAGATTTTTGTGCCCGAACGAGAAGGGTGCAGGCTAGGTGGCTCTCCTGAGCTGCTTAGAATAAAAGTATATTTTAGGTTTTTTTATTTTCAGTGAGTCCTGCTGACAACAGGCTCACTGCATCGTGGGACTAAGGGGAGAAGAAACGGACTCACCTGCGTGCAGAGTGGATCGGGTTTCTTAGGCTACTGGACATTAGCTCCAGAGGGACGATCACAGGTTCAGCCTGGATGGGTCCCGGAGCCGCGCCGCCGGCCCCCTTACAGAGCCAGAAGAGCGAAGAGGTCCGGTGAAATCGGCGGCAGAAGACGATCCTGTCTTCAGACTAAGGTAGCGCACAGCACCGCAGCTGTGCGCCATTGCTCTCAGCACACTTCACACTCCGGTCACTGAGGGTGCAGGGCGCTGGGGGGGAGCGCCCTGAGACGCAATATAACAGATAATACCTTAGATTGGCTAAAGAATACATCACATATAGCTCTTGGGCTATATGGATGTATTTTAACCCCTGCCATTTTTTACAGAAAAAGCGGGAGATAAGGACGTCGTGAAGGGGCGGAGCCTATCTCCTCAGCACACAAGCGCCATTTTCCCTCACAGCTCCGCTGGAAGGATGGCTCCCTGACTCTCCCCTGCAGACTTGCTACTGAATCAGGGTAAAAAAGAGAAGGGGGGGCACTATTGGCAGCTAAAAACTATACAGCAGCTATAAGGGAATAACACTTATATAAGGTTATCCCTGTATATATATATATATATATATATATATATATATATATATATATATAGCGCTTGGTGTGTGCTGGCAGACTCTCCCTCTGTCTCTCCAAAGGGCTTGTGGGGTCCTGTCCTCTATCAGAGCATTCCCGGTGTGTGTGCTGTGTGTCGGTACGTGTGTGTCGACATGTATGAGGAGGAAAATGATGTGGAGGCGGAGCAATTGCCTGGGTTAGTGATGTCACCTCCTAGGGAGTCGACACCTGACTGGATGATCGTATTTAAAGAATTAAGTGATAATGTCAGCACTTTGCAAAGAACGGTTGATGACATGAGACAGCCGGCAAATCAATTAGTGCCTGTCCAGGCGTCTCAGACACCGTCAGGGGCCCTAAAACGCCCGTTACCTCAGTGGGTCGACACAGACCCAGACACAGATACTGAGTCTAGTGTCGACGGTGAGGAGACAAACGTAATGTCCAGTAGGGCCACACGTTACATGATCACGGCAATGAAGGAAGCATTGAACATTTCTGACACTACAAGTACCACAAAGAAGGGTATTATGTGGGGTGTGAAAAAACTACCAATAGTTTTCCCTGAGTCAGATGAGTTAAATGAGGTGTGTGATAAAGCGTGGGTTTCCCCCGACAAAAAACTGCTAATTTCTAAAAAATTATTGGCACTATATCCTTTCCCGTTAGAGGTTAGGACACGTTGGGAAACACCCCCTAGGGTAGATAAGGCGCTCACACGTTTATCAAAACAAGTAGCGTTACCGTCTCCTGATACGGCCACCCTCAAAGAACCAGCAGATAGAAGGCTGGAAAATATTCTTAAAAGTATATACACACATACTGGTGTTATACTGCGACCAGCAATCGCTTCAGCCTGGATGTGCAGTGCTGGCGTCGCGTGGTCGGATTCCCTGACTGAAAATATTGATACCCTGGATAGGGACAATATACTGTTAACTATAGAGCATTTGAAGGATGCATTACTATATATGCGTGATGCACAGAGGGATATTTGCACCCTGGCATCAAGAGTAAGTGCTATGTCCATTTCTGCCAGAAGAGCGTTATGGACGCGACAGTGGTCAGGAGATGCGGATTCCAAACGACATATGGAAGTATTGCCGTATAAAGGGGAGGAGTTATTTGGGGCTGGTCTATCGGACCTGGTGGCCACGGCAACGGCTGGAAAATCCACCTTTTTACCCCAGGTCACTTCACATCAGCAGAAAAAGACACCGTCTTTTCAAACTCAGTCCTTTCGTTCCCATAAGTACAAGCGAGCTAAAGGCCATTCCTTCCTGCCCCGGGGCAGAGGAAGGGGAAAAAGACTGCACCATGCAGCCGCTTCCCAGGAGCAGAAGCCCTCCCCTGCTTCTGCCAAGTCTTCAGCATGACGCTGGGGCTTTACAAGCAGACTCAGACATGGTGGGGGCCCGTCTCAAGAATTTCAACGCGCAGTGGGCTCACTCGCAAGTGGACCCCTGGATTCTACAGGTGGTATCGCAGGGGTACAAACTGGAATTCGAGGCGTTTCCCCCTCGCCGGTTCCTGAAGTCTGCTCTACCAAAGTCTCCCTCCGACAGGGAGGCAGTTTTGGAAGCCATTCACAAGCTGTATTCCCAGCAGGTGATAATCAAGGTACCCCTCCTACAACAGGGAAAGGGGTATTATTCCACGCTGTTTGTGGTACCGAAGCCGGACGGCTCGGTGAGACCAATTTTAAATCTGAAATCCCTGAACACTTACATAAAGAGGTTCAAATTCAAGATGGAATCACTCAGAGCGGTGATAGCAAACCTGGAAGAAGGGGACTATATGGTGTCTCTGGACATCAAGGATGCTTATCTCCACGTCCCAATCTACCCGTCTCACCAAGGGTACCTCAGGTTTGTAGTACAAAACTGTCATTATCAGTTTCAGACGCTGCCGTTTGGGTTGTCCACGGCACCTCGGGTCTTTACCAAGGTAATGGCCGAAATGATGATTCTTCTTCGAAGAAAAGGCATCTTAATTATCCCTTACTTGGACGATCTCTTGATAAGGGCAAGGTCCAGGGAACAGTTAGAGGTCGGAGTAGCACTATCTCAGGTAGTGTTACGTCAGCACGGGTGGATCCTAAATATTCCAAAATCGCAGCTGATTCCAACGACACGTCTACTGTTCCTAGGAATGATTCTGGACACAGTCCAGAAAAAGGTGTTTCTCCCGGAGGAGAAGGCCAGGGAGTTATCCGAGCTAGTCAGGAACATCCTAAAACCAGGCCAGGTGTCAGTGCATCAGTGCACGAGGGTCCTGGGAAAAATGGTGGCTTCTTACGAAGCAATTCCATTCGGAAGATTCCATGCAAGAACGTTTCAGTGGGATCTACTGGACAAATGGTCCGGATCGCATCTTCAGATGCATCAGCGGATAACCCTGTCGACAAGGACAAGGGTGTCTCTTCTGTGGTGGCTGCAGAGTGCTCATCTACTAGAGGGCCGCAGATTTGGCATTCAGGATTGGGTCCTGGTGACCACGGACGCCAGCCTGAGAGGCTGGGGGGCAGTCACACAGGGAAAAAATTTCCAGGGCTTGTGGTCAAGCATGGAAACATCTCTTCATATAAACATTCTGGAACTAAGGGCCATTTACAATGCCCTAAGTCAAGCGAAACCCCTGCTTCAGGGTCAGGCGGTATTGATCCAATCGGACAACATCACGTCAGTCGCCCACGTAAACAGACAGGGCGGCACGAGAAGCAGG
The DNA here is from genome assembly GCF_028390025.1 of Pseudophryne corroboree. Lineage (NCBI taxonomy): Eukaryota > Metazoa > Chordata > Amphibia > Anura > Myobatrachidae > Pseudophryne > Pseudophryne corroboree. The sequence goes on along the minus strand of NC_086447.1, from coordinate 479,153,636 downwards.
AGGGCAATGGCAGAAGCTGCAAGGATTCTTCGCTGGGCGGAAAATCATGTGATAGCTCTGTCAGCAGTGTTCATTCCGGGAGTGGACAACTGGGAAGCAGACTTCCTCAGCAGACACGACCTTCACCCGGGAGAGTTGGGACTTCACCCAGAAGTCTTCCACCTGATTGTAAACCATTGGGAAAAACCAAAGGTGGACATGATGGCGTCACGTCTAAACAAAAAACTAGACAGATATTGCGCCAGGTCAAGGGACCCTCAGGCATTAGCGGTGGACGCTCTGGTGACACCGTGGGTGTACCAGTCAGTGTATGTGTTCCCTCCTCTGCCTCTCATACCAAAAGTACTGAGAATCATAAGAAGGAGAGGAGTAAGAACGATACTCGTGGTTCCGGATTGGCCAAGAAGGACTTGGTACCCGGAACTTCAAGAGATGCTCACGGAAGACCCGTGGCCTTTACCTCTAAGAGAGGACCTGCTCCAGCAGGGTCCTTGTCTGTTCCAAGACTTACCGCGGCTGCGTTTGACGGCATGGCGGTTGAACGCCGGATCCTAAAGGAAAAAGGCATTCCAGATGAAGTCATCCCTACCCTAGTCAAAGCCAGGAAGGATGTAACCGCAAAACATTATCACCGCATTTGGCGAAAATATGTTGCGTGGTGTGAGGCCAAGAAGGCCCCTACAGAGGAATTTCAACTGGGTCGTTTCCTCCATTTCCTGCAAACAGGACTGTCTATGGGCCTAAAATTAGGGTCCATTAAGGTTCAAATTTCGGCCCTGTCGATTTTCTTCCAGAAAGAACTGGCTTCAGTACCTGAAGTTCAGACATTTGTAAAAGGGGTACTGCATATACAACCTCCTTTTGTGCCTCCAGTGGCACCTTGGGATCTCAATGTTGTTTTGAGGTTCCTTAAGTCACATTGGTTTGAACCACTCACCACTGTGGACTTAAAATATCTCACATGGAAGGTGACGATGCTGTTAGCCCTGGCTTCAGCCAGGCGTGTGTCAGAATTGGCGGCTTTATCATATAAAAGTCCTTACTTAATTTTTCATTCTGACAGGGCAGAATTGAGGACTCGTCCTCAATTTCTCCCTAAGGTGGTTTCTGCTTTTCACATGAACCAACCTATTGTGGTGCCTGCGGCTAGTAGGGACTTGGAGGACTCCAAGTTACTTGACGTTGTCAGGGCCCTGAAAATATATGTTTCCAGGACGGCTGGAGTCAGAAAGTCTGACTCGCTGTTTATCCTGTATGCACCCAACAAGCTGGGTGCTCCTGCTTCTAAGCAGACTATTGCTCGTTGGATTTGTAGTACAATTCAGCTTGCACATTCTGTGGCACGCGTGCCACAGCCAAAATCTGTAAAAGCCCATTCCACAAGGAAAGTGGGCTCATCTTGGGCGGCTGCCCGAGGGGTCTCGGCTTTACAACTTTGCCGAGCAGCTACTTGGTCAGGGGCAAACACGTTTGCTAAATTCTACAAATTTGATACCCTGGCTGAGGAGGACCTGGAGTTCTCTCATTCGGTGCTGCAGAGTCATCCGCACTCTCCCGCCCGTTTGGGAGCTTTGGTATAATCCCCATGGTCCTTACGGAGTCCCAGCATCCACTAGGACGTCAGAGAAAATAAGATTTTACTTACCGATAAATCTATTTCTCGTAGTCCGTAGTGGATGCTGGGCGCCCATCCCAAGTGCGGATTGTCTGCAATACTTGTACATAGTTATTGTTAACTAAATCGGGTTATTGTTGTTGTGAGACATCTTTTCAGAGGCTCCTTCGTTGTTATCATACTGTTAACTGGGTTCAGATCACAAGTTGTACGGTGTGATTGGTGTGGCTGGTATGAGTCTTACCCGGGATTCAATATCCTTCCTGATTATGTACGCTCGTCCGGGCACAGTATCCTAACTGAGGCTTGGAGGAGGGTCATAGGGGGAGGAGCCAGTGCACACCACCTGATCCTAAAGCTTTTATTCTTGTGCCCTGTCTCCTGCGGAGCCGCTATTCCCCATGGTCCTTACGGAGTCCCAGCATCCACTACGGACTACGAGAAATAGATTTATCGGTAAGTAAAATCTTATTATTAATGCTAAATCCTGAGGCTTTCCCGAAATCCTTTAACTTTTCTATTAATGGCCTCAAGGCATTTTCTGGGTTTGCAATATAGAATAATAAATCATCGTCGAAAGCTGTCATTTTAACTTCCCGATTTCCAACCTTCATACCCTCCAACAATGTCCACTGTTGCATATATCTCCACTTTGGATCCAAAGTTTTGAATAATAAAGACGATAGGGGGCAGCCCTGGCATGTCCCCCTATACTTTTTCCTTGGTTGGCTCACTTCCCTGTTGATATTTAAGGATGTACATGGTGACCTATATAAGAACCCCACCAGACCCCTAAAATCGTTACCAAACCCTCTTTCTAAAATTTCATATAGTTATTGACAGGATATTGTATCAAAAGCCTTATTGGCGTCAAGGCTCAACAACATCCCTGGCCCTCCTGCTTGTGGTTTTAATTGGGTTATCACAGCTATTTCAGTTCTGACTCCTTTTACGGAGTGTCGCCCTGAGACGAACCCCAGTTGGTGCTCCGTGAGCAGTTCCTTACTTATTAATTGTATTCTTACTGCCATTATTTTAGATATTAATTTACAGTCTAGATTTAGTAATGTTATGGGTGGGTGTGGGTTGATAGACAGTGTCTAGTTAGACAGTCAATAGAAAGACACCATATGTTAGACAGACATTAGGTCGAAAGGGTCAAAAGGTCGACATGAAAATGGTCGACACAAAAAAAAAAAAGGTAGACACCATGTTTTTTGTGGTTTGTGTGGACAGCCTTATCATCTGGGACCCCAAATAGTAGAAAGGCATACCACCGCGGGGCTCGCTTCACTCGCCATGCTTCGGGCTCGGTGGCTCGCTGCGCCTGCCACAAATTTTATAGCCAACTCTATGCCGACATGGATGGAGAAGGTATGAAATAGTCCAAAAACATGTAAATAAAAATAAAAATAAAAAAATCCTGTCGACCTTTTGTACTGTCGACCTTTTGTACTGTCTACATTTTTCATGTTGACCTTTTGACCCTGTCGACCTAATGTCTGTCTAACATATGGTGTCTGTCTAACATATGGTGTCTATCTATTGACTGTCTAACTAGTGTCAAAGTCAGAAAAATATCATGATGCACACTACCATATTTGCACCTCATGCGTGTCCCCGCTGCGCGTGCCCACGCTCTCCCGTGCGTACGCATACCCGCTGGTGCGTGCACCCGCAGGCGCACGGTATGCGCATTTACGGTAGAGTTTGTGTGCGTCTAGCGGGCGACTCGATCGTTACATATTTTAACCATATAATGTATTTTGTAGATTATGGTCCCTTTGATAGAATCTGAAAGTTTAGTTAATGTAGCATGTTCATGAACAAAGACATCCCTCTTTGTTTGATACGAAGGGTCAGACAAGGGTTATACAGTGGAGTTTAGTATCCATCGGAAGAGTATTTAATTAGCAATATTCCGGTGTTGGTTTGAAGCGGATTAATCGCTCGTGCGAATAGTTACATAAGCAGTTTATTAATCGCTCGTGCGAATAGTTACATAAGCAGTTTATGGACTTTTACTATTATTTGCACTTTATTATCCATGCGGCGGGAAACCTAGTTTCCCACCCACCTGAGCAGTTGGAAATAGTCACAGCCCACCTGTATGAATCAACCTATGACCTTTTGTTATAATGCGAAGACGAATTCCTGTGTCCAATGAACAATGAGATTGTAGGGACCATTGTATTGTATTGTGTGTGGTGTATATATATATATATACGAGCCGATCTGATCCAGCTCCACTCTACTCTCTTCAACGGTTCTCATCACTGATAATCGGGAGCTGGATATTCAGAAAGGCGCATGCGATTGTTCCCCTTGTGCGTAAGTTTCTCCGCAATCATATTGTCTTTATTGTTATTGTGAGCCATATCTCTCTCTCTCTTCTCCCCTTTTCTCTCTCTTTTCCTCTTAAAGTGTTATTGTGCTGTTATTGTATTTCATGTGTAGTTATCTGGTTAGTTAGTCTATGTTATATTGGTAGTGTATGACTTGTATTGTATTATTCTTTTGCAAATAGAACGTTCATATAAGGTGTTAGAACCTAAGATCGGTATCTGTGTATTTCTTATATTTCTAAGTATTCTCTGAGCGTCGGAGACGCTCGTACAGCTTTCAAGTTAATAAGGTTACACTGTGTTACATTTACACCCTATCACTACACCAAGGTTTACTGCATAATACATTGTTTTATGGTATAGTTATAAAGGTTTTACACTGTGAGCGTCAACGCCGCTTGTGATCTCCTCGTGGTCCCGAGCGTCCGCTACGCTAATAGCGTATCATTACGGTAGTCGGCAGCCTATAGCGTGCCTGCCTGTGATCTCTTGGCCGTGAGCGAACGCGACGCTTGAGCGTCTCGACTACGGCTAAGCGATTGTTACGCAACGTGCGTACCCTTACGGTATTCCATACGCCAATAGCGTACTGTGTTTTTTGACCTCTTAAAGGGTTTTAAGTAAGATAAATATTTAGCTTTATCAATTGGCGGCTCGTCCGTCCTTCACATATCTGTGCTAGGTAATTTCAGCAGACATTATCCATCAGCAAAGGGCGGGAGATCATATTCCTCGTAGTGCTGACTGGATAAGCGTCTGCTTCGCTTAGTAAAGGGTGCTGAAGGAATCCGGAACCGGAGGTAAGAACAACACGCTAGTGTCTTTTAAAACTGTTTTTTTTCTGTTTTGCGTACGCACACACGCACGCATATATCTGCATTTCTTTTTATTTGTGTATTTTCATATCACTCTCCTGTTTGCCATTTTATAATTGATAAACGTGCTAAGAGAGATTTGTCGCTATTAATAGTTAAAAAGTAAAAGTAATACATTAAGGGGTAAATTGTAAAGCATGCACACAGCTCTGCCTAAGGATACAAGGAGAGATCTGTGTGGTGCTCGGTAGATGATCGAGGATCACCTACATTGATAAACGTGTTAGTTGTGTTACGGTGGATATCTGCCTTGCGTACACGTGTCTCTAACAAAAGGCTGAGACCCGCGTGCGCAACCCAAAGGCCGACGCACGCAGCGTATATTACGCAACGGAGCGTCTGGGTACGCCCACGTAACTCAAATCACACGATAGTGTTATTTTAAACAGGCGAAAAGGTGGCAACGCGATAAATAGCGCAAGTCGATTTTAGTGTCCGAAATTTAAGCTAATAGATCCTTCTCCAATTTACGACTCATCTGGTCTAAAGGGAAGAAATTTCTGCGCAGAAATAGAAAGAAATAGAAACAAAAGTAAAAGTGTACATGTGGTGAGTGAGTGCAATTATATAAGTTTCTACAATTTTTGGGATTGAACCACAGGAAATCATCGAATTCTCGTGAAGTACATACGTGTAAGTGACATACATGGTGGCTTGGGAGGCATCCCTTGTTAAACATATAAAGAGCATTAGAGTGTAGCAGACCAGGAGGTCATACTGTAGCAGACCAGGAGGTCCGGAACAGACCAGGAGGTCTAGGTACAGCAGACAAAGAAGTCCGCTATAGAGACAAGTAGCCCAACACCAGGAAGGGTTGGTGCGGAACCCATATAGGCCATAAAGCTCAGGCTGAAGGAATTCGCAGCTGCTGAATGTCGATTCCACTGGTCGCTCCGCACATAAGATTAGTTGCTTATGTGCTGAACGATTGTACCGCACGTAATTGTGTGCATTAGTTAGTAATCTGACCCAGTACCATTTGCGTACGGAAGGGGTCATAAACGCTATTTGTACATTCTAACGTGATTTGTGTAATTTTTTATTTTTTTTAAGGGAAGTTCGCTGGTCACTCAGGAATTATCCAACAACCAACAGTTACTGGAAAGGGTTAATGCTCTTCGGATCACACTCGCATGTTCCAGTAAACAAAGGTTCATAGGGGCCCTGGGTCGAGTACGCCAGCGCTAAAACAGTGTGTAGGCATATTGGTCGGCGTGGGCGAGTGAGTGGGGTACTCGGTAAACTACCACCGTCAACCTATCTTGAACATCTTGGTTTTTGTAAGGGTTCGCTGAAGACCCTGATAATAAAGGTCAGAGGTAGTGCAAGCAACACCTGCAAGCTATGGGGGCCAGTTGTTCAGGTAGGAGGCGATCAACCTCGGTTCGGGTTGATTTAGTAAACCGACCAATCGGGTCGGCAAGGTATGTAATGTGTGAAAAATACGGTTCACACACAGAGGTTTTATGTGATGAATGGGAAAGAATGACTGTACATGACGGGGAGAAGTTCCCAAGAGTAGGCAGCTTTAGCCCAGATGTGTTACTAAATCTAAGGAGGAGGATATGTCTCATTAAATCAACAAAGAGACGGATCAAACATTATGATTATTTACAGTTATGGCAACAGGAGGGTGAAATACAGAGAGGATTGGCTCAGGCGGCGGGATCTAACCCTATCAGGAAACTGATAGCCACAGCACCACCGCCACCATATATATCAGGAGAGAAATTGGTTGCGGAGAATGACGCACTAGGGTGCAATAAACAGGCACTTAGCAACTGTATAAATGTTAAGGATAATATTAATAAGTGAACTAATACAAGTATTAACCCATGCAAGTTGTACCCTGTTTTAAACTTTCCCCAGGAGTGTGATCAAGAGGACGAATCGACAACAATATCGGCGCTCTCTCTAGCAGCCACCATATCAGAAACAACAGTAGGCACGGCCCAACCCGTAAGATTAGTATCAAAGGCCCCTAGCGGAGGGACAGGTGAGGTCGTATCAACGGGTAAGTACGGCACCATACACTATGCTGAAACCATTTCACCACAGGCTGTAGAATCTACTCAGAATGATATTATTAAACTTAATCCCGTTAGGGTAATAGCAGTGCCAAATGGGAAAACGGACACTACAGGAGTCACTCCTGTCAGAAACATTGCCATGCACTGCCCGTTTACCCGAATGGAATTAAGAGCAATAGTGTCTGAATTCCCTGATCCTAGGAAAGATCTAGTTGCTAGCCAGAAATACATCAGAGACCTAGGGAACACTGTAGAGCCCAATAACAAAGACTGGCAGATATTGCTGAGGGCATGTTTACCCTCCAATGTCGACCCAGAAAGGTTTTTAGCTGACTGTAAATTAGATGGAGAGGTACCCCTTACGGATGTGTACAACTCAGACAATGTAAAGAGGATAAATTTACAGCTGAAGGAGTATTTTCCAGCTGTAGTCAAATGGAATAGAATTTTCTCCATTAAACAAAAAGAGACAGAAACAGCTGCTGATTATTTTCATCGGGCACTACTAGAAATGGCAAAATACACAGGCATAGAAGACATTAAGACCAATGCAAATCATAGAGAAGTAGCAGTATCTGTGTTAATGGATGGTTTAAAAGAGGTATTGAAAGCAAGGGTACAGACCACGCAACCATGTTGGCGAGGTCTGTCGGTGGCTACTTTGAGAGAGGCTGCTATTGATCACGATCGAAATATCACCAGACACAGGGAGTCACAAGGTGATAAGTTAATGGCCGTAAGTATACAGGCTTTGACCACAAGGCAACCTTCGTATAAACCTCCGACCCCTGTGGGTAAGTCAAATGTGGTAACTTGTTATTTTTGTCATAGACAGGGACACATGGCACGAGACTGTAGAGCGAAAAATTCACAAAAATCATACCAACCCCCTAGACAACGACATGACACACGAAATTGGGATCAGGGTCCGCAGAGACGGAGTTATGAGCCACATACAGGGGAAACAAAAAGATATCCCCCAAAAGGAGACTGGCAAGCTTCTGGCAGTTCCCATTTAACCCCTTCTCAAGTAGTTGCTGCCAGCGGGATTCAGGGAGGTCACCATACCCAATAGGGGTGTGGCCACACCTGTAATCTGCAACCAGTAAAATTGATTGCAAGTCTTGGAAGTGAACCCGAAATTGCAATTAATGTAGCTGGTAAATCATTAAACTTTCTTGTAGATACGGGGGCGGCCAAATCAGTGATAAATTCGACAGTGGGCATGAGAACCACTGGTAAGACAATTCCAGCCATGGGAGTAACGGGAGTAGTCCAGCACTACCCTGTTAGCAAACCAGCCGAGATTACAATAGGGCCTTTACATACCAAGCATTCCTTTTTGCTGGCTGCATCGGCACCGACTAATCTCCTGGGAAGAGATTTATTGTGTAAAATGGGGTGCGTCATTTATTGTACTCCTGAAGGTGTATTCTTAGACATACCTGAGAATAACGCTCAGGAAGTACGAGACATGTTAGACTCCCCATCAAAATTAATGACACATACCGTTATGACAAATAGGACTCCATCCCAAGTAGAAGAAATGACATCCCAAATACCAGAGTCACTTTGGACTAAAGATGGACAAGACACTGGATTAATGGTAAACGTAGCTCCAGTAGTTGTGCAAGTAAAAGATGGTAGGATAGCTCCAAAAATCCCACAATACCCTCTGAAGCCAGAGGTGGAGTTAGGAGTATATCCCGTAATAGAGCGCTTGCTACAACAGGGCATTCTGGTAAGAACATCCAGCACTGCCAATAGTCCCATCTTCCCTGTGAAAAAGAGTGGGGGGAGGGGTTACAGGCTAGTGCAGGATCTAAGGGGGATTAACAAAATAGTTGAGAGTCAGTTCCCCGTAGTGCCAAATCCAGCTGTCATCCTTATGCAGATCCCTCCCACTGCGAAATTTTTCACTGTTATTGACCTCTGCTCCGCTTTCTTCTCGGTACCTCTGCACCCTGACAGCCAATATTTGTTTGCATTTACATACAGAGGAGTCCAATACACATGGACTCGATTACCACAAGGTTTCATAGACAGTCCAAGTATATTTTCCCAGGCTTTGCATGATTGTTTACAGTCTTTCCAACCAGAGAGTGGATCAATATTGATACAGTTTGTGGATGATTTACTACTGTGTTCAGATTCATTGGAAGCGTCCCTGAAGGATACGAAACAGCTCCTGTTTCATCTTTCAGACACAGGACACAAGGTTTCCAAAGACAAGTTGCAATTATGCCAAACTAAAGTAAAATATTTAGGACACTGTCTAACACAAGGACTGAGACACCTGACCGCTGATAGAATCCAAGCAATTAGAGACATGACTCTGCCACAAACCCAGCAACAGATCAGAACGTTTTTAGGAATGTGTGGGTATTGCCGTAGCTGGATCCCAGGATTTTCCATTCTAGCATTACCTTTGCAGGAGATGGTCTCATCAAACAAACCTGATCGGATTTTGCATACAGACGAATCCAAGATGGCATTTGAGAGACTCAAACAGTGCCTAACGCAGGCGCCAGCATTAGGTATGTCAGACTATGGGAAACCCTTTGAGCTGTACGGAACAGAAAGTGCTGGTTGCGCGGCAGGCGTCCTAACCCAAAAGCACGGTGATGCCAGCAGGCCGGTAGCATACTACAGCGCTCAGCTAGATACGGTAGCGCGATCCCTCCCCACATGCTTGCGAAGCGTTGCTGCGATAGCATTGCTAGTAACGAAAGCGAAGATGTAGTGCTAGGTCACAACCTCACAATCCATACACCACATGCAGTGTCAGCCTTGCTAAATTCTGCCCAAACCAGGCACGTCTCATCAGCGCGGTTTACAAGATGGGAATTGGCACTAATGGCCCCCGTAAACATCACCATAAGGAGATGCAGTGCATTAAATCCTGCAACATATCTCCCAGGTGTGCCTGCACAGGCACAAAGGGTGGAGGATGAGAGTGATGGGGAAGGAGGATTTAATACAAAAGATGACATGCATGATTGTATGGAATATTTGACCCAAAATTTCACGGCAAGGCCTGACATCAGTGACAACCCACTGGAAGATGTAGATTTTACTTTCTACACTGACGGTAGTTGTCACAGACAGTCGGACTCGGGAGACTTGTGTACTGGATACGCAGTCGTAGATGACCAAGGCACCATAGAAGCAGAACCGCTAGGCCCACCTCACTCAGCCCAGGTTGCTGAACTGGTTGCCCTAACCAGAGCATGTGAATTGGCTAAGGGCAAGTCAGCCAATATCTACACCGATTCTAGATACGCCTTCGGGGTAGTCCATGATTTCGGAGCCCTATGGCGCCTCAGAAATTTCATGACGGCAGCTGGTACACCGGTAGCGCATGCAGCTCACATCAAAAGGCTTCTAACAGCGATACAGGAACCCGACAGAGTGGCTGTTATCAAGTGTAAAGCACACACATATAGCCAGGACCCAGTATCACTTGGTAACAGCCGAGCAGACGAAGCTGCTAAGTTAGCAGCCGGTACCCCCTGACAGACAGACACCACACAACTGATGGTATTTAATACCATCAACACACAGAAGTTGTGTGAAATACAAAATTTGTGTTCCACACAGGAAAGGGCAGTCTGGAAGGCAAAAGGATATGGCCAGGAGTCCTCAGGACTCTGGACGGATGGACAAGGTAAACCAGTGGCCCCCAGAGCATATCTTCCATGTTTAGCTGAAGCAGCACACGGGCTGACTCATCTGGGCAAGGAGGGAATGTGCAAGTTGGTAAGAGCATATTGGTGCGCCCCAGGATTTTCATCCCATGCAGGTAAGAGAGCAATGTCATGCCTTACCTGTTTGAGGAAGAATATCGGAAAGGCAATACCAACAAAACCATCTCATATCCCACCTACAGGCGGCCCTTTTCAGGTAATACAGATTGACTTTATACAATTACCCCCTTGTCGAAATTTGAAATATGTACTTGTTTGTATAGATGTATTCTCAAATTGGGTCGAAGCATTTCCTGCGGCCACAAATACCGCTATGTTTACTGCTAAGAAAATTGTGCAGGAATTTGTATGTAGATACGGTATCCCTAGAATAATTGAAAGTGATAGGGGTACCCATTTTACAGGTGATGTCTTTCAAGGAATGTGTAAGTTGATGGGAATTGATAGTAAGCTGCACACTCCATACCGCCCCCAGGCGAGTGCGAAGGTGGAAAGAGTGAACAGCACTATTAAAAATAAACTGAGTAAAGTTATGGCAGAAACAGGATTGACATGGCCAGAAGCTTTACCCATTGTACTATACAGTATCAGAACCACTCCCAGGTCCCCTCTTAATCTGTCCCCCTTTGAAATCTTGTTTGGTCGACAACCGCATGTTATGATTAACCCTCAGGATGATTTGAAGTGTAACAATGAAGTGACTGTAAAATACCTGGTTAACATGAGTAAACAGCTAAGGAATCAAAATGATAATTTGAAGTTGGTGATTCCTGATTTGCCAGATAGTAATTGTCATGACATTGAACCTGGGGATTATGTAATGATACGGAATTTTCTACGCTCAGGTTGCCTTATTGACAGATGGGAAGGACCATACCAAGTCTTATTGACTAGCACTACAGCATTGAAGGTTGCCGAGAGAGAGACTTGGGTTCATTCGTCCCATTGTAAGAAGGTTGCTGATCCAGAGAGGTCCCGTGATAAAGAACAGACGGTAGAGGAAGTTGTATCACTGGAGTGTCTGTTTCAGGAGGACTGAGGCGGCACCTGAGCTTTGAAAATCATAAGATCGGAAGCAGTTGTCGATCCCCTGTTCCCTTTTATTGTTTTCTCCACTTCCCATCCCATCTCCCTCAATTATTTTTTCCCTCTTCTTACTCTTCTCCGTTTCCTCCTATAAGATGGACTTGCCCCAAGAGACTGTGATCCGGATTTTCCTGTTGACCATGATGTTGACCAGAGCAGTCTGTTCCGGCGAGAGTACCATGGAGGTCGAGAGAGGTTCTGGAATGGGTTCTGATGACAAAGATGGAGGCGTAGTTTTCCAAGAGCAACTTAACCAACAAGTAAAGGCGAGTATCAGAAAACGATCTGATAGCATTGACAATAGAAGGAATTGTGAAGGATTGTTAGCTGAAGAAAACTGTATCTGTAGGCTCTGTGACAATGTAGTTGAGGATGGGTGCATCAAGAAATGTCAGTCCAGTTTTAATATCCACATGGACCGGCATCCATTGAGTGACTATCACTCCTTAGTGGGTAATGTGTTAAATCAGACAGATTGTTGGGTATGCTCTCAAGTACCTCAAGGCCATAGCAAATCAGGATTAGTACCATTCCCTTTAACGGTAGGGGAGGTACTTGAGCTAAAGGGTGGGAGACCGGTGGACAGGAGGTTTAATATCTCCAGTCCTCCTAGTTTGAAGCTCCACCAATATCATGTGGATAGATCCCTAGTATGTTTTAACATTTCCAATCCCCGAAAGCCGGGAAATTGGGAAGTGTCATGGAATAACCAAACCATGACCTTTTCATACAGAGCCGATAGAATGCCAACAGATACAGAGCTTATACGCCACATAGCCGGTAGGGAAAAATCTTTCCGATATAGGTATACCCTAGGAAATAGGATCATGAGAGTTGGAGAGGTATCACCAGGATACTGTGCACATATCATACAAACAGATACGTGTACTAGACAGATGGGAGAATTAGGGTTAGGAGATTTCACATGGAAGATGTGTAATATGGTTATGTCCTACTCCGTCCCATATGTTCTCCCCGATGATGCATATTTCATATGCGGGAGGAAGGCGTATAAGTGGCTTGCCCCAAACTCTGAAGGATTGTGTTATATTGGAAAAGTACTGCCTGAGGTAATGACTGTATCACATACCAAAATGAAAGATATACACCGTGGTGCCCAAGCTCCTTATACTCACACTCATTACGAGCACGTCGTTAAAAGGCAACTGACAGAAAGGACAGAGCACCCGGCCTCTGATCTGATCCATGAATCCACCGGGATTCTGGTTCTACTTGCGTTAGATTTCACTCGCACCGCTAGAGGAGTGCTGAACTATAGATATATATCTGCGCTTGCAAATTTATTAGACAATATCACTGAAATGTATGACGACACTTTTAGATATACCGGAAGAGAGCTCCAAGCTTATAAAACAGAACTAGTTCAGCATAGGATGGTTCTTAATTATCTCACGGCAGTGACAGGTGGATATTGTGTCACACTGGCAACGCAGTACGGCGTGAAATGCTGCACTTATATTACGAATAGCACCGAGGACCCGGTCGAGGTCATAGACCAAAAGATGGACGATATTCTCCAATTAAAGTGGGAATTTCGCAGGAGACACAATCTCACCCTTGCTGCTGTGGGTAATGAGCTGACCGGTTGGGTGTCATGGTTGAACCCGCGAAATTGGTTCTCTGGTTTAGGAGAATGGGCTCAAGGAGTCATAATGGATGTAGGGAAGTTTCTTCTATGTATCTTAGGTGTTGTCATATCGATTGGCTTGATATTTAGATGCGGTCAGGCTTTAACGAAGTGCAAACGGAGTACCAGGGTAATGAGTCTAAGGAGTGAGGAAATTGTAATTCCAATGGATTTGATCTATGACCCAACGATAGAGACAATGATGTGATGAAAATGTGATTCTACGGTCCGTTTCTTTCACCTGTTTCTCCTTTTTCTCCAAGATAAAAAGACCCGCTTGGAAGAGGAATTTGATGACCTTATATACAGACAACAGATGGATTAAAGAAGAAGTTTGACAACCTTGTACACAAACAACAGATGGACTATGCCATAGACCCCCAGTTTCCCTAGAAATTTTAAATTTACGCTAGCCCAACTTTTTTTGTAAGTCTATGGACATTGACAAGGCTTTTTGCATACCGTTAATAGCAAAAGCCCAAAGGAGACTTCAGACAAGACTTCAGACAAGACCTCAATCGGCAAATGTATATTTCTCTGACGTCCTAGTGGATGCTGGGACTCCGTAAGGACCATGGGGAATAGCGGCTCCGCAGGAGACAGGGCACAAGAATAAAAGCTTTAGGATCAGGTGGTGTGCACTGGCTCCTCCCCCTATGACCCTCCTCCAAGCCTCAGTTAGATTTTTGTGCCCGAACGAGAAGGGTGCAGGCTAGGTGGCTCTCCTGAGCTGCTTAGAATAAAAGTGTATTTTAGGTTTTTTATTTTCAGTGAGTCCTGCTGGCAACAGGCTCACTGCATCGTGGGACTAAGGGGAGAAGAAACGGACTCACCTGCGTGCAGAGTGGATTGGGTTTCTTAGGCTACTGGACATTAGCTCCAGAGGGACGATCACAGGTTCAGCCTGGATGGGTCCCGGAGCCGCGCCGCCGGCCCCCTTACAGAGCCAGAAGAGCGAAGAGGTCCGGTGAAATCGGCGGCAGAAGACGATCCTGTCTTCAGACTAAGGTAGCGCACAGCACCGCAGCTGTGCGCCATTGCTCTCAGCACACTTCACACTCCGGTCACTGAGGGTGCAGGGCGCTGGGGGGGAGCGCCCTGAGACGCAATATAACAGATAATACCTTAGGTTGGCAAAAGAATACATCACATATAGCTCTTGGGCTATATGGATGTATTTTAACCCCTGCCATTATTACAGAAAAGAGCGGGAGATAAGGACGTCGTGAAGGGGCGGAGCCTATCTCCTCAGCACACAAGCGCCATTTTCCCTCACAGCTCCGCTGGAAGGACGGCTCCCTGACTCTCCCCTGCAGACTTGCTACAGAATCAGGGTAAAAAAGAGAAGGGGGGGCACTATTGGCAGCTAAAAATTATATAAACAGCAGCTATAAGGGAATAACACTTATATAAGGTTATCCCTGTATATATATATAGCGCTTGGTGTGTGCTGGCAGACTCTCCCTCTGTCTCTCCAAAGGGCTTGTGGGGTCCTGTCCTCTATCAGAGCATTCCCGGTGTGTGTGCTGTGTGTCGGTACGTGTGTGTCGACATGTATGAGGAGGAAAATGATGTGGAGGCGGAGCAATTGCCTGGGTTAGTGATGTCACCCCCTAGGGTGTCGACACCTGACTGGATGATCGTATTTAAAGAATTAAGTGATAATGTCAGCACTTTGCAAAAAACGGTTGATGACATGAGACAGCCGGCAAATCAATTAGTGCCTGTCCAGGCGTCTCAGACACCGTCAGGGGCCCTAAAACGCCCGTTACCTCAGTGGGTCGACACAGACCCAGACACAGATACTGAGTCTAGTGTCGACGGTGAGGAGACAAACGTAATGTCCAGTAGGGCCACACGTTACATGATCACGGCAATGAAGGAGGCATTGAACATTTCTGACACTACAAGTACCACAAAGAAGGGTATTATGTGGGGTGTGAAAAAACTACCAATAGTTTTCCCTGAGTCAGATGAGTTAAATGAGGTGTGTGATAAAGCGTGGGTTTCCCCCGACAAAAAACTGCTAATTTCTAAAAAATTATTGGCACTATATCCTTTCCCGTCAGAGGTTATGACGCGTTGGGAAACACCCCCTAGGGTAGATAAGGCGCTCACACGTTTATCTAAACAAGTAGCGTTACCGTCTCCTGATACGGCCACCCTCAAGGAACCAGCAGATAGAAGGCTGGAAAATATTCTTAAAAGTATATACACACATACTGGTGTTATACTGCGACCAGCAATCGCTTCAGCCTGGATGTGCAGTGCTGGAGTCGCGTGGTCGGATTCCCTGACTGAAAATATTGATACCCTGGATAGGGACAATATACTGCTAACTATAGAGCATTTGAAGGATGCATTACTATATATGTGTGATGCACAGAGGGATATCTGCACCCTGGCATCAAGAGTAAGTGCTATGTCCATTTCTGCCAGAAGAGCGTTATGGACGCGACAGTGGTCAGGCGATGCGGATTCCAAACGACATATGGAAGTATTGCCGTATAAAGGGGAGGAGTTATTTGGGGCTGGTCTATCGGACCTGGTGGCCACGGCAACGGCTGGAAAATCCACCTTTTTACCCCAGGTCACTTCACATCAGCAGAAAAAGACACCGTCTTTTCAAACTCAGTCCTTTCGTTCCCATAAGTACAAGCGAGCTAAAGGCCATTCCTTCCTGCCCCGGGGCAGAGGAAGGGGAAAAAGACTGCACCATGCAGCCGCTTCCCAGGAGCAGAAGCTCTCCCCTGCTTCTGCCAAGTCTTCAGCATGACGCTGGGGCTTTACAAGCAGACTCAGACATGGTGGGGGCCCGTCTCAAGAATTTCAACGCGCAGTGGGCTCACTCGCAAGTGGACCCCTGGATTCTACAGGTAGTATCGCAGGGGTACAAACTGGAATTCGAGGCGTTTCCCCCTCGCCGGTTCCTGAAGTCTGCTCTACCAAAGTCTCCCTCCGACAGGGAGGCAGTTTTGGAAGCCATTCACAAGCTGTATTCCCAGCAGGTGATAATCAAGGTACCCCTCCTACAACAGGGAAAGGGGTATTATTCCACGCTGTTTGTGGTACCGAAGCCGGACGGCTCGGTGAGACCAATTTTAAATCTGAAATCCTTGAACACTTACATAAAGAGGTTCAAATTCAAGATGGAATCACTCAGAGCGGTGATAGCAAACCTGGAAGAAGGGGACTATATGGTGTCTCTGGACATCAAGGATGCTTATCTCCACGTCCCAATCTACCCGTCTCACCAAGGGTACCTCAGGTTTGTAGTACAAAACTGTCATTATCAGTTTCAGACGCTGCCGTTTGGGTTGTCCACGGCACCTCGGGTCTTTACCAAGGTAATGGCCGAAATGATGATTCTTCTTCGAAGAAAAGGCATCTTAATTATCCCTTACTTGGACGATCTCCTGATAAGGGCAAGGTCCAGGGAACAGTTAGAAGTCGGAGTAGCACTATCTCAGGTAGTGTTACGTCAGCACGGGTGGATCCTAAATATTCCAAAATCGCAGCTGATTCCTGCGACACGTCTACTGTTCCTAGGAATGATTCTGGACACAGTCCAGAAAAAGGTGTTTCTCCCGGAGGAGAAGGCCAGGGAGTTATCCGAGCTAGTCAGGAACCTCCTAAAACCAGGCCAGGTGTCAGTGCATCAGTGCACGAGGGTCCTGGGAAAAATGGTGGCTTCTTACGAAGCGATTCCATTCGGAAGATTCCATGCAAGAACTTTTCAGTGGGATCTGCTGGACAAATGGTCCGGATCGCATCTTCAGATGCATCAGCGGATAACCCTGTCGCCAAGGACAAGGGTGTCTCTTCTGTGGTGGCTGCAGAGTGCTCATCTACTAGAGGGCCGCAGATTTGGCATTCAGGATTGGATCCTGGTGACCACGGATGCAAACCTGAGAGGCTGGGGAGCAGTCACACAGGGAAGAAATTTCCAGGGCTTGTGGTCAAGCATGGAAGCATCTCTTCATATAAACATTCTGGAACTAAGGGCCATTTACAATGCCCTAAGTCAAGCGAAACCCCTGCTTCAGGGTCAGGCGGTATTGATCCAATCGGACAACATCACGTCAGTCGCCCACGTAAACAGACAGGGCGGCACGAGAAGCAGGAGGGCAATGGCAGAAGCTGCAAGGATTCTTCGCTGGGCGGAAAATCATGTGATAGCACTGTCAGCAGTGTTCATTCCGGGAGTGGACAACTGGGAAGCAGACTTCCTCAGCAGACACGACCTCCACCCGGGAGAGTGGGGACTTCACCCAGAAGTCTTCCACCTGATATTAAACCGTTGGGAAGAACCAAAGGTGGACATGATGGCGTCCCGTCTAAACAAAAAACTAGACAGATATTGCGCCAGGTCAAGGGACCCTCAGGCAATAGCGGTGGACGCCCTGGTAACGCCGTGGGTGTACCAGTCAGTGTATGTGTTCCCTCCTCTGCCTCTCATACCAAAGGTACTGAGAATCATAAAAAGGAGAGGAGTAAGAACTATACTCGTGGCTCCGGATTGGCCAAGAAGGACTTGGTACCCGGAACTTCAAGAGATGCTCACGGACGAACCGTGGCCTCTACCTCTGAGAAAGGACCTGCTCCAGCAGGGGCCTTGTCTGTTACAAGACTTACCGCGGCTGCGTTTGACGGCATGGCGGTTGAACGCCGGATCCTGAGGGAAAAAGGCATTCCAGATGAGGTCATCCCTACCCTGGTCAAGGCCAGGAAGGACGTAACCGCAAAACATTATCACCGCATTTGGCGAAAATATGTTGCGTGGTGTGAGGCCAAGAAGGCCCCTACAGAGGAATTTCAACTGGGTCGTTTCCTCCATTTCCTGCAAACAGGACTATCTATGGGCCTAAAATTAGGGTCCATTAAGGTTCAAATTTCGGCCCTGTCGATTTTCTTCCAGAAAGAACTGTCTTCAATGCCTGAAATTCAGACATTTGTAAAAGGGGTACTGCATATACAGCCTCCTTTTGTGCCTCCAGTGGCACCTTGGGATCTCAATGTTGTGTTGAGTTTTCTAAAGTCACATTGGTTTGAACCACTCACCACTGTGGACTTCAAATATCTCACATGGAAGGTGACGATGCTGTTAGCCCTGGCTTCAGCCAGGCGTGTGTCAGAATTGGCGGCTTTATCATATAAAAGTCCTTACTTAATTTTTCATTCTGACAGGGCAGAATTGAGGACTCGTCCTCAATTTCTACCTAAGGTGGTTTCTGCATTTCACATGAACCAACCTATTGTGGTACCTGCGGCTACTAGGGACTTGGAGGACTCCAAGTTGCTTGACGTTGTCAGGGCCCTGAAAATATATGTTTCCAGGACGGCTGGAGTCAGAAAATCTGACTCGCTGTTTATCCTGTATGCACCCAACAAGCTGGGTGCTCCTGCTTCTAAGCAGACGATTGCTCGTTGGATTTGTAGTACAATTCAGCTTGCACATTCTGTGGCAGGCCTGCCATAGCCAAAATCGGTAAAAGCCCATTCCACAAGGAAAGTGGGCTCATCTTGGGCGGCTGCCCGAGGGGTCTCGGCTTTACAACTTTGCCGAGCAGCTACTTGGTCAGGGGCAAACACGTTTGCAAAATTCTACAAATTTGATACCCTGGCTGAGGAGGACCTGGAGTTCTTTCATTCGGTGCTGCAGAGTCATCCGCACTCTCCCGCCCGTTTGGGAGCTTTGGTATAATCCCCATGGTCCTTACGGAGTCCCAGCATCCACTAGGACGTCAGAGAAAATAAGATTTTACTTACCGATAAATCTATTTCTCGTAGTCCGTAGTGGATGCTGGGCGCCCATCCCAAGTGCGGATTGTCTGCAATACTTGTATATAGTTATTGTTACAAAAATTCGGGTTATTATTGTTGTGAGCCATCTTTTCAGAGGCTCCTTTTCGTTTTATCATACTGTTAACTGGGTTCAGATCACAAGTTGTACGGTGTGATTGGTGTGGCTGGTATGAGTCTTACCCGGGATTCAATATCCTTCCTTATTATGTACGCTCGTCCGGGCACAGTATCCTAACTGAGGCTTGGAGGAGGGTCATAGGGGGAGGAGCCAGTGCACACCACCTGATCCTAAAGCTTTTATTCTTGTGCCCTGTCTCCTGCGGAGCCGCTATTCCCCATGGTCCTTACGGAGTCCCAGCATCCACTACGGACTACGAGAAATAGATTTATCGGTAAGTAAAATCTTATTTAAACTCACATAGTTTATCAATGCATTTACCATAAGTGTTCTTTATCTTCATCTCTACAACCTTCAGGTAACAACACACATAGTCGATAGGGAATACAGGCACAGATATCAGCATTCCCATATTCCCCCATTCATGTATCATCAACTAAAATGTGCTCCCCCATTTTGTTGCAACCAAAAGCCGAAAAGAGCTCGGTAAAGTTTGACAGCCCATCCACAGACCCGTACCACGGGATAAGAAGGAATTCAAATGTATACTTCGCAATACCTCGAAGCTTGATTTAAGACACGTACGGCACGATGATACATGACCCCCCAAACATGGATTCATACACACATGCTTCTGCTATCTCACTAGGTCATACCCTTTTCTCACCTTCTCCTCTCCTCCCCTACCCAACCATAGAAATATTTACACATGACATATATTTTTCTCTTTTTGAAATGTTTTAGGAAGTGGCAGTTATTGGTGACTGCCAAAGGGTGGACTGTCAAAGTCAGAAAAATATCATGATGCACACTACCATATTTGCACCTCATGCGTGTCCCCGCTGCGCGTGCCCACGCTCTCCCGTGCGTACGCATACCCGCTGGTGCGTGCACCCGCAGGCGCACGGTATGCGCATTTACGGTAGAGTTTGTGTGCGTCTAGCGGACGACTCGATCGTTACATATTTTAACCATATAATGTATTTTGTAGATTATGGTCCCTTTGATAGAATCTGAAAGTTTAGTTAATGTAGCATGTTCATGAACAAAGAGATCCCTCTTTGTTTGATACGAAGGGTCAGACAAGGGTTATACAGTGGAGTTTAGTATCCATCGGAAGAGTATTTAATTAGCAATATTCCGGTGTTGGTTTGACGCGGATTAATCGCTCGTGCGAATAGTTATGGACATAAGCAGTTTATGGACTTTTACTATTATTTGCACTTTATTATCCATGCGGCGGGAAACCTAGTTTCCCACCCACCTGAGCAGTTGGAAATAGTCACAGCCCACCTGTATGAATCAACCTATGACCTTTTGTTATAATGCGAAGACGAATTCCTGTGTCCAATGAACAATGAGATTGTAGGGACCATTGTATTGTATTGTGTGTGGTGTATATATATATATATATACGAGCCGATCTGATCCAGCTCCACTCTACTCTCTTCAACGGTTCTCATCACTGATAATCGGGAGCTGGATATTCAGAAAGGCGCATGCGATTGTTCCCCTTGTGCGTAAGTTTCTCCGCAATCATATTGTCTTTATTGTTATTGTGAGCCATATCTCTCTCTCTCTTCTCCCCTTTTCTCTCTCTTTTCCTCTTAAAGTGTTATTGTGCTGTTATTGTATTTCATGTGTAGTTATCTGGTTAGTTAGTCTATGTTATATTGGTAGTGTATGACTTGTATTGTATTATTCTTTTGCAAATAGAACGTTCATATAAGGTGTTAGAACCTAAGATCGGTATCTGTGTATTTCTTATATTTCTAAGTATTCTCTGAG
Source organism: Pseudophryne corroboree (assembly GCF_028390025.1). Lineage (NCBI taxonomy): Eukaryota > Metazoa > Chordata > Amphibia > Anura > Myobatrachidae > Pseudophryne > Pseudophryne corroboree. The sequence goes on along the minus strand of NC_086447.1, from coordinate 479,132,619 downwards.
CGTCGGAGACGCTCGTACAGCTTTCAAGTTAATAAGGTTACACTGTGTTACATTTACACCCTATCACTACACCAAGGTTTACTGCATAATACATTGTTTTATGGTATAGTTATAAAGGTTTTACACTGTGAGCGTCAGCGCCGCTTGTGATCTCCTCGTGGTCCCGAGCGTCCGCTACGCTAATAGCGTATCATTACGGTAGTCGGCAGCCTATAGCGTGCCTGCCTGTGATCTCTTGGCCGTGAGTGAACGCAACGCTTGAGCGTCTCGACTACGGCTAAGCGATTGTTACGCAACGTGCGTACCCTTACGGTATTCCATACGCCAATAGCGTACTGTGTTCTTTGACCTCTTAAAGGGTTTTAAGTAAGATAAATATTTAGCTTTATCACTAGACACTGTCTATCTATCAACCGGATACCGTTATGGGTCTATATGAGGATTCTAATTGAGGTTCTTTACCCCCTTTCAAGAGGAGGATTGTATTTGCTGCAGTGAAAGAGGGGTAAATAGGATCAGTTTTTAAAATATGTTAGTAGAGCTCAGTTAGGACTGGTAATATATCTTGTTTTAATATTTTATAGTATTCGGGGCCTAGGCCATCCGGCCCTGGCGCCTTCCTTAGTCGTAGAGATCCTATGGCTTCTATTACTTCTCCAAGTGACATTTTCTTATTATCTCCCCCTGTGTCTGTGTCAGTTTTGTGAAGTTTGCATCTGTCAGAAATGTATCGTCAATGCCTCCTCTAGTGGGTTCGATGAGTACAACTGGGAATAAAATTTCTGAAATATATTAACTATTTCTCTGTCGTCCTAAGTGGATGCTGGGACTCCGTAAGGACCATGGGGAATAGCGGCTCCGCAGGAGACTGGGCACAACTAAAAGAAAGCTTTAGACTACTGGTGTGCACTGGCTCCTCCCACTATGACCCTCCTCCAGACTTCAGTTAGAATCTTGTGCCCGGCTGAGCTGGATGCACACTAGGGGCTCTCCTGAGCTCCTAGAAAGAAAGTACGGTATATTTTAGGTTTTTTATTTTACAATGAGATCTGCTGGCAACAGACTCACTGCAGCGAGGGACTAAGGGGAGAAGAAGCGAACCTACCTGACTGGAGATAGTTTGGGCTTCTTAGGCTACTGGACACCATTAGCTCCAGAGGGATCGAACACAGGACCCGACCTCGATGTTTGGTCCCGGAGCCGCGCCGCCGGCCCCCTTACAGAGCCAGAAGCAAGAAGTGTTCCTGAAAATCGGCGGCAGAAGACTTCTGTCTTCAACAAGGTAGCGCACAGCACTGCAGCTGTGCGCCATTGCTCCTCATGCACACCTCACACTCCGGTCACTGATGGGTGCAGGGCGCTGGGGGGGGGGGGTGCCCTGAGGGCAATATAAGACACCTTGGCTGGCAAATCTACACCATATATAGTCAGGAAGGCTATATAGGTGTAAAAATACCCCTGCCAGAATTCCAGAAAAAGCGGGAGAAGTCCGCCGGAAAAGGAGCGGGGCCATCTCCCTCAGCACACTGGCGCCATTTTTCCCTCACAGCTCCGCTGGAAGGACGCTCCCTGGCTCTCCCCTGCAGTGTCAAGCTACATAAGGGTAAAAAAAGAGAGGGGAGGCACTAAATTTAGGCGCAGTATATATAATATAAGCAGCTATAAGGGAAAAACACTCATTTATAGTGGGATCCCAGTGTTATATAGCGCTCTGGTGTGTGCTGGCATACTCTCTCTCTGTCTCCCCAAAGGGCTTTGTGGGGTCCTGTCAGAGCATTCCCTGTGTGTATGCAGTGTGTCGGTACGGCTGTGTCGACATGTTTGATGAGGAGGCTTATGTGGAGGCTGAACAGATGCCGATAAATGTGATGTCACCCCCTGCGGGGTCGACACCTGAGTGGATGGTTCTGTGGAAGGAATTACGCGACAGTGACTTGCATAAAAGGTTTGACGACATACCAAATGTGGGACAGCCGGCTTCTCAGCCTGTGCCTGCCCAGGCGTCTCAAAAGCCATCAGGGGCTCTAAAACGCCCGCTACCTCAGATGGCAGACACAGATGTCGACACGGATACTGACTCCAGTGTCGACGACGATGAGACTAATGTAACTTCCAATAGGGCCACACGTTACATGATTGAGGCAATGAAAAATGTGTTGCACATTTCTGATGTTACCCCCGGTACCACAAAAAAGGGTATTATGTTTGGAGAGAAAAAACTACCAGTAGTTTTTCCTCCATCTGAGGAGTTAAATGAAGTGTGTGAAGAAGCGTGGGCTTCCCCTGATAAGAAACTGGTAATTTCTAAGAGGTTACTAATGGCGTACCCTTTCCCGCCAGAGGATAGGTCACGTTGGGAAACATCCCCTAGGGTGGATAAAGCGCTCACACGCTTGTCAAAGAAGGTGGCACTACCGTCTCCGGATACGGCCGCCCTGAAGGAATCTGCTGATAGAAAGCAGGAGGCTATCCTGAAGTCTATATATACACACACAGGTGTTATACTGAGACCAGCTATTGCTTCAGCATGGATGTGCAGTGCTGCAGCTGCGTGGTCAGATTCCCTGTCGGCAAATATTGATACCCTAGACAGGGACACTATATTGCTAACCGTAGAGCATATTAAAGACGCACTCTTATACATGAGGGATGCACAGATGGGTATTTGCCGGCTGGCATCTAAAATAAGTGCAATGTCCATTTCTGCCAGGAGAGGGTTATGGACTCGGCAGTGGACAGGAGATGCAGATTCTAAAAGGCACATGGAAGTTCTGCCTTATAAGGGTGAGGAGTTGTTCGGGGATGGTCTCTCGGACCTCGTTTCCACAGCAACAGCTGGGAAGTCTACATTTTTACCCCATGTTCCCTCACAGCCAAAGAAAGCACCGTATTATCAGGTACAGTCCTTTCGAGCCAATAGGGGCAAGCGGGTTAAGGGCGCGTCCTTTCTGCCCAGAGGCAGAGGTAGAGGGAAAAAGCTGCAGCATACAGCCAGTTCCCGGGAGCAAAAGTCCTCCCCCGCTTCCTCTAAGTCCACAGCATGACGCTGGGGCTCCACAGGCGAAGCCAGGTACGGTGGGGGCCCGTCTCAAAAATTTCAGCGATCAGTGGGCTCGCTCACGGGTGGATCCCTGGATCTTGCAAGTAGTATCTCAGGGGTACAAGCTGTAATTCGAGACGTCTCCCCCCCGCCGTTTCCTCAAATCTGCCTTGCCAACCACTCCCTCGGGCAGGGAGGCAGTGTTACAGGCAATTCACAAGCTGTATTCACAACAAGTGATAGTAAAGGTGCCCCTACTTCAACAAGGACGGGGTTACTATTCCACAATGTTTGTGGTACCGAAACCGGACGGTTCGGTGAGACCCATTTTAAATTTGAAATCCTTGAACACATATATCAAAAAATTCAAGTTCAAGATGGAATCGCTCAGGGCGGTTATTGCAAGCCTGGACGAGGGGGATTACATGGTATCACTGGACATCAAGGATGCTTACCTGCATGTCCCCATTTACCATCCTCACCAGGAGTACCTCAGATTTGTGGTACAGGATTGTCATTACCAATTCCAGACGTTGCCGTTCGGTCTATCCACGGCTCCGAGGGTCTTTACCAAGGTAATGGCCGAAATGATGATACTCCTTCGAAAGAAGGGAGTTTTAATTATCCCGTACTTGGACGATCTCCTGATAAAGGCGAGGTCCAGGGAGCAGTTGTTGGTCGGGGTAGCACTATCTCGGGAGGTGCTACAACAGCACGGCTGGATTCTAAATATTCCAAAGTCACAGCTGGTCCCTACGACACGTCTACTGTTCCTGGGGATGGTTCTGGACACAGAACAGAAAAAAGTGTTTCTCCCGGAGGAGAAGGCCAAGGAGCTGTCATCTCTAGTCAGAGGCCTCCTAAAACCAAAACAGGTATCTGTGCATCACTGCACGCGGATCCTGGGAAAGATGGTAGCTTCCTACGAAGCAATTCCATTCGGCAGGTTCCATGCAAGAACCTTTTAGTGGGACCTGTTGGACAAGTGGTCCGGATCGCATCTTCAGATGCATCGGCTGATAACCCTGTCTCCAAGGACCAGGGTGTTTCTGCTGTGGTGGCTGCATAGTGCTCATCTTCAAGAGGGCCGCAGATTCGGCATACAGGACTGGGTCCTGGTGACCACGGATGCCAGCCTTCGAGGCTGGGGGGCAGTCACACAGGGAAGAAACTTCCAAGGACTATGGTCAAGTCAGGAGACTTCCCTGCACATAAATATTCTGGAACTGAGGGCCATTTACAATGCCCTAAGTCAGGCAAAACCCCTGCTTCAAAACCAGCCGGTACTGATCCAGTCAGACAACATCACGGCGGTCGCCCACGTAAACCGACAGGGCAACACGAGAAGCAGGACGGCGATGGCAGAAGCCACAAGGATTCTCCGATGGGCGGAAAATCACGTGTTAGCACTGTCAGCAGTGTTCATTCCGGGAGTGGACAACTGGGAAGCAGACTTCCTCAGCAGGCACGACCTCCACCCGGGAGAGTGGGGACTTCATCCAGAAGTCTTCCAACTGATTGTAAACCGTTGGGAAAGGCCACAGGTGGACATGATGGCGTCCCGCCTAAACAAAAAGCTAGAAAAGTATTGCGCCAGGTCAAGAGACCCGCAGGCGATAGCTGTGGACGCTCTAGTGACACCGTGGGTGTACCGGTCGGTTTGTGTGTTCCCTCCTCTTCCTCTCATACCAAAGGTACTGAGGATAATAAGGAGAAGAGGAGTAAGAACTATACTCATTGTTCCGGATTGGCCAAGAAGAGCTTGGTACCCGGAACTTCAAGAAATGATCTCAGAGGACCCATGGCCTCTGCCGCTCAGACAGGACCTGCTGCAACAGGGGCCCTGTCTGTTCCAAGACTTACCGCGGCTGCGTTTGACGGCATGGCGGTTGAACACCGGATCCTGAAGGGAAAGGGCATTCCGGAGGAAGTCATTCCTACGCTGATTAAAGCTAGGAAAGAAGTAACTGCAAACCATTATCACCGCATATGGCGAAAATATGTTGCGTGGTGTGAGGCCAGGAAGGCCCCAACGGAAGAATTTCAACTAGGCCGTTTCCTGCACTTTCTACAGTCAGGGGTGACTATGGGCCTAAAATTGGGTTCCATTAAGGTCCAGATTTCGGCTCTATTGATTTTCTTCCAGAGAGAGCTGGCTTCACTACCTGAAGTTCAAACTTTTGTTAAGGGAGTGCTGCATATTCAGCCCCCTTTTGTGCCTCCAGTGGCACCTTGGGATCTCAACGTGGTGTTGGATTTCCTAAAGTCACATTGGTTTGAGCCACTTAAGACCGTGGAATTGAAATATCTGCACGCGGATATTTGGAAAGTGGTCATGTTGTTGGCCTTGGCTTCGGCCAGGCATGTTTCAGAATTGGCGGCTTTGTCATGTAAAAGCCCTTATCTGATTTTCCATATGGATAGGGCAGAATTGAGGACTCGTCCCCAATTTCTCCCTAAGGTGGTATCAGCTTTTCATCTGAACCAACCTATCGTGGTGCCTGCGGCTACTAAAGACTTGGATGCTTCCAAGTCGTTGGATGTAGTCAGGGTCCTGAAAATTTATGTTTCCAGGACAGCTGGAGTCAGAAAAACCTACTCGCTATTTATCCTGTTTGTGCCCAACAAGTTGGGTGCACCTGCTTCAAAGCAGACTATTGCTCGCTGGATCTGTAGTACGATTCAGCTTGCACATTCTGCGGCTGGACTGCCGCATAAAAATCAGTGAAAGCCCATTCCACGAGGAAGGTGGGCTCTTCTTGGGCGGCTGCCCGAGGGGTCTCGGCTCTTCAACTTTGCCGAGCAGCTACTTGGTCGGGGTCAAACACGTTTGCAAAATTCTATAAGTTTGACACCCTGGCTGAGGAGGACCTAGAGTTTGCCCATTCGGTGCTGCAGAGTCATCCGCACTCTCCCGCCCGTTTGGGAGCTTTGGTATAATCCCCATGGTCCTTACGGAGTCCCAGCATCCACTTAGGACGTCAGAGAAAATAAGAATTTACTCACCGGTAATTCTATTTCTCGTAGTCCGTAGTGGATGCTGGGCGCCCATCCCAAGTGCGGATTGTCTGCAATACTTGTATATAGTTATTGTTTAACTAAAGGGTTATTGTTGAGCCATCTGTTGAGAGGCTCAGTTGTTATCATGCTGTTAACTGGGTATTGTATCACGAGTTATACGGTGTGATTGGTGTGGCTGGTATGAGTCTTACCTGGGATTCAAAATCCTTCCTTATTGTGTCAGCTCTTCCGGGCACAGTATCCTAACTGAAGTCTGGAGGAGGGTCATAGTGGGAGGAGCCAGTGCACACCAGTAGTCTAAAGCTTTCTTTTAGTTGTGCCCAGTCTCCTGCGGAGCCGCTATTCCCCATGGTCCTTACGGAGTCCCAGCATCCACTACGGACTACGAGAAATAGAATTACCGGTGAGTAAATTCTTATTTTCACTACTATTATTTGTGTTACTTTTTTTTCCGAATCAAAAAACTCCTTAATGAAGTAATGAGATTTACTGGGTTTAGTTAAAGATGCCAAGAGTCTCCCCGTTCGGTTTCCCCATCTATAGTAGTGATTCCATATATAATCTATAGAAGTTCTCGGCCGAGCTAGTAAAAAGCCTTCCAGTATTTGCCTATTTTGTTTATACATCCTAAAGTTATCATCTGAAAGATTCACGATAAATTCTTTCAAACTCTCTGATGAACTCCTGCTAAGGACTTCATTTTTTTGATTATTTTTCTTCATTTTTTTGATTATTGCCATAATATGATCTATGTTCCGAATTCTCTAATATAAAGTTCTCCCACTTAGTTTTTAAATATGTTTGAAAATCTTCTGAGTTCTAGAAGTACGCGGGGAATCTCCAGATTGGGGGATCTTTTTTGGCTTCTGGAACACATAGGGCCATACTTAACATAGTGTGGTCCGATATCACCATTTCGGAGATCTCCAGCTCGCTGGCGTCTGAAATCAGCCTCTCCGCGATCAGAAAATAATCTATTTGTGACATAGACCTATATACCCCTGAATAACAAGTATATGTTCTTTCTGAAGGATTACACAACTTCCAATAATCCCTCACACCAACCAAATTTTTCAGGTTTTCCAAACCGTTTGTTCTATTTGGCCCCCTTATACTTGTGGATGTTGATTTATCCATATCGGAGTTGTCCACCCAGTTGAAATCCCCCCAATTATTAAATTTGGATAGTTCCTTTGCAGGAGAACATAAGAGAGCCTTTTAAAAACTTATTTTGTGCCGTATTTGGTGCATATAGATTTTCCAGCGTATATTTGACCCGGTGGATCTGGATTACCACGATCGTATAACGGCTTTCTGGGTCAATCACTCTATCCAGATCTTCATATGGTATATGTCTGGCCAATACGATTGCTACTCCCCTTGTTTTAAACTGAAGCTGGCGCATAAACAATCCCCTATCCAATTTGCTCTAAGTCTAGACTCACTGTCATTTCTCCAGTTAGTCTCCTAGATAAAAGATATGTCAGAGTGTTTCCTCTTCAAATGTTCTACTACTCTTTTCCTTTTTACTGGAGAGTTCATCCTACTGCACATTTAGGGGTATATGCAATTAGCGGCGAATCGCGGCAATTTTTCGGCCGTTTTTCAATTCGACAGTCTAATTTCGGCAAGTGGGTGCCGAAATTGACCATATGCAATAAAAAACGGATTCGACAGTCCCGCTGACGAAAAACGGCCGATTTGACGGATTTTGTTCCGATTTTTTAAAAACGGGTAAAAACGTGAAAAAACACGAAAAAAAATGGCGTGGGGTCCCCCCTCCAAAGCATAACCAGCCTTGGGCTCTTCGAGCTGGTCCTGGTTCTAAAAATCCGGGGGGAAAATGGACAGGGGATCCCCCGTATTTTTAAAACCAGCACCGGGCTCTGCGCCTGGTGCAAAAAATACGGGGGACAAAAAGAGTAGGGGTCCCCCGTATTTTTTACACCAGCATCGGGCTCCACTAGCTGGACAGATAATGCCACAGCCGGGGGTCACTTTTATACAGCGTCCTGCGGCCGTGGCATTAAATATCCAACTAGTCACCCCTGGCCGGGGTACCCTGGGGGAGTGGGGACCCCTTCAATCAAGAGGTCCCCCCCCCCCCAGCCACCCAAGGGCCAGGGGTGAAGCCCGAGGCTGTCCCCCCCCATCCAAGGGCTGCGGATGGGAGGCTGATAGCCTTGAGAAAATTACAAGAATATTGTTTTTTCCTGTAGTACTACAAGTCCCAGCAAGCCTCCCCCGCAAGCTGGTACTTGGAGAACCACAAGTACCAGCATGCGGGAGAAAAACGGGCCCGCTTGTACCTGTAGTACTACTGGAAAAAAAATACCCCAATAAAAACAGGAGACACACACCTTGAGAGTAAAACTTTATTGCATTTTATTAGATTCACCCACCAAAGTGTGGCGGATTGAAAATGACGAATTTACTGTTGTCGAATTTCCAAACTTCAATTGAATATACTTTTGTCGAATTGCCGCATTTGTACCATTGCAGAAAAGTCGAATTTGACAAATGTCGAATTTCAAAAAGTCGAATTTTGAAAGTCCGTTTTTTTGACGGAAAGTACTGAATTGCATTGTCGATTTTTTTTTTTTTTTGGCGAAAAAGTCCAGTTTTTCGACAATTTCGGGAATTCGACCGCAATTGCATATACCCCTAAAAGTCCAGCTGGCTCCTAGATTTCAATAACTGACTTCTGAATTCTACATTATTTTGGCCACCCATGGCTTATACTATTTCATTAATGGCGTGCCTCATGGATCTATTGACAAGCAAATATAGCGATATGGACTTGATACTACTCACAAGTATTTTAACAAATTGATTGGTTAAAGGGCATGTTAAATATTGTGTGGAGAGAAGTATCAAACCTCGCAGATACTGTAGGTAAAGCGCCAGCCAATCCGCTTCTGTCAATTAACAGGCTGTGTTTGAAAAATTACAGTTAAGAGCTGATTGGCTGGTGCTTTATCTGTTTCTACTTTCTTTCTTAAAGGTTTGGTACATCTACTCCTGTGTGTATTATGTATGTACCATATTTTATTTTATTTGACTGGTGAACTGCTCATATTAACATTTGTCTTTTTACCTCCATACAGGTATTTTTATTTCTACAATTCTGGCCTTCAGAATCAGAGAGTGATGTATGTTCAGGACTCTCTAGATGAGGAACCCAGAGTTTTTCTTGATCCCAATACATTTTCTGAAGACGGCACAGTGGCTTTGCAAGGTAAGATAGCTTTCTTTTAGGTATAATCAGTTTAAGTGCAATAAACCTTTTACATATGCTTTGTGTGATTTTTGCCACTATTTAGCTAGATCAGCTTTTCTCAAACTGTGCGCCGCGGCACCTGACGCACTTACAGGGGTGCCACAGCTGGGAGGTTACGTCCGGTCCCAAATCAAATGATTTGGCCAGGCAAGTAATTTAGCTGTGCCGCACTGCTGCTGTAGCTACAGTGCGCGGACCTTTAAACACAGCAGTCACTTCCGGTCCAAGCCTCCGCAGCCGGCTCCCACTCCCGCATTCTAATGAGCTGCTGTTCAGGTGGACCCCAGACCGCTCCCATTGGTCAGCAGGGATTCCATTGTCCTGTGCAGGTGGTGGAGCTGCCAGTCGCTGTACTTGAGTGTCCGCTGCATGGCTCAAAGGCGCCTAACTATGCAAGTTCTGGTTAGTCACGAGTGTGCAATGGCAGGTAGGGGAGCGGCAGAGGGTGAGTGTTAGTCACTCACTGGCACTACAGGGTTCATGGATTGCACAGCCCTTCTCCTTCTGTGCGGTGAGAGCAGAGGGGGAAGCACTGGGGGCAGGGGGCAGCACCAGAAGTATTACCATGCCCAACACAGCATAAGTGAACTAAAGGTTGACAGGTAAGCTATATTTTCAGATTTTCGACTTTTTTTACTGAGTGTCTCAATATGAAACTGCTAGCGGGGATGGAGATCATTCAGTTAAGCGCTACACATGGGATGTGGTCAAGATGCTGGCTGTCGGGATCCTGGCAGTCGGAATGCAAACGCCGGAATCCTGACAGCCTTCAGAATGCCGACGCTGGAATCCTAACAGGGTCAGGAGATTGTTCCCGGCATCCAGACTGTAAGTATAGTGGGCTGGTTAGGGTTAGGGCCTGGGGAGTTGTTAGGTTTATGTGCCACCCGGGAAGGGAGGGGTTTGGTTCGGGGAGGGGTGAGGCTGGGGTTAAGGATAGGCACCATCTGCGGTTAAGGTTTAGGCACAAAGGAGCGTGGGTTAGGCTGCAGGGAATGGGGGATTAGGTTTAGGCACCACTGGGGGAGGGTTAGGGTCAGGCACTAAGTAGGGATGCTAGGGTTAGGCTGTGGATAGAGAGGTTTAGGAGTAGGGGAGAGTGGGGAACAGTGTTACCTCCATCCCCTGTCGGGATTTACACTATCGAGATGCCAGCGTCAGTATTCTGACCGCTGACATCCTGTCAGCAGGGATATCATACTGATCCCTACACACATAGGAGATTATTATGGTAAAGAGAACCTTGCTTGCTGTTGCTAGTGTTACATTACTTGAGTGGTACCAACTAAATCTTGACACTAGTTGAATTTGTGGCTAGGGGTGCCATGAAAAGAGTCAGGGACACTAAGGGTGCCATGAACTGAAAAAGTTTGGGAACCACTGAGATAGATGTATAATTGGGATAAAATCAAGTGGGAGTGCTTGGCTTTGCTTCCTCATATTCTGCTGTACATTATATAGAGTGGGATGATATATAAAAACAAGTTTTCTACATGCCAACATGTGCCAGATGGCAAATAACCATCCCATCTGTCACCTCAAAGTACTGTGTGTTATCACATACCGACCATCGCCTTATTTAATTTGAACTCCTTCTAAAATCCAGTTTGAACCTTATTACTGTATTAAATAATGATCTCTGGATGCCTTTGTTCTATCAGTGTTCTATATTTTTTTATTTACATTGGTTAATGTGACTCCTTAAGCGATAAAAAGGCATCATCTTACTATTTTACGTGCCTTCCGCAATTGATATTATATTGCAGTGCCAATCTTTGAGCTTGTCAATTCCTACAGATACCACAACATGAGTGTGTGATATCACAAAGCAATTGCTGTTTTCATATGCCTCAACATTGTAAATGACAACGTAGTAGTAGTAGTAGTCGTAGTAGTCGTAGTCGTAGTCGTCTTTTATTCTACAGTAATACCTGTGGGTTCACACATGTGGTCATGCTGTGTTGCCCATTGTTTTAGCTGTGTTCCATTAGCTATCATTGAACCAAGCATAATTTAAAGATGTGCCTTTGTCCTTCATTACCTCAAATGTTCCATGCAATTGTTTTAGGCAACAGTGATCCCTTTTCTCGAATGTCCTAAGTGGATGCTGGGGACTCCGTAAGGACCATGGGGATTAGCGGCTCCGCAGGAGACTGGGCACAACTATAAAGAAAGCTTTTAGACCACTGGTGTGCACTGGCTCCTCCCGCTAAGACCCTCCTCCAGACTTCAGTTAGATTCTTGTGCCCGGCTGAGCTGGATGCACACTAGGGGCTCTCCTGAGCACCTAGAAATAAAGTATATTTAGGTTTTTTATTTTCAGTGAGATCTGCTGGCAACAGACTCACTGCAGCGAGGGACTAAGGGGAGAAGAAGCGAACCTACCTAACAGGTGGTAGTTTGGGCTTCTTAGGCTACTGGACACCATTAGCTCCACAGCGATCGACCGCAGGACCCGACCTTGGTGTTCGTTCCCGCAGCCGCGCCGCCGTCCCCCTTACAGAGCCAGAAGCAACGAAGAGGTCCGGAAAATCGGCGGCAGAAGACTTTGTCTTCACCAAGGTAGCGCACAGCACTGCAGCTGTGCGCCATTGCTCGCAATGTACACCTCACACTTCGGTCACTGATGGGTGCAGGGCGCTGGGGGGGGGGCGCCCTGAGCAGCAATAAATAACACCTTGGCTGGCAAATATACATCAAATATAGTCCTAGAGGCTATATAGATGTAAAATTACCCCTGCCAGTATTACAGAAAAAGCGGGAGAAAGTCCGCCGAAAAGGGGGCGGGGCTTCTCCCTCAGCACACTGGCGCCATTTTTCCCTCACAGTTCCGCGGGAAGGAAGCTCCCTGGCTCTCCCCTGCAGTCTGAATACTACAGAAGGGTAAAAAAGAGAGGGGGGTCACTAAATTTAGGCGCAGTATACATATTATATATATATATGATATATAAAAAAGCAGCTATAGGGAAAACACTCATTGCTAGTGGGATCCCAGTGTTATATAGCGCTCTGGTGTGTGCTGGCATACTCTCTCTCTGTCTCCCCAAAGGGCTTTGTGGGGTCCTGTCCTCTGTCAGAGCATTCCCTGTGTGTTTGCGGTGTGTCGGTACGGCTGTGTCGACATGTTTGATGAGGAGGCTTATGTGGAGGCGGAGCAGATGCCTGTAAATGTGATGTCACCCCCTGTGGGGTCGACACTTGAGTGGATGGTGCTGTGGAAGGAATTACGTGATAGTGTCGACTCCTTACATAAAAGGTTTGACGACATACCAAATGTGGGACAGCCGGCTTCTCAGCCTGTGTCTGCCCAGGCGTCTCAAAAGCCATCAGGGGCTCTAAAACGCCCGCTACCTCAGATGGCTGACACAGATGTCGACACGGATACTGACTCCAGTGTCGACGATGAGGAGACTAATGTAACTTCCAGTAGGGCCACACGTTACATGATTGAGGCAATGAAAAATGTGTTGCACATTTCTGATGTTACCCCCGGTACCACAAAAAAGGGTATAATGTTTGGAGAGAAAAAACTACCAGTAGCTTTTCCTCCATCTGAAGAGTTAAATGAAGTGTGTGAAGAAGCGTGGGCTTCCCCTGATAAAAAGCTGGTAATTTCTAAGAGGTTACTAATGGCGTACCCTTTCCCGCCAGAGTATAGGTCACGCTGGGAAACATCCCCTAGGGTGGATAAAGCGCTCACACGCTTGTCAAAGAAGGTGGCACTACCGTCTCCGGATACGGCCGCCCTGAAGGAATCTGCTGATAGAAAGCAGGAGGCTATCCTGAAATCTATATATACACACACAGGTGTTATATTGAGACCGGCTATAGCTTCAGCCTGGATGTGCAGTGCTGCTGCTGCGTGGTCAGATTCCCTGTCAGAAAATATAGATACCCTAGACAGGGACACTATTTTGCTAAACGTAGAGCATATAAAAGACGCACTTTTATACATGAGGGATGCACAGAGGGATATTTGCCGGCTGGCATCCAAAATTAGTGCAATGTCCATTTCTGCCAGGAGAGGGTTATGGACTCGGCAGTGGACAGGTGATGCAGATTCCAAACGACACATGGAAGTTCTGCCTTATAAGGGTGAGGAATTGTTCGGGGATGGTCTCTCGGACCTCGTTTCCACAGCAACAGCTGGGAAGTCTACATTTTTACCCCATGTTCCCTCACAACCAAAGAAAGCACCGTATTATCAGGTACAGTCCTTTCGGCCCAATAGGGGCAAGCGGGTTAAAGGCGCGTTCTTTCTGCCCAGAGGCAGAGGTAGAGGGAAAAAGCTGCAGCATACAGCCAGTTCCCAGGAGCAAAAGTCCTCCCCCGCTTCCTCTAAGTCCACAGCATGACGCTGGGGCTCCACAGGCGGAGCCAGGTACGGTGGGGGCCCGTCTCAAAAATTTCAGCAATCAGTGGGCTCGCTCACGGGTGGATCCCTGGATCCTTCAAGTAGTATCTCAGGGGTACAAACTGGAATTTGAGACGTCTCCCCCCCCGCCGTTTCCTCAAATCTGCCTTGCCAACCACTCCCTCAGGCAGGGCGGCAGTGTTACAGGCAATTCAAAAGCTGTATTCACAACAAGTGATAGTAAAGGTGCCCCTACGTCAACAAGGAAGGGGTTACTATTCCACAATGTTTGTGGTACCGAAACCGGGCGGTTCGGTGAGACCCATTTTAAATTTGAAATTCTTGAACACGTATATAAAAAAATTCAAGTTCAAGATGGAATCGCTCAGGGCGGTTATTGCAAGCCTGGACGAGGGGGATTACATGGTATCGCTGGACATCAAGGATGCTTACCTACATGTCCCCATTTACCATCCTCACCAGGAGTACCTCAGGTTTGTGGTACAAGATTGTCATTACCAATTCCAGACGTTGCCGTTCGGTCTCTCCACGGCTCCGAGGGTCTTTACCAAGGTAATGGCGGAAATTATGATACTCCTTCGAAGGAAGGGAGTTTTAATTATCCCGTACTTGGACGATCTCCTGATAAAGGCGAGGTCCAGAGAGCAGTTGTTGGTAGGGGTAGCACTATCTCGGGAAGTGCTACAACAGCACGGCTGGATTCTAAACATTCCAAAGTCACAGCTGGTCCCTACGACATGCCTGCTGTTCCTAGGGATGGTTCTGGACACAGAACAGAGAAAGTGTTTTTCCCGGAGGAAAAGGCCAAGGAGCTGTCATCTCTAGTCAGAGGCCTCCTAAAACCAAAACAGGTGTCGGTGCATCACTGCACGCGGATCCTGGGAAAAATGGTAGCTTCCTACGAAGCGATTCCATTCGGCAGGTTTCATGCAAGAACCTTTCAGTGGGACCTGTTGGACAAGTGGTCCGGATCGCATCTTCAGATGCTTCGTCTGATAACCCTGTCTCCAAGGACAAGGGTGTCTCTGCTGTAGTGGCTGCAGAGTGCTCATCTTCAAGAGGGCCACAGATTCGGCATTCAGGACTGGGTCCTGGTGACCACGGATGCCAGCCTTCGAGGCTGGGGAGCAGTCACACAGGGAAGAAACTTCCAAGGACTATGGTCAAGTCAGGAGACTTCCCTGCACATAAATATTCTGGAACTAAGGGCCATTTACAATGCCCTAAGTCAGGCAAAACCCCTGCTTCAAAACCAGCCGGTACTGATCCAGTCAGACAGCAGGACGGCGATGACAGAAGCCACAAGGATTCTCCGATGGGCGGAAAATCACGTGTTAGCACTGTCAGCAGTGTTCATTCCGGGAGTGGACAACTGGGAAGCAGACTTCCTCAGCAGGCACGACCTCCACCCGGGAGAGTGGGGACTTCATCCAGAAGTCTTTCAAATGATTGTAAACCATTGGGAAAAACCACAGGTGGACATGATGGCGTCCCGCCTAAACAAAAAGCTAGAAAAATATTGCGCCAGGTCGAGAGACCCGCAGGCGATATCTGTGGACGCTCTGGTAACACCGTGGGTGTACCGATCGGTTTATGTGTTCCCTCCTCTTCCTCTCATACCAAAGGTACTGAGGATAATAAGGAGAAGAGGAGTAAGAACTATACTCATTGTTCCGGATTGGCCAAGAAGAGCGTGGTATCCGGAACTTCAAGAAATGATGTCAGAGGACCCATGGCCTCTACCGCTCAGACAAGACCTGCTGCAGCAGGGGCCCTGTCTGTTCCAAGACTTACCGCGGCTGCGTTTGACGGCATGGCGGTTGAACACCGGATCCTGAAGGAAAAGGGCAATTCGGAGGAAGTCATTCCTACGCTGATTAAAGCTAGGAAAGAAGTAACCGCAAACCATTATCACCGCATATGGCGAAAATATGTTGCGTGGTGTGAGGCCAGGAAGGCTCCAACGGAAGAATTTCAGCTGGGCCGGTTCCTGCACTTCCTACAGTCAGGGGTGACTATGGGCCTTAAATTGGGTTCCATTAAGGTCCAGATTTCGGCTCTATCGATTTTCTTCTAGAGAGAATTGGCTTCACTACCTGAAGTTCAGACTTTTGTTAAGGGAGTGCTGCATATTCAGCCCCCTTTTGTGCCTCCAGTGGCACCTTGGGATCTCAACGTGGTGTTGGATTTCCTAAAGTCACATTGGTTTGAGCCACTGAAAACCGTGGATTTGAAATATCTCACGTGGAAAGTGGTCATGTTGTTGGCCTTGGCTTCGGCCAGGCGTGTTTCAGAATTGGCGGCTTTGTCATGTAAAAGCCCTTATCTGATTTTCCATATGGATAGGGCAGAATTGAGGACTCGTCCCCAGTTTCTCCCCAAAGTGGTATCAGCTTTTCATCTGAACCAACCTATCGTGGTGCCTGCGGCTACAAATGACTTGGAGGCTTCCAAGTTGTTGGATGTAGTCAGGGCCCTAAAAATTTATGTTTCCAGGACAGCTGGAGTCAGGAAGACTGACTCGCTCTTTATCCTGTATGCGCCCAACAAGTTGGGTGCACCTGCTTCTAAGCAGACTATTGCTCGCTGGATCTGTAGTACGATTCAGCTTGCACATTCTGCGGCTGGACTGCCGCATCCTAAATCAGTAAAAGCCCATTCCACAAGGAAAGTGGGCTCTTCTTGGGCGGCTGCCCGAGGGGTCTCGGCTCTTCAACTTTGCCGAGCAGCAACTTGGTCAGGGGCAAACACGTTTGAAAAATTCTACAAATTTGATACCCTGGCTGAGGAGGACCTTGAGTTCTCTCATTCGGTGCTGCAGAGTCATCCGCACTCTCCCGCCCGTTTGGGAGCTTTGGTATAATCCCCATGGTCCTTACGGAGTCCCCAGCATCCACTTAGGACTTTAGAGAAAATAAGAATTTACTCACCGTTAATTCTATTTCTCATAGTCCGTAGTGGATGCTGGGCGCCCATCCCAAGTGCGGATTGTCTGCAATACTTGTATATAGTTATTGCTTAACTTAAGGGTTATTGTTGAGCTATCTGTTGAGAGGCTCAGTTGTTATCATGCTGTTAACTGGGTATTGTATCACGAGTTATACGGTGTGATTGGTGTGGCCGGTATGAGTCTTACCCGGGATTCAAAATCCTTCCTAATTGTGTCAGCTCTTCCGGGCACAGTATCCTAACTGAAGTCTGGAGGAGGGTCTTAGTGGGAGGAGCCAGTGCACACCAGTAGTCTAAAAGCTTTCTTTATATTTGTGCCCAGTCTCCTGCGGAGCCGCTAATCCCCATGGTCCTTACGGAGTCCCCAGCATCCACTACGGACTATGAGAAATAGAATTACCGGTGAGTAAATTCTTATTTCTCTGACGTCCTAGTGGATGCTGGGAACTCCGAAAGGACCATGGGGAATAGCGGGCTCCGAAGGAGGCTGGGCACTCTAGAAAGATTTATGACTACCTGGTGTGCACTGGCTCCTCCCACTATGACCCTCCTCCAAGCCTCAGTTAGATCTTGTGCCCGGCCGAGGTTGGATGCACACTAGGGGCTCTCCTGAGCCTCTAGAAAGAAAGTATAGAATTGGGTTTTTTATTTTCAGTGAGACCTGCTGGCAACAGGCTCACTGCAGCGAGGGACTAAGGGGAGAAGAAGCGAACTCGCCTGCTTGCAGCCGGATTGGGCTTCTTAGGCTACTGGACACCATTAGCTCCAGAGGGATCGACCGCAGGCCCAGTCCTTGGTGTTCGGTCCCGGAGCCGCGCCGCCGTCCCCCTTACAGAGCCAGAAGCAAGAAGAGGTCCGGAAAATCGGCGGCAGAAGACATCAGTCTTCACCAAGGTAGCGCACAGCACTGCAGCTGTGCGCCATTGCTCCTCATACACACTTCACACTCCGGTCACTGAGGGTGCAGGGCGCTTGAGGGGGGCGCCCTGAGCAGCAATAAAAACACCTTGGCTGGCAAAAATACCACAATATATAGCCCCAGAGGCTATATATGTGGTAAATACCCCTGCCAGAATCCAGAAAAAAGCGGGAGAATAGGCCGCGGAAAAGGGGCGGAGCTATCTCCCTCAGACACACTGGCGCCATTTTCTCTTCACAGTGCAGCTGGAAGAAAGCTCCCCAGGCTCTCCCCTGTAGTTTTCAGGCTCAAAGGGTTAAAAAGAGAGGGGGGGCACTACATTTAGGCGCAATATTGTATATACAAGCAGCTATGGGGGAAAATTCACTCAGTTATAGTGTTAATCCCCACATTATTTAGCGCTCTGGTGTGTGCTGGCATACTCTCTCTCTGTCTCCCCAAAGGGCTTTGTGGGGTCCTGTCCTCAGTCAGAGCATTCCCTGTGTGTGTGCGGTGTGTCGGTACGGCTTTATCGACATGTTTGAGGAGGAGGCTTATATAGTGACGGAGCAGATGCCGATAAATGTGATGTCGCCCCTGTGGGGCCGACACCAGAGTGGATGGTTAGGTGAAAGGTATTAACCGACAGTGTCAACTCCTTACATAAAAGGGTGGATGACGTAACAGCTGTCGGACAGCCGGCTTCTCAGCCCGCGCCTGCCCAGGCGTCTCAAAGGCCATCAGGGGCTCAAAAACGCCCGCTCATTCAGATGGCAGACACAGATGTCGACACGGAGTCTGACTCCAGTGTCGACAGGGTTGAGACATATACACAATCCACTAGGAACATCCGTGACTTGATCCCGGCAATAAAAAATGTGTTACACATTTCTGACATTAACCTCTAAAAATGGGTTTTTATGTTTGGGGAGAAAAAGCAGGCAGTGTTTTGTTCCCCCATCAGATGAATGAATGAAGTGTGTGAAAAGCGTGGGTTCCCCCTGATAAGAAACTGGTAATTTCTAAAAAGTTACTGATGGCGTACCTTTTCCCGCCAGAGGATAAGTTACGCTGGGAGATATCCCCTAGGGTGGATAAGGCGCTCACACGGTTGTCAAAATAGGTGGCACTGCCGTTTTAGGAACGGCCACTTTGAAGGTACCTGTTGATAAAAAGCAGGAGGCTATCCTGAAGTCTGTATTTACACACTCAGGTACTAGACTGAAACCTGCAGAGCGTGCTGCTGCAGCGTGGTCGGTGACCCTGTCAAACATACTAGTTTGCTAACATGAGAACATATTAAAGACGTCGTCTTATATATGAGGGATGCACAGAGGGATATTTTGCCGGCTGGCATCCAAAATGAATGTAATGTCCATTCTGTCAGGAGGGTATTAGAGACCTGTCACTGGACAGGTGATGCTGACTTTAAAAGGCGCATAGAGATTCTGCCTTATAAGGGTGAGGAATTATTTGGGGATGGTCTCTGGGACCTCGTATCCGCAGCAACAGCTGGGAAGAAATATTTTTACCTCAGTTTTCCTCACAGACTAAGAAAGCACTGTATTATCAGGTACAGTCCTTTCGGCTTCAGAAAAGCAAGCGGGTCAAAGGCGCTTCCTTTCTGTACAGAGACAAGGGAAGAGGGAAAAAGCTGCACCAGTCAGCCTGTTCCCAGAATCATAATTCTTCTCTCGCTTCCTCTGAGTCCACAGCATGACGCGGGGGCTCCACAGGTGTAGCCAGGTACGGTGGGGGGCCGTCTCAAAAATTTCAGCGATCAGTGGGCTCGCTCACAGGTGGATCCCTGTTTCATTCAAGTAGTATTTCAGGGGTACAAGCTGGAATTCGAGATGTCTTCCCCCCGCCGTTTCCTCAAATATGCCTTGTTGACAACTCCCTCAGGCAGGGAGGCTGTGCTAGAGGCAATTAATAAGCTGTATTCCCATCAGGTAATACTTAAGGTGCCCCTACTTCAACAAGGACGGGGTTACTATTCCACACGGTTTGGGGTACCGAAACCGCATGGTTCGGTGTGACCCTTTTTTATATTTAAAATCCTTGAACACATACATAAAAAAATTCAAGTTCAAGATGGAATCGCTCAGGGCGGTTATTGCAAGCAAGGACGAGGGGGATTACATGGTATCCCGGGACATCAAGGATGCTTACCTGCATGTCCCCATTTACTATCCTCGCCAGGAGTACCTCAGATTTGTGGTACAGGATTCCCATTACCAAGTCCAGACTCTGCCGTTTGGACTGTACATGGCACCGAGGGTGTTACCAAGGTAATGGCCGGAATGATGATACTCCTTCGAAAAAGGGGAGTTTTTAATGATCCCGTACTTGGACAATCTCCTTATAAGGGCAAGGTCCAAGGAGCAGTTGCTAGTCGGGGTAGCACTATTTTGGAAAGTGCTACAACAGCACGGTTGGATTCTAAACAGTCCAAAGACACAGCTGTTTCCTACGACACGTCTACTGTTCCTGGGGATGGTTCTGGACACAGACCAGAAATAAGTGTTTCTCCCGGAGGAGAAAGCCAAGGAGCTGTCATCTCTAGTCAGAGACCTCCTGAAGCCAAAACAGTTATCGGTGCATCATTGCACGCGAGTCCTGGGAAAAATGATAGCTTCCTACGAAGCAATCCCATTCGGCAGGTTCCATGCAAGAACTTTTCAGGGGGACCTGTTAGACAAGTGGTACGGATCACATCTTCAGATGCATCGGCTGATAACCCTGTCTCCAAGGACCAGGGTATCTCTACTGTAGTGGCTGCAGAGTGCCCATCTTCAAGTGGGCCGCAGGTTCGACATACAGGACTAGGTCCTAGTGACCATGGATGCCAGCCTTTGAGGCTGGGGGGCAGTCATACAGGGAAGAAGCTTCCAGGGACTTTGGTCAAGTCAGGTGACTTCCCTACATAAATATTCTGGAACTGAGGGCCATTTACAATGCCCTGAGTCAGCCAAGGCCTCTGCTTCAAAACCGGCCGGTCCTGATCCAATCAGACAACATCACGGCAGTCGCCCATGTAAACCAACAGGGCGGCACAAGAAGCAGGATGGCGATGGCAGAAGCCACAAGGATTCTCCGATGGGCGGAAAATCATGTGTTAGCACTGTCAGCAGTGTGCATTCCCGGAGTGGACAACTGGGAAGCAGATCTTCTCAGCAGACACGACTTCCACCCGAGAGAGTGGGGACTTCATCCAGAAGTCTTCCAAAGGATTGTACACCATTGGGAAAGGCCACAGGTGGACATGAAGGCGTCCCGCCTCAACAAAAAGCTATAAAAGATATTGCGCAAGGTCAAGGGACCTTCAGGCGATAGCTGTGGACGCTCTGGTAACACCGTGGGTGTACCAGTCGGTTTATGTGTTCCCCCCTCTGCCTCTCATACCAAAGGTACTGAGAATAATAAGAAGGCGAGGAGTAAGAACGATACTCGTGGTTCCGGATTGGCCAAGAAGAGCCTGGTACCCAGAACTTCAAGAAATTATATCAGAGGACCCATGGCCTCTGCCGCTCAGACAGGACCTGCTGCAGCAGGGGCCCTGTCTGTTCCAAGACTTACCGCGGCTACGTTTTGATGGCATGGCGGTTGAACGCCGGATCCTAAAGGAAAAGGTCATTCCTACGCTGATTCAAGCCAGGAAAGATGTAACTGCAAAACATTATCACCGCATATGGCGGAAATATGTTGCTTGGTGTGAGGCCACAAAAGGCCCCAACAGAGGAATTTCAACTAGGTCGATTTCTGCATTTCCTACAAGTAGGAGTGTCTATGGGCCTAAAATTAGGCTCCATTAAGATACAGATCTCGGCTCTGTCGATTTTCTTCCAGAAAGAATTAGCTTCAGTACCTGAAGTTCAGACATTGTAAAAGGAGTGCTGCATATTCAGCCCCCGGTTGTGCCTCCAGTGGCACCTTGGGATCTCAACGTGGTGTTGAGTTTCTTAAAATCACATTGGTTTGAACCACTAAAAACCGTGGATCTAAAATATCTCACGCGGAAAGTGGTCATGTTATTGGCCTTGGTTTCGGCCAGGCGTGTATCAGAATTGGCGGCTTTGTCATATAAAAGTCCTTATCTGATTTTCCATATGGATAGTGCAGAATTGAGGACTCGTCCCCAGTTTCTCCCTAAGGTGGTATCAGTTTTTCACTTGAACCTACCTATTGTGGTGCCTGCGGCTACTAGGGACTTGGTGGATTCCAAGTTACTGGACGTAGTCAGGGCCTTGGAAAATTATGTTTCCAGGACGGCTAGAGTCAAGAAAATTGACTCGCTATTTATCCTGTATGCACCCAACAGGCTGGGTGCTCCTGCTTCTAAGCAGACTATCGCTCGCTGGATCTGTGACACGATTCAGCAGGCGCATTCTGCGGCTGGACTGCCGCATCCTAAATCAGTGAAAGCCCATTCCACAGGGAAGGTGGGCTCATCTTGGGCGGCTGCCCGAGGGGTCTCGGCTTTACAACTTTGCCGAGCTGTTACTTGGTCAGGGGCAAACACGTTTGCAAAATTCTACAAATTTGATACCCTGGCTGAGGAGGACCTTGAGTTCTCTCATTCGGTGCTGCAGAGTCAACCGCACTCTCCCGCCCGTTTGGGAGCTTTGGTATAATCCCCATGGTCCTTTCGGAGTTCCCAGCATCCACTAGGACGTCAGAGAAAATAAGAATTTACTTAGATTTTACTCACCGGTAAATCTATTTCTCGTAGTCCGTAGTGGATGCTGGGCGCCCATCCCAAGTGCGGATTGTCTGCAATACTTGTAAATAGTTATTGCTAACTAAAGGGTTATTGTTGAGCCATCTGTTGAGAGGCTCAGTTGTTTTCATACTGTCAAACTGGATATAGTATCACGAGTTGTACGGTGTGATTGGTGTGGCTGGTATGAGTCTTACCCGGGATTCAAAATCCTTCCTTATTATGTCAGCTCGTCCGGGCACAGTGTCCTAACTGAGGCTTGGAGGAGGGTCATAGTGGGAGGAGCCAGTGCACACCAGGTAGTCATAAATCTTTCTAGAGTGCCCAGCCTCCTTCGGAGCCCGCTATTCCCCATGGTCCTTTCGGAGTTCCCAGCATCCACTACGGACTACGAGAAATAGATTTACCGGTGAGTAAAATCTTATTTTTTATCCTCTCCATCCATTTTGTACGGAAGTCCTCTCTTCACTCGTGTAGCAGCTTAAAACCTAGACTCCATTGCCTAGCTGAAAACAAGTATACATATTTTGTTTTTCTTGTAAAGTTGGAATGCAAGGTCTGGAAGTTTTAGAGATGATTTCTCAATTGTAGTTTGCCTTTTATTTGCATTTTGCCATTCTAATAATTGTGTAACATGGTCCTATTGTCTAGGCTCTGCATTCTCTGAAGATGGAGAGTATTTTGCCTATGGTTTAAGTAGCAGTGGCTCTGACTGGGTAACAGTCAAGTTTATGAAAGTCTGCAACCAGGAGGAGCTCTCAGATGTTCTAGAAAGAGTGAAGTTCAGCTGCATGTCTTGGACCCATGATGGCGTTGGGATGTTTTACAACTGTTATCCAAAACAGGAGGGCAAAAGTGATGGTGAGTTACCACCAGAGAAGCCATTTAATGTGCCTTGTGTAGAGATTGTGTTGCAATTCATTGAATGCATTGGTGTTTATTGCCCTAGCACCACTGGGGCACTTTATCCTGCTTAGCTGCATAATGAATAAAATGTCTGCCTTATTACATTTTTGAGTGTGTTTGTCTTTTTGTTGTACAGTGAGTTTTAAATGGTCATAGTAATGGTTATTTTAAAACAAAAAAAAATGTACAGAGCCCCATCTGAACATGATATCACTATAATAAAAACCCATACAAGTTAATAAAAGCAGTTGGACTTTACGTTGAAAAGATAACACTTTTACCGGGGACAATAATATTGTAAACTCTTATTTAGCATTTTAATTTATTCAACATTCTATTTTTATTTGCAATGTTTTATTTCAATAGGTACCGAGACATCCACTAATCTGCACCAGAAGCTTTTTTATCATGTCCTGGGAACAGACCAGTCACAGGATGTGTTGTGTGCAGAATTTCCAGATGAACCCAAATGGATGGGAGGTGCTGAGGTGAGAGAGTGTTTTATTACTGTGGAAGAAACTGGTTCTAATCATAGCAGCTAATGTACTGGTTGAGATTATGTTTGTATTATTGAGGGTTGTAAAAGAACGATATCTTGCAGAAAAAATAAGGATAGTTTCAATTTAATGAGGAAGCCGTCAGAGCACTTTCCGAGTGGCTTCAGCATGTTCACTACATAAGGCAGATTCTGCTTGCAGCTTATAGCCGTAAAGACGCACAATGCCATCTACCAACACTGTGTACATATCGGAGCATTTTCCCAAAGGGGACTACATCCTTTTCTGATTAGTCTTCTTCAGAACCAGCAGTGGATTATCATAAACAAGACCAGAAACAATCCAGTACTTGCCTAAAATGGACCAGGTTATGCGCTTTTTGATAATTTAAACACCCTGGGGCACTTTTATCAACGAGTGCTAAAATGGCGATAATCCATACCAAGTCACATCTGTATGTCTTAACACAATAAAATGATGACATTGGTTTATATTTTAATCAAAACACTAAAGCTTGCAGCCCACTATCAAAGTTTCTCTTTTTTTGTGGGACCTCTTCTATGCTTTAGACCTTATCGTTAAAATCATATGCACTGACCTCTCGGTTATCCATCCAGCCTATTGAAGGTTATTTGACTATGGGTCAAAACAAACCAAAAACAATGCATTTGTCAGATTTCGGACTCCTTACCTGAAAGGGGATTGTGATTGCACTTGCGCATGTTTGATGTCTAAAGCATCAGTGTGAACATCGGTCTAGCAAGAAAGAAGGATCCTTTGGGTTGCAAGATTAAATGTTCTTATCAAAATATATGTAACGCATTTACATTTTGATAGTTGTTTATAGAGATTTGCAGTGGTACGTGACCACTTAGAAATATTTAAACATAGAATTTGACACCAGATAAGAATCACTTGGCCCATCTAATCCACCCCTCATATGCTTATGTCCAAAATCACCCAAAACAACAATTACAGGTCGGGTAGCCGTTATCCGGATACCCGAAAACTGAAATAGTCTGAAAACCCTAATAATTTTGGTCTGTAGTGATGTCATGATGCGGCCGTGTATCATGACATCACTGGAATCCATGGCCAATCACAGACAGGTGGGTTAGTCCTCCTGCCAGGACCCGCCGCGGACACGTCTGACCCCCCTCCCCACGCTGAAGTGCTGGTCTAGCCGGAATTCCCACCAAAACGCTCTGGATCCGCCGCGGACTCCCGGGGCCCATCCGGGTAACAGATTTTTACCTGCAGTAAAATACACTACACTATAATAGGCAAAAAAATACTTTGCCTTTTTATCCTACAGTTATGCTGCACTCTTTTGCTAATTTATCATTCGGTTTGGTGTCATCAAAGCTTTACTTTATTAACAAATTTATTGCAAAAGTAATATGTAATTTTACTTAATGTGTATACTACTTTATTTGTCCAGCAGATGGAGCTTACATACTGGCTCTGCTTGTTATGAATTTTGTAGTTTGCTACTCTTGTGTCCATAGCTACAATTTATGCTGACTTCTCTTTTTTTATTATACTGATTTATCATATTTTGTAGACAGTCATTTTATTATTTTACTTGCTATTTGGTTTTTATTCTTCACTAAATTGTTTGCCGTTTAGATGCCAGATTGTAATGTTGCGGGACAGATACAATGTAGATATTTGTTATCAGTGCACAAAAAACAAACGCTAACTTCGAAAAAGGCAAATGTCAGTATTTTATGCAGTAAATAATCCACTACAGATGCCAGAGGCGGAACTACCGCCAGTGCAACCAGTGCGTTGCACTGGGGCCCGTCTCTGTCCAGGGGCCCAAAGCATGTAATGAGTCAAACGGACTCATTACATGCCGCTGCGGGCAACCACTGCCCGCAGCACACAGCCGCCCAGAGAGGAGAGGAGCGCACTGCAGCGGCACGGGGGAGAAGGAGGAAGAGGGAGGTGGAGGAGGGAGCTGCAGCAGCGCTTTACTACTGGTGGAGGCGCTGCTGCTGCTGTCCCTCTGCTACACTATAGACTGTCTTCCGAGAACAGCCTATAGTGAAGCAGAGGGGCAGCAGCAGCAGCGCCTCAATCAGTAGTAAATCGCTGCTGTGGCTCCCTCCTCCACCTTCCTCCTCCTCCTGCCCGGGAATCGTGACCAGAAGCTGCACCGAGGAGCCTGAGCCAGCGGAGAGGGTAAGTATAATTCTTTCTTTCTTTCTTTCTTTCTTTCTTTCTTTCTTTCTTTTTTTCTTTCTTTCTTTCTTTCTTTCTTTCTTTCTTTCTTTCTTTCTTTCTTTCTTTCTTTCTTTCTTTCTTTCTTTCTTTCTTTCTTTCTTTCTTTCTTTCTTTCTTTCTTTCTTTCTTTCTTTCTTCTGCCACAATGTGTAAAAATGGGGAATCTGCCTGCCGCAATGTGTAAAAATGGGGAATCTGCCTGCCGCAATGTGTAAAAATGGGGAATCTGCCTGCCGCAATGTGTAAAAAGGGGGAATCTGCCTGCCGCAATGTGTAAAAAGGGGGAATCTGCCTGATGTAATGTGTAAAAAGGGGGAATCTTTGCCGTAATGTGTAAAAGGGGAAATCTGCCTGACGCAATGTGTAAAAAGGGGATGCTGTCTGCCGTTATGTGTAAAAAGGGGATGCTGTCTGCCGTTATGTGTAAAAAGTGTACGCTGTCTGCCGCTATGTTTAACAAGGGCACGCTATCTGCCGTTATGTGTAAAAAGTGCACGCTGTCTGCCGCTATGTGTAACAAGGGCACGCTGTCTGCCGTAATGTGTAAAAAGGGGGACGCTGTCTGCCGTAATGTGTAAAAAGGGGGACGCTGTCTGCCGTAATGTGTAAAAAGGGGACGCTGTCTGCCGTAATGTGTAAAAAGGGGACGCTGTCTGCCGTAATGTGTAAAAAGAGGAATCTGTCCGCCGTAAGGTGTAGTGGTGCTACTGTGCGGTGTAATTTGAATAATGGAGACTACTGTGCACCGTTTTATGAATTGGTATTATTTTGTGGCCACACCCCTTCCCCACGAAGCCACGCCACTATGTATTTTTGTGCGCGCCTAGATTCCCCCTTTTTACACATTATGGCAAAGATTCCCCCTTTTTACACATTACATCAGGCAGATTCCCCCTTTTTACACATTGCGGCAGGCAGATTCCCCATTTTTACACCATTTAACTACGGTGCGCACTGCCCCTGTTTTGCATGCAGGGGTGGGGCTCCGATGCCGTTTCTTGCACACAGTGCTAAAATGTCTAGTTACGGCACTGTTGCTAGGTATCCATTTCTCTGGCCCTGAGCAGGTCCCCCTCACAAGATCCTCTCCAGGGGTGAGGGGGTGGACTTGGATGGGATGGGTGGGGGCCCCAAAGCATTTTGTCGCACCTGGGCCCACCGCTCGCTAGTTCCGCCACTGACAGATGCTATTGCTTCACTCTGTAATATACCCTACTGCAGGGGTGGCCAACCAGTCAGAGACAAAGAGCCAAGAAATCTTGTTAGGTACATCAAAGAGCCGACTTGGAGCCGAAGGCGCACTTGCAAAAATGGGGTGTGACCTCGTGCCTGCTATGCCACGCCCCTGGTATAAAACACATTGAAAAAGCCAGATCCAACATAAAATACAATGAAAAAGCCACTTCTACATCAAATAATTGAAAAAGCCAGATCCGCATAAAATATATTGAAAAGCCAGATTCACATAATATACTTCACTTCCCCCATGTGTCACTCCAGCCAGCTCCCCCGTGTGTATTTGGCTCCCTCAGTTCTCAGTCTACGTAGTGCTGCTGCATGTCTGGCTGGAGTGCAGCGGTTTACAGATCTCTTGTGGTCACGTGACTTTGAGTGTTGGGAGCCACATTTGAATGAAGAAAGAGCCACATGTGGCTCAAGAGCCACGCGTTGGCCACCACTGCCCTACTGTATATTTTACGAGATACTGTATAGTCATATTGTTGACCATTACCATGTAAACAGGAAAAAGGTCAAAAACATAATACCCGATATTATGTTTACGTGGTTAAATGTCGACATGTGCAAAATGTAGATATGGTCAAAATGTCAACAATCTAAATTTTAGGGGTGGGGGTTAGGCTTAAAATTGGGTGATAACATTACGTACCAGTCAACATCTTGTCTGTGTCAACATTATAAACATATTGAAAATTTGTCTGCCGATATTTTAAACCAGGGATGGGGAACCTTCGGCCCTCCAGCTGTTGTTAAACTACACATACCAGCATGCCTTGCTACAGTTTTGCTATTTGGCCATGCTAAAACTTTTGCAGGGCATGCTGGGATGTGTAGTTCAACAACAGCTGGAGGGCCGAAGGTTCCCCATCTCTGTTTTAAATGCATCTACATAATGCCATAAATGTCTCTCTTTAAATCCTTCAATACGTACTAGTCACTCGTTGCTCGACTCGAGAAAAAAAAATGTGCGCCCCCCACTCAATGCTTTTTCTATGGGAAAAGACACTTTGATGCGTTATTTCTTAACAACTTGACGACTTCTCATTATTCTACCACCGTATTGCGCATCTATATCTCACACCCTATCGAATGACACCTGATCCATCATAATCAGGGTGTCATTTCGGAGTAGTTGCTCTCACAAAAAGATTGCCTAACTCATAGGTTCCCAAACGCAGTCCTCAAGGCACCCCAACAGTCCAGGTTTTAGGTATATCCATGGCTCAGCACAGATGGTTAAATCAAATTGACTAAGGTGCTAATTAAGTCACCTGTGACCAAGCATGGGTACATTTAAAACCTGGACTGTTGGGGTGCCTTGAGGACCGCGTTTGGGAACCTCTGGCCTAACTGATTAAATATACAGATTGTGTGTAATTCAGTGTGTGTTTATTTCATGGAAGCTCCAGTGCTGCATCTAGTTATTGCATTCATACGAGGTGTTATGATAGAATAATGCCGTTTTTGTCAGACTGATGTTATCCATTGTAAGGATTTCCAGTGGTTGAGGCACTTGTGAAGATGAATGTACGTATAATTGCCCTATCCCAATTTATGTCCTCTGGGAATACCTGCATCAAGCTTGACCTAGTACTAAAGCCAGCAATTCTGTATCCAGATCAGGGACCCCGAGGCACTGGAATAACTTGTAGGGAATAAAATAAGAATGATCCTCTTCTGCTTGCTCCACATTCCCAGTATTTTCCGTAGCATGCAACATTCATAGCTTCTTATGAAATCTTCAGATATATGCTACCTATCTCTGTCATCAGACAGATAAAAAGGCTGCTCACTCAAGGGAGGTTGGAAATATCATTCATGTTCAGACATT
Source organism: Pseudophryne corroboree (assembly GCF_028390025.1). NCBI lineage: Eukaryota > Metazoa > Chordata > Amphibia > Anura > Myobatrachidae > Pseudophryne > Pseudophryne corroboree. Next base: position 479,103,634 of record NC_086447.1, on the reverse strand, counting down.
GCCTATGAAATCATAATAAAAATAGTTATATATTTCTTGTGAAATGTAAATTGGATTTCTAGGCGCTTGCATTTACTTCAATAGAACGAATAAGTATATATATTTTTTTTAGATTATTTTTTTTTTAAATGTGTTAAACCACATTACCTTACTCGTTGTTTTTGTATGCTGAGCGTTCATTTTCATACTATTTTGCATGAAAATAAACATTGCCTGCATGTCTTTAATGACCAGTGAAGCTAAACCTTTTGTGTGTTCAGTTAAATATCTACAACTTGACAGTTGGTGAAGTCCAAGCTATTTGCATACATTCACACTTTTGAAGAAATGTATGTGTGTGTTTATATACTGTACGCAGTATAATATATATATTCCATTTTTAATATTGCTACTATTTGGGGGGTATCCAATTACCCGCAGTACTTCATACAATGATATTGCCCGGGGCTATCCTATTAGCCCAGATAAACCTGCACGAGCTGCGGCTTATTGGGCTTTTCTGTACTGTGCTGGTTCCTGACACCTCCCGGTGTAGCGCTCCACCTCTGACTACCCTTGGTCACATGACTGCTCCATGTTCATGTGACCACTGTCGGGGGCAGGCGAAGAGGGGGGGTGTGGGTCACGGCGCTTCACTGCCGCGGGGCCCAGCACTGTGTGCTGGCTCCTAGGCTGCGGCGCTCTCCCTGCAGTCCCAGCCTGCTGCTACTGTGGTGGCATGGGACATTGCAGGTCGTCGCAGCTATCTGGGATTTTGTTTTACCCGCCTGAGGCAGGCGAAACCCAATCCTTGGATACAGCATTGTTTCTACTGAAAACACACAGGTTTCACTGAACCTGTGTGTTTTTGGGAGGAAAGCTATTTTCTCTAACGTCCTAGAGGATGCTGGGGACTCCGTAAGGACCATGGGGATAGACGGGCTCCGCAGGAGACATGGGCACTTTAAGAAAGAATTTAGTTCCTTGTGTGCACTGGCTCCTCCCTCTATGCCCCTCCTCCAGACCTCAGTTTGATACGGTGCCCAGAGTAGCTGGGTGCTTTTCAGTGAGCTCTCCTGAGTTTACTGATAGAAAGTATTTTGTTAGGTTTTTTATTTTCAGGGAGCACTGCTGGCAACAGACTCCCTGCATCGAGGGACTGAGGGGAGAGAAGCAGCCCTACTCTCTGAAGCTAGGTCCTGCTTCTTAGGCTACTGGACACCATTAGCTCCAGAGGGATTGGTACGCAGGATCTCACCCTCGCCGTCCGTCCCAGAGCCGCGCCGCCGTCCCCCTCGCAGAGCCGGAAGACAGAAGCCGGGTGAGTATGAGAAGAAAAGAAGACATCACAGGCGGCAGAAGACTTCATGATCTTCACTAGAGGTAACGCACAGCACTGCAGTTGTGCGCCATTGCTCCACACACCTCACATACTCCGGTCACTGTAAGGGCGCAGGGGGGGGGGGGGGGGGGGGCGCCGCCGCGCCCTTGGCAGCATTTGGGACCTCATATTGGCAAAAAGAACACGTATATACAGCTAGGCACTGTATATATGTATGAGCCCCCGCCAAAATTACTGTTTAAGCGGGACAGAAGGGCTTCTCCCTCAGCACTCACCAGCGCCATTTTTTCTCCACAGCACCGCTGAGAGGAAGCTCCCCGGGCTCTCCCCTGCTGATACACGGTAGAAGAGGGTTGAAAAGAGAGGGGGGGCACATAATTAGGCGCAAAAACTATAACATACAGCAGCTACCTGGTTAACATTAAGTTACTGTGTTATTCCTGGGATATTATAGCGCTGGGGTGTGTGCTGGCATTCTCTCACTCTGTCTCTCCAAAGGGCCTGGTGGGGGAACTGTCTTCAGAAAGGACATTACCTGTGTGTGTGTCGACATGTCTGATGAGGAAGGCTATGTGGGAGAGGAGCGCCGACACCTGATTGGATGGATATGTGGAAGGTTTTAAATGATAATGTTAATTCCTTGCATAAAAGATTTGACAAGGCTGATGCTTTGGGGCAGTCAGGGTCTCAACCCATGCCTGACCCTATGTCGCAGGGACCGTCAGGGTCTCATAAGCGCCCACTATCCCAAATTGTTGACACAGATACCGACATGGATTCTGACTCCAGTGTCGATTACGATGATGCAAAGTTACAACCAAAATTGGCTAAATCCCTTCGATATATGATTATAGCAATAAAGGATGTTTTGCACATCACAGAGGAAATCCCTGTCCCTGACACGAGGGTGTATATGTATAAGGGAAAGAAGCCTGAGGTAACTTTTCCCCCCTCACACGAACTGAATGAGTTATGTGAAAAAGCTTGGGAATCTCCAGATAAGAAAATGCAGATTTCCAAACGGATTCTTATGGCGTATCCTTTCCCGCCAACGGATAGGTTACGATGGGAATCCTCCCCTAGGGTGGACAAAGCTTTAACACGCTTATCCAAAAAGGTAGCCCTGCCGTCCCAGGACACGGCTACCCTCAAAGATGCTGCTGATCGCAAACAGGAGGTTACCCTGAAGACATTCGGGTACCTTACTAAGACCGGCAATTGCGTCGGCCTGGGTGTGTAGTGCTGTAGCGGCATGGACGGATAACTTATCTGAGGAATTGGATATTCTAGATAAGGATACTGTATTATTGACCCTGGGGCATATAAAAGACGCTGTCCTATATATGAGAGATGCTCAAAGAGACATTAGTCTACTGGGCTCTAGAATAAACGCTATGTCGATTTCTGCCAGAAGGGTCCTGTGGACTCGGCAATGGACAGGTGATGCCGACTCAAAAAGGCATATGGAGGTTTTACCTTACAAGGGTGAGGAATTGTTCGGGGAAGGTCTCTCGTACCTGGTCTCCACAGCTACAGCTGGAAAGTCAAATTTTTTGCCTTATGTTCCCTCACAGCCTAAGAGAGCACCGCATTATCAAATGCAGTCCTTTCGTTCACAAAGAAACAAGAAAGTCCGAGGTGCGTCCTTTCTTGCCAGAGGTAGGGGCAGAGGAAAGAAGCTGCACAACGCAGCTAGTTCCCAGGAACAGAAGTCCTCACCGGCCTCTACAAAATCCACCGCATGACGCTGGGGCTCCACTGGCGGAGCCGGGCCCTGTGGGGGCACGTCTTCGGAATTTCAGACACATGTGGGTTCACTCCCAGGTGGATCCTTGGGCAATAGAAATTGTGTCTCAGGGTTACAAGCTGGAATCGAAGAGGTGCCTCCTCGCCGGTATTTCAAATCGGCCCTACCATCTTCCCCCCAAGAGAGGGAAATCGTTTTAAACGCAATACAAAAATTGTATCTTCAGCAGGTGGTGGTCAAGGTTCCCCTCCTTCAACAGGGAAGGGGTTATTATTCGACCATGTTTGTAGTCCCGAAACCGGATGGTACGGTCAGACCCATATTGAATTTAAAATCTCTGAACCTATACTTGAAAAGGTTCAAGTTCAAGATGGAATCGCTAAGAGCGGTCATCGCAAGCCTGGAAGGGGGGGATTTTATGGTGTCACTGGACATAAAGGATGCGTACCTTCATGTCCCCATTTATCCACCTCATCAGGCATACCTAAGATTTGCGGTACAGGATTGTCATTACCAATTTCTCTAACGTCCTAGTGGATGCTGGGAACTCCGTAAGGACCATGGGGAATAGCGGGCTCCGAAGGAGGCTGGGCACTCTAGAAAGATTTTGGACTACCTGGTGTGCACTGGCTCCTCCCACTATGACCCTCCTCCAAGCCTCAGTTAGATTTCGTGCCCGGCCGAGGTTGGATGCACACTAGGGGCTCTCCTGAGCCCTTAGAAAGAAAGTATAATTTTAGGTTTTTTATTTTCAGTGAGACCTGCTGGCAACAGGCTCACTGCAGCGAGGGACTAAGGGGAGAAGAAGCGAACTCGCCTGCTTGCAGCCGGATTGGGCTTCTTAGGCTACTGGACACCATTAGCTCCAGAGGGATCGACCGCAGGCCCAGTCCTTGGTGTTCGGTCCCGGAGCCGCGCCGCCGTCCCCCTTACAGAGCCAGAAGCAAGAAGAGGTCCGGAAAATCGGCGGCAGAAGACATCAGTCTTCACCAAGGTAGCGCACAGCACTGCAGCTGTGCGCCATTGCTCCTCATGCACACTTCACACTCCGGTCACTGAGGGTGCAGGGCGCTTGGGGGGGGGGCGCCCTGAGCTGCAATAAAAACGCCTTGGCTGGCAAAAATACCACAATATATAGCCCTAGAGGCTATATATGTGGTAAATTCCCCTGCCAGAATCCAGAAAAAAGCGGGAGAATAGGCCGCGGAAAAGGGGCGGAGCTATCTCCCTCAGACACACTGGCGCCATTTCTCCTTCACAGATCCGCTGGAAGGAAGCTCCCTGGCTCTCCCCTGCAGTCTACACTTCAGAACAGGGTAAAAACAGAGAGGGGGGGCACTAAATTTGGGCGCAATACATATATAATATAAAAAGCAGCTATAGGGGACATAACTTATTTAGTCCCTGCATTATATAGCGCTCTGGTGTGTGCTGGCATACTCTCACTCTGTCCCCCCAAAGGGCTTTTTGTGGGTCCTGTCCTCATTCGGAGCATTCCTTGTGTGTGTGCGGTGTGTCGGTACGGCTGTGTCGACATGTTTGATGAGGATAATGATGTGGAGGCGGAGCAGATGCCTTTAGAAGGGATGTCACCCCCTGCGGGGCAGACACCTGAGTGGATGGGCTTATGGAAAGTAATGAGTGCACGTATAGACTCCTTATATAAGAAAATCGACGACATGCCAAATGTGGGACAGCCGACTTCTCAGCTCGTGCCTGCCCAGGCGTCGCATGGGTTGTCAGGGGCTCTAAAACGCTCGCTACCTCAAGCAGACCCAGATGTCGACACGGATACTGACACCAGTGTCGACGACGATGAGTCAAACCTGATGCCCACTAAGGCCATTCACTGTATGATTGAGGCAATGAAAGAGGTGTTAAACATTTCTGATATAACTACTGGTACCACTAAAAAGGGTATTATGTTTGGAGAGAAAAAACTACCCGTAGTTTTTCCCCCATCAGATGAATTAAATGAAGTGTGTGAAGAAGCGTGGGCTTTCCCTGATAAAAAAATTGGTAATTCCTAAGAAGGTACTAATGGCGTTCCCTTTCCCGCCAGAGGATAGGTCACGTTGGGAAACACCCCCTAGAGTGGATAAAGCGCTCACACGTTTGTCTAAAAAGGTGGCACTACCGTCTCCGGATACGGCCGCCCTCAAGGAACCTGCTGATAGAAAGCAGGAGGCGATCCTGAAGTCTGTATATACACACACAGGCATTATACTTAGGCCAGCTATTGCGTCAGCTTGGATGTGCAGTGCTGCCGCTGCGTGGTCAGATAAACTGTCAGAAAATATTGTCACATTAGACAGAGACACGATCCTGTTAACCATAGACCATATAAAAGACTCAGTCTTATATATGAGAGATGCACAAAGGGAAATCTGCCGATTGGCATCTAAAGTAAGTGCATTGTCCATTCTGCTAGGAGAGGCTTATGGACTCGCCAGTGGACAGGAGATGCAGATTCAAAAAAGCACATGGAAGTGTTACCATATAAGGGTGAGGAATTATTTGGGGATGGTCTCTCGGACCTAGTTTCCACAGCAACGTCTGGGAAGTCAGCATTTTTATCCCATGTCCCCTCACAGCCTAAGAAGGCGCCGTTTTATCAGGTTCAGTCCTTTCGGACCCAGAAAAACAGGCGTGGAAAAGGCAGGTCCTTTCTGTCCAGAGGCAGAGGTAGGGGAAAAAGACTGCAACAAACAGCAGGTTCCCAGGAGCAAAAGTCCTCCCCCGCTTCTTCTTCCAAGTCCGCCGCATGACGGTGGGGCTCCACAGGCGGAGCCAGGTACGGTGGGGGGCCGCCTCAAGAATTTCAGCGATCAGTGGGCTCGCTCACAGGTGGATCCCTGGATCCTTCAAATAGTATCTCAGGGGTACAAACTGGAATTCGAGGCGTCTCCACCCCACCGGTTCCTAAAATCTGCCTTGCCGATTGCTCCCTCAGACAGGGAGGCGGTGCTAGCGGCAATTCACAAGCTGTATTCCCAGCAGGTGATAATCAAGGTACCCCTACTTCAACAAGGCCGGGGTTACTATTCCACACTATTTGTGGTACCGAAACCGGACGGTTCGGTGAGACCCATTTTAAATTTGAAATCCTTGAACACATACATAAAAAAATTCAAGTTCAAGATGGAATCGCTCAGGGCGGTTATTGCGAGCCTGGACGAGGCGGATTACATGGTATCCCTGGACATCAAGGATGCTTACTTGCATGTCCCCATTTACCATCCTCACCAGGAGTACCTCAGATTTGTGGTACAGGATTGCCATTACCAATTCCAGACGCTGCCGTTTGGACTGTCCACGGCACCGAGGGTATTTACCAAGGTGATGGCGGAAATGATGATACTCCTTCGAAAAAAGGGAGTTTTAATTATCCCGTACTTGGACGATCTCCTAATAAAAGCGAGGTCCAAGGAACAGTTGTTGGTGGGAGTAGCACTATCTCAGGAGGTGCTGCACCAGCACGGCTGGATTCTGAATATCCCAAAGTCACAGCTGGTTCCGACGACACGACTACTGTTCCTGGGTATGATTCTGGATACAGTCCAGAAAAAAGTGTTTCTCCCGGAGGAGAAAGCCAGGGAGTTGTCATCTCTAGTCCGAGACCTCCTGAAACCAAAACAGGTATCAGTGCATCGCTGCACGCGGGTCCTGGGAAAGATGGTGGCTTCTTACGAAGCAATTCCCTTCGGCAGGTTCCATGCCAGAATCTTTCAGTGGGACCTGTTGGACCAGTGGTCCGGATCGCATCTTCAGATGCATCGCTTGATAACCCTGTCTCCAAGAACCAGGGTGTCGCTACTGTGGTGGCTGCAGAGTGCCCATCTTCTAGAGGGCCGCAGGTTCGGCATACAGGACTGGGTCCTGGTGACCACGGATGCCAGCCTTCGAGGCTGGGGGGCAGTCACACAGGGAAGAAACTTCCAAGGACTATGGTCGAGTCAGGAGTCTTCCCTTCACATAAATATTCTGGAACTAAGGGCCATCTACAATGCCCTAAGTCAAGCAAAATCCCTGCTCCTACACCAGCCGGTGCTGATCCAGTCAGACAACATCACGGCAGTCGCCCATGTAAATCGACAGGGCGGCACAAGAAGCAGGATGGCGATGGCGGAAGCCACAAGAATTCTCCGATGGGCGGAGAATCATGTACTAGCACTGTCAGCAGTGTTCATTCCGGGAGTGGACAACTGGGAAGCAGACTTCCTCAGCAGACACGACCTCCACCCGGGAGAGTGGGGACTTCTTCCAGAAGTCTTCCAGATGCTGGTAAACCGTTGGGAAAAACCACAGGTGGACATGATGGCGTCCCGCCTCAACAAAAAGTTAAAAAGATATTGCGCCAGGTCAAGGGACCCTCAGGCGATAGCTGTGGACGCTCTAGTGACACCGTGGGTGTACCAGTCGGTTTATGTGTTCCCTCCTCTGCCTCTCATACCAAAGGTATTGAGAATAATAAGAAAGCGAGGAGTAAACACCATTCTCGTGGTTCCGGATTGGCCAAGACGAGCGTGGTACCCGGAACTTTAAGAGATGCTCTCAGAGGACCCGTGGCCTCTACCGCTCAGACAGGACCTGCTACAACAGGGGCCCTGTCTGTTCCAAGACTTACCGCGGCTGCGTTTGACGGCATGGCGGTTGAACACCGGATCCTAAAGTAAAAGGGTATTCCGGAAGAAGTCATTCCTACGCTTATTAAGGCCAGGAAAGATGTTACGGCAAAGCATTATCACCGCATATGGCGGAAATATGTTGCATGGTGCGAGGCCAAAAAGGCCCCAACAGAGGAATTTCAACTAGGTCGATTTCTGCATTTCCTGCAAGCAGGAGTGAATATGGGCCTAAAACTAGGCTCCATTAAAGTACAGATCTCGGCTCTGTCGATTTTCTTTCAAAAAGAACTAGCTTCAGTACCTGAAGTTCAGACATTTGTGAAAGGAGTGCTGCATATTCAGCCCCCATTTGTGCCTCCTGTGGCACCTTGGGATCTCAACGTGATGTTGAGTTTCTTAAAATCACATTGGTTTGAGCCACTAAAAACCGTGGATCTGAAATATCTCACGTGGAAAGTGGTCATGTTATTGGCCTTGGCTTCAGCCAGGCGAGTGTCAGAATTGGCGGCTTTATCATGTAAAAGCCCTTATCTGATTTTCCATATGGATAGGGCAGAATTGAGGACTCGTCCCCAGTTTCTCCCTAAGGTGGTGTCAGCGTTTCACCTGAACCAGCCTATTGTGGTGCCTGCGGCTACTAAGGATTTGGAGGACTCCAAGTTGCTGGACGTTGTCAGGGCCCTGAAAATATATGTTTCCAGGACGGCTGGAGTCAGAAAATCTGACTCGCTGTTTATCCTGTATGCACCCAACAAGCGGGGTGCTCCTGCTTCTAAGCAGTCTATTGCTCGCTGGATTTGTAGTACAATTCAGCTTGCACATTCTGTGGCAGGCATGCCACAGCCAAAATCTGTAACTGCCCATTCCACAAGGAAGGTGGGCTCATCTTGGGCGGCTGCCCGAGGCGTCTCGGCTTTACAACTTTGCCGAGCAGCTACTTGGTCAGGGGCAAACACATTTGCAAAATTCTCCAAATTTGATACCCTGGCTGAGGAGGACCTGGAGTTCTCTCATTCGGTGCTACAGAGTCATCCGCACTCTCCCGCCCGTTTGGGAGCTTTGGTATAATTCCCATGGTCCTTACGGAGTTCCCAGCATCCACTAGGACGTTAGAGAAAATAAGAATTTACTCACCGGTAATTCTATTTCTCGTAGTCCGTAGTGGATGCTGGGCGCCCATCCCAAGTGCGGATTGTCTGCAATACTTGTAAATAGTTATTGTTAACTAAAGGGTTATTGTTGAGCCATCTGTTGAGAGGCTCAGTTGTTTTTCATACTGTCAAACTGGATATAGTATCACGAGTTGTACGGTGTGATTGGTGTGGCTGGTAAGAGTCTTACCCGGGATTCTAAATCCTTCCTTATTATGTCTGCTCGTCCGGGCACGGTGTCCTAACTGAGGCTTGGAGGAGGGTCATAGTGGGAGGAGCCAGTGCACACCAGGTAGTCCTAAATCTTTCTAGAGTGCCCAGCCTCCTTCGGAGCCCGCTATTCCCCATGGTCCTTACGGAGTTCCCAGCATCCACTACGGACTACGAGAAATAGAATTACCGGTGAGTAAATTCTTATTTTCAGACGTTGCCGTTTGGTCTCTCAACGGCCCGAGGATTTTCACCAAGGTAATGGCGGAAATGATAGTGCTCCTGCGGAAGCAAGGTGTCACAATTATCCCGTACTTGGACGATCTCCTCATAAAAGCGAGATCAAGAGAGCAGTTGCTGAACAGCGTATCTCTTTCACTGAAAGTGTTACAGCAACCCGGCTGGATTCTCAATATTACAAAGTCGCAGTTGGTTCCTACGACTCGTCTGCCCTTCTTGGGCATGATTCTGGACACGGACCAGAAGAGGGTTTATCTCCCGATAGAGAAGGCCCAGGAACTCATGACTCTGGTCAAGAACCTATTGAAACCAAAACAGGTGTCAGTGCATCTTTGCACTCGAGTCCTGGGAAAGATGGTGGCATCATACGAGGCCATTCCCTTCGGCAGGTTCCATGCGAGGACTTTCCAATGGGACCTACTGGACAAAGTGGTCCGGGTCACATCTTCAGATGCATCGGTTGATCGATCACCCTGTCCCCCAGGGCCAGGGTGTCACTACTATGGTGGCTGCAGAGTGCTCACCTTCTCAAGGGCCGCAGATTCGGCATTCAGGACTGGATCCTGGTGACCACGGACGCAAGCCTCCGAGGTTGGGGAGCAGACACACAGGGAAGAAATTTCCAGGGTCTTTGGTCAAGTCAAGAGACTTGTCTTCACATCAACATCCTGGAGCTAAGGGCCATATACAACGCCCTACGTCAAGCGGAGATCTTACTTCGCGACCGACCTGTTCTGATCCAGTCAGACAACATCACCGCAGTGGCTCATGTAAACCGCCAAGGCGGCACAAGGAGCAGAGTGGCAATGGCGGAAGCCACCAGAATTCTTCGCTGGGCGGAGAATCATGTAAGCTCACTGTCAGCAGTGTTCATTCCGGGAGTGGACAACTGGGAAGCAGACTTCCTCAGCAGACACGACCTACACCCGGGAGAGTGGGGACTTCATCCAGAAGTCTTCGCACAGATTGTGAGTCAGTGGGAACTGCCACAGATAGACATGATGGCGTCCCGCCTCAACAAAAAGCCACAGAGGTATTGCGCCAGGTCAAGAGACCCTCAGGCAGTAGCGGTAGATGCCCTAGTGACACCGTGGGTGTTCCGGTCAGTCTATGTATTTCCTCCTCTTCTTCTCATACCAAAGGTGTTGAGGATAGTAAGAAGAAAAGGAGTGAGAACAATCTTCATTGTTCCAGATTGGCCAAGACGGACCTGGTATCCAGATCTGCAGGAACTGCTCACAGAAGATCCGTGGCCTCTTCCTCTAAGACAGGACCTGTTGCAACAGGGACCCTGTTTGTTCCAAGACTTACTGCGGCTGCGTTTGACGGCATGGCGGTTGAACGCCGGATCCTAGCAGAAAAAGGCATTCCGGTTGAGGTTATCCCTACGCTGATAAAGGCTAGGAAGGAAGTAACAGCAAAACATTATCACCGTATATGGCGAAAATATGTTTCTTGGTGTGAGACCAAGAATGCTCCTACGGAAGAATTCCATCTGGGTCGTTTCCTTCACTTCCTACAAACTGGAGTGAATTTGGGCCTTAAATTCGGTTCCATTAAGGTCCAGATTTCGGCCCTATCCATTTTCTTTCAAAAAGAATTGGCTTCTCTCCCAGAAGTTCAGACTTTTGTAAAGGGAGTGCTGCATATTCAGCCTCCTTTTGTGCCTCCGGTGGCACCTTGGGATCTTAACGTGGTGTTAAGTTTCCTAAAGTCACACTGGTTTGAACCGCTTAAAACGGTGGAGTTGAAATATCTCACGTGGAAGGTGGTCATGTTATTAGCCTTGGCTTCGGCTAGGCGAGTGTCTGAATTAGCGGCTTTGTCACATAAAAGCCCCTATTTGGTTTTCCATATGGATACGGACCCGTTCGCAATTTCTGCCAAAAGTGGTTTCATCTTTTCATATGAACCAACCTATTGTGGTGCCTGTGGCTACACGTGACTTGGAGGATTCCGAGTTACTTGATGTGGTCAGGGCTTTGAAATTTTACGTAGCCAGAACGGCTAGAGTCAGGAAAACTGAAGCGCTGTTTGTCCTGTATGTATCCAACAAGATTGGTGTCCCTGCTTCAAAGCAAACTATTGCTCGCTGGATTTGTAACACGATTCAGCAAGCGCATTCTACGGCTGGTTTGCCGTTACCAAAATCGGTCAAGGTCCATTCCACTAGGAAGGTGGGCTCTTCTCGGGCGGCTGCCCGGGGGGTCTCGGCACTACAGCTGTGTCGAGCTGCTACTTGGTCAGGTTCAAACACTTTTGCAAAATTCTACAAGTTTGATACCCTGGCTGAGGAGGACCTCATGTTTGCTCAATCGGTGCTGCAGAGTCATCCGCACTCTCCCGCTCGTTTGGTATAATCCCCATGGTCCTTACGGAGTCCCCAGCATCCTCTAATATAATATTTTACTTACCGGTAAATCTATTTCTCGTAGTCCGTAGAGGATGCTGGGCGCCCATCCCAAGTGCGGACTTCTTCTGCAATACTTGTATATAGTTATTGCTTCAATAAGGGTTATGTTGTAGTTGCATCGGTCTTGAACTGATGATAAGTTGTTTTCATACTGTTAACTGGGTAGTTATCACAAGTTATACGGTGTGATTGGTGTGGCTGGTATGAATCTTGCCCTTGGATTAACAAAATCCTTTCCTCGTACTGTCCATCTCCTCTGGGCACAGTTTCTCTAACTGAGGTCTGGAGGAGGGGCATAGAGGGAGGAGCCAGTGCACACCAGGAACTAAATTCTTTCTTAAAGTGCCCATGTCTCCTGCGGAGCCCGTCTATCCCCATGGTCCTTACGGAGTCCCCAGCATCCTCTACGGACTACGAGAAATAGATTTACCGGCAAGTAAAATCTTATTTTTTTACCGATTATCTAAATTAGATAGCCTGTAAAAAAAAAAAAAATATTGGAGAAACGTTGGAAAATGTTGTTTCACCTCTAATTGGATATCCCCCTTTGTTAGATTACCTTAAAAAAATAAAAAGGCTAAAGAGGTACACAGTAAATGAGTTGCGATACTGTATTGGTAAGTATTGGCAGTTTGTGCAGCCATACATCGCAACAGAGTATTACTCCAAATTGTTTGGCCACCCTTTTTCAGTGGTCCTAAAAATGTCTTTACTATGAAATTGTGATGACGAAATTGCTAGTGAATCATGCCCGCATTTAGAGAGTCGCCCACTGTAAAATAAATCAAGGACAGCTGAAAACTGAAGAGGCCTTGATATGTACTGTATTCTAAGGTTTTGCCAATATAAGGCATGTATATGAATGTTTTTTTATGGCAAGACTATTATTTATGCATTTATTCTTCTATTTAACCATGTCCATCCCTTTAGGTTTCTGATGATGGTCAGTATGTAATATTGTCTATACGAGAGGGCTGTGATCCAGTTAATCGTTTATGGTTTTGTGATCTGCACAAGCAGCCAAATGGTATTACTGGTGAGTAATGTGCTTCACTTTCAAGTAATGTATTAATGTGTACTTTCATTGTTGTTGTTTCTTTTTTCCCGGTCACTGTACGAAGAAAACGACACCAAAAACAATAAAAAAAAAACTTATGTCAGCCTTTTGTCATGTCGACCTAGAAACCATGTCGACCTACTTACTGTCGACCACTAGTGGTCGACCTAGATAGTGTCGACCTAAGTCTTGTCGACCTAAAGACCAGATCGCCATTATCTCATATATGTGAAGTGAAAGTGAATACAGCTTGCCAAAACATATGCTTTACCGCTAGTTTAACATTGGATTTAACATAGATATTTAAGCAATTATTCAGTACATTTTGATGAGTAAAAATAAGAGTATGTTTTTAATTATTGCAAAAGAAAAAAATCAGCAGGAAGCAAATTGAATCTGAGAACTGTCCAGTGCCCTTGCATGAATGGCAGATTATTGGTTAAATATTGAACAACATCTGTTAGCATGAATTGTTTAAACCCAGCTCTGGGAGAAATCATGGACAACTACTACTATATTATTATATAAACATTAATACACTGCACTCGTCATTCCCAGGGTTGGGGTGCAAGTGGAATGTGATCACATTGTATAAATAAAAATCCCAGAGCTTAGCACTCGCCACAATAGACAGTGGGGTTTTAGTTCCCGAATTGATCAATGCATTTAAGCTTGCAGCCCACGTCACGAGGCCCCATTTCACTTCATGAGCTACTGTATCCCTTAGAATTATAAACTGGTAACTGCTATCACATCAGAAACTTTAAGGTATGCTAACTGATTTAAAGCTCTTCTGCTAACTAAGCGTAGCTGCTGCAAAACTACAGGGTTGCATGAAAAGATGTGATCACAGAAATGTTAATTAAAAATGTAATTAGCTGAAATATATGTGTAAGTATGTATGTGTGCATATGTGTGTGTGTGTGTGTGTGTGTATATATATATATATATATATGTGTGTGTGTGTGTGTGTGTGTGTGTATATATACATATATACACACACACACACACACACACACAGTGTGTGTGTATATATGTATGTGTGTGTATGTATGTATATATATATATATATATATATATATATATATATATATATATATATATATGTTCTAGTGGTAAATCAGTCGCGCCATCAGTGTTTAGAAATAGTTCATTCAGAAATCCTCAGATAACAACCAAATATGCGTACCAGACATGAGTAGACCAATCGATTTATAAAAGGTGTCTTTGCATCAGGATCTCCCTTGTTTGTACTCCTCCTCCTCGGAGTAGCCATGCTCATCTTACTGCGATGCACCTTGTTTCATGGCATGCCACGCTGTGACTATTTGCAGCCGGTGATCACTCGATTAATTCCATTAGGAATTAATGGAGCAATTGGCAGTTGCAATAGTCGCAGCCCGGCATGCCACGCAGCAAACCTTGTTTGCAGCTTAGATGAGATACACACACTTATCTCCCAGAGCTCAGCACTCACCGTAATAAGGGCCATCGAACCCATGACCTCAGTGCTGTGAGGCAATAATGCTAACCATTACACCATCCGTAATCCCAGACAGACTCGATGATGTTGAGATCAGGGCTCTGTGGTGCAAATGTACCCAGAAGAATTGATACTGTTTTGAAGGCAAAGAGTGGTCACACAAAATATTGATTTGATTTAGACTTCTTTTCTGTTCATTCACTTGTATTTTGTTAATTACTATAAAATGAACTATATATATATATATATATATATATATATAATATAATATAAAATGTGTGCATGCATGCATGCATTCAGGGCTTAAAGTGGTCCTGGAGAGGTGGTGGAACTCATTTACCCATCAACCTAACCCGCCCCCTTAGTCTTTACAGCACCCCGCTGCAAACTATAAATTAATACTCTACTTCCTATACTTTATAAAGGGACAATGATCTCACAAAGAAGCAGCGTGGTCACACTATAGTACTCCCAATTCAAATTACACCACACAGTAGCACAATCTTATTCACAAACAATCGCACGTAGTGCGCCTAAGTCATATTACACCACATAGTAATGCCCTTCATTATGGTTACGTCACTCAGTAGTGCCCTTTATTCACGTTGCGCTAAACAATGGTACCCTTTATACACGTTATGCCACACAGTAGTGCCTTGTATACAATGCCCAGTGCCCCTTATACACAATAACCACAGTAGTAGTGCCCCTTATACACAATAACCACAGTTGTAGTGCCTCTTACACATAATGGGCAGGATTCAAATGTCCCTCCCTCCGTCCCCTATCGCGCCCGCCTACGGTATTCTAATGTTACTGCCGACGGGCGCAACAACTTCATTTCAGTTCACTACTCCTGGAGGTAGCTAGCTGAAATGCATGTAAAGAGACCTGTTTGGGTGCCCAAACAGGTGTCTTCATGATTGCGCCCATTACTTTAGTCAGGTTTAAGCGCTTGACGCACCTAAACCAAACTGTAATGAGTGCGATAGTGGGGCACATTTGAATATCGCCCCTCTATCTCCCGTCACTTTAGACAAGGAATATCGGGTGTGATATGATTTGAATCCAGCCCTATGTCCACACTAGTGCCGCTTATACACATGATGCTCACAGTAGTGCCCCTTATATACATCTCTACCAGCGTCACTCCAGCCGCTCACTGCCTGTGTTCCTCCAGCAGATTTCCCCTCTCTCTTGTCTCTCCAGCCCCCTCTCATTTTGTCCTCAGTGTGCACAGAGCCTGCTCCTCTTCATGGCTCTTCTTCACTTCAGCAGCGGTGACAGCATGACATCAAATACACTGTGCTGGAAAAGGAAGACGCTGGGACCTGCTGTCCAACAGACACAGCGTGTATGAGTACCAGGAGGGGTGGGCTGTAGATGGAGGAGGATCATGGAGCCACCAGAACGATGGGGCAGGCTTTTCTGATGGAATTACTGTGCAGGGCAATGGAGGAGGAGGAACTAGTTCCCCCTAGCTTTACAGGTGGTGGAACTCGGATCCACCTCGTCACCCCCACTTTATCCCCTACATGCATGCATGCATACATACATACATACATACATACATACATACATACATATATGTGTCCGCACAAGATGAAAGACATCCTTCGTAGGAAGCAAAGGAGGAACTGGGTTCACAGGTGACTTTCACAAATGCTTGGGATAAGCAGATTAAATATTCACCAAAGATCGTAACAACTAACACCCCCCATCTTCTGTATGTGAGAAGAACGTTATTTAAAAGTGTGAGAATGTTCCTAAGGGTGTACTTAATGGTTGGGTTGAAGATCTATTGGAGTGTATTATAGTGTAACCTCTAGCAGTTAAGAAAAGCCTGAACGAGCTCCGGCTTATTGAGGCTTTTGTGTACTGCACCGTGAGCCAGCCCCTGACAGCTCGTGGTGCATCGCTTCACCTCCGCCCGCCCCCTGGTAATGTGACCGCTGCTGGGGGTGGGGAAATAGAGGGGTGATGCAGGTCACAGCACTGCTCCAGCTTCCCCACTGGGGGTCACAGCTCCGAGTGCGGTCTCCCAGGCCGCAGCACCCTCCCTGCAGTCACAGCCTGCTGCTGCAGCGAGCATGTGACACTGCAGGTCATTGCAATACCAAATCCCAGTAAACAGCCCTGATTTCAAGTGAAAACTGGGCTGATTCTCACGAAAACACACAGGTTTCACGGAACCTGTGTGTTTTCAGGAGAGAGGGCATTTTTTACAGGTGATCTAATAGGATAGCCTGTAAAAATAATATAAATTGGTGGAACATTGGGAAAAATTGTGAGAAACTTAAGTTTTTTGCGCCCAATGTGTTTTAGGATACTGCCCATAATAATAAATAATAATAATAATAATTTACATTATGGAAAAATGTTGTGTCCCATGATCTAATATGTGCTCACTTAGGGGTATATGCAATTCACGGCGAATCGAGGCAAATTATCGCCGTTTTTTAATTCGACACAATTCGACAGGTGAATTCCGGCAGGTGGCTGCCGGAATTCACCATATTCAATGAAAAACGGATTCGACAGTCCCGCGGGCGAAAAACGGCCGATTTGCCGGATTTTGCCGATAATTAAAAAAACGGGGAAAAACCCGGAAAAAAATGGCGTGGGGTCCCCCCTCCAAAGCATAACCAGCCTCGGGCTCTTCGAGCTGGTCCTGGTTCTAAAAATGCGGGGTAAAAATTGACAGGGGATCCCCAGTATTTTTAAAACCAGCACCGGGCTCTGCACCTGATGCTGGTGCAAAAAATACGGGGGACAAAAAGCGTAGGGGTCCCCCGTATTTTATACACCAGCACCGGGCTCCACTAGCTGGACAGATAATGCCACAGCCTGGGGTCACTTTTATACAGCGCCCTGCGGCCGTGGCATTAAATATCCAACTAGTCACCCCTGCTAGTGGAGCCCGATGCTGGTGTATAAAATACGGGGGACCTACTCTTTTTGTCCCCCGTATTTTTTGCACCAGCATCAGGCGCAGAGCCCGGTGCTGGTTTTAAAAATACGGGGGAACCCCTGTCAATTTTTCCCCCGCATTTTTAGAACCAGGACCAGCTTGAAGAGCCCGAGGCTGGTTATGCTTTGGAGGGGGGGACCCCACGCCATTTTTTTCAGGGATTTTACCATTCCATCCAAATAAATAAATAAATAAATATTATTTTTAAAAATATATAAATAATACTTGTGCCTCCAAAAAAGACAAACCAAGTACCTAATCCCTTCTAATATAAATAGATATGATATTACCAAGAAAAAAAAACACAAAAAAAACATGTTTTAAATTTTTTTTATTAGTTTCACCCTATAAAGTGTGGCGGATTGAAAATGACGAATTTACTGTCTAAAAGCACTGTTGTCGAATTTCCAAACTTCCATTGAATAGACTTTGGTCGAATTGCAGCATGTGTATCATTGCAAAAAAGTCGAATTTGTCAAAAGTCGAATTTTGAAAGTCCGTTTTTTTGTCGGAAAGTACTGAATTGCATTGTCAAATTATTTTTTTTGGCGAAAAATTCCCGAAATTCGACAATTTCGGGAATTCGACCGCAATTGCATATACCCCTTAACCTCTTCACTGCTGAGTGTTTTCTCACTTCTGTGTTGAGGCCATTTTACTACATTAGTGCTCATCACATGCCAACATCAATATTGATATATTTTTTTTATGCAGTACCCTCACAAATTTTATTTTATGTTTTTCAAAAGGTTATGGGGGGGGGTTACAATTTTATGAAGGAGGAAACGCCCCTCTTTTAACCACTTAACTGACTAATTATTTTCAAAAAAACTGCTCAGAAATTGTTTTGTTTTTTTTGAGCGAATTAGGTATAGAGCATGTATTTAAACTTATCCAAAATGATTTTAGTAAAAAGAAGAAAAAAAATATATATTTTTTTCAAAAGCATCACTTCCCAATGTCTGTAGCTGCACACGTCGGATGCAGCCGCTATGATATCTGCATTATGTTCAGAATGTTGATGTGTGAAATATATCCTTTCTGCAAGAACATGGAGGGTTAGGGCTAGGCTGCGAGTCTGGATGGTTAGACTCTAGGGGGTAGGTTTAGTGTTAGGATCAGGGGCTAGCACTACTTACCTCTAGATGACAGCTAGAAGTCGCCATCACCTGACCGCCGGACCCAGAAGACACCAACAGAGACACTGGAGATTAGGGAGGCCAATCCCGGGCCATTTTTTTCAATCCCGGGTATCGGGATTGAAAAATGGTCATTCCCGGGATTGGCTTTAGACTGTGTCCGGCCGTCGCCCCGCCCCTCCCCACCCGCCCTGCAGACCTAAAAAAACCGTACAAACCTGCACAGCGAGGTAGCGGGTGAGGAGGAGGCGGCGGCGGGTGAGTGCAGGGGAACCGGCGGGTTAGTGCAGGGGAGCCGAGAGGAGGCAGCGGGTGAGTGCAGGGGGAGCCGGGACGAGGCGGCGGGTGAAGCCCGCCGTACTTTCCGGCTCTGCGGCTGCTGACAGCGCAGCGTGACCTCACAGTCACAGGTCACGCTGCGCAGGGGGAGACGGGAGGAGGGAGCCAGGCAGTGTCTGAGTGTCCTGAGGACGCTCAACGCTGATCCCTCAAGCCCCGGGATTGGAGCTTCCAATCCCGGGATTGAATCCCGGCCGTTTTTGGGACTAAATCCCGGGATCCCGCCGATCCCGATCCCCGGATTGGCCTCCCTACTGGAGATCTGCTACCAGATAAGTAATCACAGCAACGGAACACACTGTTTTGTTGACATTCTAGTCATGCTGACATTTAATCAGTGTTAACAAAATATACCCAGCCCACACACAGTCCTCACCGGTCATCTGGACCAATAGAGAATGGTTAAATTATTATTAATTTCTCTGACGTCCTAGTGGATGCTGGGGACTCCGTCAGGACCATGGGGAATAGCGGCTCCGCAGGAGACAGGGCACAAAATTTAAAAGTTTGACCACTAGGTGGTGTGTACTGGCTCCTCCCCCTATGACCCTCCTCCAAGCCTCAGTTAGGTTTTTGTGCCCGTCCGAGCAGGGTGCAATCTAGGTGGCTCTCATAAAGAGCTGCTTAGAGTAAAAGTTTTGATAGTTTTATTATTTTCAGTGAGTCCTGCTGGCAACAGGCTCACTGCAACGAGGGACCTAGGGGAGAAGAAGTGAACTCACCTGCGTGCAGGATGGATTTGCTTCTTAGGCTACTGGACACTAGCTCCAGAGGGACGATCACAGGTACAGCCTGGATGGGTCACCGGAGCCGCGCCGCCGACCCCCTTGCAGATGCCGAAGTAAGAAGAGGTCCAGAAACCGGCGGCTGAAGGCTTTTCAGTCTTCATGAGGTAGCGCACAGCACTGCAGCTGTGCGCCATTGCGCTCAGGCACACTTCACACCGGCGGTCACTGAGGGTGCGGGGCGCTGGGGGGGGCGCCCTGGGCAGCAATGTTAATACCTTTCTGGCTAAAAAGAATACATCACATATAGTCCATGAGGCTATATGGATGTATTTCACCCCTGCCAGGTCTCAGAAAAACCGGGAGAAGAGCCCGCCGGAATAGGGGGCGGGGCCTATCTCCTCAGCACACAGCGCCATTTTCCTACACAGCTCCACTGCTAGGAAGGCTCCCAGGCTCTCCCCTGCACTGCACTACAGAAACAGGGTAAAAAAACAGAGAGGGGGGGCATTTTTTGGCGATATTATATATATTTAAGCAGCTATAAGGAAACAACACTTATATAAGGTTGTTCCTATATAATTATAGCGCTTTGGTGTGTGCTGGCAAACTCTCCCTCTGTCTCCCCAAAGGGCTAGTGGGGTCCTGTCTTCTATCAGAGCATTCCCTGTGTGTCTGCTGTGTGTCGGTACGTGTGTGTCGACATGTATGAGGACGATGTTGGTGTGGAGGCGGAGCAATTGCCGGTAATGGTGATGTCACCCCCTAGGGAGTCGACACCGGAATGGATGGCTTTGTTTATGGAATTACGTGATAATGTCAGCACGCTGCAAAAGTCGGTTGACGACATGAGACGACCGGCAAACCAGTTAGTACCTGTACAGGCGTCTCAAACACCGTCAGGGGCTGTAAAACGCCCTTTGCCTCAGTCGGTCGACACAGACCCAGACACGGACACCGAATCTAGTGTCGACGGTGAAGAAACGAACGTATTTTCCAGTAGGGCCACACGTTATATGATCACGGCAATGAAGGAGGCTTTGCATATCTCTGATACTGCAAGTACCACAAAAAGGGGTATTATGTGGGGTCTGAAAAAACTACCTGTAGTTTTTCCTGAATCAGAGGAATTGAATGACGTGTGTGATGAAGCGTGGGTTACCCCTGATAAAAAACTGCTAATTTCAAAGAAGTTATTGGCGTTATACCCTTTCCCGCCAGAGGTTAGGGCGCGCTGGGAAACACCCCCTAGGGTGGACAAGGCGCTCACACGTTTATCCAAACAAGTGGCGTTACCGTCTCCTGATACGGCCGCCCTCAAGGATCCAGCTGATAGGAGGCTGGAAAATACTCTAAAAAGTATATACACACATACTGGTGTTATACTGCGACCAGCAATCGCCTCAGCCTGGATGTGCAGTGCTGGGGTGGCTTGGTCGGATTCCCTGACTGAAAATATTGATACCCTGGATAGGGACAGTATTTTATTGACTATAGAGCAATTAAAGGATGCATTCCTTTATATGCGAGATGCACAGAGGGATATCTGCACTCTGGCATCAAGAGTAAGTGCGATGTCCATATCTGCCAGAAGAAGTCTATGGACACGACAGTGGTCAGGCGATGCGGATTCCAAACGGCATATGGAAGTATTGCCGTATAAAGGGGAGGAATTATTTGGGGTCGGTCTATCGGATTTGGTAGCCACGGCAACAGCCGGGAAGTCCACCTTTTTACCTCAAGTCCCCTCCCAGCAGAAAAAGACACAGTCTTTTCAGCCGCAGTCCTTTCGTTCCTATAAGAACAAGCGAGCAAAAGGACATTCATATTTGCCCCGAGGCAAAGGAAAGGGTAAGAGACTGCAGCAAGCAGCCCCTTCCCAGGAGCAGAAGTCCTCCCCGGCTTCTGCAAAGGCCTCAGCATGACGCTGGGACCTTACAAGCGGACTCAGGGGCGGTGGGGGGTCGCCTCAAGAATTTCAGCGCACAGTGGGCTCACTCGCAGGTGGACCCCTAGATCCTGCAGGTAGTATCTCAGGGTTACAGGTTGGAATTCGAGAAGTCTCCCCCTCGCCGGTTCCTAAAATCTGCTTTGCCAACGTCTCCCTCAGACAGGGCGACGGTATTGGAAGCCATTCACAAGCTGTATTCTCAGCAGGTGATAATCAAGGTACCCCTTCTACAACAGGGAAAGGGGTATTACTCCACGCTATTTGTGGTACCGAAGCCGGACGGCTCGGTAAGACCTATTCTAAATCTGAAATCTCTGAACCTGTACATACAAAAATTCAAGTTCAAGATGGAGTCACTCAGAGCAGTGATAGCGAATCTGGAAGAAGGGGATTTTATGGTGTCCTTGGACATCAAGGATGCTTACCTTCATGTCCCAATTTGCCCTTCACACCAAGGGTACCTCAGGTTCGTGGTACAAAACTGTCATTATCAGTTTCAGACGCTGCCGTTTGGATTGTCCACGGCACCCAGGGTCTTTACCAAGGTAATGGCCGAAATGATGATCCTTCTTCGAAGAGAAGGCGTATTAATTATCCCTTACTTGGACGATCTCCTGATAAGGGCAAGATCCAGAGAACAGCTGGAGGTCGGAGTAGCACTAACTCAAGTAGTGCTCCAACAGCACGGGTGGATTCTGAATTTTCCAAAATCCCAACTGATCCCGTCGACACGTCTGCTGTTCCTAGGGATGATTCTGGACACTGTTCAGAAAAAGGTATTTCTTCCGGAGGAGAAAGCCAGGGAGTTATCCGAACTCGTCAGGAACCTCCTAAAACCAGGGACAGTGTCTGTGCATCAATGCACAAGAGTCCTGGGAAAAATGGTGGCTTCTTACGAAGCGATTCCATTCGGCAGATTCCATGCACGAAGGTCACACAAGGAAGAAACTTCCAGGGCGTGTGGTCAAGCCTGGAAACGTCTCTTCATATAAATATACTGGAACTAAGAGCAATCTACAATGCTCTAAGCCTGGCAAACCCTCTGCTTCAGGGTCAGCCGGTGTTGATCCAGTCGGACAACATCACGGCAGTCGCCCACGTAAACAGACAGGGCGGCACAAGAAGCAGGAGGGCAATGGCAGAGGCTGCAAGGATTCTTCGCTGGGCGGAAAATCATGTGATAGCACTGTCAGCAGTGTTCATCTCGGGAGTGGACAACTGGGAAGCAGACTTCCTCAGCAGACACGATCTTCACCCGGGAGAGTGGGGACTTCATCCAGAAGTCTTCCACATGATTGTAGTCCATTGGGAAAGACCAATGGTGGACATGATGGCGTCCCGCCTCAACAAAAAACTGGACAGGTATTGCGCCAGGTCAAGAGACCCTCAGGCAATAGCTGTGGACGCTCTGGTAACACCATGGGTGTACCAGTCAGTGTATGTGTTTCCTCCTCTGCCTCTCATACCCAAGGTACTGAGAATTATACGGCAAAGGGGAGTAAGAACGATACTAGTGGCTCCGGACTGGCCAAGAAGGACTTGGTACCCGGAACTTCAGGAGATGCTCACGGAAGATCCGTGGCCTCTACCTCTAAGAAGGGATCTGCTTCAGCAGGGACCGTGTCTATTCCAAGACTTACCGCGGCTGCGTTTGACGGCATGGCGGTTGAACGCCGGATCCTAAGGGAAAAAGGCATTCCGGAAGAGGTCATCCCTACCCTGGTCAAAGCCAGGAAGGAGGTGACTGCACAACATTATCACCGCATTTGGAGAAAATATGTTGCATGGTGTGAGGCCAGGAAGGCCCCGACAGAGGAATTTCAACTGGGTCGATTCCTACATTTCCTGCAAACAGGATTATCTATGGGCCTCAAATTAGGGTCCATTAAGGTTCAAATTTCGGCCCTGTCGATTTTCTTCCAGAAAGAATTGGCTTCAGTTCCTGAAGTCCAGACTTTTGTAAAAGGAGTACTACATATACAGCCCCCGGTTGTGCCCCCAGTGGCACCGTGGGATCTCAATGTAGTTTTGGATTTTCTCAAATCCCATTGGTTTGAGCCACTCAAATCGGTAGATTTGAAATATCTTACATGGAAAGTAACCATGCTACTGGCCCTGGCTTCAGCCAGGAGAGTGTCGGAATTGGCGGCTTTATCGTATAAAAGCCCATATCTGATTTTCCATTCGGACAGGGCAGAATTGAGGACGCGTCCTCATTTTCTGCCTAAGGTGGTATCAGCGTTTCACCTGAACCAGCCTATTGTGGTGCCTGCGGCTACTAGCGATTTGGAGGATTCCAAGTTGCTGGACGTTGTCAGAGCATTGAAAATATATATTTCAAGGACGGCTGGAGTCAGAAAATCTGACTCGCTGTTTATACTGTATGCACCCAACAAGCTGGGTGCTCCTGCTTCTAAGCAGAAGATTGCTCGTTGGATTTGTAGCACAATTCAACTGGCACATTCTGTGGCAGGCCTGCCACAGCCTAAATCTGTCAATGCCCACTCCACAAGGAAGGTGGGCTCATCTTGGGCGGCTGCCCGAGGGGTCTCGGCATTACAACTCTGCCGAGCAGCTACGTGGTCAGGGGAGAACACGTTTATAAAATTCTACAAATTTGATACCCTGGCTAAGGAGGACCTGGAGTTCTCTCATTCGGTGCTGCAGAGTCATCCGCACTCTCCCGCCCGTTTGGGAGCTTTGGTATAATCCCCATGGTCCTGACGGAGTCCCCAGCATCCACTAGGACGTCAGAGAAAATAAGAATTTACTCACCGGTAATTCTATTTCTCGTAGTCCGTAGTGGATGCTGGGCGCCCATCCCAAGTGCGGATTGTCTGCAATACTTGTACATAGTTATTGTTACAAAAAAATCGGGTTGTTTATTGTTGTGAGCCATCTTTTCAGAGGCTCCTACGTTATCATACTGTTAACTGGGTTCAGATCACAAGTTGTACGGTGTGATTGGTGTGGCTGGTATGAGTCTTACCCGGGATTCAAAATCCTTCCTTATTGTGTACGCTCGTCCGGGCACAGTATCCTAACTGAGGCTTGGAGGAGGGTCATAGGGGGAGGAGCCAGTACACACCACCTAGTGGTCAAACTTTTAAATTTTGTGCCCTGTCTCCTGCGGAGCCGCTATTCCCCATGGTCCTGACGAAGTCCCCAGCATCCACTACGGACTACGAGAAATAGAATTACCGGTGAGTAAATTCTTATTTTTTTTTTTTTTGGAGTGCTATTGGCTGTGGAGAAGAAGTGGGATTTGTTCTCTGCACTCTGAATGCATATGTGTGGGACAAAACCCTACTTGTGGTCCACAGTGATGCGGGTAAATAATGTGATGCAGAAAAGAATTTTCAATATGATTCATTAGTCGTCCAGATGTACTCAAACTCGATAATTGCAAACCTATCTTTATATCTTTCTAAAATGTCAGCTATTCTGATTAAAGGGTCAATTTTTTGTCTGTTTATCTTAAGCAATCAATTGTGCCGTGGTTCCCAAACACTGTCTTCAAAGCTCCCCAACAGTCCAGGTGTTAGGTATATCCCTGCTTATGCACACATGATATAATCAAACACACTGAGGTACTAATTAATGGCCTAATTTAGCATGGATCGTAGATGTGTGAAAAATCACACATGTTTGATCCATTACTCTGACATGCGGGGGGACACCCAGAACAGGACAAGTCCGTCCTGCATGCCAGATCCAGCCCGGCTTCAATGCTTTAGGATGTTTAGGCTAGCTGCGAAGGTGGGCGGCTATCTGCCATTTTTCGGGACGCAGCGGCTGCGTGTGACACACAGCGCATGCGTTGTCTGTACCGCGACACCCCTTAAACTGTGCGCACGGCAATTGCAGCTTCTGCGCGTGTGCACACTTCAAAAGACCCCAGCATGCGAACGCAACCGTACCTGCGTTCCATGCTGAATCGGGCCCAAAGTCGCCTGTTCCTGCGCATGGATATCCTTAAAACCTGAACTGGGGTTCCTTGACGAACACGTTTGGGACGCACTGCAATAGTGCAATATCATTTCTACATCATAAATTGCACAAAAAGACACTTGCATATGGGTAGGAAATAAATGTAGTGGTCAGTGGAGAGTGCTGATGTTATCTCAGTCACCACTTCAGCACCTTTCCCTACGTGCTGTCTGCTTCATCCTGATACAACTTTTGAATATTAAACATATTCTTAGGTGATGCAAGTCTCACTACTTTTCTGCTCTCTAACTAAATTATGTGTATGTATTTGTGTATACACTATATGCATACAAGAATGTGTAATATTTTGAAGATTAGTCATGTACAAGTGTATTTTTTTCTTTATTACCTGAAACTTTTGTTGGTATAATTTAGAATAGCTTGTGGCACAGAAATCTGCGGTCCTCTCTTGCTCTAATAGCTTTAATTGAAGCTAGTACAGAGATGTTTAAACTTTTAGACATCTTATAGCACCTCTTCCGCATCTATGCGTACACAAGGGTATATGTGTGCAGGTAACCCTTCAATCAAGCATATTGCTCTAAAACCCACGTCATTATTGTGCTCTGATTAGATTTGTCTCTGGAACGAATGTCTAATTGTTGTGCTGTAATGCCCACTTGGGTTTTTTCTTCTTGAATTTCATATGAAGTACGCTGCTCCTGAGCTGTTTCTTGTGTATGTTTAACTGACGTTTACTGAACAAGTAGGGAACTATGGGATCATGTGCTTGTTCAGATTATTCTCAATGCCATTTAAAGACTTTCCTTTGGTTTTGTCATTTCATGCCAAAATATGATAATTGAAATCCATTAAAGGAGAAAATTGGATTCTATCCCTACTGATGCTTTACATTATGAATTTTTTACTTCCTTGGTTCCTGTTGGGAAGGGTTTTCATTTTCAGGTTTGAGTAGTTTTTTTTTTGTTTTGTTTTTTTACTTTTCACTGCAAACCAATTGAAAAAATGGAAAAATACACAAAACTTCAATGAATTATTTATTCAGAATGCATTACAAAATGATTTTCATTAATATTATATTACGTTTAAAATGGTTGAAATGTAATCACATTGGTGAGTAAAACTAATTTTTATAAATATTTTGCAGTTTAAGTTTTAGATGTCTATTATATATTTTTATATAGCATCAGTAGCTTGTTTAAGTAAATGCGTGGCTTTCATGCAATATTCATCTGTATGAAACCATTTTTCTTAGTTTATGAGGCAGCATATGACTGACCTCTGTGTACTTTTTTAAAAGTAAAATAATTGGTGCACAAAACAACTAAATAAAGGGGCACTACATACTAAAATAAATATGCTAAGACAGGGTTGTGGAGTTGGAGCCACTTTTAAGTGAAGTCAATATAAAAATTCTAGCCATTTTTGTTGGTCCATATTTGTCAAGTACTTAAGGATGAAAACTTCTACCATGCCCTCCAGGTTAATGTGGAAGAGGTTTGGGAAGACTTTAAAGGTATTGTGCATGGCTACTTGGCTAACAGAAGATATGGAAACTATGCTGAGATTGTGAACAGCCTTCTAGAAAAGTATCCTCAATTAGGCTGCAATATCTCTCAAAATCCACTTTCTCCACTCTCATCTGATTGTGAAATATATAGCATTTGAAACAACTTTAAATAATTTTTATGATAGTCCAAGATTAGGCTGCCAGGGGTCCTACATAAAGGAAGGTAGAGGGAATGTAGGTCTTATTCTGGAGGGGTAGCTAGAGAGAGCGATGAATCCATGGGGAAAAAGGAAAGCAAGACTCCAAAACAGCAAAAGTTGTGTAGACACTTGGTGACATATTGGCTATTCGGGCAATCAGTCGATGTATCGATTGTGTGTCAGCCATTCGTGTATACAATCAGTGTATCGCTGGCGGGTGTATACAAATGATATGTGTGTGATCCACGTCGTTCAGACATTTTCCCTTTGGCTGTGCAGCACAGCTGCTAGGCAATATATCTGCAGCTATATCGGCACATCTGGCTAGGACATATAGATGAAATAAAACCTAGCCTGATCTACAGCTCAGTGGGTGCCAAATCTACAGCAGCCCCTATGCCTATGTAAAGCATTACGTATATCTTCCATGTCTTGGTGCTAGTAAATGCCATTGTGTTGGTTACATTCAGGTGAGAACAACTTGGCTGGGGTAGCTATTGGGGTCTGATTCAGATGTGATTGGAGAGTGCATCGCTGCTTCTTCCTTGGAAGCCTTAGCAATGCACAGATATGGAAATGCAGCATTTGTGATTCAGTGCTGCATCCTAGGACACCGCATCAGATCACTTGAGACAATATTGGATGGCTGCGTGACCCAGCTGCTGCAGCTCCTACCAAGGTGCCAGGAAATCTCCATCTTCCGATGAAGATCCTGGACTCTGCACCCTCCCCACCTTCCAGAACGGAGGCCATTGCTGCCCTCCCATTGCTGCCCTCTCCCCACCCCTCAAACTGCTGCAGACTATCAATCTCTTGATGTCTGCAGCCATAGTGCATCCTATGATGCAGTACCAGTCTTTCACATGCGCAAAGTGCCATCAGTACTTTGTGTGTCATGCAACAGATCAGACCCGGAGACACTATGTTCAGCCAAGCCACTTAGTCCTGAGAGAACAGGTAGTGAGGTACATAGCTAAGGTCACTGGGCTTTAGAATGTATAATCATGAGGGATAAAATAAGAATTTACTCACCGGTAATTCTATTTCTCGTAGTCCGTAGTGGATGCTGGGAACTCCGTAAGGACCATGGGGAATAGCGGCTCCGCAGGAGTCTGGGCACAACTAAAAGAAAGCTTTTAGACTACCTGGTGTGCACTGGCTCCTCCCACTATGACCCTCCTCCAAGCCTCAGTTAGGATACTGTGCCCGGAAGAGCTGACACAATAAGGAAGGATTTTGAATCCCGGGTAAGACTCATACCAGCCACACCAATCACACCGTATAACTCGTGATACCATATCCAGTTAACAGTATGAAACATAACTGAGCCTCTCAACAGATGGCTCATAACAATAACCCTTTAGTGAACAATAACTATGTACAAGTATTGCAGACAATCCGCACTTGGGACGGGCGCCCAGCATCCACTACGGACTACGAGAAATAGAATTACCGGTGAGTAAATTCTTATTTTCTCTGACGTCCTAGTGGATGCTGGGAACTCCGTAAGGACCATGGGGATTATACCAAAGCTCCCAAACGGGCGGGAGAGTGCGGATGACTCTGCAGCACCGAATGAGAGAACTCAAGGTCCTCCTCAGCCAGGGTATCAAATTTGTAGAATTTTGCAAACGTGTTTGCCCCTGACCAAGTAGCAGCTCGGCAAAGTTGTAAAGCCGAGACCCCTCGGGCAGCCGCCCAAGATGAGCTCACCTTCCTTGTAGAATGGGCTTTAACGGATTTAGGATGCGGCAGTCCAGCCGCAGAATGCGCCAGCTGAATTGTGCTACAAATCCAGCGAGCAATAGTCTGCTTAGAAGCAGGAGCACCCAGTTTGTTGGGTGCATACAGGATAAAAAGCGAGTCAGTTTTCCTGACTTCAGCCGTCCTGGAAACATAAATTTTCAAGGCCCTGACTACGTCCTGTAACTTGGAATCCTCCAAGTCGCTAGTAGCCGTAGGCACTACAATAGGTTGGTTCAAATGAAAAGCAGATACCACCTTAGGGAGAAACTGGGGACGAGTCCTCAATTCTGCCCTATCCATATGGAAAATCAGATAAGGGCTTTTAAATGACAAAGCCGCCAATTCTGATACACGCCTGGCCGAAGCCAAGGCCAACAACATGACCACTTTCCGCGTGAGATATTTTAGATCCACGGTCTTTAGTGGCTCAAACCAATGTGATTTTAGGAAATTCAACACCACGTTGAGATCCCAGGGTGCCACTGGAGGCACAAAAGGGGGCTGAATATGCAGCACTCCTTTTACAAATGTCTGAACTTCAGGTAGAGAAGCTAGTTCTTTTTGGAAGAAAATCGACAGAGCCGATATCTGCACCTTAATGGAGCCTTATTTTAGGCCCATAGTCACTCCTGCCTGTAGGAAGTGCAGAAATCGACCCAGCTGAAATTCCTCTGTTGGGGCCTTATTGGCCTCACACCAAGCAACATATTTCCGCCATATGCGGTGATAATGTTTTACAGTTACATCTTTCCTGGCTTTAATCAGCGTAGGAATAACATCCTCCGGAATGCCCTTTTCCTTTAGGATCCGGCGTTCAACCGCCATGCCGTCAAACGCAGCCGTGGTAAGTCTTGGAACAGACAGGGCCCCTGCTGCAGCAGGTCCTGTCTGAGCGGCAGAGGCCATGGGTCCTCTGAGATCATCTCTTGAAGTTCCGGGTACCAAGCTCTTCTTGGCCAATCCGGAACCACGAGTATTGTCCTTACTCCTCGTTTTCTTATTATTCTCAGTACCTTTGGTATGAGAGGCAGAGGAGGGAACACATAAACTGACTGGTACACCCACGGTGTCACTAGAGCGTCCACCGCTATCGCCTGAGGGTCCTTTGACCTGGCGCAATATCTCTCTAGTTTTTTGTTTAGGCGGGACGCCATCATGTCCACCTGTGGCCGTTCCCAACGATTTACAATCAGTGTGAAGACTTCTGGATGAAGTCCCCACTCTCCCGGGTGGAGGTCGTGTCTGCTGAGGAAGTCTGCTTCCCAGTTGTCCACTCCCGGAATGAACACTGCTGACAGTGCTAGCACGTGATTTTCCGCCCATCGGAGAATCCTTGTGGCTTCTGCCATTGACGTCCTGCTTCTTGTGCCGCCCTGTCGGTTTACATGGGCGACCGCCGTGATGTTGTCTGACTGGATCTGTACCGGCTGGTGTAGAAGCAGGGGTTTTGCCTGACTTAGGGCATTGTAAATGGCCCTTAGTTCCAGAATATTTATGTGTAGGGAAGTCTCCTGACTCGACCATAGTCCTTGGAAGTTTCTTCCCTGTGTGACTGCCCCCCAGCCTCGAAGGCTGGCATCTGTGGTCACCAGGACCCAGTCCTGTATGCCGAATCTGCGGCCCTCTAGTAGATGAGCACTCTGCAGCCACCACAGCAGAGACACCCTGGTTCTTGGAGACAGGGTTATTAGCCGATGCATCTGAAGATGCGATCCGGACCATTGGTCCAACAGGTCCCACTGAAAGATTCTGGCATGGAACCTGCCGAAAGGAATTGCTTCGTAAGAAGCCACCATCTTTCCCAGGACTCGCGTGCAGTGATGCACCGACACCTGTTTCGGTTTCAGGAGGTCTCTGACTAGAGATGACAGCTCCTTGGCTTTCTCCTCCGGGAGAAACACTTTTTTCTGGACTGTGTCCAGAATCATTCCCAGGAACAGTAGACGTGTCGTCGGAACCAGCTCTGACTTTGGAATATTCAGAATCCAACCGTGCTGGTGTAGCACCTCCTGAGATAGTGCTACTCCTACCAACAAGTGCTCCCTGGATCTCGCCTTTATTAGGAGATCGTCCAAGTACGGGATAATTAAAACTCCCTTTTTTCGAAGGAGTATCATCATTTCCGCCATTACTTTGGTAAACACCCTCGGTGCCGTGGACAGTCCAAACGGCAGTGTCTGGAATTGGTAATGGCAATTTTGTACCGCAAATCTGAGGTACTCCTGGTGAGGATGATAAATGGGGACATGCAGGTAAGCATCCTTGATGTCCAGGGATACCATGTAATCCCCCTCGTCCAGGATTGCAATAACCGCCCTGAGCGATTCCATCTTGAACTTGAATTTTTTTATGTATGTGTTCAAGGATTTCAAATTTAAAATGGGTCTCACGGAACCGTCCTTTTTCGGTACCACAAACAGTGTGGAATAGTAACCCCGTCCTTGTTGAAGTAGGGGCACCTTGACTATCACCTGCTGGGAATAGCCTCTAGCACAGCCTCCCTGCCTGAGGGAGTTGTTGGCAAGGCAGATTTGAGGAAACGGCGGGGGGGAGACGCCTCGAATTCCAGCTTGTACCCCTGAGATACTACTTGTAAGATCCAGGGATCCACCTGTGAGCGAGCCCACTGATCGCTGAAATTTTTGAGGCGGCCCCCCACCGTACCTGGCTCCGCCTGTGGAGCCCCACCGTCATGCTGTGGACTTGGAAGAAGCGGGGGAGGACTTTTGCTCCTGGGAACCTGCTGTTTGATGCAGCCTTTTTCCCCTACCTCTGCCTCTGGACAGAAAGGACCCGCCTTTTCCTCGCCTGTTTTTCTGGGTCCGAAAGGACTGTACCTGATAAAACGGCGCTTTTTTAGGCTGTGAGGGAACATGGGGTAAAAATGCTGACTTCCCAGCTGTCGCTGTGGAAACTAGGTCCGAGAGACCATCCCCGAATAACTCCTCACCCTTATAAGGCAAAACTTCCATGTGCCTTTTGGAATCTGCATCCCCTGTCCACTGCCGAGTCCATAAGCCTCTCCTAGCAGAAATGGACAATGCACTTATTTTAGATGCCAGCCGGCAGATCTCCCTCTGTGCATCGCTCATGTTTAAGACTGAGTCTTTTATATGCTTTATGGTTAGCAGAATAGTGTCCCTGTCTAGGGTGTCAATATTTTCTGACAGGGAATCTGACCATGCAGCGGCAGCACTGCACATCCATGCTGACGCAATAGCTGGTCTAAGTATAATGCCTGAGTGTGTATATACAGACTTCAGGATCGCCTCCTGCTTTCTATCCGCAGGCTCCTTCAGGGCGGCCGTATCCGGAGACGGAAGTGCCACCTTTTTAGACAAACGTGTGAGCGCTTTATCCACCCTAGGAGGTGTTTCCCAACGTGCCCTATCCTCTGGCGGGAAAGGGAACGCCATTAGTAATTTTTTAGAGATTACCAATATTTTATCGGGGAAAGCCCACACTTCTTCACACACTTCATTTAATTCTTCAGATGGGGGAAAAACTACGGGTAGTTTTTTCTCCCCAAACATAATACCCTTTTTAGTGGTACCTGGGTTTATATCCGAAATGTGTAACACCTCTTTCATTGCCTCAATCATGCAACGAATGGCCCTAGCGGACATTAGATTAGACTCATCGTCGTCGACACTGGTATCAGTATCCGTGTCGACATCTGCGCCTGCCATCTGAGGTAGCGGGCGTTTTAGAGCCCCTGATGGCCTTTGAGACACCTGGGCAGGCACGAGCTGAGAAGCCGTCTGTCCCGCATTTGGCATGTCGTCAAATTTTTTGTGTAAGGAGTCGACACTTGCACGTAATTCCTTCCATAAAACCATCCACTCAGGTGTCTGCCCCGCAGGGGGTGATAAGAAAATAATTCCTCTCTGGGCGCCGCAAATGAGCTGCACAGGAAAGTACTAAATAGAACACCAATCTATACAACCTTGTAGAAAAAGAAAAAAGTACGATCTCACTTTTGCGCTCAATGTCCAGAAAATTCAGTTTTGCCACAGTGGACCGATGTAGTTCATTCAATATGAAAAAGAAAAAAATGCAACATAGTGTAATACTGCATTGAGACCAGATCTTTCACCACTGTGTAATACAGGGAATGGAAATGTGGATATAGTCCCAAAACTGGAAAGTTCAAGCTTCCACCTCTTTTTCAAGGCACCCAACGTGATATGCAGGATTAATGGTGATGGACGCTTACATGTAAGCTTACTTCTGTAAGACGTGATAAAAAATCATAAAGGTTTCTTTTGTTGGCCTTACGATCACTTCATATAGGTAGATGGACCCCAATATCCCTCGTAACAAATCAAAGCCAGAGATACAATCCAATTAGGACAAGGACACTCTTTATTAGAGTACAAACAAAAGAGTGAACAGAAAAAAACCATACCATGTGGGAAAAGGCAGGATGATGTTGATAGCCAATAGCAATGGGTCCGGATACCAATAGCTATTTATCCCCCACTATGGATAGTCAAATCTGTCACCCACAACAACACACTGTGTCGACGCGTTTCGACGCTATGCAGCGTCTTTTTCAAGATTCACAGTGTGTAATCACCCAGGAGTGCAGCGTGTCCTGTCTGTTCAGGTAGAGGTTCTCTACCTGAACAGACAGGACACGCTGCACTCCTGGGTGATTACACACTGTGAATCTTGAAAAAGACGCTGCATAGCGTCGAAACGCGTCGACACAGTGTGTTGTTGTGGGTGACAGATTTGACTATCCATAGTGGGGGATAAATAGCTATTGGTATCCGGACCCATTGCTATTGGCTATCAACATCATCCTGCCTTTTCCCACATGGTATGGTTTTTTTCTGTTCACTCTTTTGTTTGTACTCTAATAAAGAGTGTCCTTGTCCTAATTGGATTGTATCTCTGGCTTTGATTTGTTACGAGGGATATTGGGGTCCATCTACCTATATGAAGTGATCGTAAGGCCAACAAAAGAAACCTTTATGAGTTTTCATCACGTCTTACAGAAGTAAGCTTACATGTAAGCGTCCATCACCATTAATCCTGCATATCACGTTGGGTGCCTTGAAAAAGAGGTGGAAGCTTGAACTTTCCAGTTTTGGGACTATATCCACATTTCCATTCCCTGTATTACACAGTGGTGAAAGATCTGGTCTCAGTGCAGTATTACACTATGTTGCATTTTTTTCATTTTCATATTGAATGAACTACATCGGTCCACTGTGGCAAAACTGAATTTTCTGGACATTGAGCGCAAAAGTGAGATCGTACTTTTTTCTTTTTCCCGCAGGGGGTGACATCACTTCTATAGGCATCTGCTCCGCCTCCACATAATTTTCCTCATCAAACATGTCGACACAGCCGTACCGACACATCGCGCACACACCAGGAATGCTCTAACAGAGGACAGGACCCCACAGAAGCCCTTTGGGGAGACAGAGAGAGAGTATGCCAGCACACACCAGAGCGCTATATAATGCAGGGACTAACTGAATTATGTCCCCTATAGCTGCTATAATATTTACTGCGCCTAAATTTAGTGCCCCCCCTCTCTTTTTTACCCTTTTCTGTAGTGTAGACTGCAGGGGAGAGCCAGGGAGCTTCCTTCCAGCGGAGCTGTGAGGGAGAAATGGCGCCAGTGTGCTGAGGGAGATAGCTCCGCCCCTTTTTCGCGGACTTTTCTCCCGCTTTTTTAAGGATTCTGGCAGGGGTAATTATCACATATATAGCCTCTGGGGCTATATATTGTGATTGTTTTGCCAGCCAAGGTGTTTTTATTGCTGCTCAGGGCGCCCCCCCCAGCGCCCTGCACCCTCAGTGACCGGAGTGTGAAGTGTGTATGAGGAGCAATGGCGCACAGCTGCAGTGCTGTGCGCTACCTTGGTGAAGACAGAAGTCTTCATGCCGCCGATTTTCCGGACTTCTTCTTGCTTCTCGCTCTGTAAGGGGGACGGCGGCGCGGCTCCGGGACCGAACACCAAGGCCAGTTCCATGCGGTCGATCCCTCTGGAGCTAATGGTGTCCAGTAGCCTAAGAAGCCCAAGCTAGCTGCAAGCAGGTAGGTTCGCTTCTTCTCCCCTTAGTCCCTCGGTGCAGTGAGCCTGTTGCCAGCAGGTCTCGCTGTAAAATAAAAAACCTAAAATATACTTTCTTTCTAAGAGCTCAGGAGAGCCCCTAGTGTGCATCCAGCTCGGCCGGGCACAAAAATCTAACTGAGGCTTGGAGGAGGGTCATAGTGGGAGGAGCCAGTGCACACCAGGTAGTCTAAAAGCTTTCTTTTAGTTGTGCCCAGACTCCTGCGGAGCCGCTATTCCCCATGGTCCCTACGGAGTTCCCAGCATCCACTAGGACGTCCGAGAAAGACGGTAAACCAAACCAAACTCTCTGAAGCACTAGCAGCAAAACATTTTAGCCTGATGCCGAGTGAGAGCCACTCTGGAAATTCCCAGATAAATGTGCCCCTACACGCACTGCGCTCCTGAAAACCCAGAGGTACTGGCATGGCAGATATCACCATCAAGACACGTGTATTAAATAAACATGTAATTACGATCAATATCTATATATTTCTCTAACGTCCTTGAGGATGCTGGGACTCCGTAAGGACCATGGGGAATAGACGGGCTCCGCAGGAGATAGGGCACCTTAAGAAAGCTTTGGATTCTGGGTGTGCACTGGCTCCTCCCTCCATCGAGGGACTGAGGAGAGAGGAGCAGACCTTCTTGTCAAAGATAAGCTCTGCTTCCTCGGCTACTGGACACCATTAGCTCCAGAGGGGGTGAACGCAGGTTCTTACTGGGCGTCCACCCCCGGAGCCGCGCCGCCGTTCTCCTCACAGAGCCAGAAGTCAGAAGACGTCTCAGGCGGCAGAAGCCTTCAGCTTCACTGAGGTAACGCACAGCACTGCAGCTGTGCGTCATTGCTCCCATACACCTCACACACTCCGGTCACTGTAAGGGTGCAGGGAGGGGGTGGGGGGGGGGGGGGCGCCCTGGGCAGCAATATAAACCTCTGTATGGCAAAAAGACTATATACATGTACAGGTGGGCTCTGTACATGTATATAAAAGAGCCCCCGCCATATTTTACTAAGTTTGAGCACTCACCAGCGCCATTTTCTCTCCACAGCACTGCTGAGAGGAAGCTCCCCGGACTCTCCCCTGCTTACACACGGTGAAGGGGTGCTTAAAAGAGAGAGAGAGGGGGGGGGGCACATAATTGGCGGTTTACATATTACACAGCGCTGCTGGGGAAAAACATTTTGTGTTGGTCTCCAGGGTTATTGCGCTGGGGTGTGTGCTGGCATACTCTCTCTCTGTCTCTCCAAAGGGCCTTGACAGGGATACTGTCTTCAGAAAAGGGGTTCCCTGTGTGTGTGAAGTGTGTCGGTACGCGTGTGTCGACATGTTTGACGAGGAAGGCTCGCTTACTGCGGAGGGTGAGTGTTTGAATGTCAGGTCGCCGTCGGCAACGCCGACACCGGAATGGGTGGATATGCTGAATGTCTTGAATGCAAATGTCAATCTATTGCATAAAAGGTTAGAAAAGGCAGAAGCTAGGGATCAGTCAGGTACCCAGTCCATGCCTGTCCCTGTGGCGCCAGTCCCGTCGGGGTCTCAGAAGCGCACCATATCCCAGATCGATAACACAGATTCTGACTCTAGTGTCGACTATGAAGATGCAAAATTACAGACGAAGGTGGCAAAAGGTATTCGGTACATGATTATGGCCATTAAAGAGGTTTTGCATATTACTGAGGAACCCCCTGTCCCTGACACGAGGGTACACATGTATAAAGAGAAAAAGCCTGAAGTCACTTTTCCATCATCATTTGATTTAAGTGAATTGTGCGAAAAGGCTTGGTACTCTCCAGAGAGGAGACCACAAGTTTCCAAAAGGATTCTTATGGCGTATCCTTTTCCACAAACTGATAGGATACGCTGGGAATCTAAACCAAAGGTGGACAAGGCGCTGACACGCTTGTCCAAAAAGGTGGCACTGCCTTCTCAGGATACGGCTTCCCTTAAGGAACCGGCTGATCGCAGGCAGAAAATTACCTTGAAGCACATTTACACTCACTCCGGTACTATTGCTAGACCGGCTATGGCGTCGGCCTGGGTTTGTAGTGCGGTTGTGACATGGGCAGATTCCTTATCTGCGAAGATTGACACCTTAGATAGGGATGCCATTCAAATGACCATAGAGCATATCAGTGATGCTGCCTTGTATATGAGAGATGCTCAGAGAGACATTTGTTTATTAAGCTCCAGAATAAATGCTATGTCTATTTCTGCTAGGCGACTCCTGTGGACCCGGCAGTGGACGGGAGATGCCGATTCTAAGCGGCACATGGAGTCCTTGCCGTACAAGGGGGAGGAGTTGTTTGGAGACGGCCTCTCGGACCTTGTCTCTACGGCTACGGCTGGTAAGTCGAATTTCTTACCTTATGTCCCCCCGCAGCATACTAAGAAGGCACCTCATTATCAAATGCAGTCCTTTCGTTCCAATAAAAACAAGGTGCGGGGATCGTCCTTTGTTACCAGAGGAAATGGCAGGGGAAAGAAGCTGCACACAGCTAGTTCCCAAGAGCAGAAGTCCTCCCCTGCGTCTGCAAAGTCCACCGCATGACGCTGGGGCTTCCCGGGGGGAGGCAGATCTGGTGGGGGCTCGCCTTCGGTTTTTCAGCCACGTCTGGGTTCAATCGCAGGTGGATCCCTGGGCAGTAGAGATTGTTGCTCAGGTATACAGGCTAGAATTCGAAGACTTGCCTCCTCGCCGGTTTTTCAAATCGGCTCTGCCGACTTCCCCGTCGGAGAGGGAGTCAGTGTTGACAACAATCCAAAAATTGTGTGTTTAACAGGTGATTGTCACAGTTCCTCATCTCCAGCAGGGAGAGGGATATTATTCAACCCTGTTTGTGGTCCCGAAACCGGACTGTTCGTTCAGGCCCATTTTAAACCTGAAATCTCTGAACTTGTACTTGAAAAGGTTTTAAGTTCAAAATGGAATCACTCCGGGCGGTCATCGCCAGCCTGGAGGGGGGGGATTGGATGGTGTCCCTGGACATAAAGGATGCATACCTTCATGTTCCAATATTCCCCCCCCCCCCCCATCAGGCGTTCCTGAGATTTGCAGTGCAGGACTGTCACTACCAATTTCAGACGTTGCCGTTTGGGCTTTCCACGGCCCGAGGGTTTTCACCAAGGTAATGGCGGAAATGATGGTGCTCCTGCGCAGGCATGGGGTCACAATTATCCCATACTTGGACGATCTCCTAATAAAGGCGAGATCTCGGTAGAAGTTGCTGGACAGCGTGTCTCTGTCCATGAAGTCGTTGCAGCTACACGGCTGGATTCTCAATATACCGAAGTCCCAGCTAGTTCCTACAACGCGTCTGACCTTTCTGGGCCTGATCCTAGACACAGACCAGAAAAAGGTTTTTCTTCCAATCGAAAAGGTTCAGGAACTCATGACCATGGTCAGAAACCTATTGAAACCAAAGAAGGTTTCAGTGCATCAGTGCACGCGGGTCCTGGGGAAGATGGTGGCTTCATACGAGGCCATCCCTTTCGGCAGATTCCATGCGAGGACTTTTCAATGGGACCTCTTGGACAAGTGGTCCGGGTCCCATTTACAAATGCATCAAAGGATCACCCTGTCTCCCAGGACCAGGGTATCTCTCCTGTGGTAGAAAATAAATAGATATACAAATAGAGTGCGCTGTCAACGGCAGCCTGTACAGGGAAGGTCAGTTCCCTTAAAATTATAGAAATATAGATAAAGAAAAATGTACTGGCGCCAGCTGAAATTCAATACCAGAGTCTATATTTAAAAATATATATAGCTTTATTAAATATCGCTAAGAGAATTTAGCTAATCTCTCAAGGATAAAACAACCCCATAAAATAAGAACACTGTAGGAGACCACAGGATATTGACCCTTTCAATTCAAAAGTCCACAGTTCCTGGCTAGAACACTAATCCACATTTGCTCACAAGTTATTTTGTATATAGCTTTTTACCAGACTTGCTTCCGGATAAAGAAATCCCCTAGGAGTCCCAAGCAAATGGAAACCAGATGGCAATTGGAGATAAGTCCGGGTCTGTGAAGAAACTTGTGTGGGAGTTTTAATCCAGTGGAAGCTGATGGGTCCAGATATCGCCAGGAGGTGGATGGGGTGCTGGTACCTGTGGTCCTACAAGGAAAGCTCAACGCGTTTCGCTGGTCTAATGGATGCCAGCTTC
Source organism: Pseudophryne corroboree (assembly GCF_028390025.1). Lineage (NCBI taxonomy): Eukaryota > Metazoa > Chordata > Amphibia > Anura > Myobatrachidae > Pseudophryne > Pseudophryne corroboree. The sequence goes on along the minus strand of NC_086447.1, from coordinate 479,064,611 downwards.
CTCACGAGCATAAGTCCAATGTCCAATATGTGAATAATATATACCCTTACTCATTAGGAATTGGTTGGAAACACCTGTTAGCCCTGCTAACACATTTAAAATTTATTACACAAACCTAGTGTTCAGCCACAGCAGGAGGCAATCTACAATGAGTCAACTTAAAGAGTTCTTTATTTATGAAAACGAGTTGTCAAACAGGCAAAAAAGTGTATATTTATATTACATAATTTATGTCATGTGATCGTCCCCGATCACATGACACTAGATACCCAATGATGTCAGTAATCTATATTCAAAACAGACGCGCGCCGGACCACGTGACCAGCTCCGATCACGTGGTCAGTCTAACGCGTCATGCGTCTCACGGAGCGAAGGGGAATGTAATCCTTCTTTGTGTCAGGTCCGGGTGTTTTTGTGAATCCGTTAACCCGGAACCAACCACAGGTGTAGGTGCTGGGGTATGAAGAAAGCAGGGAGGACGAAGAAAGTTCCGTTTCATATATTTATTAAAAATAACAATTCAGTAAAGAGTTAAATGACTAGTTGTTAATCATCATATTATACTGAAGTATTGAAGGAATGGCAGAAATAATATGCAAGAGAAAACTCAAAAATAAATAAAAGAAATGTTCATGGAAACGTATGCAAAACAAGCTGATGAATAAATGTTGAATTGTCCAAATATAAATAAGCTTTGATGCAGAACTGTAGAATGTGTTTAACTGGATAATGCAGACATGAAGAAATAACTGTAAGGATTTGCAATGAAGTTTTGAGAGTTAACTGAGAGGCTGTGAAGAATTATCTTTGTTATGGCAACATAGAAAATAAAAGTACTGAATTGGGTTACTTGCAGATTCCGGAGATCACTGTGAAACTGTAGCAGATGACAAGGTGATGAATGGGTTAAATGCTGAGTAGAACAAACGAACAGCTGAGGGTAAAGGAATCCTCCAAACTTTGTATGGTAGGCAGACAAGGTAACCTCATGCAAGACTCTGGGAATCCAACTGCTTCCAGTAGGTGTGCAATTAACTGACAGCACAGCGGGGAGCTGGTGGATCTTTTAGCAGTGAAGGCTGCAGACGGACCTCCCGGAACGGAGGCGATATCTGGACCACGGGAATCACACAGGAATGCACGGAGAGAGCTCAGAGCTAGAGCACAGCGTTGATACAACAAAGCACTGGCCCAGAGTAACATAATCCCAGCCTACTTAAAGGCAGCACAAGCACGGGATTGGTTTACACCTGCCCACAGGTGTTTTCACAAGTGCTCTGTATTAGCTATTTGGTCTCCAACATGGCCACCTCCTATACAGCAGACAAACCGCAGTGCCTTAGGCCATTTGGTCCCCGCACTCACAGTTCCCAGACTTGTGCCACTGATCACGCCGCGTCCCCACACGGGCGCACAGCACCGCGAGCAACCGCACTGGCAACGGATGAACCCCAGAACCCGCAAAGGTGAGAGACCGGTTCGTGACAGTACCCCCTCTTCTACGGGTGGTCTCCGAACACCTTTGAACCTTGTCAGGATTTTTGGAGAAGTATTTCTGTACCAGTCTTGGAGCATGAACATCTTCAGAGAAAACCCAGGATCTCTCCTCCGGACCGTAACCCTTCCAGTCGACCAGAAACTGTAAACGTCCATATCGGGAACGTGAGTCCACAATCTCTTTAACTTCAAATTCCTCATTCTGCAAAGAGTGAACTTTAGGAGATTTGGACTGGGTAGTACGGAACTTATTGAGAATCAAAGGCTTCAGTAAAGATGTATGAAAGGCGTTAGGAATTCTCAAAGACGGTGGCAACTTGACTTTATATGACACAGGGTTGAGTACCTTTACAATGGGAAATGGACCAATAAACTTGGGAGCAAATTTCTTAGAAGGAACTTTGAACCTGAGATTGCGCGTAGAAATCCAAACTTGGTCTCCCACTTTGTAATTCGGTACAGCTTTACGTTTTCTATCTGCAAAAGATTTATAACGAGCGGAAGTTTTGACCAAGGACTTGCGTACTCAACTCCAGATTCTAGATAGACGTTGAAGCTCTTGATCTGCCGCTGGAACTTCTAGGGCTGGCAATGGATGGAACTCTGGCACACGAGGATGAAAGCCGAAGTTAATATAAAAGGGCGTAGATTCTGAAGATGAATGGAAGAGATTATTATGAGCAAATTCTGCCAATGGAAGGTAGTCAACCCAGTCATCCTGTGAGGACGATATATATAGCCGGAGAAATGTTTCAAGGTCTTGGTTGACTCTCTCAGTTTGTCCATCTGTCTGAGGATGATATGCAGAAGAAAAATTCAACTTGACATTTAAAGATGAACAAAGCGACCTCCAAAACTTGGCCACAAACTGTGTTCCCCGATCAGAGATAATCTCTCGAGGAAGGCCATGCAACTTGAAGATTTCAGAGATGAACAATCTGGCTAGTAAAGGGCTGATGGTAACCCAGTTAATGGAATGAAATGTGCCATTTTCGAAAATCGATCCACTATCACCCAAATGGTATTTCGCCCTTTTGATGGAGGTAGATCGGTCACGAAATCCATTGAGATATGAGTCCATGGTTGTTTGGGTATGGATAATGGATGTAATAAACCTGGTGGAGAACTTCTTGGACTCTTATGTTGGGCACATTTAGGACATGCTGCTATAAACTCTTGGACATCGGCTTTGAGACGTGGCCACCAATAAGACTGTTGAATAAATTTGAGAGTCTTTAGAACCCCAGGATGACCCATGAAGGAAGAGGAGTGAGCCCAGGTAAGCAGCCGTTTTCGAAGACTTGTGGCGACAAAGGTCTTGCCAGGCGGAGGAACTGGAGAGGTTCGAGTCATTAAAAAGGACGTAGGATTCACAATGGCTTGATTCGTGGTAGCATCATTTTAATTCAGAAGAAGCAAAGGACCGGAAAGGACATCTGCCTTTTTGTTCTGAGACCCTGGACGATAGGTGAGCTTGAAATCAAATCGTGTGAAGAAAAGCGCCCATCGAGCTTGTCGTGGATTCAAACACTGAGCTGACTGCAGATACAGAAGATTGTTATGATCAGTATAAACTGTAATGCGATGTTGTGCTCCTTCTAGAAGGTATCTCCACTCCTCAAATGCCAACTTGATGGCAAGTAATTCTTGCTCACCGATTGCGTAATTACGTTCTGCCGGGAGGAACTTACGGGAGAAATATCCGCAGGGATGGACTTTTTTATCTTCAAAGACTTGTGATAACACAGCTCCTACTGCTTCTGTAGATGCATCCACCTCTAGTAGAAAGGGACGATTCAAATCAGGCTGTCGAAGAATGGGAGCTGACCCAAAGGCTTGCTTTAAATCGGAGAAGGCTTTGATTGCTTCAGAAGACCAGTTCGTAGGATTTGCTCCCTTGCGAGTTAGGGCTGTGATGGGAGCAGCTAACGAAGAATAATTCTTAATGAATCTCCCATAGAAATTAGCAAAGCCAAGAAATCGCTGAATCCCCTTGAGAGTTGTAGGAGTGAACCAATCTCTGATAGCTTGTACCTTACCGGGATCCATACATAGCTCTGATCCAGAAATGATGTAACCAAGGAACGGTATGGAAGATACTTCAAAAGTGCACTTCTCTAGCTTACAATAAAGTTGATTTTTCCTTAGACGTGTCAGTACCTCTTTAACTTGGTGACGGTGAGCCTTTAGATCCTTAGAGAATATTAGGATATCATCCAAGTACACTACTAGACACTTGTAGAGAAGATCACGAAAAAGTTCATTCACATAGCTTTGAAAAACTGCAGGTGCATTACAAAGACCAAAAGGCATTACAAGGTATTCGTAATGCCCATCCCGGGTATTAAAAGCAGTCTTCCACTTGTCCCCTGCCCGGATGCGGATTAAATTGTAGGCCCCTCGGAGATCCAATTTTGTAAACACAGTAGCTCCCTTTACCCGGTCAAATAATTCTGGAATTAAGGGTAATGGGTACTTGTTTTTCACAGTGATCTCATTGAGTCCACGGTAATCTATGCATGGTCGTAACCCACCGTCCTTCTTCTTAACGAAGAAGAATCCGGCTCCTGCAGGTGAAGAAGATGGTCTGATAAATCCTTTGGTTAGGTTTTCCTGTATATAATCAGACATAGCTTGCGTCTCTGGGATGGATAGCGGGTAAATTCGTCCCCTAGGAGGTGTTTTACCCGGAACCAGGACGATTGGGCAGTCCCATTCACGATGAGGAGGTAGAGAGTCTGCTGCTTGTTTACTGAAAACATCCGCAAAAGATTGATACACCGGAGGTAGGTCGGGAAGGCTAATTGACCGGAGAGGTACAATTGATGCTAAACAGTCCTTGGTACAAGATTTACCCCACGAAAGGACTTCCATGGTTTGCCAATTAAGTTGAGGATTATGCTTCTGCAGCCAAGGTAAACCAAGTATCACATCTTGAGAGGCTTTGGGAATCACGTAGAAGGAGACGTATTCGGAATGGAGCACACCAACTTTCATCTTGAGACATACGGTTCGATGAGTAATTATACCATCTGGAATTCGACTTCCATCCACTGCTGTAACAGCAACTGCTGCTTCCAGAGGCATGGTTTGAACTTTAGACCGTATGACAAAGGCTAAGGAGATGAAGTTCTCGGCTGCCCCGGAATCTAGGAGAGCTGAAACTTTCACTGTAGAACTTGGAACTTCTAATTGAATAGACAAGGTCGGCTCTTTCCCAGAACGTGATTCTAAAGTAACTCCTAGCTTAACCTCTCTTGAATAAGCTAGGAGCGAGAGTTTCCCGGTCGGAGTTTGCAGAATTTAACTAAATGTTCGGAGGACCCACAGTACATGCAGAGGTTACCCTGTCGACGACGAAGTCGTTCCTCCTCTGTGAGGCGAGAGCGCCCAATCTGCATAGGTTCTTCTGTCGTTACCGGAGACTGTGATGAAGAATCTTGTCAAGGCCTAGGATGATAACGTGGACTGGATCGCTCTGCCCTGGATTTCTCTAAACATCGCTCCCTGCAGCGTAGGTCAAGTTTGTTACAGAGAGAAATCAATTCATCCAGTTTAGTTGGCACATCCCGGATAGTTAAATCATCCTTGATTTTCTCTGAAAGTCCATTCCAAAACGCGGCGATCAAGGCCTCCTCATTCCAGTTTAACTCTGAAGAAACGTGCGAAACTGAATAATATATTGACTGACAGGACGTAAACCTTGACATAGACGGAGAATCTCCAAAGATGCTGAGGTGGTCCTGCCTGGTTCGTCAAAGATTCTCCGGAAGGATGATACGAACTCCTTGTAATTAGAGAGGATAGGATCACCTCTTTCCCATAATGGTGATGCCCACTCCAGAGCCTGACCGGAAAGGAGGGCAATAATATATGCAACCTTAGAACGAGCTGATGGGAAACTGGCGGACAACAGTTCGAACTGGATCTCGCATTGATTCAGGAATCCTCTGCAAAGTTTTGGAGTTCCGTCAAACTTACTCGGAGAGGGTAACTGCAAGCGGGACGTAGGCAGCGTCACAGGAGAAGCTGTAGTGGTAACTGGGACAACCGGAGTTGGAATCTGGACTTGAGACGTTTTAATAGCCATATGAAGAGTCTCTAAACGGTCTGCCATAGTTTGCATAAACTGTACTATTTGTGTCTGTATAGACTCCTGGTTTTCCAGACGGGAAAGGATATCTGACGTAGCACCGCCTCCTGCGAATTGGTCACTTGACGGATCCATGTGGCCAGTGCTTATTGTCAGGTCCGGGTGTTTTTGTGAATCCGTTAACCCGGAACCAACCACAGGTGTAGGTGCTGGGGTATGAAGAAAGCAGGGAGGACGAAGAAAGTTCCGTTTCATATATTTATTAAAAATAACAATTCAGTAAAGAGTTAAATGACTAGTTGTTAATCATCATATTATACTGAAGTATTGAAGGAATGGCAGAAATAATATGCAAGAGAAAACTCAAAAATAAATAAAAGAAATGTTCATGGAAACGCATGCAAAACAAGCTGATGAATAAATGTTGAATTGTCCAAATATAAATAAGCTTTGATGCAGAACTGTAGAATGTGTTTAACTGGATAATGCAGACATGAAGAAATAACTGTAAGGATTTGCAATGAAGTTTTGAGAGTTAACTGAGAGGCTGTGAAGAATTATCTTTGTTATGGCAACATAGAAAATAAAAGTACTGAATTGGGTTACTTGCAGATTCCGGAGATCACTGTGAAACTGTAGCAGATGACAAGGTGATGAATGGGTTAAATGCTGAGTAGAACAAACGAACAGCTGAGGGTAAAGGAATCCTCCAAACTTTGTATGGTAGGCAGACAAGGTAACCTCATGCAAGACTCTGGGAATCCAACTGCTTCCAGTAGGTGTGCAATTAACTGACAGCACAGCGGGGAGCTGGTGGATCTTTTAGCAGTGAAGGCTGCAGACGGACCTCTGGGAACGGAGGCGATATCTGGACCACGGGAATCACACAGGAATGCACGGAGAGAGCTCAGAGCTAGAGCACAGCGTTGATACAACAAAGCACTGGCCCAGAGTAACATAATCCCAGCCTACTTAAAGGCAGCACAAGCACGGGATTGGCTTACACCTGCCCACAGGTGTTTTCACAAGTGCTCTGTATTAGCTATTTGGTCTCCAACATGGCCACCTCCTATACAGCAGACACACCGCAGTGCCTTAGGCCATTTGGTCCCCGCACTCACAGTTCCCAGACTCTGCATTACCTGTGCCACTGATCACGCCGCGTCCCCACACGGGCGCACAGCACCGCGAGCAACCGCACTGGCAACGGATGAACCCCAGAACCCGCAAAGGTGAGAGACCGGTTCGTGACACTTTGTTACTTCACAGTGTGTTTCCGCCCGGGACCACGTGATTGTCTTTGATCACGTGACCCCGCCAGTCCATTGTGCGGTTCACAGACCAGGAAGGAGTCGTATCGCTCCGTGGAACGCATACATACGGGATAGGAAGAACATCCTACACTTAGGTTCTTATCTTACAGTACTTAATAGCATTACATGGATACCAAGAGTAACTTATAAGGTTAAAATTTTACCACATACTGAAGAGAATATGATAACATGATGATAGATACAGAAAGAGGAGAAATAGAATAAATAAAATGAATAAATCACCAGATGTTGCAATTTACATTAAGACAATACAAATGAACTGATAAAGTATCCAATCATATTTGTCCAGAGGTGTCGGGGAGAGCATAGCTGAAAGAACATATGGGATTGCTAATGTCTGACCTTATATTACTACCATTGTCATACTAAACGAATCAAACAATGGTATTCTCGCATTAGCGAAACATTTCTTTTTCTCAACCCTTAAGAAGAAACCCACATGCAAGGTACATTCCTTTGGGAAGGGGATCTATCCAGTATAACTTCTTTTGTTTCACACTTGAACAGTAACACTCATAATTTAACCTTCACGTTTGAGCATAGTAGGGAGAGTATTAACTTCCTGGATGTGGCCCTTGAGATTGTCGATAATAAGATTGTTACATCCAATTATACTAAGTCAGTAAGTACTTTTTCATATTTACACTATGAGAGCGCTCATTTTGCCCCTTGGAAACGTAATATTCCCAAGGGGCAGATGATGCGGCTCAGACGCAATTGTTCTAACATTGAGACCTTTTCAAGGCAGGCTAAGGAACTTATGGACTCTCTAAGACAGAGAAAATACCCTGAGAAACTCCTCCAACAAGCATTCAGTGAAGTTTATCATATGGATAGGAACAAACTTCTTACTTCCAAGAATAAAGATAAAACAATTGGGGACGAAAATAGGAATAAAGATATTAATCAAATGAGTATAAAAGAGGATAGACAACTAGCCTTTGTTTGCAAATATAATAACTCAGCCCAAGAGATTCGCTCTATCATTTCTAAAAATTATAGGGTCCTGAGACAGGACCGTACCCCGAGTCAAATTCTTCCCTCCAAACCTTCAGTGGTTTTTTAAAAAAAAAACGTTCTCTAAAGACCTTATTAGCTCCCTCCTTCTTGGATCCTATAAAAAAAAGATGGATACCACGACAGGCTGTCTATGGTTGTCAACTAAACCGAATGGGTGTTTCAGATGTGGTAAAACTAGATGCACTACATGTACACACATGCATAAAAAAATATGCTCCTTGATCATACCAGGGAATGATGAACAATTTAAATTGAAAACATTCATGAACTGCGATACGAACTATGTAATATATCTCCTAACCTGCGGGTGCGGGCTTAACTATGTGGGGAGAACCACAAGACCCATACACACGAGATTCATGGAGCACCGCCGGAATATCTAGAGGAGATATGAAAAACATAGTGTATCGAGACACTTTTCGCAGACACATATGGGAGATCCGAAAAGTTTGTCCCTGATCTGCTTGGAACATGTTGCACCTACACCAAGGGGTGGTGATAGGTTTAATAAGCTGTGCTATAGGGAGGTTTATTGGATTTTGAAGTTTGGCTCATTACATCCAGATGGTCTTAACGAGACAATTGAGTTAAATGCCATCCGTTAATACGGATAAGAACCTCTGTATACAAAATCCAATTGTTATTTTAACCAATCCTTACTACTTCTACTTCCCTGTTCCCCCCTTTCCTCTAAACTGTCATATTCCCCTTAAATTAGGGATATCCATATAAGCTGCATAGAGATAGGTATAAGAATGTACCTTGCATGTGGGTTTCTTCTTAAGGGTTGAGAAAAAGAAATGTTTCGCTAATGCGAGAATACCATTGTTTGATTCGTTTAGTATAACAATGGTAGTAATATAAGGTCAGACATTAGCAATCCCATATGTTCTTTCAGCTATGCTCTCCCCGACACCTCTGGACAAATATGATTGGATACTTTATCAGTTCATTTGTATTGTCTTAATGTAAATTGCAACATCTGGTGATTTATTCATTTTATTTATTCTATTTCTCCTCTTTCTGTATCTATCATCATGTTATCATATTCTCTTCAGTATGTGGTAAAATTTTAACCTTATAAGTTACTCTTGGTATCCATGTAATGCTATTAAGTACTGTAAGATAAGAACCTAAGTGTAGGATGTTCTTCCTATCCCGTATGTATGCGTTCCACGGAGCGATACGACTCCTTCCTGGTCTGTGAACCGCACAATGGACTGGCGGGGTCACGTGATCAAAGACAATCACGTGGTCCCGGGCGGAAACACACTGTGAAGTAACAAAGAAGGATTACATTCCCCTTCGCTCCGTGAGACGCATGACGCGTTAGACTGACCACGTGATCGGAGCTGGTCACGTGGTCCGGCGCGCGTCTGTTTTGAATATAGATTACTGACATCATTGGGTATCTAGTGTCATGTGATCGGGGACGATCACATGACATAAATTATGTAATATAAATATACACTTTTTTGCCTGTTTGACAACTCGTTTTCATAAATAAAGAACTCTTTAAGTTGACTCATTGTAGATTGCCTCCTGCTGTGGCTGAACACTAGGTTTGTGTAATAAATTTTAAATGTGTTAGCAGGGCTAACAGGTGTTTCCAACCAATTCCTAATGAGTAAGGGTATATATTATTCACATATTGGACTTATGCTCGTGAGGAAGCTGGCATCCATTAGACCAGCGAAACGCGTTGAGCTTTCCTTGTATGACCACAGGTACCAGCACCCCATCCACCTCCTGGCGATATCTGGACCCATCAGCTTCCACTGGATTAAAACTCCGACACAAGTTTCTTCACAGACCCGGACTTATCTCCAATTGCCATCTGGATTCCATTTGCTTGGGACTCCTAGGGGACTTCTTTATCCGGAAGCAAGTCTGGTAAAAAGCTATGTACAAAATAACTTGTGGGCAAATGTGGATTAGTGTCCTAGCCAGGAACTGTGGACTTTTGAATTGAAAGGGTCAATATCCTGTGGTCTCCTACAGTGTTCTTATTTTATGGGGTTGTTTTATCCTTGAGAGATTAGCTAAATTCTCTTAGCGATATTTAATAAAGCTATATATATTTTTAAATATAGACTCTGGTATTGAATTTCAGTCGGCGCCAGTACATTTTTCTTTATCTATATCTCTCCTGTGGTGGCTGAACAGTGCTCACCTTCTAGAGGGTCGCAGGTTCGGCATTCAGGACTGGGTCCTGGTGACCACGGACGCAAGCCTCCGAGGCTGGGGAGCAGTGGCACTGGGAAGAAATTTCCAAGGTCTCTGGTCAAGCCTGGAGACTTGTCTCCACATCAACGTCCTGGAGTTGAGGGCCATATACAACGCCCTGCGTCAAGCGGAGAACTTACTTCGGAGAAGACCGGTTCTGATTCAGTCAGACAATGTCACGGCAGTGGCTCATATAAACCGCCAAGGCGGAACAAGGAGCAGAGCGGCCATGGCAGAAGCGACCAGGATTTTCACCAAAGTGATGGCGGAGATGATGGTTCTCCTGCACAAGCAAGGAGTCAAGATTATCCCGTACTTGGACGATCTCCTGATAAAGGCGAGATCCAGGGACCAGTTGGTGCAAAACGTTGCACTCTCCCTAACAGTTCTTCAGCAACATGGTTGGCTCCTAAACTTGCCAAAATCACAGTTAATTCCGACGATGCTGTTGTCGTTTTTGGGAATGATATTGGACACAGAACTACAGAGAGTATTTCTTCCAGTGGAAAAGGCTCTGGAACTTCAGAGTCTGTTCAAACAAATTCTGAAACCAGCAAGAGTGTCAATCCATCAATGCATTCGGTTGCTGGGGAAGATAGTTGCGGCCTACGAGGCCATTCAGTTTGGCAGGTTCCATGCCAGAGTGTTCCAGTGGGACCTGTTGGGCAAGTGGTCCGGGTCCCACCTACACATGCACCGGAGCATAATCCTGTCTTCCAAGACCAGGGTATCACTCCTGTGGTGGCTGCACAGCTCTCACCTCCTAGAGGGGCGCAGGTTCGGGATACAGGACTGGATCCTAGTGACCACGGATGCAAGCCTCAGAGGCTGGGGGGCAGTCACAATGGGAGAAAACTTCCAAGGAAGATGGTCAAGTCAGGAAACTTGTCTCCACATAAATGTTCTGGAGTTAAGGGCCATTTACAACGGCCTTCTGCAGGCGGAACATCTTCTTTGAGATCTGCCTGTACTGTTCCAGTCGGACAATGTAACAGCAGTAGCGTACATAAACAGTCAGGGCGGAACGAAAAGCAGAGTGGCAATGGCAGAAGCCACAAGAATTTTCCGTTGGGCGGAAAAGCATACAAGCGCTCTGTCAGCGATCTTCATTCCAGGAGTGGACAACTGGGAAGCAGAATTCCTCAGCAGACACTATCTCCATCCAGGAGAGAGGGGCCTCCACCAAGAAGTCTTCGCAGAGGTGACAGGTCGTTGGGGAGTTCCTCAAGTAGACATGATGGCATCTCGTCTCAACAAGAAGCTTCAGAGATATTGTTCCAGGTCAAGGGACCCTCAAGCAATTGCAGTGGATGCTCTGGTGACACAGTGGGTTTTTCAGTCGGTGTATGTATTCCCTCCACTTCCTCTCATTCCAAAAGTTCTAAAGATCATAAGAAGAACAAGGAGCCGGGCGATCCTCATTGTCCCAGACTGGCCAAGGAGGGCTTGGTATCCAGATCTTCAGGAATTACTCATAGGAGATCCCTGGTCTCTTCCTCTGCACGAGGACCTGTTACAACAGGGGCCGTGCGTGTATCAGGACTTACCGCGGCTACATTTGACGGCATGGCAGTTGAGCGCAGAATCCTAGCCCGTAAGGGTATTCCCAGTGAAGTCATTCCCACACTTCTTCAGGCCAGAAAAGGGGTAACGTCTAAACATTACCACCGTATTTGGAGAAAATATGTTTCTTGGTGTGAATCCAAGGGGGCTCCTACGGAAGAGTTTCGGCTAGGACGTTTTCTCCATTTTCTACAAGCAGGTGTGGATGCGGGCCTAAAATGAAGGTACAGATTTCAGCCTTATCGGTTTTCTTTCAGAAACAATTGGCCTCCCTTCCAGAAGTTCAGACTTTCGTGAAAGGCGTGTTGCACATCCAACCTCCATTTGTGCCTCCAGCGGCACCATGGGACCTTAATGTGGTGTTTCAGTTCCTTCAGTCACATTGGTTTGAACCTTTACGGAAGGTGGAGTTGAAATTTCTCACTTGGAAAGTGGTCATCCTGTTGGCCTCGACATCTGCAAGGCGGGTGTCTGAGTTGGCGGCCTTGTCTCACAAGAGCCCTTATTTGATCTTCCATGAAGATAGAGCTGAATTGAGGACACGTCAACAGTTTCTACTGAAGGTGGTTTCCTCTTCCCACATGAACCAACCTGTTGTGGTACCTGTGGCTACTGACACCTTCGCTGAGTCAAATCTCTGGATGTGGTCAGAGCTTTGAAGATTTATATCGCAGACTATTGCACACTGGATCTGTAACACGATTCAGCATGCTCATTCCACAGCTGGATTGCCGTTACCGGAATCTGTGAAGACCCATTCTACTAGAAAGGTGGGCTCATCCTGGGCGGCTGCCCGGGGGGGTTTCGGCATTGCAACTTTGCCGAGCAGCTACTTGGTCGGGGTCAAACACATTTGCAAAGTTCTACAAGTTTGACACCTTGGCCGATGAAGACCTTAAGTTCGGTCAATCGGTGCTGCAGAGTCATCCGCACTCTCCCGTCCGTTCTAGAGCTTTGGTATAACCCAATGGTTCTAATGTTGTCCCCAGCATCCTCTAGGACATATGAGAAAATAGGATTTTAATACCTACCGGTAAATCCTTTTCTCTGACGTCCTAGTGGATGCTGGGAACTCCGTAAGGACCATGGGGAATAGCGGGCTCCGAAGGAGGCTGGGCACTCTAGAAAGATTTATGACTACCTGGTGTGCACTGGCTCCTCCCACTATGACCCTCCTCCAAGCCTCAGTTAGATCTTGTGCCCGGCCGAGGTTGGATGCACACTAGGGGCTCTCCTTAGCCTCTAGAAAGAAAGTATAGAATTAGGTTTTTTATTTTCAGTGAGACCTGCTGGCAACAGGCTCACTGCAGCGAGGGACTAAGGGGAGAAGAAGCGAACTCGCCTGCTTGCAGCCGGATTGGGCTTCTTAGGCTACTGGACACCATTAGCTCCAGAGGGATCGACCGCAGGCCCAGTCCTTGGTGTTCGGTCCCGGAGCCGCGCCGCCGTCCCCCTTACAGAGCCAGAAGCAAGAAGAGGTCCGGAAAATCGGCGGCAGAAGACATCGGTCTTCACCAAGGTAGCGCACAGCACTGCAGCTGTGCGCCATTGCTCCTCATGCACACTTCACACTCCGGTCACTGAGGGTGCAGGGCGCTTGGGGGGGGCGCCCTGAGCAGCAATAAAAACACCTTGGCTGGCAAAAATACCACAATATATAGCCCCAGAGGCTATATATGTGGTAAATACCCCTGCCAGAATCCAGAAAAAAGCGGGAGAATAGGCCGCGGAAAAGGGGCGGAGCTATCTCCCTCAGACACACTGGCGCCATTTTCTCTTCACAGTGCAACTGGAAGAAAGCTCCCCAGGCTCTCCCCTGTAGTTTTCAGGCTCAAAGGGTTAAAAAGAGAGGGGGGGGCACTAAATTTAGGCGCAATATTGTATATACAAGCAGCTATGGGGGAAAATTCACTCAGTTATAGTGTTAATCCCCACATTATATAGCGCTCTGGTGTGTGCTGGCATACTCTCTCTCTGTCTCCCCAAAGGGCTTTGTGGGTCCTGTCCTCAGTCAGAGCATTCCCTGTGTGTGTGCGGTGTGTCGGTACAGCTGTGTCGACATGTTTGAGGAGGAGGCTTATATAGTGACGGAGCAGATGCCGATAAATGTGATGTTGCCCCCTGTGGGGCCGACACCAGAGTGGATGGTTAGGTAAAAGGTATTAACCGACAGTGTCAACTCCTTACATAAAAGGGTGGATGACGTAACAGCTGTGGGACAGCCGGCTTCTCAGCCCGTGCCTGCCCAGGCGTCTCAAAGGCCATCAGGGGCTCAAAAACGCCCGCTCATTCAGATGGCAGACACAGATGTCGACACGGAGTCTGACTCCAGTGTCGACAAGGTTGAGACATATACACAATCCACTAGGAACATCCGTGACTTGATCCCGGCAATAAAAAATGTGTTACACATTTCTGACATTAACCTCTAAAAATGGGTTTTTATGTTTGGGGAGAAAAAGCAGGCAGTGTTTTGTTCCCCCATCAGATGAATGAATGAAGTGTGTGAAAAGCGTGGGTTCCCCTTGATAAGAAACTGGTAATTTCTAAAAAGTTACTGATGGCGTACCTTTTCCCGCCAGAGGATAAGTTACGCTGGGAGATATCCCCTAGGGTGGATAAGGCGCTCACACGGTTGTCAAAATAGGTTTGGCACTGCCGTTTGAGGAACGGCCACTTTGAAGGTACCTGTTGATAAAAAGCAGGAGGCTATCCTGAAGTCTGTATTTATTTACACACTCAGGTACTAGACTGAAACCTGCAGAGCGTGCTGCTGCAGCGTGGTCGGTGACCCTGTCAAACATACTAGTTTGCTAACATGAGCACATATTAAAGACGTCGTCTTATATATGAGGGATGCACAGAGGGATATTTTGCCGGCTGGCATCCAAAATGAATGTAATGTCCATTCTGTCAGGAGGGTATTAGAGACCTGTCACTGGACAGGTGATGCTGACCTTAAAAGGCGCATAGAGATTCTGCCTTATAAGGGTGAGGAATTATTTGGGGATGGTCTCTGGGACCTCGTATCCGCAGCAACAGCTGGGAAGAAATATTTTTACCTCAAGTTTCCTCACAGACTAAGAAAGCACTGTATTATCAGGTACAGTCCTTTCGGCTTCAGAAAAGCAAGCGGGTCAAAGGCGCTTCCTTTCTGTACAGAGACAAGGGAAGAGGGAAAAAGCTGCACCAGTCAGCCTGTTCCCAGAATCATAATTCTTCTCTCGCTTCCTCTGAGTCCACAGCATGACGCAGGGGCTCCACAGGTGTAGCCAGGTACGGTGGGGGGCCGTCTCAAAAATTTCAGCGATCAGTGGGCTCGCTCACAGGTGGATCCCTGTTTCATTCAAGTAGTATTTCAGGGGTACAAGCTGGAATTCGATATGTCTTCCCCCCGCCGTTTCCTCAAATATGCCTTGCCGACAACTCCCTCAGGCAGGGAGGCTGTGCTAGAGGCAATTAATAAGCTGTATTCCCATCAGGTAATACTTAAGGTGCCCCTACTCCAACAAGGACGGGGTTACTATTCCACACGGGTTGGGGTACCGAAACCGCATGGTTCGGTGTGACCCTTTTTTATATTTAAAATCCTTGAACACATACATAAAAAAATTCAAGTTCAAGATGGAATCGCTCAGGGCGGTTATTGCAAGCCTGGACGAGGGGGATTACATGGTATCCCGGGACATCAAGGATGCTTACCTGCATGTCCCTATTTACTATCCTCGCCAGGAGTACCTCAGATTGTGGTACAGGATTACCATTACCAAGTCCAGACTCTGCCGTTTGGACTGTACATGGCACCGAGGGTGTTACCATGGTAATGGCCGGAATGATGATACTCCTTCGAAAAGGGGAGTTTTTTAATTATCCCGTACTTGGACAATCTCCTTATAAGGGCGAGGTCCAAGGAGCAGTTGCTAGTCGGGGTAGCACTATTTTGGAAAGTGCTACAACAGCACGGTTGGATTCTAAACAGTCCAGAGTCACAGCTGGTTCCTACGACACGTCTACTGTTCCTGGGGATGGTTCTGGACACAGACCAGAAATAAGTGTTTCTCCAGGAGGAGAAAGCCAAGGAGCTGTCATCTCTAGTCAGAGACCTCCTGAAGCCAAAACAGTTATCGGTGCATCATTGCACGCGAGTCCTGGGAAAAATGATAGCTTCCTACGAAGCAATCCCATTCGGCAAGTTCCATGCAAGAACTTTTCAGGGGGACCTGTTAGACAAGTGGTCCGGGTCGCATCTTCAGATGCATTAGGCTGATAACCCTGTCTACAAGGACCAGGGTATCTCTACTGTAGTGGCTGCAGAGTGCCCATCTTCAAGAGGGCCGCAGGTTCGACATACAGGACTAGGTCCTAGTGACCATGGATGCCAGCCTTTTGAGGCTGGGGGGCAGTCACACAGGGAAGAACCTTCCAGGGACTTTGGTCAAGTCAGGTGACTTCCCTACATAAATATTCTGGAACAGAGGGCCATTTACAATGCCCTGAGTCAGGCAAGGCCTCTGCTTCAAAACCAGCCGGTCCTGATCCAATCAGGAAACATCACGGCAGTCGCCCATGTAAACCAACAGGGCGGCACAAGAAGCAGGATGGCGATGGCAGAAGCCACAAGGATTCTCCGATGGGCGGAAAATCATGTGTTAGCACTGTCAGCAGTGTTCATTCCCGGAGTGGACAACTGGGAAGCAGATCTTCTCAGCAGACACGACTTCCACCCGAGAGTGTGGGGACTTCATCCTGAAGTCTTCCAAAGGATTGTACACCATTGGGAAAGGCCACAGGTGGACATGAAGGCGTCCCGCCTCAACAAAAAGCTATAAAAGATATTGCGCCTGGTCAAGGGACCTTCAGGCGATAGCTGTGAACGCTCTGGTAACACCGTGGGTGTACCAGTCGGTTTATGTGTTCCCCCCTCTGCCTCTCATACCAAAGGTACTGAGAATAATAAGAAGGCGAGGAGTAAGAACGATACTCGTGGTTCCGGATTGGCCAAGAAGAGCCTGGTACCCAGAACTTCAAGAAACTATATATCAGAGGACCCATGGCCTCTGCCGCTCAGACAGGACCTGCTGCAGCAGGGGCCCTGTCTGTTCCAAGACTTACCGCGGCTACGTTTTGATGGCATGGCGGTTGAACGCCGGATCCTAAAGGAAAAGGGCATTCCGGAGAAAGTCATTCCTAAGCCAGGAAAGATGTTACTGCAAAACATTATCACCGCATATGGCGGAAATATGTTGCTTGGTGTGAGGCCAAAAAAGGCCCCAACAGAGGAATTTCAACTAGGTCGATTTCTGCATTTCCTACAAGCAGGAGTGTCTATGGGCCTAAAATTAGGCTCCATTAAGATACAGATCTCGGCTCTGTCGATTTTCTTCCAGAAAAAATTAGCTTCAGTACCTGAAGTTCAGACATTGTAAAAGGAGTGCTGCATATTCAGCCCCCAGTTGTGCCTCCAGTGGCACCTTGGGATCTCAACGTGGTGTTGAGTTTCTTAAAATCACATTGGTTTGAACCACTAAAAACCGTGGATCTGAAATATCTCACGTTGAAAGTGGTCATGTTATTGGCCTTGGTTTCGGCCAGGCGTGTATCAGAATTGGCGGCTTTGTCATATAAAAGTCCTTATCTGATTTTCCATATGGATAGGGCAGAATTGAGGACTCGTCCCCAGTTTCTCCTTAAGGTGGTATCAGTTTTTCACTTGAACCAACCTATTGTGGTGCCTGCGGGTACTAGGGACTTGGAGGATTCCAAGTTACTGGACGTAGTCAGGGCCTTGAAAAATTATGTTTCCAGGACGGCTAGAGTCAGGAAAATTGACTCGCTATTTATCCTGTATGCACCCAACACGCTGGGTGCTCCTGCTTCTAAGCAGACTATCGCTCGCTGGATCTGTGACACGATTCAGCAGGCGCATTCTGCGGCTGGACTGCCGCATCCTAAATCAGTGAAAGCCCATTCCACAGGGAAGGTGGGCTCATCTTGGGCGGCTGCCGAGGGGTCTCGGCTTTACAACTTTGCCGAGCTGTTACTTGGTCAGGGGCAAACACGTTTGCAAAATTCTACAAATTTGATACCCTGGCTGAGGAGGACCTTGAGTTCTCTCGTTCGGTGCTGCAGAGTCATCCGCACTCTCCCGCCCGTTTGGGAGCTTTGGTATAATCCCCATGGTCCTTACGGAGTTCCCAGCATCCACTAGGACGTCAGAGAAAATAAGATTTTACTCACCGGTAAATCTATTTCTCGTAGTCCGTAGTGGATGCTGGGCGCCCATCCCAAGTGCGGATTGTCTGCAATACTTGTAAATAGTTATTGCTAACTAAAGGGTTATTGTTGAGCCATCTGTTGAGAGGCTCAGTTGTTTTCATACTGTCAAACTGGATATAGTATCACGAGTTGTACGGTGTGATTGGTGTGGCTGGTATGAGTCTTACCCGGGATTCAAAATCCTTCCTTATTATGTCAGCTCGTCCGGGCACAGTGTCCTAACTGAGGCTTGGAGGAGGGTCATAGTGGGAGGAGCCAGTGCACACCAGGTAGTCATAAATCTTTCTAGAGTGCCCAGCCTCCTTCGGAGCCCGCTATTCCCCATGGTCCTTACGGAGTTCCCAGCATCCACTACGGACTACGAGAAATAGATTTACCGGTGAGTAAAATCTTATTTTCTCTTAGTCCGTAGAGGATGCTGGGCGCCCGTCCCAGTGCGTACTGTATCTGCAGTTATTAGTTGTGGTTACACACATGTTGTGTATTAACATGTATAAACATGTATGTTGTGTATAAACGTGTGTTTATTGTCAGCATATTGCTGCAATTGTTCATGCCGTTGGCTTGTGTTTTGTTGAATGCCACGTTGTGCGGCATGCTTGAGGTGTGAGCTGGTATGAATCTCACCTTAGTTTAACAATAAATACTTTCCTCAAAATGTCCGTCTCCCTGGGCACAGTTCCTATAACTGGAGGAGGGAGGAGCCAGTTCACACCCTTTCAAAGTCTTAAAGAGCCCATGTCTCCTGTGGATCCCGTCTATACCCCATGGTTCTAATGGTGTCCCCAGCATCCTCTACGGACTAAGAGAAAAGGATTTACCGGTAGGTATTAAAATCCTATACAGGTTGAGTATCCCATATCCAAATATTCCAAAATACGGAATATTCCGAAATACGGACTTTTTTGAGTGAGAGTGAAATAGTGAAACCTTTGTTTTTTGATGGCTCAAAGTACACAAACTTTGTTTAATACACAAAGTTATTAATAATATTGTATTAAATGGCCTTCAGGCTGTGTGTATAAGGTGTATATGAAACATACATGATTTGTGTGAATGTACACACACTTTATTTATTGCACAAAGTTATTAAAAAATATTGGCTAAAATTATCTTCAGGCTGTGTGTATAAGGGGTATATGTGACATAAATGCATTCTGTGCTTAGATTTAGGTCCCATCACCATGATATCTCATTATGGTATGCAATTATTCCAAAATACGGAAAAATCCCATATCCAAAATACTTCTGGTCCCAAGCATTTTGGATAAGGGATACTCAACCTGTAATATATATATATATATATATATATATATATATATATATACGCAGTGGACGCGGCACTCCTGGTGACTGAATCAATAACAACTCTTTTGTAGGCAGATGATGAAAGACAACGTTTCCATTACGTTTATTAAGTCATTTTCCTCAGGTCTAAAGTAACAATGAAACAGGTCTTACCTTATAAAGAGTGCATCACCCTGTGTTGAATGGCTCGCGGTCAGCGGGACGCCGCCCGCCCCGTCCAGCGTGCCGGAAGTGACGTTGCGCTACATCACTTCCCCAGGCCGTGCTCCCCATCACCATGGTAACAGACAATAAACAACAGACATAGGCAGCTGTAGGTAAACAATTGAGCAGGTCTAACTTCAGAACAGAGTAATGGCGTTTGAGCATAATATATATTACAATGTCAATATTATTACACCTCAACAATACATAATGACCATAAATAGCAAGCCGCAACTGCAGCAGTACTAATGGATCTAACAACGTTGCATCAACTTACTTTAACAGTGGAACATGGTAAGCCTGAAGTACAACATGACATACAACTTAATGCCCGGCAACAATACAGCAGTACTAGTAAAGCTAGCTGTCATAACCTGACTTAACTCAAATAAATCCTCAAGCCTGCTCATATGATTAGGTTAACCTCTCATCTACCAATTACTGGCCCTCATTCCGAGTTGTTCGCTCGCTCTTTTTCATTGCATTGCAGCGATTTTCCGCAAACTGCGCATGCGCAATGTTCGCACTGCGACTGCGCCAAGTTAATTTGCTAAGAAGTTTGGTATTTTACTCACGGCATTACAAGGTTTTTTCTTCGTTCTGGTGATCGTAGTGTGATTGACAGGAAGTGGGTGTTTCTGGGCGGAAACTGGACGTTTTATGGGTGTGTGTGAAAAAACGCTGTCGTTTCTGGGAAAAATGCGGGAGTGGCTGGAGAAACGGCGGAGTGTCTGGGCGAATGCTGGGTGTGTTTGTGACGTCAAACCAGGAACGAAACTGACTGAACTGATCGCAGTGGCAGAGTAAGTGTCGAGCTACTCAGAAACTGCTTAGAAATTTCTATTCGCAATTTTGAGAATCTTTCGTTCGCAATTTTGCTAAGCTAAGATTCACTCCCAGTAGGCGGCGGCTTAGCGTGTGCAATGCTGCTAAAAGCAGCTTGCGAGCGAACAACTCGGAATGAGGGCCACTATACAGACCCCCCCGTAAAGACTGCTTCTGGCATATACATTGTACCCCCACATCATACCACACCATTTTACAAGAAACTGTTGAAACCATGGGACTCATTTAAACCCCGTGGATGCACCGTATCTAAACGGTAGATCCACCGTGCTTCAAGCCTTAGGAGTTTGGCCCCACAATCCCCCCCACGGATAGATGCTGGCACATGATCAATCATGCGATATCTAAGCGTTGTTAGTGGGTGGTGTTTAGAGGCAAAATGCCGGGCAACAGGCTGTTCACTTGTTCCCTTAGTAATGGCCAATTTGATTGCCGACCTATGGGCTGCCATACGTTCTTTAAACATGCGTTGTGTCTTGCCTATGTATGACAGCCCACAGGGGCATACCAGTTGGTAGACCACAAAACGGGAAGCACATGTCAATGTATGTAGTATGTATAGCGTTTTCCCAGAATGGGGATGTTGAAAGGTGTCCCCCGCTATCATAAATTGACATGTTGTGCAAGTGCAACGAATGCATCCCCTATGTCTACCCACAGTAGGATTGATGGTAGTGGAATACTTGGTTACATCCGTTTTGACCAGAATGTCCCGAATATTTTTACTACGTTTGTAGCAGGACATTAATCTGGTGTTATGTAGCCGTAACTCAGGGTCGCTCTGCACAATGAGCCATAGTTTTTTAGATATTTGATTAATACCTGTACTTGCTGAGTGATATTGCACCACCCATGGAATGATGGGACCAGAATCGCTAGAGGTCTGTGATGGACCTATTAGTGTAGCTCTATCAATCTTTAATACTTTGAGTTTTGCCTCCTGTAAAAGCTTGATAGGATACCCTCGTTCTAAAAATTGGGCTATCATGACATCCATTTGTGAGTTGGCTATTTCTGGATCGGATGTAATCCGTCTGATGCGCAAAAGCTGAGAAAACGGCAAGCCCCGTTTAAGGGGTTGCGGATGGAAACTACTATAATGTAAGACATTATTCTTATCAGTGGGTTTGCAAAAAAGAGAGGTTGCTATACGGTCCTGCTGAATTGAAATTTGGACATCTAAATAATTAATGACTTGATCACTAATTGTATAAGTCAATTTGATTGGGTGTTGTTTAGCATTGTGCCCAAGAATAATGGTTTCAAGTTGAGCCTGTGAGCCCTGCCAAATCAGTAAAAGATCATCGATGTAGCGGCAGTAAAACAATATACTGGCAGCTACATCCGGATCTTCAAAAAATATTTGCTGTTCGATGTCGAACATAAAGATGTTGGAATATTAAGGGGCCACAGAGGACCCCATGGCACACCCCTTCTGCTGTAAGTATATACGCCCATCATACAGGGAAAAAAATTTTTGTAACATCATCTGTAGCAATTGCATGCATAACTGAAGGTCAGGGCCCTGATACTCTGTATGATGCATTGAATAGCGTTCAACAGAAGCCAACCCCATTTCGTGTGGGATAACGGTGTATAGATTTTGCACATCTATGCTGCATAACAATACATCTGTCTCAAACATAGGTAACTGCTGGAGTTTATGTAACAGTGTGGTGGTATCTAGTAGGAAACGGGGGTGGACCTGTATACATGGTTGCATGATAGAATCTAGAAATAAGGCTACTGGTTGGAATAGTGATGCTCTGGCGGATATAATGGGGCGCCCAGGTGGATTATGGAGGGATTTATGAATTTTAGGTGTTGTATATAATACCGGCATGACCGGGTGCGCAGGAATAAGTGCATCACGTAGAGCACTTGAAATTTTTCCTTCACTAACTGCCCTACTAACTGCCCTATCTAAGGTCATGGTAAGATGATCTTTAAATTCAACAGTAGGATCCCTACTAAGACGACAATATGTGTCCGAATCTTGTAGTTGGCAATCTATTTCGGTTTTATAGTCCTGTAGATTTTGAATCACGAGCGCTTTTATCCGCTGGGCGGAAAATAAGGTTCTCTTGTGCTGATAAATGGCGAAGGGCTTCACTTTCTGCTTTCGTAAGGTTAAAAGATACATGCGTGTTCCTCAACATATGTGCATTGGTTTGTTCATCCAAAAGACGTGTAAATGTCTTGATAGAGGCATTATGAGACTGGTGCTCAAATTTAGACTTAGGTAGTATCTCCTGCAATTTGGCTGGTATTTCAGGGCGCTCCATAGTGGTAGACTGTTTGTTGAAATGTTCTTTTAATTTCAATTGTCGCTGTAAACGATATTTCTCTTACGTACTAGAGGATGCTGGGGACGCCAAAAGAACCATTGGGGCATAGACGGGATCCGCAGGAGCTTGGGCACACTGAAAAGACTTAAACTGGGTGTGAACTGGCTCCTCCCTCTATGCCCCTCCTCCAGCCCTCAGTTAGACTTTGTGCTCAGGACTGACTGGACACTCCCTAGGGGAGCTCTCCTGAGTTTCTCTGGAAAAGACTTTGTTAGGTTTTTTTTTTTCAGGGAGACCTGCTGGCTACAGGCTCCCTGCATCGTGGGACTGAGGGGAGAGAAGCAGGACCTACTTCTTCTTAGTTTAAAGGCTCTGCTTCTCGGCAACTGGACACCATTAGCTCCAGAGGGTTCGATCACTTGGTTCGCCTAGCTGCTCGTTCCCGGAGCCACGCCGTCACCCCCCTCACAGAAGACAGAAGTCGGGTGAGTATGGACAGCAGAAGACTTCAGTAAAGGTACAGCGCAATGGCAACGCTGCGCTCCATGCTCCCACACACATTTCCTCCAGCACTCGCTGGGGGGGGGCGCCCAGGGCAGCATGTTACTGGGTCTTCTGGGGCCGGCAGATGTTTGTTCGGTGCATCTGCACCGTTTTCGGGACCCCCGCCGGCATTTTCGTAAGTTTGAATTTGGCGGGCTGAAGCGTGCCAGGAGGGGGCGGAGCTTAGCCGCGCGGCTCACAGGCGCCATTTTCTCCGCGTGTGCAGGCAGGAGACGCTGGTCCGGGACCTCCACGAGCTCCATCAGAGTAACGGGGAGATTATGGGGAGGGGGGGGGGACACAGTAGCTGGTGCATATTTGGTTAATTGGGCAGCGCTGGTACATATATTTTTCCTTGGTGGGATATATGGGCGCTAGGGTGTGAGCTGGCATACTCCCTCTGTGTTTCTCTGTCCGGGTTTCCTTGTGGACCTGTCCCCTACTGAGGCATTGTATGTGTGTGTCGGTGGGTCGATACTAGGTGTCTACATGTCTGAGGCTGAATGTTATTCACCGGAGGAGGTTTTGGGGGAGGCAGATGCGGGTATGGAGTTGGCTCTGTCGACGCAGCCGACACCTGACTTACTTGCTCTGTTGAATACAATTAATTCTAATGTCACTTCTTTATCGAAGAGATTAGATAAATCTGAATCACAGACACAGGTGTGGAAAAAATCCATGGAGGATGCTTTATCACAGGTACAGACCCCGTCGGTGTCGATAAAGTGGCCGTTCACTCAAGTGGTAGATACGGATACCGACACGGATTCTGAATCCGATGTCGACTTCACTGAGGCTCCTTTACACCCTAGATTAGTAAAGAGTATTCAGTACATGATTGTGGCTATAAAAGATGTGTTACGCATTTCTGAGGAACCTGCAGTACAGAAAACAAGGATTTGCTTGTTTAATGAGAAAAACCCTGAGGTACAGTTTCCCCCCTCTCATGAGATGAATGCTCTTTGTGAAAAGGCTTGGGAGTCGCCAGACAAGAGGTGGCAGATTTACATGGCGTATCCTTTTCCATCAGTTGATAGGGGAAAATGGGAGGCGTCTCCTAATGTTGATAAAGCTTTATCTCGTTTGTCTAAAAATGTGGCGCTTCCGTCTCCTGACACGGCAGCTCTCAAGGATCCGGCGGATCGCAAGCTGGAGACGTCTCTAAAGTCCATTTTCGCTAATACGGGTGCATTGCTCAGACCTGCTGTGGCGTCGGTATGGGTGAGTAGTGCTATTGCTAAATGGGCTGAGAATTTAGCTTCTGATATGGATACCCTTGATAAAGATACTGTTCTTTTAACTCTTGGTTATATCAAGGACGCTGCAGATTACCTGAAGGATGCGGCGAGGGATGTTGGTCTCTTGGGATCAAGAGCCAATGCCATGTCGATTTCGGCCAGAAGGGCGCTGTGGATACATCAATGGCTTGGCGGACCTGGTGTCTACCGAGACGGCGGGTAAGTCCTCGTTTCTTCCCTATGTTCCCACACAACACAAAAAGCCACAACATCAGCAGATGCAGTCCTTTCGTCCAAATAAATACAGGCGAGGAAAGGGTTCGTCCTTTCTCGCTTCAAAAGGTAGAGGAAGGGAAAAGAAGTCGCCTGCGGTGTCAGGCGCCCAGGACCAGAAGTCCACCCCTGCCGCTACCAAGTCCACCGCATGACGCTGGGGCTTCCCTGGGGGAGTCCGTCCCTGTGGGGGGGCCGTCTGCAGTTCTTCAGTCAGGTCTGGGTCCAATCGGACTTGGATCCGTGGGTTCTAGAGATTGTATCTCAGGGCTACAGGCTGGAGTTTCAGGAGACGCCCCCTCACCGGTTTTTCATGTTGACCCTGCCAGTGTCTCTTCCCGACAGGGAGGTCGTGCTGGCAGCAATACAAAAGTTGTGTCTTCAGAGGGTCATTGTTCCCGTCCCCCCGTCTCAACGGGGGGGAGGGGTTCTAATCGAGCCTCTTTGTGGTGCCGAAACCGGACGGTTCGGTCAGACCGATTCTGAACCTAAAATCCCTCAATCCATACTTGAAAGTTTTCAAGTTCAAGATGGAATCTCTTCGAGCGGTGATTGCCAGCCTAGAAGGGGGGGATTTTATGGCGTCAGTGGACATAAAGGATGCCTACTTACACGTCCCAATTTATCCTCCGCATCAGGCTTTCCTAAGGTTTGCGATACAGGATTCTCATTACCAATTTCAGACGTTGCCGTTTGGGCTTTCCACGGCCTCGAGAATTTTCACCAAGGTCATGGCAGAGATGATGGTTCTCCTTCGCAGGCAAGGGGTTACAATTATCCCGTACTTGGACGATCTCCTGATAAAAGCGAGGTCCAAGGAACGTTTGCTGAGGAGTGTGAGTTTGGTACTGTTGGTGCTTCGGCAGCACGGTTGGGTGCTGAATTTGCCGAAATCTCAGTTGATTCCGGCTACTCGGCTGTCGTTTCTGGGCATGATTCTGGACACGGAGTTACGAAGAGTATTTCTTCCAGAAGAAAAAGCTCTAGAACTGCAGTCAATGGTCAGGGAACTTCTGCGGCCGAAGTCTGTGTCCATCCATCAATGTACTCGGGTTCTGGGGAAAATGGTTGCGGCGTACGAAGCCATTCCGTATGGCAGGTTTCATGCCCGGGTGTTTCAGTGGGATTTGCTGAGCAAATGGTCCAGGTCTCACCTGCACATGCACCGGAAGATAAGTCTATCTCCCAGAGCCAGAATTTCTCTCCTGTGGTGGATGCAAAGTTCTCACCTCCTGGAAGGTCGCCAGTTCGGTATCCTGGACTGGGTGCTTCGGACAACAGATGCAAGTCTCCGGGGCTGGGGAGCAGTCACCCAAGGAAGGAACTTCCAGGGGAAATGGTCGCTCCAGGAAGCTTGTCTTCACATCAATGTTCTCGAGTTAAGGGCCATTTACAACGGCATGCAACAAGCAAGAAGCCTTCTTCAGGGTCGACCTGTCCTGGTACAGTCAGACAACATCATAGCGGTAGCACATATAAACCGTCAAGGCGGAACAAGGAGCAGAGCGGCAATGGCGGAGGCCACAAGAATCCTTCGCTGGGCGGAACAACACGTGAGTCCTCTGTCAGCAGTCTTCCTACCGGGAGTGGACAACTGGGAAGCAGATTTCCTCAGCAGACACGATCTCCATCCGGGAGAGTGGGCTCTTCACCAAGAGGTATTTGCAGAGGTGACAAAGCGTTGGGGAACTCCGTTAATCGACATGATGGCGTCTCGTCTCAACAAGAAGCTTCCGAGGTATTGTTCCAGGTCCAGAGACCCCCAGGCAAGTGTAGTGGACGCCCTGGTGTCTCCGTGGGTGTTCAGGTCGGTGTATGTGTTCCCTCCGCTTCCTCTCATTCCAAAGGTACTGGGGATCATTCGACGAGCAAGGGTTCAGGCGATTCTCGTCGTTCCAGATTGGCCAAGAAGGGCCTGGTACCCGGATCTTCAGGAGTTACTGGTGGAAGATCCTTGGCCACTTCCTCTAAGAGAGGACCTGTTGTTGCAGGGTCCATGCGTGTTTCCAGACTTACCGCGGCTGCGTTTGACGGCATGGAAGTTGAGCGCCAGATCTTAGCTCGTAAGGGTATTCCTGGGGAAGTCATTCCCACTCTCATTAAGGCTAGGAAGGAGGTTACAACGAAACATTATCACCGTATTTGGAGAAAGTATGTTTCCTGGTGTGAGACCAAAATGGCTCCTGCGGAAGAGTTTCACTTGGGTCGCTTTCTCCATTTTTTGCAGGCAGGTGTAGATGCGGGCCTAAAATTGGGCTCCATCAAGGTACAGATCTTGACTTTGTCTATTTTCTTTCAAAAGGAGTTAGCTGTCCTCCCAGAGGTTCAGACTTTTGTGAAAGGAGTAATGCATATCAATCCTCCGTTTGTGCCTCCTGTGGCTCCATGGGATCTTGACGTGGTCTTACAGTTTCTCATGTCTTCCTGGTTTGAGCCTTTGCGTAAGGTTGAGTTGAAGTTTCTCACTTGGAAGGTAGTCATGCTGTTGGCGCTGGCGTCTGCCAGGAGGGTGTCAGAATTGGCGGCTTTATCTCATAAGAGCCCGTATTTGATTTTTCATTCTGATAGGGCAGAATTGCGGACTCGTCAACAATTTTTGCCGAAGGTGGTGTCTTCGTTTCACATTAACCAACCTATTGTGGTGCCGATGGCTACGGAGGCTGGGGCGGTTCCAAAGTCTCTGGATGTGGTGAGAGCTTTGAGGATCTACGTTGCCAGAACAGCTGTTGCCAGGAAAACTGAGGCGCTGTTTGTCCTGTATGCTTCTAACAAGATTAGTCATCCTGCTTCAAAACAGACTATTGCACGCTGGATTTGTAGTACGATCCAGCTGGCTCATTCTTCGGCCGGGCTACCCGTGCCGAAGTCCGTAAAAGCTCATTCTACCAGAAAGGTGGGTTCGTCTTGGGCGGCTGCCCGAGGCGTATCGGCTTTACAGCTTTGCCGTGCAGCCACCTGGTCAGGGGCAAACACTTTTGCCAAGTTCTATAAGTTTTATACCCTGGCTGATGAGGACCTTACGTTTGCTCAGTCGGTGCTGCAGAGTCGTCCGCACTCTCCCGCCCGGTCTGGAGCTTTGGTATAGACCCCATGGTCCTTTTGAAGTCCCCAGCATCCTCTAGGACTTAAGAGAAAATAGGATTTTGGTACTTACCGATAAATCCTTTTCTCCTAGTCCGTAGAGGATGCTGGGCGCCCATCCCAGTGCGGACTGTTACTGGCAATGTTTTCGTATTGGTTAACTTGGTTTGTACACGGGTAGTGTATTTCTGGTTTTCAGCTTGTTGCTGTTGTTTTTTCATACTGTTCTCTGGTTTACTGTTTCTCCGGTTGTACGGTATGTTTGTGGTGTGGGCTGGTATGTTTGTAGCCCTTAGTTTACACAAAAATCCTTTCCTCGAAATGTCCGTCTCTCCTGGGCACAGTTCCTATAACTGAGGTCTGGAGGAGGGGCATAGAGGGAGGAGCCAATTCACACCCAGTTTAAGTCTTTTCAGTGTGCCCAAGCTCCTGCGGATCCCGTCTATGCCCCATGGTCCTTTTGGAGTCCCCAGCACCCTCTACGGACTAGGAGAAAAGGATTTATCGGTAAGTACCAAAATCCTATTTTTTCAATCTGCCAATCAAACGGATCTTGTTTCCGTGCTGGAACAAACGACAGGCCCCTAGACAGCACCTGACGTTCTACAGCAGATAGATCATAGTCAGATAGATTCACTACTAGCGTCTCTGATGCTTGGGGGGCATCCCCACTCTGCCTCTGCCATTGTTTGCTCCTTCTTGTGAACGGGCGCCGGCATCTCTTTTGTCTTGGACCAAAGTTCGTGTCGTAACCCCTAAAGGGTGAACCCCTGCTACTGATTGACTCGTTGAGTCAGACTCACTGGATGTGGGGGTATGTTCATGGGATGTTTCAAGGTCCCGCTGTCTATACCGTCTACGACGGAAGAACGTTTTTTTTTGGTCATAACGAGTAGATGAGTCTGTCCATTTATATACGTTGTGATTATCGTAATCGCCATCAACCTTACTCCGTTTTTGTGCCTTGAATTTGATGAGGTCACGCTTATAAATTTGTAATTGCCCATTAAGTTTTTCGTACCAATCGGTGCCAGAGTCAGCCTGCAAAATTGGTTTGTGTATGATCTCATACTCCACTCTTTTTGCTTTAATATTATTCATCTCTTTGGTGGATTGCTCTATAAGTAAGAGCATTAAGTCCATGGAGCATTTATTAAGGATACCCACCCACTTCTTACAAAAGCCTGAATCATTGCGGCCTATAGTGGGTGAGTTCCTCACTCGTAAGCCCTGTGGTATCTTTTTGGCTCTATAATAATCGGAGAGCGAAATACAATGATAGTAGTAATCTATCTCCTTGCGGTGTAATCGGAGCAATTCACGATAAGAGCTATCAGGTGTATTAGCCTCCTCTTGAGCCTCCATAATTTCACTATATAGGATCTCCTCAGCCTCAGAAAAGCCATGAAGATCACCAATAGCATAATTAGAGAACTGAGGACAATCCCCTGGTTCAGTACTCGGTTCAACCATTTTGATAAGATACCGCGGTTAATAGTACATGCACAAACAAGCAGCCCAATAAAAAATTACGCAGCAAAAAAGTGCTAATGTGGCCAATATATTGTGCAAAATGCGCATAGAAAAAGTGCTGGTGCTGTGTTACAGCTGTGCAAACTGGCAGAGGAAACAGAGTAGTAGCATCATGAAAAATGAAAGGGAGCCTTGATCAAGTATATGTTGGAGATGCCACTCCAGCAACTTACTAATACAATGTCCATGTGATCCGGCTCTCCTTTAGAGTAGAATACCGCACCGGGTGCCCCCGTGATGAATCAATCATATACGCAGTGGACGCGGCACTCCTGGTGACTGAATCAATAACCACTCTTTTGTAGGCAAATGATGAAAGACAACGTTTCAATGACGTTTATTAAGTCATTTTCCTCAGGTCTAAAGTAACAATGAAACAGGTCTTACCTTATAAAGAGTGCATCACCCTGTGTTGAATGGCTCGCGGTCAGCGGGACGCCGCCTGCCCCGTCCAGCGTGCCGGAAGTGACGTTGCGCTACGTCACTTCCCCCGGCCGTGCTCCCCATCACCATGGTAACAGACAATAAACAACAGACATAGGCAGCTGTAGGTAAACAATCGAGCAGGTCTAACTTCAGAACAGAGTAATGGCGTTTGAGCATAATATATATTACAATGTCAATATTATTACACCTCAACAATAAATGATGACCATAACTGCAACAACTGCAGCAGTACTAATGGATCTAACAGCATTGCATCAACTTACTTTAACGGTGGAACATGGTAAGCCTGAAGTACAACATGACATACAACTTAATGCCTGGCAACAATACAGCAGTACTAGTAAAACTAGCTGTCATAACCTGACTTAACTCAAATAAATCCTCATATATTCTGGAGTGGCATCTCCAACATATACTTGATCAAGGCTCCCTTTCATTTTTCATGATGCTACTACTCTGTTTCCTCTGCCAGTTTGCACAGCTGTAACACAGCACCAGCACTTTTTCTATGCGCATTTTGCACAATATATTGGACACATTAGCACTTTTTTGTCGCGTAATTTTTTATTGGGCTGCTTGTATGTTAACCTGTTTGTGCATGTACTATTAACCGTGGTATCTTATCAAAATGGTTGAACCGAGTACTGAACCAGGGGATTGTCCTCAGTTCTCTAATTATGCTATTGGTGATCTTCATGGCTATTCTGAGGCCGAGGCTGAGGAGATCCTATATAGTGATATTATGGAGGCTCAAGAGGAGGCTAATACACCTGATAGCTCTTATCGTGAATTGCTCCGATTACACCGCAAGGAGATAGATTACTACTATCATTGTATTTCGCTCTCCGATTATTATAGAGCCAAAAAGATACCACGGGGCTTACGAGTGAGGAACTCACCCACTATAGGCCGCAATGATTTAGGCTTTTGTAAGAAGTGAGTGGGTATCCTTAATAAATGCTCCATGGACTTAATGCTCTTACTTATAGAGCAATCCACCAAAGAGATGAATAATATTAAAGCAAAAAGAGTGGAGTATGAGATCATACACAAACCAATTTTGCAGGCTGACTCTGGCACCAATTGGTCTGAAAAACTTAATGGGCAATTACAAATTTATAAGCGTGACCTCATCAAATTCAAGGCACAAAAACGGAGTAAGGTTGATGGCGATTACGATAATCACAACGTATATAAATGGACAGACTCATCTACTCGTTATGACCAAAAAAAAACTTTCTTCCGTCGTAGACGGTATAGACAGCGGGACCTTGAAACATCCCATAAACGAGTCAATCAGTAGCAGGAGTTCACCCTTTAGGGGTTACGACACGGACTTTGGTCCAAGACAAAAGAGATGCCGGCGCCCGTTCACAAGAAGGAGCAAACAATGGCAGAGACAGAGAGTGGGGAGGCCCCCAAGCATCAGAGACGCTAGTAGTGAATCTATCTGACTACGATCTATCTGCTGTAGAACGTCAGGTGCTGTCTAGGGGCCTGTCGTTTGTTCCAGCACGGAAACAAGATCCATTTGATTGGCAGATTGAAAAATATTGTTTACAGCGACAATTGAAATTAAAAGAATATTTCAGCAAACAGTCTACCACTATGGAGCGCCCTGAAATACCAGCCAAATTGCACAAGATACTGCCTAAGTCTAAATTTGAGCCCCAGTCTCATAATGCCTCTATCAAGACATTTACACATCTTTTGGATGAACAAATCAATGCACATATGTTGAGGAACACGCATGTATCTTTTAACCTTACGAAAGCAGAAAGTGAAGCCCTTCGCCATTTATCAGCACAAGAGAACCTTATTTTCCGCCCGGCGGATAAAGGGGGAGCGCTCGTGATTCAAAATCTACAGGACTATAAAACCGAAATAGAGCGCCAACTACAAGATTCGGACACATATTGTCGTCTTAGTAGGGATCCTACTGTTGAATTTAAAGATCATCTTACCATGACCTTAGATAGGGCAGTTAGTGAAGGAAAAATTTCAAGTGCTCTACGTGATGCGCTTATTCCTGCGCACCCGGTCATGCCGGTATTATATACAACACCTAAAATTCATAAATCCCTCCATAATCCACCTGGGCGCCCCATTATATCCGCCAGAGCATCACTATTCCAACCAGTAGCCTTATTTCTAGATTCTATCATGCAACCATGTATACAGGTCCACCCCCGTTTCCTACTAGATACCACCACACTGTTACATAAACTCCAGCAGTTACCTATGTTTGAGACAGATGTATTGTTATGCAGCATAGATGTGCAAAATCTATACACCGTTATCCCACACGAAATGGGGTTGGCTTCTGTTGAACGCTATTTAATGCATCATACAGAGTATCAGGGCCCTGACCTTCAGTTATGCATGCAATTGCTACAGATGACGTTACAATTTTTGTTTTTCCTGTATGATGGGCGTATATACTTACAGCAGAAGGGGTGTGCCATGGGGTCCTCTGTGGCCCCTTCATATTCCAACATCTTTATGTTCGACATCGAACAGCAAATATTTTTTGAAGATCCGGATGTAGCTGCCAGTATATTGTTTTACTGCCGCTACATCGATGATCTTTTACTGATTTGGCAGGGCTCACAGGCTCAACTTGAAACTATTATTCTTGGGCACAACGCTAAACAACACCCAATCAAATTGACATATACAATTAGTGATCAAGTCATTAATTATTTAGATGTCCAAATTTCAATTCAGCAGGACCGTATAGCAACCTCTCTTTTTTGCAAACCCACTGATAAGAATAATGTCTTACATTATAGTAGTTTCCATCCGCAACCCCTTAAACGGGGCTTGCCGTTTTCTCAGCTTTTGCGCATCAGACGGATTACATCCGATCCAAAAATAGCCAACTCACAAATGGATGTCATGATAGCCCAATTTTTAGAACGAGGGTATCCTATCAAGCTTTTACAGGAGGCAAAACTCAAAGTATTAAAGATTGATAGAGCTACACTAATAGGTCCATCGCAGACCTCTAGCGATTCTGGTCCCATCATTCCATGGGTGGTGCAATATCACTCAGCAAGTACAGGTATTAATCAAATATCTAAAAAACTATGTCCCATTGTGCAGAGCGACCCTGAGTTACGGCTACATAACACCAGATTAATGTCCTGCTACAAACGTAGTAAAAATATTCGGGACATTCTGGTCAAAACGGATGTAACCAAGTATTCCACTACCATCAATCCTACTGTGGGTAGACATAGGGGATGCATTCGTTGCACTTGCACAACATGTCAATTTATGATAGCGGGGGACACCTTTCAACATCCCCATTCTGGGAAAACGCTATACATACTACATACATTGACATGTGCTTCCCGTTTTGTGGTCTACCAACTGGTATGCCCCTGTGGGCTGTCATACATAGGCAAGACACAACGCATTTTTAAAGAACGTATGGCAGCCCATAGGTCGGCAATCAAATTGGCCATTACTAAAGGAACAAGTAAACAGCCTGTTGCCAGGCATTTTGCCTCTAAACACCACCCACTAACAACGCTTAGATATCGCATGATTGATCATGTGCCAGCATCTATCCGTGGGGGGGATTGTGGGGCCAAACTCCTAAGGCTTGAAGCACGGTGGATCTACCGTTTAGATACGGTGCATCCACGGGGTTTAAATGAGTCCCATGGTTTCAACAGTTTCTTGTAAAATGGTGTGGTATGATGTGGGGGTACAATGTATATGCCAGAAGCAGTCTTTACGGGAGGGGTCTGTATAGTAATTGGTAGATGAGAGGTTAACCTAATCATATCCGCAGACTTGAGGATTTATTTGAGTTAAGTCAGGTTATGACAGCTAGCTTTACTAGTACTGCTGTATTGTTGCCGGGCATTAAGTTGTATGTCATGTTGTACTTCAGGCTTACCATGTTCCACCGTTAAAGTAAGTTGATGCAACGCTGTTAGATCCATTAGTACTGCTGCAGTTGTGGCTTGCTATTTATGGTCATCATGTATTGTTGAGGTGTAATAATATTGACATTGTAATATATATTATGCTCAAACGCCATTACTCTGTTCTGAAGTTAGACCTGCTCAATTGTTTACCTACAGCTGCCTATGTCTGTTGTTTATTGTCTGTTACCATGGTGATGGGGAGCACGGCCGGGGGAAGTGACGTAGCGCAACGTCACTTCCGGCACGCTGGATGGGGCAGGCGGCGTCCCGCTGACCGCGAGCCATTCAACACAGGGTGATGCACTCTTTATAAGGTAAGACCTGTTTCATTGTTACTTTAGACCTGAGGAAAATGACTTAATAAACGTCATTAAAACGTTGTCTTTCATCATTTGCCTTCAAAAGAGTTGTTATTGATTCAGTCACCAGGAGTGCCGCGTCCACTGCGTATATGATTGATTCATCACGGGGGCACCCGGTGCGGTATTCTACTCAAAAGGAGAGAGCCGGATCACATGGACATTGTGTGTGTGTGTGTGTATGTGTATATATATATATATATATATATATATATATATATATATATATACCTGAAAAATTGTCCATGCACTGAATTGTAATTCCTTTGTGCTGGGTATTTAAATTTATTTAAAAATAAAAAGATATAGCATTTATGTACATACAATGTAAAATATTCAGGCTAATACCGGTATACAGTACATGGGTGGGGGGAGGAATGGAAATGCAAGAAGTAGAGAAAATAGAAGAATTTTTTTAAGTTACTGTTTAGAATGGTGTAAGGAGCACGCTCCCTTGTGTGGTGTGAATGAAGGTATGTATCACTAATGGAATCAAAATTACTGTTGGTAACAAGTGGGAGTTCCTGGTTGTAAAGATGAGTCCTAGCTCACTATAAGTCCTTCAGAAAAGTACCTTAAAGCACAAGGAAAAGGGTGCAGAGTAGGTTTTGCCGGCAAAACACATGTACTGTTACCTGTGCATACAGCAGGTAAGGGCTTGCTGCGGAGCCCTTACCAACCAACAGGTAGCAGCGGTTACTGGTTAAGGAAAGCCTTTTAGTTTATATAAAATAATTGCAATAGATCGATGACAGTACTTTGTGTTTATCACAATATGGTAATATGGTACTGTTATGTGACATTCTACTCTGGGCAGTGTCATGTTCTTCTGTGTGGCTTGAAATTTATTTTCCTGTTCAGAAATGCAGGGTGAGCTGTAGTTTATGCTTTATAATCTTTTCTTTATCGATGTGGCGTTCCAGATTTAATTTTCTCCTTGCCTATAACACTGATTTATTAGACACAGCTCTTGCTGGATAACTTCATTTTAATAACCCCTTTTAACTGCTGAAACACTATTATTGGTCAGTATTTCATTCTGCTTTGTCAGCAAGAAAGAAAATGAAAAAACTGATACTTGACTTTACGTGCAGTATCTTAATGCTATTGTAATTTTGACCTTTACAATATTTTAATAAACCACTATGCTAAATTTGTTAATCCCATAAACTGGATATTGGATTTGTGACTTTTTTGAAGACCGTTCTATGAAGAGCCTCATGGTTACAACCCTATATAAGGTCCCTTAGCTTCCAGATCTCAATTATTTTGGTGACCAAAATTGTAGGTTTTAGGGGCATCTGTACTAAAAATTGCAGAAGTGCAGCAATGTTTTTCATTGAACAGCTATAAACATTTTTTACATGATTGTCCCCACATGTACTAAATGTAACTTGCAGGGACAGTGTTCGCGCTAACCGCTGTCTCTATAAGTTACATTTCCAGGGTATTCCCAGGAGGAGTCTTTGACATTTGTGAGAGACTGGAACCTGAGAATCTGACACTGCACATGAGCACAGAGGCTGTGGGGGAGGCATAACGTGGTTTATGCCATCTCAGTATGGTGTAAACAAACAAGACCAATCTTCAAAAAGTTTTGCTTTTCAAAGTTTGTTGCATACTGTAGGGGTCAGATAGCGGTCCTCTTTGTAGTGGGAACTGCTGTCTGCAGCAATAGTTAGCATTTTGCAAGAGATTTCTGTAAAAAATCTCCTGCATTAGACTGTTACATAGCTGGGATGCAGTGGCGTAGCCAGAAGTTTGTGGACACCATAGCAGCATTTTGCAGGGGCCCCCGGCACAGTGCTTCTATAGAGACGCTTCTCTGCAGCAGTTAATTTTCTGCCCTATAATAGTATAATAGTGCCCTAGTTCATTTTCTGAACCATAATAGAGCCTTATTTAATGTAATGGCCCATAGTAGTGCCCTAGTTTCTTTTATGAATCGCAGTAGTGCTTAAGTTCACCCTATGTCACAATTCAGAGCTGCCAGTAACATTATGCCGCACAGTACTGCCAATTCACATGATATATAGTGCTCCCCGTTCATATTGTGCCTCATTACAGTGCCCCGGTTCATATTATATAACATTAAAATGTGCTCCAGCTCATTTTATACCACACTACAATGAGCAGGTCCAGGGACATACCTAGATATATTGGAGGCCCCAAGGAAAAAGTTTGAAAGGAACCCTACGTACCACCCAATGGCGAAAAATATATATAACACATGTAACTGTGACAGGAAAGGTGGGCCCCTCTCAGCTCTGGGCCCCATAGCAGCTGCACTGCCTGCACTTATGGTAGCTACGCCGTTGTTGGGATGTATACAGTTATGCAGAAGCAGTTTCTGCATGAAAGACCGTCTTGATAAACAGGCCCTACAGTTTTAGGGGGTATCCAATTAGAGGTAATCGCTTAATGGCACACACCTTTTTCACACTTTTCCTTATAAACCATTGCCGGATCTCTGTGAGTGTGAAAAAGTTGCACGTAAAGACGCTCATTGTTTCCGAGTCACGTCACGGCATATCGCGACTAGAAGGGCTGTTTAACGTGCAGGGAGGCTAGATGTGAGTGGACACATCTGTACCTCATCCACGGCCTCCTTCTCCTTGTTTTGTAGGCACACATTTGCCCGTCAGTGCCTGATAGTGACGTATCGCCCAAACTTCTGGTTTTGCCATACACTATGCAACGCATTTCATGCTAATGCACTTTGGCAAAAAATTATGCTAAGCACCTCATTTTTGCTGTATGTTAAATTGCAGAGTTTATTATGATTAGCAATGCTTAGGGTGTGCACCTGCGTTTTCTCTTCTTTCTGTGTGGAACTGCATGGTAGCACCTCTCATGTTTGGAATTGGGGTATGCAGTCTTGCCCCACCTCCCCCCATATTTTATATTGTGTAAGACCTTGATACTGTATAAATGTTTGTCCGTATTAGGGAAGGGTTTTGGGCGTGGAGTCCCCTGGGCTTATGTGGCTGGGCTGCTTTGGGGCTTTTAGCACTTATTTTGTTTTTTTACCAGAGTAACACTTCTTAACACCCCAATTATTTCCTTTCACCTATGTAACACTCTCAACACATAGCTGCTGGTTTTACTAAATCAACACTTTTTTTTAGCTTTAATTGCTACTTTCCACTAGTGTCATGGGGCAGATGGCCTGCGGGGCTCCGCACCCTGGATTCGAGCTTTAGAGTATTATACTCCCTTCACACTCCCACCGCCTACGTTTGGCCAATGACCGTCGTCTCTCCTCTATCCTGGTCACTGCTTCCCATTCTCCAGTTCAAGATTTTGCCTGCGCTGCACGCCTTCAGTGGAATGTGCTCCCCCGCTCCATTAGACTCTCCCCGACCTTGCAAAGCATTTAAACGGGCACTGAAAACCCACCTCTTCCTCAAAGTGTACCCTTCCGATGCATAACCGAGTCCTGAGGCTGCTCCTACATCCCCCTGCCTCATGCCTTGACCATCTCTGCTTTGCTTACATCCTACCATCAGGCTACCACCCGCTTGCTTGCACCTCATGTCATCTATCTGTCGCCCCTTACCACTAGATTGTTAGCAGGGCCCTCTTTCCTCTCGATGTCAAAGCCCTTTTCTCGACACATTTCACTCACAGCTCTCTCCTACTCAGCGACCATCTTTACCCGCATTTTCTCCTGCTGGTAAAGGCTCATATCTATCTATCTATCTATCTATCTATCTATCTATCTATCTATCTATCGCCACCAGCCCTTAGATTACTCCCTCGCTACTTACATCTAAGCTGTATTATATATTGAGAATTGTGGTGCTCTTTGTTACCTGTACTCTATTTTTGTTTATTTACTGTAATGTTGAGCTCTGTCTCCCTGTACTTTTCTATTGTATGCCCTTTGTACGGTGCTGCAAACCACTTATGGTGCCTTATAAATATAATAATATTTATTATAGACCCATCTGATAATGTCACCTGGACGCAGTGAGTGGCTCTTATTTTTGGGCAAAAGTTATGCTAAGCACTTCATTTTTGCTCTATGTTAAATTGCAGCGTTTATTATAATTATGATTACCAGTGTTTAGGGTGTGCAATTTCTCTTCTTTCTGTGTGGAACTGCAAGTCTTAGCATGGTAGCACCTCTTATATTTGAAATTAGGTTATGCTGTCTAGCAACCCCCACCCTCAATACATTTGCCACCAGGAAGGGTGTCTGCATTATACAGTAACACACACACAAAAATAATTCTGTATTTGTTAGTGTATTGTACGTTTGTGACCAGGAATGGGTCTCTTTTGTACACAACTTGAAGGGAGGAATCTGTACAGTATAACACTGTTCTATACAAAACAACCTACATACTTTACAACTGTTCCTGCCTAAGTTCTCTTTTATTTTATTACTGAGAACAGATCTAAATGCCTTTCACAGTTGAAAAGCTATGAGTCGCTGACAGCTCTGAAAATACAGAGCAGAAAGTCAGTATGGTGAGTGATAGAAGAGGGGAGGGATGGAAAACGCTGGTTGACAACAGTGAAGCATTTATTTCTGGACAGATTTTTATAATAATATGATTATGTGAATGTGAGTGACATGTGGGAACAATTTATATGTTTGAGTTAGTTCAGTTTCTTGCGTGGCATTTTAAAATTTAGCTGTGTTTTAGGAATACCAGTCTAAGGTCTAAAGAAAAATGGAAAAACTGGATTTCATAACATTGCAAAAACTTATGTTTTCGTACAGCGACTCTAAATTGCAGTAATAAAATGTCATCTGTCCTGAGGTTGTATTTTTTTTTTTTATGTTTTCTGGTTGAATTTTGTTTCATCAGTTTGTACCTTTTTATAAGATATTGAAATGGGTGCCTGGAGGTCGACAAGGCTTTTCTGTAATAGCGCTGCTGCAGTGGTTGATGAAATGGTGTGACATTTTTCTAACAGAGATCGGAAACAGATTCTGTCAACATCAAATAACCACTCTTAAATGGATTCTGAACTTCCCCCTCCTTTCCCATTAATCATACTTTGATGGTTGTCCTTCTCCTGAGAACACCACTATTCACTTTATTTAGCCCTAGCGCTGGTGTCGGAACTTACCTACTATCGAGAGAGCTGAACACCACCAACGGTGACTGTCAGAGGTCCTAGAAAAGTTGAGAGCAAGGACCCTAATACTGTAAGTGTATCAGAAGGAAAGGGAAAAAACTGTTTTTTTAATTTGTAAATTCTTGTAAAATATAATTGGGGCTAACTGACAAAATTCCAGTAACAGACCAATTAAGACTATGACCGAAATTCAACTCCTTTTGATTGTAAGTTCTCATGAGCAGGGCCCTCTTCCCTCATGTGCTATTCTTTCCCTCACTATACCATCATCGCTTCCCCACTGCCTACGACGGCATAAATCCTTTGGGATAAGGAGAGAGTGATTTGTAGGTGGTCCACTTATACAAATGGGAAAATAATGTAAATTAACTTGGTTGCATAAAAATAAATCCTTGTGACATAAAAAACAGGTTTCTCCTTTGAATATTTGCTTTTGTGTAAAGTAGGATTTTAATTGGGTCTAAAATGCAGTGTAGCATTTGCAGTGCAGCTATGAGTGACGTCTTTTGGAAGATGGCACCGCACAGTGAAAGCAAACACTATCGCTATGCTATCGGAATCTTTTCTCTCTAGTACACATGTGCCATCTGCCTGAATATCTCTGGGAAGATGGCTATGCTGAAGAGGAGGGACCTGCTTCCATGCGTGTGCAGTCCAGCATTAGCACTGCGTAGACTACAGAGTCAGCTGGGCAGTGTATGGACAGGCGCCCATACACTAGTACGATTTGGGCCCTTTCTATCCAATTCTGACGCATCGGGACGAGAAATATCTGATGAAAAGTGTCAAATCGCATGTGTTTTACCTCCAGTTCCGATCCGATGCGCGGTCCTGTGTACATCAGATCGGAGCCAGAGATTGCAAGGGCTGGACTATAGATTTATCGGATCCGGCAGCCTTGGCTGGGATCGGACTACATACGATGTATCCTATGCGATCCTGCCGCCCTGGAAACTGCTGATCGTATGCAACTTCTCCTCTCAGAGAAGTCGCAGTAGTGTGTGGGAACCTTATGACTGCCCACTAGTCTCCAAACAACGAGACTCTCTCTAGTCTCCAAACCTTCAAGTGTTCGCTGAAAACTCACCTCTTCAGGCAAGCTTATTACATTTCATTTTCACCCACATAACGTTCATAAATATTTGTACTGCATCTAATTACATCCCCTCTGTACAGTCCACCCATAACTGTAAACATTTTCTTCAATTTCACTGACTCCTAGCCAACATTGCTGTGTGACCATATCATACAGCCCACCAAGAACCTTTTCAATCTGGCTGCACCATTATGCAATATGTTGCTGATGTCCTTGTGTATCAAAGCCTATTTCCTTACAGATTGTAAGCTTGCAAGCAGGACATTCCTACATCTACGATTGTCTGTTATTATCCAGTTTTGTCTTTTCTCTATCGTCCTAGTGGATGCTGGGGTTCCTGAAAGGACCATGGGGAATAGCGGCTCCGCAGGAGACAGGGCACAAAAAGTAAAGCTTTTCCAGATCAGGTGGTGTGCACTGGCTCCTCCCCCTATGACCCTCCTCCAGACTCCAGTTAGATTTTTGTGCCCGGCCGAGAAGGGTGCAATCTAGGTGGCTCTCCTGAAGAGCTGCTTAGAAAAAGTTTAGCTTAGGTTTTTTATTTTACAGTGAGTCCTGCTGGCAACAGGATCACTGCAACGAGGGACTGAGGGGAGAAGAAGTGAACTCACCTGCGTGCAGGATGGATTGGCTTCTTGGCTACTGGACATCAGCTCCAGAGGGACGATCACAGGTACAGCCTGGATGGTCACCGGAGCCGCGCCGCCGGCCCCCTTGCAGATGCTGAAGTCAGAAGAGGTCCAGAATCGGCGGCTGAAGACTCCTGCAGTCTTCTAAAGGTAGCGCACAGCACTGCAGCTGTGCGCCATTTTCCTCTCAGCACACTTCACACGCAGTCACTGAGGGTGCAGGGCGCTGGGGGGGGGCGCCCTGGGAGGCAAATGTAACCTATATAAAGGCTAAAAAATACCTCACATATAGCCCCCAGAGGCTATATGGAGATATTTAACCCCTGCCTGGATTCACTAAATAGCGGGAGACGAGCCCGCCGGAAAAGGGGCGGGGCCTATCTCCTCAGCACACGGCGCCATTTCCTCTCACAGCTCCGCTGGTCAGGACGGCTCCCAGGTCTCTCCCCTGCACTGCACTACAGAAACAGGGTAAAACAGAGAGGGGGGGCAAATTTATGGCGATATTTTGATATATATAAAGCAGCTATAAGGGAGCACTTATTATAAGGCTATCCCTGTTATATATAGCGCTTTTGGTGTGTGCTGGCAAACTCTCCCTCTGTCTCCCCAAAGGGCTAGTGGGTCCTGTCTTCGTTAGGAGCATTCCCTGTGTGTCTGCTGTGTGTCGGTACGTGTGTGTCGACATGTATGAGGACGATATTGGTGTGGAGGCGGAGCAATTGCCAAATATGAGGATGTCACCCCCTAGGGAGTCGACACCAGAATGGATGCCTTTATTTATGGAACTACGGGATAGTGTCAACACGCTAAAGCAGTCGTTTGACGACATGAGACGGCCGGACAATCAATTAGTGCCTGTCCAGGCGACTCAAACACCGTCAGGGGCTGTGAAACGCCCTTTGCCTCAGTCGGTCGACACAGACCCAGACACAGGCACTGACTCCAGTGGTGACGGTGACGAATCAACCGTATTTTCCAGTAGGGCCACACGTTATATGATTTTGGCAATGAAGGAGGCGTTACATTTAGCTGATACTACAGGTACCACTAAACAGGGTATTATGTGGGGTGTGAAAAAACTACCTATAGTTTTTCCTGAATCAGAAGAATTAAATGACGTGTGTAATGAAGCGTGGGTTGCCCCTGATAAAAAGCTGATAATTTCAAAGAAATTATTGGCATTATACCCTTTCCCGCCAGAGGTTAGGGAGCGCTGGGAAACACCTCCTAGGGTGGACAAGGCGCTAACACGCTTATCTAAACAAGTGGCGTTACCCTCTCCTGAGACGGCCGCACTTAAAGATCCATCAGATAGGAGGATGGAAAATATCCAAAAAAGTATATACACACATGCAGGTGTTATACTACGACCAGCTATAGCGACTGCCTGGATGTGCAGTGCTGGGGTAGTTTGGTCAGAGTCCCTGATTGAAAATATTGATACCCTGGACAGGGACAATATTTTACTGTCGTTAGAACAAATAAAGGATGCATTTCTTTATATGCGTGATGCACAGAGGGATATCTGCACACTGGCATCACGGGTAAGTGCTATGTCCATTTCGGCCAGAAGAGCTTTATGGACGCGACAGTGGACAGGCGATGCGGATTCAAAACGACATATGGAAGTTTTGCCGTATAAAGGGGAGGAGTTATTTGGAGTCGGTCTATCAGATTTGGTGGCCACGGCTACAGCCGGGAAATCCACCTTTCTACCTCAAGTCACTCCCCAACAGAAAAAGGCACCGACTTTTCAACCGCAGCCCTTTCGTTCCTTTAAAAATAAGAGAGCAAAGGGCTATTCATATCTGCCACGAGGCAGAGGTCGAGGGAAGAGACAGCAACAGGCAGCTCCTTCCCAGGAACAGAAGCCTTCCCCGGCTTCTACAAAAGCCTCAGCATGACGCTGGGGCTTCTCAAGCGGACTCGGGGACGGTGGGTGGTCGTCTCAAAAATTACAGCGCGCAGTGGGCTCACTCGCAGGTAGATCCCTGGATCCTGCAGATAATATCTCAGGGGTACAGGTTGGAATTAGAGACAGATCCACCTCGCCGTTTCCTGAAGTCTGCTTTACCAACGTCCCCCTCCGAAAGGGAGACGGTTTTGGAAGCCATTCACAAGCTGTACTCTCAGCAGGTGATAGTCAAGGTACCTCTTCTACAACAAGGGAAGGGGTATTATTCCACTCTTTTTGTGGTACCGAAGCCGGATGGCTCGGTAAGGCCTATTCTAAATCTGAAGTCCTTGAACCTGTACATAAAGAAGTTCAAGTTCAAGATGGAGTCACTCAGAGCAGTGATAGCGAACCTGGAAGAGGGGGACTTTATGGTATCCTTGGACATCAAGGATGCGTATCTCCACGTTCCAATTTACCCCTCACACCAGGGGTACCTCAGGTTCGTTGTACAAAACTGTCACTATCAGTTTCAGACGCTGCCGTTCGGATTGTCCACGGCACCTCGGGTCTTTACAAAGGTAATGGCCGAGATGATGATTCTTCTTCGAAGAAAAGGCATATTAATTATCCCATACTTGGACGATCTCCTAATAAGGGCAAGGTCCAGAGAACAGCTAGAGATGGGATTAGCACTGTCGCAAGAAGTGCTAAAACAGCACGGGTGGATTCTGAATATTCCAAAATCCCAGTTAATGCCGACAACTCGTCTGCCGTTCCTAGGGATGATTCTGGACACGGTTCAGAAAAAGGTTTTTCTCCCGGAGGAAAAAGCCAAGGAGTTATCCGAGCTTGTCAGGAACCTCCTAAAACCAGGAAAGGTGTCTGTACATCAATGCACAAGAGTCCTGGGAAAAATGGTGGCTTCTTACGAAGCAATTCCATTCGGCAGATTCCACGCAAGAATTTTCCAAAGGGATCTGTTGGACAAATGGTCAGGGTCGCATCTTCAGATGCTCCTGCGGATAACCCTGTCTCCAAGGACAAGGGTGTCTCTTCTGTGGTGGTTGCAGAGTGCTCATCTATTGGAGGGCCGCAGATTCGGCATACAGGATTGGATCCTGGTGACCACGGACGCCAGCCTGAGAGGCTGGGGAGCAGTCACACAAGGAAGAAACTTCCAGGGAGTATGGACGAGCCTGGAAACGTCTCTTCACATAAACATTCTGGAACTAAGAGCAATATACAATGCTCTAAGCCAGGCAGAACCTCTGCTTCAGGGAAAACCGGTGTTGATCCAGTCGGACAACAT
The DNA here is from genome assembly GCF_028390025.1 of Pseudophryne corroboree. Classification (NCBI taxonomy): domain Eukaryota; kingdom Metazoa; phylum Chordata; class Amphibia; order Anura; family Myobatrachidae; genus Pseudophryne; species Pseudophryne corroboree. The sequence continues at coordinate 479,020,513 of NC_086447.1, read as the reverse complement.
CACGGCAGTCGCCCATGTGAACAGACAGGGCGGCACAAGAAGCAGGAGTGCAATGGCAGAAGCTGCAAGGATTCTTCGCTGGGCAGAGAATCATGTGATAGCACTGTCAGCAGTGTTCATCCCGGGAGTGGACAACTGGGAAGCAGACTTCCTCAGCAGACACGATCTTCACCCGGGAGAGTGGGGACTTCATCCAGAAGTCTTCCACTTGCTGGTAACCCGTTGGGAAAGACCAATGGTGGACATGATGGCGTCTCGCCTCAACAAAAAACTGGACAGGTATTGCGCCAGGTCAAGAGATCCGCAGGCAATAGCTGTGGACGCGCTGGTAACGCCTTGGGTGTACCAGTCGGTGTATGTGTTTCCTCCTCTGCCTCTCATACCAAAAGTATTGAGAATTATACGGCAAAGAGGCGTAAGGACGATACTAGTGGTTCCGGATTGGCCAAGAAGGACTTGGTACCCGGAACTTCAAGAGATGATCACGGAAGATCCGTGGCCTCTACCTCTAAGGAGGGACTTGCTTCAGCAGGGTCCCTGTCTGTTTCAAGACTTACCGCGGCTGCGTTTGACGGCATGGCGGTTGAACGCCGGATCCTAAAGGAAAAAGGCATGCCGGAAGAAGTCATTCCTACTTTGATTAAAGCAAGGAAGGAAGTAACCGTGCAACATTATCACCGAATTTGGCGAAAATATGTTGCGTGGTGCGAAGATCGGAGTGCTCCGACGGAGGAATTTCAACTGGGTCGATTCCTACATTTCCTGCAATCAGGATTGTCTATGGGTCTCAAATTGGGATCTATTAAGGTTCAAATTTCGGCCCTGTCGATTTTCTTTCAAAAAGAATTGGCTTCAGTCCCTGAAGTCCAGACCTTTGTTAAGGGAGTGCTACATATACAGCCTCCTGTGGTGCCTCCAGTGGCACCGTGGGATCTCAATGTGGTTTTGGACTTTCTAAAATCTCATTGGTTTGAACCACTAAAGAAGGTGGATTTGAAATATCTCACATGGAAAGTGACCATGCTTCTAGCCCTGGCTTCGGCCAGGAGAGTGTCAGAACTGGCAGCTTTATCTTACAAAAGCCCATATCTGATTTTCCATTCGGACAGGGCAGAACTGCGGACTCGTCCGCATTTTCTCCCTAAGGTGGTGTCAGCATTTCATCTGAACCAGCCTATTGTAGTGCCTGCGGCTACAAGTGACTTGGAGGACTCCAAGTTACTGGACGTTGTCAGAGCATTAAAAATATATATTGCAAGGACAGCTGGAGTCAGAAAATCTGACTCGTTGTTTATATTGTATGCACCCAACAAGATGGGTGCTCCTGCGTCTAAGCAGACGATTGCTCGTTGGATCTGTAGCACAATCCAACTTGCACATTCTGTGGCAGGCCTGCCACAGCCTAAATCTGTAAAGGCCCACTCCACAAGGAAGGTGGGCTCATCTTGGGCGGCTGCCCGAGGGGTCTCGGCATTACAACTTTGCCGAGCAGCTACGTGGTCAGGGGAGAACACGTTTGTAAAATTTTACAAATTTGATACTCTGGCTAAGGAGGACCTGGAGTTCTCTCATTCGGTGCTGCAGAGTCATCCGCACTCTCCCGCCCGTTTGGGAGCTTTGGTATAATCCCCATGGTCCTTTCAGGAACCCCAGCATCCACTAGGACGATAGAGAAAATAAGATTTTACTTACCGATAAATCTATTTCTCGGAGTCCGTAGTGGATGCTGGGCGCCCATCCCAAGTGCGGATTATCTGCAATAATTGTACATAGTTATTGTTAACTAATTCGGGTTATTGTTGAAGGAAGCCATCTTTCAGAGGCTCCGCTGTTATCATACTGTTAACTGGGTTTAGATCACAAGTTGTACGGTGTGATTGGTGTGGCTGGTATGAGTCTTACCCGGGATTCAAAATCCTCCCTTATTGTGTACGCTCGTCCGGGCACAGTACCTAACTGGAGTCTGGAGGAGGGTCATAGGGGGAGGAGCCAGTGCACACCACCTGATCTGGAAAAGCTTTACTTTTTGTGCCCTGTCTCCTGCGGAGCCGCTATTCCCCATGGTCCTTTCAGGAACCCCAGCATCCACTACGGACTCCGAGAAATAGATTTATCGGTAAGTAAAATCTTATTATCACTGTTATTTCCAATTGTAAAGGGCCAAGGGAATATGCAGTATGTAAGAAACTGATAATAAATATATATATATATATTTATTATGTGTATGTATGTATGTATGTGTGTGTATATATATATATATATATATATATATATATATATATATACAGATGTAGCCACCTTTATCTTGACTGGCTGAGGCGTTTGTCCCGATCGAGCATACGCAGCGTAGGGAGGCGCGCCTAGTCACAGAGAGGCGTACCTAATCGCACGGAGGCAGACAGAGCGTTTGGCGTTACCTTTATGTGTAATACCTGCGATCAGCCACCAGATGTCGCTTTTTACAATCACCACTGAGCATGCGTGTGGTCTCCCGTAAAATACAATACTGAAATATATAATAAGGACTACTTTACTAAGGCGTCTCATTACGCTGCATACAGTAAATACTCATTACGCTGCATTATTTAATACAGTATATACGATACACACAGATAGTACAGCATACAGTATATGATCCATCTACAGTACTTTATGAATATGTGAGCGTCCAAGTCCCGTAGACAAAACAACATAAAACCAGTAGTGTACACTGTCGCAAATGGACGTGTTAGAAGTTCACTATTGCCTCTTGAGATTAGGAATTTTGTACAGTATGTTAGCGTCCTAATCCCGTAGTCATTACAGCATAATCAAAACCAATGGATTTATTCATCTGTCTGCGGCGAAGTGGTGAAGTGTTCCGCTTCCTATACTCAGAGTCCTGAGTTCGATTCCTAAAGTACGAATGCATGTTAGTTTTTTCCAGACACTTTATTATTTTTTTTATTCACATAAACCAGGGCAAAGCTGCATGAGCGGTTCTACTGTTAAGGTTCTATGCACCGTACAGTACACATACAATTCTGTAGCTGGGCAGACTCAATAGAAATGGCTACCACCTATGACTCCTTGCCCCACAGAGGCCCTAGGCTACGGAGCAAGTAACAGTCCAGATTTTACAGGCTATGGGGCAATGCTGAAGGAGCGTCACAATCCTCTAGCTAAAATACACAGGGGCGATAGGAATAAGCGAGGTCTATGCACATTATGGTACACCGGACTCGATCGCATAGCACACTGGCAAAATATCCGCCGCCGCCCCTGAACCCTTGTGCATGGGGCAATGCTGAAGGAGCGTCACAATCCCCTAGCTAAAATACACAGGGGCGATAGGGATAAGGTAGGTCTGCACATTACGGTACACCGGACTCAATCGCATAGCACACTGGCAAAATGACCATTACCCCTGAACCCCCACCTTGTGGCAGGCAGCGATGGCTATGGGGCAATGCTGAAGGAGCGTCACAATCCCCTAGCCAAAATACACAGGGGCGATAGAGATAAGCGAGGTCTATGCACATTACGTTGCACCGGGCTCGATCGTATAGCAAACTGACAAAACACAAGTTTTACATAAAGCAGGGCAAAGCTGCAGGAGAGTTTCTACTGTAAAGGTTCTATGCACCGTACGGTACACATACAATTCTATAGCAGGGCAGACTCAATTGAAATGGCTACCGCCTGTGACTCCTAGCTCCTAGGAGGCACTCAGCTATGGAGCAAATAACGGCACAGATTTTGCAGGCTACGGGGCAATGCTGAAGGAGCGTCACAATCCCCTAGCCAAAATACACAGGGGCGATAGAGATAAGTGAGGTCTATGCACATTACATTACACCGGGCTCGATCGCATGGCAATCTGACAAAACACAAGTTTTACATAAAGCAGGGCAAAGCTGCAGGAGAGTTTCTACTGTCAAGGTTCTATGCACTATACGGTACACATACAATTCTATAGCAGGGCAAACTCAATTGAAATGGCTACCGCCTGTGACTCCTAGCTCCATGGAGGCACTCGGCTATGGAGCAAGTAACAGCACAGATTTGAAGCAATGCTGAAGGAGCGTCACAATCCCCTAGCCAAAATACACAGGGGTGATAGGGATAAGCGAGGTCAATGCACATAACGATACACCGCAAAGTACCCCATGGTTTTGATTATGCCTTTTCTTTGAACACGGTATTTTCCACTGCCTCGCCCTACCCCCATCCCACTTTCCCCTTCCCCCCTGGGAGCCTGCAAAGTACATGCAGTAGACAGGGAGGGAGTTCCGATCAGGTTACAAGACATGTGCAACAGTATACTACTGTGTGTAGGAAAATCCTCCACCTACTCTGATTTATGTGAAACCTGTGTGCACCCTTTCATTGAATGTATAACAAAGAAAAAATAATAATAAAGTGAATGTCACGGGAACATAGAAAAAAAAGGTTGGCACTTTGGGACTCTCAGCGTGGGAGGTGGGAGCCTTCATCGCTAGGTTGGTATGGAAGGGGAGACAATTAGCTACCGGAGGGTATTAACCCCAAGTTTCTGTGACCCCCACAAGGCTCATGGCAAGCGTCGGAACCCATGGTGGGTCTGAATTAACGGGCCCATTATAGTCTATGGGAAAATGTGTCCACTTTGCATACTGATATCTCTGGTTCTGGGTGTCCCAGAGACTCAGGACTGGTACCATACAAAAGAGGAGACTCTTGGCTTTCGGGGCAGACCAACCACTAGTTTATGTGACACTGGAAAAGGAAACTGGAAGCAACCGTGTTTCGGGTCCCCCCCAGCTGTCCGCCTAGCTTGCACAGGATGCAGGGTTTCTGGCTAGATAGGAAATACTGTACAGAAATGCTAAGCATGGTAATTTGACATCCAGGAACATAGGGAGCAGTTTTTATCTCTCTCCATTATACTTAGAAAAATTACACTTGCCACTGTACGTTACAAGCTGTTCGTGCTAATTAGTACACTAGTAGAACATACTGTACAGAGATACTAAGGACAGTGATTTGGCATCCACAAACTTAGGGAGGATCTTTAATCTCTCTCCATTGTAATCTTTCTAAGTATAATGGAGAGAGAGATAAAAGCTCCTCCCTAAGTTCCTGGGTGCCAAATTACAGTCTTTAGTATCTCTGTATTCTATGTTCTACTAGTGTACTAATTAGCATGAACAGCTTGTAACGTACAGTGGCAAGTTTAATATTTCTATGTATAATGGAGAGAGATAAAAGCTCCTCTGAAAGTTCCTAGATGCCAAATCACTGTCCTTAGTATCTCTGTACAGTATGTTCTACTAGTGTACTAATTAGCACAAGCTGCTATTAACGGAATGCCAAATCACCGAACTTAGTATCTCTGTACAGTATGTCCTATTAGGGTACTAATTAGCATGAACAGCTTGTAACGTACATGGCAGGTTTAATCTTTCTATGTATAATGGAGAGAGATAAAAGCTCCTCAGTAAGTTCCTGGATGCCAAATCATCGTACTTAGTATCTCTGTACAGTATGTTCTATTAGGGTACTAATTAGCTGTTCGTGCTAACTAGTACCCTAATAGAAAATACTATACAGAGATACTAAAGACGGTGATTTGGCAACCAGGAATTTACGGAGGAGAAAGATCAAACCTGCCACTGTATGTTACAAGCTGCTCGTGCTAATTAGTACACTAGAAGAACATGCTGTACAGAGATACTACGGACAGTGATTTGGCATCCACGAACTTAGGGAGGAGCTTTTATCTCTCTACATTATACTTAGAAAGATTACAATGGAGAGAGATAAAAGCTCCTCCCTAAGTTCCTGGATGCCAAATCACTGTACTTAGTATCTATGTACAGTATGTTCTATTAGTGTACTAATTAGCACGAACAGCATGTAACACACAGTGGCAATTTTAATCTTTCTATGTATAATATTGAGAGATAAAAGCTTCTCCCTAAGTTCCTGGTTGCCAAATCACCAAAATTAGTATCTCTGCATAGTATTTTCTATTAGGGTACTAATTAGCACAAACAGCTAATTAGTACCCTAATAGAACATACTGTACAGAGATACTAAGTACGGTGATTTGGCATCCAGGAACTTACTGAGCAGCTTTTATCTCTCTCCATTATACATAGAAAGATTAAACTTGCCGCTGTACGTTACAAGCTGTTCGTGCTAATTAGTACACTAGTAAAACATACTGTACAGAGATACTAAGGACGGTGATTTGGCATCCAGTTAAAAGCTGTTTGTGCTAATTAGTACACTAGTAGAACATACTGTACAGAGATACTAAGGATGGTGATTTGGCATCTAGGAACTTCCAGAGGAGCTGTTATCTCTCTCCATTATACATAGAAAGATTAAACTTGCAACTGTACGTTACAAGCTGTTCGTGCTAATTAATACACTAGAAGAACATACTGGGGACTCAGACTCATACAGTACTTGCATTTCAAAAGCACAGTATTTTCCACCGCCTCCCGCTTGCCCATCGCCCTTCCCCCCTGGGATCCTGCACAGGTCATGCAGTAGACAGGGAGGGAGTTATTCACATAAACTAGGGCAAAGCTGCAGGAGCAGTTGTACTGTTTAGGGTCTATGCACCATATGGTATACATACAATTCTGTAGCAGGGCAGACTCAATTAAAATGGCTACCGCCTGTGACTCCTCGCCCAATGGAGGCCCTCGGCTATGGAGCAAGTAACAGCACAGATTTGGTAGGTCACGGGGCAATGCTGAAGGAGCGTCAGAATCCCCTAGCTAAAATACACAGGGGTGATAGGGATAAGTGAGGTCTTTGCGCATAACGATACACTGCAAAGTTCCCCATGGTTTTGATTATGCCTTTTCTTTGAACACAGTATTTTCCACTGCCTCACCCTACCCCCATCCCACTTTCCCCTTCCCCCCCTGGGAGCCTGCAAAGTACATGCAGTAGACAGGGAGGGAGTTCCGATCAGGTTACAAGACATGTGCAACAGTATACTACTGTATGTAGGAAAATCCACCGCCCACTCTGATTTATGTGAAACCTGTGTGCACCCGTCCATTGAATGTATAACAAAGAAAAATAATAATAATAAAGTGAATGTTACAGGAACACATTAAAAAAAGGTTGGCACTTCCTTCCCAATGGGGTTGGTTTATGCCTTAGGGGACTCGGACGTTAATACTTGTATTTCAAAAGCACAGTGTTTTCCACCGCCTCTCCCTACCCCCATCGCCCTTCCCCCCTGGGAGCCTGCACAGGTCATGCCGTGGACAGGGAGGGAGTTCAGGTCAGGTACAATACACAAATGCTGACGATCTACAGTACTGTGTTGCTCAGTTAGTTGCGTCGGAATACACTAATTTATACTCATTACCGCTGTGTATTTGTATATAGCGGAATGAATCGCTGCTGCAGATTTACTTTGATTTATGTGAAACCTGTGTGCACCCTTTCATTGAATGTACAACAAAGAAAAAAAATAATAAAGTGAATGTCACGGGAACATAGAAAAAAAAAGGTTGGCACTTTGTGACTCTCAGCATGGGAGGTGGGAGCCTTCATCACTAGGTTGGTATGGAAGGGGAGACAATTAGCTACCGGAGAGTACCAACCCCAAGTTTCTGTGACCCCCACAAGGATCATGGCAAGCGTCGGAACCTATGGTGGGTCTAAATTAACGGTCCCATTATAGTCTATGGGAAAATGGGACCACTTTACGTACTGATATCTCTAGTTCTGGGTGTACCAGAGAATCAGGACTTGTACCATACAAAAGAGGAGACTCTTGGCTTTCGGGGCAGACCAACCACTAGTTTATGTGACACTGGGAAGGGAAACGGGAAGCAACCGTGTTTCGGGTCCCCTCCAGACGTCCGCCTAGCTTGCACAGGATACAGGGTTTCTGGCTAGATAGGAAATACTGTACAGAAATGCTAAGCATGGTAATTTGACATCCAGGAACATAGGGAGGAGTTTTTATCTCACTCCATTATACTTAGAAAAATTACACTTGCCACTGTACGTTACAAGCTGTTTGTGCTAATTAGTACACTAGTAGAAAATACTGTACAGAGATACTAAGGACAGTGATTTGGCATCCACGAACTTAGGGAGGAGCTTTTATCTCTCTCCATTGTAATCTTTCTAAGTATAATGGAGAGAGATAAAAGCTCCTCCCTAAATTCCTGGTTGCCAATTACCGTCTTTAGTATCTCTGTATAGTATTTTCTATTAGGGTACTAAATTAGCACGGACAGCTTGTAAAGTACAGCGGCAAGTTTAATCTTTCTATGTAAAATGGAGAGAGATAAAAGCTCCTCTGGAAGTTCCCAGATGCCAAATCACCATTCTTAGTATCTCTGTACAGTATGTTCTACTAGTATACTAATTAGCACGAACAGCTTTTAACTGGATGCCAAATCACCATACTTCGTATCTCTGTACAGTATGTTCTATTAGGGTACTAATTAGCACGAACAGCTTGTAACGTACAGCGGCAAGTTTAATCTTTCTATGTATAATGGAGAGAGATAAAAGCTCCTTAATAAGTTCCTGGATACAAAATCGCCATACTTAGTATCTCTGTACAGTATGTTCTATTAGGGTACCAATTAGCTGTTTGTGCTAATTAGTACCCTAATAGAAAATACTATGCAGAGATACTAAGGATGGTGATTTGGCAACCAGGAACTTAGGGAGGAGCTTTTATCTCTCTATATTATATATAGTAAGATTAAAATTGCCTCTGTACGTTACAAGCTGTTTGTGCTAATTAGTACACTAATAGAAAATACTATGCAAAGATATGTTCTAGTGTACTAATTAGCTGTTTGTGCCAATTAGTACCCTAATTACCACTGTTTGTGCTAATTAGTACACTAACTAATACTATGCAAAGATATGTTCTAGTGTACTAATTAGCTGTTTGTGCCAATTAGTACCCTAATTACCACTGTTTGTGCTAATTAGTACACTAATAGAAAATACTATGCAAAGATATGTTCTAGTGTACTAATTAGCTGTTTGTGCCAATTAGTACCCTAATAGAAAATACTATGCAAAGATACTAAGGATGGTGATTTGGCAACCAGGAATTTAGGGAGGAGCTTTTATCTCTCTATATTATACATAGAAAGATTAAAATTGCCACTGTACGTTACAAGCTGTTCGTGCTAATTAGTACACTAGTAGAACATACTGTACAGAGATACTAAGTACAGTGATTTGGCATCCACGAATTTAGGGAGGAGCTTTAATCTCTCCATTGTAATCTATCTAAGTATAATGGAGAGAGATAAAAGCTCCTCCCTAAATTCCTGGATGCCAAATTACTGTCCTTAGTATCTCTGTACTCTATGTTCTACTAGTGTACTAATTAGCTGTTTGTGCTAGTAAGTACCCTAATAGAAAATACTATGCAAAGATACTAAGGATGGTGATTTGGCAACCAGGAACTTAGGGAGGAGCTTTTATCTCTCTATATTATACATAGAAAGATTAAAATTGCCACTGTACGTTACAAGCTGTTCGTGCTAATTAGTACACTAGTAGAACATACTGTACAGAGATACTAAGTACAGTGATTTGGCATCCACGAAGTTAGGGAGGAGCTTTAATCTCTCCATTGTAATCTATCTAAGTATAATGGAGAGAGATAAAAGCTCCTCCCTAAATTCCTGGATGCCAAATTACTGTCCTTAGTATCTCTGTACTCTATGTTCTACTAGTGTACTAATTAGCACAAACAGCTTGTAACGTAGAGTGGCAAGTTTAATCTTTCTATGTATAATGGAGAGAGATAAAAGCTCCTCAGTAAGTTCCTAGATGCCAAATCACCATCCTTAGTATCTCTGTACAGTATGTTCTACTAGTGTATTAATTAGCACGAACAGCTTGTAACGTACAGTTGCAAGTTAAATCTTTGTATGTATAATGGAGAGAGATAAAAGCTCCTCTGAAAGTTCCTAGATGCCAAATCACCATCCTTAGTATCTCTGTACAGTATGTTCTACTAGTGTACTAATTAGCATGAACAGCTGTTTTACCGGATGCCAAATCACCGTACTTAGTATCTCTGTACAGTATGTTCTATTAGGGTACTATTTAGCTGTTTGTGCTTGTTCACGGGAACACATTAAAAAAGAAGGTTGGCCCTTCCTTTCCATTGGTGTTGGTTTATGCCTTAGGGGACTCAGACGCTCGCATTTGTAAAGCACAGTATTTTCCACCGCCTCCTGCTAGCCCATCGCCCTTCCCCCCTGGGAGCCTGCACAGATCATGCAGTGGACAGGGAGGGAATTCAGGTCCTGTGCAATACACAAACGCCGAAGATCTACTGCACTGTTTTGCTCACTCAGAATACACTCATTTCTACTCATTACCGCTGTGTAGATGCATTTAGCGTAAAGAATCGCTCCTGCAGATCTACTCTGATTTATATGAAACTTGTGTGCATCCTTCCATTGACTGTCTTACAATGAAAATAAAATAATACAGTGTATTATTACAATAAAAAAAAAAAGAAGGCACATCAGGTCTCGAACCCTGGACCCTCATCGTGGGAGGTGGGAGCCTTCACCCCTAGCCCACGATGCCTCATGAGAGATTCACAATTTCATGTGTAAAAGTACTGCAAACAGCGCCCGGCCCCCACCCCATTGGTGTTGGTTTATGCCTTAGAGGACTCGGACACTCGCATTTGTAAAGCACGGTATTTTCCACCGCCTCCTGCTAGCCCTCCATTCCCATTATGCCGTAGGGAACTCAGACGCTCATGTATTTTAAAAGCACGGTGTTTATACATTGTACTGTACATTCTTCCTTTTACACAATTAGTTGCGTCTCCATACACATACAGTACTCTACAGTAGGTCACCATCTTTTTCCACCGCCTCCCGTTACGCCTACAGTATTAACATTACAGTCGTCACTGACCAATTGCCAGAGCTGTACAGGTACAGGTAGATCAATCCGCCGCTATACTGTACGATCGAAAGTACTGGATTAGTGGAGCATTAGCCACCCAGTGGTGGAGATGTGTAATGCATGCTGAGTATCTAGATCGCCTCAACGCGCCTGCCTGTGATTAAACTCAGCTATCGCCTTAGCGTGACTAAACGGACGTCTAGGCGGAGAATCGGTCAAGACAAAGGTGGCTACATCTGTATATATATTATAGAGTATCAATTTCTACATTACTTTATACATCACTTTATATATCATTATATGTAGAGGTAGTATATATCATGGGAGGACACTTTGGTTTATTGTTATCGAGTAAATAAAAAATCAACAGTTTTACACTACGGTGGAGAGGAGTTTCTCTGACGTCCTAGTGGATGCTGGGGACTCCGTATGGACCATGGGGAATAGCGGTTCCGCAGGAGACTGGGCACAACTAAGAAAGATTTAGGACTACCTGGTGTGCACTGGCTCCTCCCTCTATGCCCCTCCTCCAGACCTCAGTTAGAATTTTGTGCCCGGCCGAGCTGGTTGCACACTAGGGGCTCTCCTGAGCTCTTAGAAAAGAAAGTATATTTAGGTTTTTTATTTTCAGTGAGATCTGCTGGCAACAGACTCACTGCTACGAGGGACTGAGGGGAGAAGAAGCGAACCTACCTGCTTGCAGCTAGCTTGGTCTTCTTATGTTACTGGACACCATTAGCTCCAGAGGGATCGAACACAGGCCCAGCCTCGGTCGTCCGGTCCCGGAGCCGCGCCGCCGTCCCCCTTGCAGAGCCAGAAGAACGTCCAGGAAATCGGCGGCTGAAGACTCCGGTCTTCATTAAGGTAGCGCACAGCACTGCAGCTGTGCGCCATTGCTCCCCATGCACACCACACACTCCGGTCACTGATGGGTGCAGGGCGCTGGGGGGGGGGGCGCCCTGGGCTGCAATAAGAGTACCTTAGCTTGGCAAACAAACACGTAATATAGTCAGTAAGACTATATATGTGTAAAATCCCCTGCCAAAAATATCCTGAAAAAAGCGGGAGAAGTCCGCCGAGAAGGGGGCGGGGCTATCTCCCTCAGCACACTGGCGCCATTTCCTCTCACGGCTCCGCTGGAAGGACGCTCCCAAGGCTCTCCCCTGCAGTTACCAGGCTCAATAGGGTAAAAAAGAGAGGGGGGGCACTAAATTTAGGCGCAAACTGTGTATTATAGCAGCTATAAGGGAAAAAATCACTGTGTGTAGTGTGTATCCCTGCATTATATAGCGCTCTGGTGTGTGCTGGCATACTCTCTCTCTCTGTCTCCCCAAAGGACTTTGTGGGGTCCTGTCCTCAGTCAGAGCATTCCCTGTGTGTGTGCGGTGTGTCGGTACGGCTGTGTCGACATGTTTGATGAGGAGGCTAATGTGGAGGCAGAGCAGGTGCCGATAAATGTGATGTCACCCCCTGCGGGGTCGACACCTGAATGGATGGACATGTGGAAGGAATTACGCGACAGTGTCAACTCCTTACATAAAAGGTTTGACGACATAGCAGATGTGGGACAGCCGGCTTCTCAGCCCGTGCCTGCCCAGGCGTCTAAAAAGCCATCAGGGGCTCTAAAACGCCCATTACCTCAGATGGCAGACACAGATGTCGACACGGATACTGACTCCAGTGTCGACGACGATGAGACTAGTGTACATTCCAATAGAGCCACTCGTTATATGATTACGGCAATGAAAAATGTGTTGCACATTTCTGATATTACCCCAGATACCACAAAAAAGGGTATTATGTTTGGGGAGAAAAAGCTACCAGTGGTTTTTCCCCCATCTGATGAATTAAATGAAGTGTGTGAAGAAGCGTGGGCTTCCCCCGATAAGAAACTGGTAATTTCTAAAAAGTTACTAATGGCGTACCCTTTCCCGCCAGAGGATAGGTCACGTTGGGAGACATCCCCTAGGGTGGATAAAGCGCTCACACGTCTGTCAAAAAAGGTGGCACTACCGTCTCCGGACACGGCCGCCCTAAAGGAGCCTGCGGATAGAAAGCAGGAGGCTATCCTGAAGTCTGTATATACACACTCAGGAATTATACTGAGACCGGCTATTGCTTCAGCATGGATGTGCAGTGCTGCAGCTGCGTGGTCAGATTCCCTGTCGGAAAACATTGATATCCTAGACAGGGACACTATATTGCTAACCGTAGAGCATATTAAAGACGCTGTCTTATACATGAGAGATGCACAGAGGGATATTTGCCGGCTGGCATCTAAAATAAACGCAATGTCCATTTCTGCCAGGAGAGGATTGTGGACTCGGCAGTGGACAGGAGATACAGATTCTAAAAGGCACATGGAAGTTTTGCCTTACAAGGGTGAGGAGTTGTTTGGGGATGGTCTCTCGGACCTCGTTTCCACAGCGACAGCTGGGAAGTCAGCATTTTTACCCCATGTTCCCTCACAGCCAAAGAAAGCACCGTATTATCAGGTACAGTCCTTTCAGCCCCAGAAAGGCAAGCGGGTTAGAGGCGTGTCCTTTCTGCCCAGAGGCAGAGGTAGAGGGAAAAAGCTGCAACATACAGCCAGTTCCCAGAAACAAAAGTCCTCCCCCGCTTCCTCTAAGTCCACCGCATGACGCTGGGGCTCCACAGGCGGAGCCAGGTACGGTGGGGGCCCGTCTCAAGAACTTCAGCGACCAGTGGGCTCGCTCACGGGTGGATCCCTGGATTCTACAAGTAGTATCTCAGGGGTACAAGCTGGAATTTGAGACGTCTCCCCCTCACCGTTTCCTCAAATCTGCCTTGCCGACAGCTCCCCCGGACAGGGAGGCAGTGCTGGAGGCGATTCACAAGCTGTATTCTCAGCAGGTGATAATCAAGGTACCCCTCCTTCAACAATGACGGGGTTACTATTCCACAATGTTTGTGGTACTGAAACCGGACGGTTCGGTGAGACCCATTTTAAATTTAAAATCCTTGAACACTTTTATATAAGAAGGTTCAAGTTCAAGATGGAATCGCTCAGGGCGGTGATTGCAAGCCTGGACGAGGGGGATTACATGGTATCACTGGACATCAAGGATGCTTACCTGCATGTCCCCATTTACCCTCCTCACCAGGAGTACCTCAGATTTGTGGTACAGGACTGTCATTACCAATTCCAGACGTTGCCGTTTGGTCTGTCCACGGCACCGAGGGTATTTACCAAGGTAATGGCCGAAATGATGATACTCCTTCGGAAAAAGGGAGTTTTAATTATCCCGTACTTGGTCGATCTCCTTATAAAGGCGAGGTCCAGGGAACAGTTGTTGATCGGAGTAGCACTAGCTCGGGAAGTGCTACAACAGCACGGCTGGATCCTGAATATTCCAAAGTCGCAGCTGGTTCCTACAACGCGTCTACTGTTCCTGGGGATGGTTCTGGACACAGAACAGAAAAAAGTTTCTCCCGGAGGAGAAGGCCAAGGAGTTGTCATCTCTAGTCAGAGACCTCCTAAAACCGAAACAGGTGTCGGTGCACCACTGCACGCGAGTCCTGGGAAAGATGGAGGCTTCTTACGAAGCAATTACATTCGGAAGGTTCCATGCAAGGATCTTTCAGTGGGATCTGTTGGACAAGTGGTCCGGATCGCATCTTCAGATGCATCGGCTGATAACCCTGTCTCCAAGGGCCAGGGTGTCGCTGCTGTGGTGGCTGCAGAGTGCTCATCTTCTAGAGGGCCGCAGATTCGGCATACAGGACCGGATCCTGGTGACCACGGATGCCAGCCTTCGAGGTTGGGGGACAGTCACACAGGGAAGAAACTTCCAGGGACAATGGTCGAGTCAGGAGACTTCCCTACACATAAATATTCTGGAACTAAGGGCCATTTACACTGCCTTAAGTCAGGCAAGACCCCTGCTTCAACACCAGCCGGTGCTGATCCAGTCAGACAACATCACGGCGGTCGCCCATGTAAACCGACAGGGCGGCACAAGAAGCAGGATGGCGATGGCAGAAGCCACAAGGATTCTCCGATGGGCGGAAAATCATGTGTTAGCACTGTCAGCAGTGTTCATTCCCGGAGTGGACAACTGGGAAGCAGACTTTCTCAGCAGACACGACCTCCACCCGGGAGAGTGGGGACTTCATCCAGAAGTCTTCCAAATGGTTGTACACCGGTGGGAAAGGCCACAGGTGGACATGATGGCGTCCCGCCTCAACAAAAAGCTAAAAAGATATTGCGCCAGGTCAAAGGACCCTCAGGAGATAGCTGTGGACGCTGTAGTGACACCGTGGGTGTACCAGTCGGTTTATGTGTTCCCTCCTCTTCCTCTCATACCCAAGGTACTGAGGATAATAAGAAGGAGAAGAGTAAGAACTATAATCATTGTTCCGGATTGGCCAAGAAGAGCTTGGTACCCAGAACTTCAAGAAATGATATCAGAGGAACCATGGCCTCTGCTGCTCAGACAGGACCTGCTGCAGCAGGGACCCTCTCTGTTCCAAGACTTACCACGACTGCGTTTGACGGCATGGCGGTTGAACGCCGGATCCTGAAGGAAAAGGGCATTCCGGAGGAAGTCATCCCTACGCTGATTAAAGCTAGGAAGGAGGTGACTGCAAAACATTATCACCGCATATGGCGAAAATATGTTGCGTGGTGTGAGGCCAGAAGGGCCCCAACGGAGGAATTTCAGCTGGGTCGATTTCTGCACTTCCTACAGTCAGGGGTGACTATGGGCCTCAAATTAGGTTCCATTAAGGTCCAGATTTCGGCTCTGTCGATTTTCTTCCAAAAAGAACTGGCTTCACTGCCTGAAGTTCAGACGTTTGTTAAAGGAGTGCTGCATATTCAGCCCCCTTTTGTGCCTCCAGTGGCACCTTGGGATCTCAACGTGGTGTTGGATTTCCTTAAGTCACATTGGTTTGAGCCACTTAAAACCGTGGAACTGAAATATCTCACGTGGAAAGTGGTCATGCTGTTGGCCTTGGCTTCGGCCAGGCGTGTGTCAGAATTGGCGGCTTTGTCATGTAAAAGCCCTTATCTGATTTTCCATATGGATAGAGCGGAATTGAGGACTCGTCCCCAATTTCTTCCTAAGGTGGTATCAGCTTTTCATTTGAACCAACCTATTGTGGTGCCTGCGGCTACTAAGGACTTGGAGGATTCCAAGTTGCTGGACGTAGTCAGGGCCCTGAAAATCTATGTTTCCAGGACGGCTGGAGTCAGGAAAACTGACTCGCTATTTATCCTGTATGCGCCCAACAAGCTGGGTGCTCCTTCTTGAAAGCAGTCTATTGCTCGCTGGATCTGTAGTACGATTCAACTTGCACATTCTGCGGCTGGACTGCCGCATCCTAAATCTGTAAAAGCCCATTCCACGAGGAAAGTGGGCTCTTCTTGGGCGGCTGCCCGAGGGGTCTCTGCTTTACAACTTTGCCGAGCTGCTACTTGGTCGGGTTCAAACACATTTGCTAAATTCTACAAGTTTGATACCCTGGCTGAGGAGGACCTTGAGTTTGCTCATTCGGTGCTGCAGAGTCATCCGCACTCTCCCGCCCGTTTGGGAGCTTTGGTATAATCCCCATGGTCCTTACGGAGTCCCCAGCATCCACTAGGACGTCAGAGAAAATAAGAATTTACTCACCGGTAATTCTATTTCTCGTAGTCCGTAGTGGATGCTGGGCGCCCATCCCAAGTGCGGATTGTCTGCAATACTTGTATATAGTTATTGCCTAACTAAAGGGTTATTGTTGGGAGCCATCTGTTTGAGAGGCTCAGTTGTTATTCGTACTGTTCACTGGGTATAGTATCACGAGTTGTACGGTGTGATTGGTGTGGCTGGTATGAGTCTTACCCGGGATTCCAAATCCTTTCCTTATTGTGTCGGCTCTTCCGGGCACAGTTTCCTAACTGAGGTCTGGAGGAGGGGCATAGAGGGAGGAGCCAGTGCACACCAGGTAGTCCTAAATCTTTCTTAGTTGTGCCCAGTCTCCTTCGGAGCCGCTATTCCCCATGGTCCTTACGGAGTCCCCAGCATCCACTACGGACTACGAGAAATAGAATTACCGGTGAGTAAATTCTTATTATTGTTGATATGCCAGCAAATTGGTGATTTTATGTACGTGCAATCCTTTCTGAAAGGGGTAATAACAGTATTATACTGTGCCCTCTTGTCTTCTTTTTGATATATGAATAATTGTCTATTTCTTTCTAACTGTGCTGGAGCCATTGGCTCTGTCTAGAAACCTACATGTAAGTTTAATTAGCTTCTGACTAGCTTACAGGTTGAGTCTCCCATATCAGTTATTCTGCAAACCAAAATATTCAGAAAACCAGAATATTTTGGGCTGACATGGCACTGACATCATGTGACAGGTCAGATAGTGTTTTTTTTTTTCTAGCCTGATGACCCCACCGGGCTCCCTCCAGGCTGTCTTGATGCGCCTCAGCCACTGTTCCCCTGGTTGCTGGGCTCTGTCCATGTTATCTAGTGTGCCTCACCGCTGGTCCTTGGCTTGCTGGCCCTACTGTTAGCCGGACCTCAGAGGTTTCCCCCCTACCCCAGCGGATTTTAAGGACATTGCTGCACCGCTAATGAGAATAATTGCATTTTCACTGCATCCTAAATGGATCCATACCTTCTTACAGGGATGCATTTAGAATGCATTGAATATGCAAATATTCTAAAATCCAGAAAAATCCCATATACAAAATGCTTCTGGTCCTAAGCATTTATTATATGGGAGACTCAACCTGTACCATGTTTGCTAGAAAATTTCTGTAAGCTCGAATGGATCATGATTATTTTATACGGTTATAATTGATGTCCGCTCACCTAGAGGACACTACAGCTATAACAAATTGCAAAAAGGTGGCACTTAAAGCATCTAATAGTGATCAGATATGGAAATATTTAATTTATTGTGAAAATATGGAAATGTACATGTGGATCCTTTAACCAATGGGAAGGCTTTTGAGGGCATTACGTTTTTCCTAGTCTTCCCAAATAAGGCACATCACATGCAATAATGGCCAAAATAAATACTATCACTAAATGTACAGTATGTTGTAGTATCCAATCGATAGAAATTAAGAGAACTAGTGCAACATTGTATGAAACAATCAACTAACATTGATTTAAAAAACATAAAATGCTGGTAGTAAGACTTTGAGCACACTTACCAGAGTTTAAATAATACATAATAGTCCTGCTCACAAAATGAATTCAGGTTCAGCCTGGTGAAGTACTGTAGCACTGAATATGTATCTATGTGGTCTTTTGGAATTGACACTGGCATCCTCGCTAGTCTCTCCCGCTTCTGTCCAACACCACACGCGTGTCAGTGCTAGGTACCTATTTGAAAAGCGCAAATCGCTAGGGCATGGTCTGATGTGAATTATCAAAATGTGGTGCACGATATATTGATAAACAAAGGTTGATAAAAATGTTATATAAGTATATATGTAATGCATGTGTAATTTCTTTTTTTTTCTTTTCTGCAGGAATACTTCCATGGGTAAAACTAATAGATAATTTTGAAGCAGAATATGAATATATAACAAATGAAGGGACGGTCTTCACATTTAAAACCAACAGAAATGCCCCAAACTACAAACTAATTAACATAGATTTCAGTGATCCTGGAGAATCCAATTGGAAAGAACTTGTACCAGAGCATGATAAAGATGTACTGGGTAAGTGTTTTTTGCTTTTCATTAAAAATGAATACATTTAAAAAAAAAAAAAAACTGTATTACATTGTGAAAAACAAACTCTTTGGACAGTATTCAATTCTTTCCGCCCCCTTCCACACCCGTTTTGTTTCTGCTGATGGGCGTGGTATCATCATTTCAGCTCGCTACCCCTGGGGTAATGAGACGCCCAACCCTTTATACGAAAACCTATTACTATGGGCGCGATATGCTAACGGGGATTACTTTACAAAGGATATTGGACATGATATATCATTTGAATACCACCCTTTAAATCCTATGCCAAAAATGCAGAATATGCTTCAGTTTGTAACGGCGTCGTATAGATTTCGACATCTGGGATCACCACTTCATTTCATGATTGGGCTTGATCACAGCAATTAAGATGAATATTTTGCTGTGTCTTTTTTCTTTTAATTTCAGTTTCTTCCTGTCCACATCACGCCCTATGGCTTTAAATTCCTTTATCATCACACGTCTCCGTTCATTTTGCAGAAGAAATGCCCTAGAATCAGGGATTGTGCCTTACAGACAGGGCTGCCATCAGAAATTGTGAGGCTTGGGACTGACAAAGTAGTCTGTGGTGCCCGCCTCCTTCCCCCAGTGGTACATGTGCACTAGCACAGCTGTGTTGGGGTCAAAAGAATTAGGAATGTGCCAGTAATACTGCAAATTACAAATAATCTCCAGCTCACCCTCCCAGTTTTCTTCAGCCTCATCCCCTATGTTACTGCAGCCCCAGCCTCGTTGTGTCTCACCAGCCAGCCTTCTTCCATGTCTCCTACCCCCAAGTGTCTCTCCAGCTCCAGCCAGCACCCCTTCTGTTTCTGACCACCATGTTATACAGAAAGGTACCCTCACCTACATGGCCCCCGCAGCATAAAACGCAGAACCATGATGCACTCCAGAGCTGGTGGTGACGAGATGTAACAATGCCTTGTTATTGCACTTGGGGGTAAGGTTATGTAATTTAAGGGACAATACAGATACAGACAGCATAGAGCTCCTATACTGCAGCTGCTCATTGCCAGAGCTCAGGAATGTCTTTGCTGAAATGATGCATCATTTCTCGGAGAGCAGACTGGGGTTGCTCCGGGGTCATCCATGTTCTGAAGGAGTAACTTCGGATGGGCAAGGGCGAGGAGTGTAGATCGATATGGGTGGAGTGTCAGATTTTTCTGGGGGGGGGGGCTGTGTTAGTACTTCGGTCGGCAAGCTGGTGGAAATGTTTTGCTTCAGGCGCAGTAGTACCCTCCCCTGATGGCAACCCTGCCGGCTGCTCTGCAGGCACGTGGCCCTCTCTTCTCCAGTGGCGCAGCGTGACGTCATGATGTCACATCACATAATAAATTTATTGTGTAGCGGCACCAGGCAGTAACCGGCTGGCGGTAGGACCGCTGCCCTCCATCAGGGCTGGCATATAGTCCTGCGGGCAGGTAGATAGGCAATAGCGGGTGGTAGGAATGGGCCAGTCCCTCCCTACTCTGTCATAGTGTCCGGGCCCAGGACTGCTGTACCGGTAGTTCACCCTTGATGGTGGCCATGCCTACAGAGGCTGTATCATGGGGCTTGTTTGGGTATCCCTGATTTTAAGCTAATTTGGCTGTGCTACTTTCTTAGTGCATTCTATGGAGCTGCCCTATTTCCTTGAGAATATGGTGCTTGATAGAATCTGGATATCTTACTTTACCTTCGTTCTTTTCTCTTCTCGAGCTCTCCAGAGCTCATCAACCAACAATATTGCACACGTTGCTCTAAGGCAGTGATTTTCAACCTTTTTTTACTCGCGGCACACCAAACAATATTTTAAAATTGCCAAGGCACACCATCAGTTCCCCACAGAACAAAAACAAAAAACACACACTGGCCGTCACAGTAAAAAAAAAATCCACACATACATTGGCCTACCCAGAAAAACAATCACATTGCTCCCCACATAAATCCTATTGCGCCCTACATAAATCCTATTGCTCCTCACATGAATTATTCACATTGTTACCCCAATAAATCCATAAATCCTTATTCTACCCACATAAATCCCCACAGGAGAAATAAAATAACAAATATTAGCCCCTACCGGTCAGCTGTTCTCCTCCCTGTCCCTCAGTGGTGGGGGTTATTCATAGTGGAGTGCTGCGAATATGGAGCAGCGGGTGGGGGGGGGGCAGGTGTGGATGTGGGTGGGTAAGGAAAGCTGTGTATGCAGGCAGGAACTGGAATATGTGTATGCAGGCAGGTGGGCTGGCTGGGTGGTGAGACACGGCGGCCGTGACCTATGATATCACACCGCCGCGTCTTCAAGGCATAGCTCATGGCCAGAGCAAGACTGATCCTCTAAGAAAACCCTGGCCAACAGTTCACTCTGAAGGTGCAGGAAGCTGCTCTGGCAACGCGGCACACCTTGCAACTGGTCGCGGCACACTAGTGTGCCACGGCACACTGGTTGAAAAAGCCTGCTCTAAGGGATAGTGCTAATCTGCACGTTAAATTGGCCCCCACTCCCAGTTCAAACTGCAATTCCTACATAATTTTAGTCATGAATCCAATTTTCCTTCCTTTGATGTTGCATTTTCTTTTGTTTAAACGGAGCTGTTTGGTGTGACTGCAGCAAGGATGTATGAGGAAGCATCTGTAGCTCCATTTATGTTAAAATTAGAGAAAATGCTTATCAACTATTCTAGATACGTTATTTGGTTTTCTGCACATCGCATATATTTTCTGCATCCGTCTCCCCAAGTTGCTGGAGAGGCTGTTCAGCAGTTGGCTCTACATTTTGGTGGCATTTGACAAAAATTTCATCTTCATTCCGGTCTGATGTTAGATAATTTTTGTCTTCCTAGTTTAATTTTGAGACAACCCCCCAGGTTCTTCCTCATTCCACTAAAACTACTGTACCACAAGACACCAAAACAAATGGAGTTGCTGTCACTGCTGCTTCATTGGGAGCTTAAATAGTAGTGGTCTGCAGACCCAACAATAATTACAACAATATAAGAGTAAAGATTATGCACAACAGAAGAAAACGCCCCACTATCAGATGCAGTCCTTTCGGCCCAATAAATTCAAAAAAGGACGAGGGTCCTCCTTCCTTGCTGCGAGAGGAAGAGGACGGGGAAAGAGGTCAGTGGCTAAAAGAGGTCACAGGCTGTGGCAAGTTCCCAAGAGCAGAAGTCCTCTCCGGCTTCTACCAAATCCACTGCATGACGGTGGGGCTCCTCTGCGGGAGTCCACACCGGTGGGGTCACGTCTCAAACTCTTCAGTCAGGTCTGGATACACTCGGACCTGGATCCTTGGATATTAGAAATAGTAACCCAAGGGTACAAATTAGAGTTTCAAGACGTGCCCCCTCACCGATTTTTCAAATCGGCCTTGCCAGCTTCTCATCTAGAAAGAGAGGTAGTATAGTAAAGCTGTGTCAAAATCAAGTCATTGTCACGGTACCCCCGTCACAACGGGGGGAGGGTTCTTATTCGAGTCTGTTTGTGGTCCCGAAGCCGGATGGCTCAGTCAGGCCGATTCTGAACCTAAAATCCCTCAATTTCTATCTGAAAAAGTTCAAATTCAAAATGGAATCTCTCCGAGCAGTGATCTCCAGTCTGGAGGAGGGGGATTTTATGGTGTCGGTCGACATAAAGGATGCTTACTTACACGTTCCCATATATCCTCCACATCAGGCATACCTGAGGTTTGCTGTTCAGGATTGTCATTACCAATTTCAGACGTTGCCGTTTGGTCTGTCCACGGCACCACGGATTTTCACCAAGGTTGTGGCGGAAATGATGGTTCTCCTGCGCAAGCAGGGAATTACGATTATCCCATATTTGGACGATCTCCTCATAAAGGCGAGATCCAAGGAGCAATTGCTGAAGAATGTTGCTCTCTCACTGACGATTCTGCAACAACATGGTTGGCTCCCAAACTTGCCGAAATCACAGTTGGTTCCGACGACACGGCTGTCGTTCCTGGGTATGATTTTGGATACAGAATTACAGAGAGTTTTTCTTCCAGTGGAAAAGGCTCTGGAAATACAGAACATGGTAAAACAGATTCTTAAACCGGCAAAAGTGTCAGTTCTTCAATGCACTTGGTTGCTAGGGAAGATGGTGGCGGCCTACGAGGCCATTCCATGTGGCAGGTTCCATGCCAGGATGTTTCAGTGGGAGCTGTTGGACAAGTGGTCCGGGTCTCACCTGGACATGCACCGGTAAATAATCCTATCTTCCAGGACCAGGATCTCCCTTCTGTGGTGGCTGCACAGTTCTCACCTTCTGGAGGGACGCAGGGTCGGGATTCAGGATTGGATCCTGGTGACCACAGATGCAAGTCTCCGAGGCTGGGGAGCAGTCACACAGGGGAGAAACTTTCAGGGAAAATGGTCAAGCCAGGAAGCTTGTCTGCACATAAACATTCTGGAATTAAGGGCCATCTACAACGGCATTCTGCAAGCGGAACATCTTCTTCGCAGTCTGCCCGTCTTGATTCAGTCAGACAACATTACAGCAGTGGCGTACATAAACCGCCAGGGCGGAACAAAGAGCAGTGCGGCGATGGCCGAGGCCACGAAAGTTCTTCGCTGGGTGGAGAGACATGCAAGCGCTCTGTCAGCAGTCTTCATTCCAGTAGTGGACAACTGGGAAGCAGACTTCCTCAGCAGACACGATCTCCATCCAGGAGAGTGGGGTCTTCATCAAGAGGTCTTTGCAAAAGTGACAAGTCATTGGTGAATTCCTCAAATAGACATGATGGTGTCCCGCCTCAACAAGAAACTTCAGAGATATTGTTCCAGGTCGAGGGACCCTCAAGCAATAGCGGTGGATGCCCTAGTAACACCATGGGTGTTTCTGTCGGTCTATGTGTTCCCTCCACTTCCACTCATTCCAAAGGTGATAAAGATTATAAGAAGAACAAGGGTTCAGGCGATACTCATTGTTCCAGACTGGCCAAAGAGGGCCTGGTATCCAGATCTTCAGGAGTTGCTCATAGAAGATCCCTGGCCTCTTCCTCTACGGGATGACCTCTTACAACAAGGTCCGTGTGTGTATCAAGACTTACCGCGGCATGACGCTTGAATGCCAAATCCTAGCCAGAAGGGGTATTCCCAGTGAAGTCATTCCCACACTTCTTCAGGCTAGAAAGGAAGTAATGGCAAAGCATTACCACCGTATTTGGAGGAAATATGTGTCTTGGTGTGAATCCAAGAAGGCTCCTACGGAAGAATTTCAGCTGGGGCGTTTGCTCCATTTTTTGCAAGCAGGTGTGGATGTGGGCCTAAAGTTAGGCTCTATTAAAGTACAAATTTTGGCCTTTCAGAAAGAATTGGCCTCTCTTCCAGAAGTTCAGACCTTCGTGAAAGGTGTGCTGCACATCCAACCTCCATTTGTGCCTCATGTGTCAACATGGTATCTTAATGTGGTATTGCAGTTCCTGCAATCTCCTTGGTTTGAACCTTTACGTAAGGTTGAGTTAAAATTCCTTACTTGGAAAGTAGTCGTGTTGTTGGCCTTGGCATCTGCAAGGCGGGTTTCTGAGTTGGCGGCTTTGTCTCACAAAAGCCCCTATTTAATCTTCCATGCTGATAGAGCGGAGTTGAGAACTCGTTAGCAATTACTGCCAAAAGTGGTTTCCTCGTTTCACGTAAACCAACCTATTGTGGTGCCAGTGGCTACTGACGCCTTGGCGGAATCGAAGTCTCTCAATGTGGTCAGAGCTTTGAAAATCTATGTCGCCAGAACGGCGCAGATTAGGAAAACAGAGGCTCTGTTTGTCCTGCGGGCTCCCAACAAGATTGGGGCTCCTGCTTTCAAGCAAACTATTGCACGCTGGATCTGTAATACAATTCAGCAGGCTCATTCTACGGCAGGATTGCCGTTACCGAAATCGGTGAAAGTCCATTCTACCAGAAAGGTGGGCTCATCCTGGGCGGCTGCCCGGGGGGTCTCGGCATTACAGCTTTGCCGAGCTGCTACTTGGTCGGGATCAAACACCTTTGTGAAGTTTTACAAGTTTGATACCCTGGCTGAGGAGGACCTCTTTTTTGGTCAATCGGTGCTGCAGAGTCATCCGCACTCTCCCGCCCGTTCTAGAGCTTTGGTATAAACCCCATGGTTCCTGAAGCATCCCCAGCATCCTCTAGGACGTATGAGAAAATAGGATTTTAATACCTACCAGTAAATCCTTTTCTCTTAGTCCGTAGAGGATGCTGGGCGCCCGTCCCAGTGCGTACTGTATCTGCAGTTTGGTTTGGTTGCACTCATGTTGAGTTAAGTACAGTCAGTCTGTGGCTGATGTTGGTCATGCCGTTGCGTGCGTTGTTGTTGAATGCCATGTTGTACGGCGTGTTTGAGGTGTGAGCTGGTATGTATCTCACCTTAGTTTAAAAATTAAATAAATCCTTTTCCTCAAAATGTCCATCTCCCTGGGCACAGTTCCTATAACTGGAGTCTGGAGGAGGGGCATAGAGGGAGGAGCCAGTCCCATGTCTCCTGCGGATCCCGTCTATACCCCATGGTTCTTGAAGCATCCCCAGCATCCTCTACGGACTAAGAGAAAAGGATTTACCGGTAGGTATTAAAATCCTATTTTTCCTCTTTGTCACATTGTCTAAAGCAAGGAATAGTTCCGTAAGGTGGTTTTCACCTGTTCTAGGTACCAGTGCAAATTGCCTAGTGGCATTTGAATCCTCATGCTGGTTGTGAGGTGATTTGTTTATTATATCCACCAAAGGTTTTCCCATTAAAAGTGGAATATTATTAACCAGCTTGGGTTAAATTTTTGACTCCATATATTGAGTTAGGAATGACAGAGGAATTGGCTAAAATTTCAATCATTCCCTCTCGGATACATACATTTTCATCTTTAGACAGACTGTTAGCAGTTTCTGGAATTCCCTAGGGTCAAAACTGAAAAATCCATGCAGGTGAGGTCTAATTGGCCAATTTTTCAATTTTGTACTTTTCCTCATAGTAGACGGGAAAGATCAGGGGTACTCTGAACTGGAGGACTCTTACTTATACATAACAGTCTGTAAGTTGTCAAGAAGCAACGACCAGTTATCATATTTTAGAGTTGATTAATACATAGTTTCCTTAGTCTTCCTCTGGGCATATCTTCATAAAGAGAAAAATCATTGTTATTTCCTTCCATGGCACAGATGGCAGAGTTAAAGGCCAGACAAGTGTGTGTTTTTTCTGTCTATCTATCTATCAATCTATCTATCTCTCTATCTATCTATCTCTCTATGTGTGTATGTATACAGTACTGTGCAAAAGTTTTAGGCAGGTGTGGAATAAAATGCTGCAAAGTAAGAATGCTTTCAAAAATAGAAGTGAAAGTGAATGCACAGAAGATAAATCTAAATCAATTCAATATATGGTGTGACCATCCTTTGCCTTCAAAACAACATAAATTCTTCTAGGTTTACTTGCATACCGGTTTTAAAAGAACTCTGTGGGGAGGTTGTCCCAAACATCTTGGAGAACTAACCCCAGATCTTCTGTGGATGTAGGCTTATTAAAATCTTCCTGCCTCTTCATGTAATCCCAGACAGCCTTGATGATGTTTAGATCAGGGCTCTGTGGGGGCCATATCTTCACTTCCAGGACTCCTTGTTCTTCTTTACGCTGAAGATAGTTCTTACTGACATTGGCTGTATGTTTGGGGTTATTGTTCTGCTGCAGAATAAATTTGGAACCAATCAGACTTATCCCTGATGGTATTGTATGATGGATAAGTTCCTGCCTGTATTTATCAGCATTGTGGACACCATTAACCCTGATCAAATCCCCAACATTTGCTGAAATGCAGCCTCAAACTTGCAAGGAACCTCCACCATGCTTCTCTGTTGCCTGCAGACACATTATTGTACCGCTTTCCAGCCCTTTGGCAAGCAAATTGTCATCTATTATAGTCAAATATCTCAAATTTTAACCCCATAAATCCAGAGCACTTGCTGCCATTTTTCTGCACCTCAGTTCCGTTTTCATGCAAAGATGAATTGCTTGGCCTGGTTTCCACGTAGGTATTGCTTTTTGTCCGCAATTCTTCCATGAAGACCACTTCTGGCCAGACTTCTCAGAAGAGTAGATGGGTACACATGGTTCCTACTGGTTTCTGCCAATCCCGAGCTGATGGCACTTGCTGCATCTTCCAATTTCAAATGGAAGTAAGCATGTGTCTTTTATCTGATGCACAAAGTTTCCTTTGCCGACCATTGCGTCTATGGTCCTCAATGTTGCCTGTTTCTTTGTGCTTCAATGCTGAGAAATACAGGCAGGTACTTATCCGTCATGCAATGCTTTCAGATTTGGCGTGTAAATGGCTCCAAATTTATTCTGCAGCAGGACAATAATCCCAGCCATACAGCCAATGTCATTAAGAACTATCTTCAGCGTAAAGAAGAACAAGGAGTCCTGGAAGTGATGATATGGCACCCTGATCTCAACATCACCGAGTCTGTCTGGGATTACATGAAGAGACAGAAGAATTTGAGAAAGCCTACAGTACATCCACAGAAGATCTGTGGTTAGTTCTCCAAGATATTTGTAACAACTTTCCTACAGAGTTCCTTCAAATCTGTGTACAAGCGTACCTAGAAGAATAGATGCTGTTTTGAAGGCAAAGGGTGGTAACCCCAAACATTGATTTGATTTAGATTTTTATTCTGTTCATTCACTTGCATTTTTTTTAATTGGTGAAAAGAAACTATTAACACTAATTTCTGCTGCGCGGTACACTGGGTTCCACAAGTCTGGACAATGGGGTGTAGAGTAGGATCTTGATCCGAGGCACCAACAGGCTCAAAGCTTTGACTGTTCCCAGAATGCACAGCGCCGCCTCCTATATCACCCCGCCTCCCAGCACAATAGCTCAGTTTGTTAGTTGGTGCTGCAGTAAGCAGGCACTTAACAGAGGGGCTGCTCCAATCAGCCCTAAGAAAAGCTTTTTATGAGGTAAAAAGTGAAGACTTCAAGGGCAGCAGCAGGGGTAAATGTCTTCTGACATACTCTGCTGCAGCTCCAGCTCTCCCCAGCGGCGCTGTACACTCCCGAGCCCTGGTTGCCAGGTACCTACAGCGGAGGCTCCGGTTTACTTCACGTTAGGCACACACGGCTGGGGCTCTCCAGGATCGCGTGGCCGCGCTTCGAGAGGTGGTAAGTGGGTCCCGCTCGCGGGACCCGATCTTTATCGTGATCCGGCGCGGTCAGTGGGAGGCGGGCCGCGCGCGCTGGCGGTGGACACTGGCAGTACAGTCGATCCCACTAGATCACCAGGGCATGGGCGCAGGTCAGGTTTTCTCTTAAAACCGATTTTAATATCGCCCACAGTACCCGGTGGTTATGCCAGCAAGGGGGATAAGGCTTAGACCTGAAGCCCCAGCCCCAGGGTGCCATTTCCAGCAAGTGTTCCCGCCCTGGAGCTGCATCTGTGTCTTTCCTCACTCCCTGTCAGTGTCTGCGGCGCCATTACTCCTCAGTTCACTGTTCCTGGGACTGCTTGGGCAAATCCTCCTATGTAAAGCCGCCTGGTTGTCAGCGCTGTGCCTTTACATGACACTTAAGTATTCTACCTGCCTTTTTAGTCAGTGTTAGTAAGAAAGAGTGCATTTAGTCAGAGGTTTATAGTACAATTACCCTGTGATATACATCCAGTTTATTACTGTGTAGTGTTATATCTATTGACTATATAGCTGTGTAAGCTAGTCCAGTGCAGTATTATTGTCAGTAATAACCTCTGCATTGTACAAACTGTGACTATTTGTGTGTGCATTGATAGCTGAGTGGTGTCCATCTCGTGTCTTTCACTCAACTTGCTATCCCTATATTCTATAACCTGAGGGGGCTTGGTGCGTCAGGTGTTATTTAATATAGGATTTTCACAAAGATATACTGTATTACGTATTTTTCTCTGTGATTTAGTCACCATATCTCTCCTTTATTTCTGCTGGTGCTCACTACACTGCGAAGGGCTTTGGGTTTAGGGATATAGTGCTGCTAATAATTGTACTGTGTTACCTCATACTGCAAGTTATATCATGTCTGCTTCTGAGGGTAACGGGTCTGGGGCGGAATACACTACTGGTGTTGCTGAAGCCACAGGCACATATAGGTAGAATATAACAGCTGTGGGCTCTGGTTCTGGGGGCTCCTTGCCCCCCAGTGGGACTGTGGCAACGGAGGCATATACTGACCCTCCGTGGGCCGCTTTTTCCACGCTTCTGCATATGCTAGTTCATAAACTAATACCCCCTATGGGACCCCCAATGCCGGTACAACCGTATGTGGTCCCTGCAGATAACCCGCCGTGGGCGGACGATTTATCTGCTCAATTAAAGAAGTTGAACCAGTCCCTGACTACTAAAAAGTCTGACCAACGCTCGCCTAAGTCCAAGAGGTCCTCTAAGCGAGCGCTCGTCTCCTCACAATCCACTGCTGTCACTGACACCTCGTCTGATGAAGACAGCACATACACTGACCCCACAGGTTCTGACTCCGATACGGCTGCTGGGGAGGGTAGTTCACATGTGGATGTTCCTGATCTTTTGGAGGCTATTAAGTTAATTCTGCAGATTACGGATGATTCCGAGCCATCCGTTCCTCCTAAGAAACCAGATAGGTTCAAGCATCAGAAGGTGATTAAACAAGTTTTACCTCACTCTGACCACCTAGTGGATATACGTCAGGAACCCTGGCAAAGCCCGGGTACGAAGTTTGTGCCTCAAAAGAAGATGCTGGCTCGCTATCCCCTCGTGCCAGAGCTGTCTAAGAATTGGGAAACGCCTCCTCCAGTAGACTCACATGCGGCTAGGATGGTGGTTTCCTCAGCTCTACCTGTCACTACCGTCACGCCTCTAAAAGAGCCTACGGATAAACGTGTCGAGGGTTGTCTAAAAGCCATTTACACCCTCACGGGTGCTGCACAAAGGCCCACTATTGCAGCTACATGGGCGGCAGAGGCTATTGAAGCATGGGCCTTGGAGTTAGAGGCTGAAATCTCCTCTGACCATGCTAGACAATGCTTGTCATATATTGTCACAGCTTCTCGCTATATTAAAGAGGCAGCTTCTGATGCCAATATCCTAGCAGCCAAGGCCTCTACTACGTCAGTCCTGGCTCGCAGGATATTGTGGCTGAGATCCTGGTCTGTGGATCTGGACTCTAGAAAAACCCTGGAGGTACTCCCTTTCAAGTGGGATATTCTGTTTGGGGAGGACTTAAATAAGATAGTGGCTGACTTGGCTACTGCCAAAACTGCCTGTCTGCCTAATACAGCTCCTTCTGTGTCAAAGGCCAAAGGCACGTCCTTTTGCCCCTTTCGTCCTTCAGGTAAAGCAAAAGGTCAGGCGTACCATAAGCAGGCCCTCACTTACAAACCTGGTAAGCCGAAGCCCAAAAGAGCCTGGGCTGCCCGTCAGCCAGCAGCCAAGACCGATAAGCCTGCCGCATGACGGGGCGGGCCTCCCCCTGGGGGATCCCAGGGTGGGGGGCCGGCTTCTAGGGTATACCCAGGAATGGTTGAAGACCACTTCAGATGCCTGGGTATCTGAAGTCGTCACTCGAGGTTACGCCATAGCCTTCAAAAACGACCCCCTCATCGATTTTGCCAGACAGACGTCCCGTCGGACCAGACCAAGGCAAACACACTGCATTCGGTGGTACAGACCCTCCTGGATACAGGAGTCGTAGTACAGGTGCCTCTTGCTCAGAGGGGCCGCGGGTACTATTCTCCGCTGTTTCTAGTCCCGAAACCGAATGGGTCCTCCCGGCCCATTCTCAACCTCAAGGCACTGAACAAGTTTGTGAAGGTTTCCAAGTTCCATATGGAAACCCTTCGCTCTGTAGTTCTGGCCTTGGAACCTGGGGACTACATGGTCTCCCTGGACATACAGGATGCTTACCTGCATATTCCTATAGCAGTGTCACATCAACAATACCTGAGGTTCGCTATTGGCAACCTCGATTACCAGTTTCGGGCGTTACCTTTTGGTTTAACAACGGCTCCGCGAGTCTTCACCAAAGTTATGGCTGTGATGACGGTGGTACTCCGCCGTCAAGGGGTCAGGATACTGCCGTATCTGGACGACTTGTTAATCCTGGCAAATTCCCCAGATCTTCTCCTGCGTGATCTGGATATGACGGTCCGGTTTCTACAAGCCCACGGGTGGCTCATCAACTGGAAGAAATCCTCCCTGGTCCCTGCTTATTTTTTATTTTTATTTTATTTTTTTATTTTTTTTGATGGGGATTTCTCACATTTTAAAGATTTCACTACACAGTTAAACCACAATGATTTTAATTTACAGTTCACGTGCACTATAAACAGGACTTCGGTCTCCTTCCTCGACATAGCCCTGTCCATAGTCAATGATAGAATTGTCACTAAAACCTTTAGAAAACAGGTAGATAAATATAATTTTTTGCATTATAACAGCATGCACTTTAAACCCTGGATAAATAATATCCCCTTTGGTCAATTGCGCCATTTACGACGCAATTGCAGTAGCTATATTGATTATGAGGTTCAAGCTCATGAACTCAGTTTATCTTTCCTAGAGAGAGGTTACCCGAAACCTCTCATTGATTCAGCAATGGAAAAGGCTAGTAAATTAAATAAGGATGATCTATTGATATATAGAACTAAAAACTCATTTTCCAACAAAGGTAATCCACATTTTGTCTGTAAATATAACATGGCTGCTAAAAAAATAAAAAGAATAATGACTAATAATTTTCCAATTCTTCTATCAGATAAAATTCTTAGAACTGAGATTGGGGATGTACCATCCGTGATTTTCAAGAAATCTGAAAATCTACAGCAATATATTTCACCCAGTTTTTTTACAGATAAAAGAGGGGGAGAAACTGGAACTCAACATCAGTCCACATAGTGGCTCCCCTCAAAACCTATGGGTTGCTATAAATGTGGACAGAATAAATGCACCACTTGTTCCTTTATTAAAAATAAGGTACATACTTTTGAGTCATCAACATATGAAGAGTTTAGTATAAAATCATTCATTAACTGTAATAGCACGTATATTATTTACATTTTAATCTGTACCTGCGGTCTTATCTATGTTGGGAGGACAACGCGAAAATTGAGGATAAGATTTTTGGAACACAAGCGGAACATTACAAATGGTTTTTTGTTCCACAGTGTCTCCAGACATTTTTTAGAACATCATGATAAGAATGTAAAGGATATTACAGTGATAGGTATTGAACATATTAAACCCACTAAAAGAGGGGGTGATAGACACAGAAAACTGTGTATAAGAGAGAACTACTGGATACATAAATTAAAAACTCTTGTTCCTGAAGGTCTCAATGAGACCATAGAGATAGATCTTTAGATCTTCTGTGCATTAGTTTTGCTTTTTCTTCCCTCCTCCTCCATTTTTCTTGCTTTATTTATCCATTTTTTAATTTTAATTCTATATGTGACTTCTTATTTATGTTTTGGTTTTTTATTTATGGTCTCCTATTTTAATAATAGGGTTCCACGATCATGGCCAATTATATGTTTCTGAGACTTGCGAATCCGTCTCAGTCCTATATTGAGACATATAACAATACCTTTCTACTGTGGTTAATGGCCTCCTTATTAGAAATAAGTGGGTTAGTATTCTTTTTGGTTAAATTGGAATGTATGATATGTGATTATTATCATGTATTTTAATCTATTTGGCAATAGGTGTATCTTATCATTGTAAACAATTGTATGTTGCTGCCTACTCTGGTCCGCAATATGAATTTTTCATTTTTTATTTTCATTTTATTATTTTTAATTTTTATTTTTATTTCTGCTATTATTTTCATTCTTATTCTTATTTATATACACTCAGTATTTTTATTCAATCTTTATACATATATATGTATGTTTTTGGATATACATACAGATATTTTTTCTGATAATACTCATTATATTTATATATATTTCTCTTTTTTTCATTATTTTCTGATCAGCCATTAAATGTCTCTGTTAAATGTCTCCGGTTTATGCATTGATTGAAACTAGAGATAAGTTCTTAGATAATGTAAGTAATCATTGATTAGACAATATCATATAAATCATTTCACAGAGCCGGTAAAAATCGCTGGGTAATCAGGTGCTTACAACCTTTGTTAACTTTACAGCTGAGGATACTAATTAATGCTTTTAAAAGTAACTCCGTTTGGGTGAGGAGGTATCACTTTGAAAAAGTCACGTGATTTCGTGACGAAACGCGTCAGTCTCCGCCCATTTTATGAAGCTGCAGCAGTGCTTTCCATCAACCTACAGGTGTATAGCGTAGCAGAGCGGGAGTCGGTACGGGACTTTGCTATCTGCTCACCCCGCCGTCAACATCAGCACGACCGCCAAATCAGGTATCAGCATTGCAAGTCCGCTACATCGTATCCCCCTGTGTTTGTGAAGCAAGCCACAGCCGGTGACACAAGAGGCACTCCCCGTGCACAACATAACAACCGAGGACGCTCGGTTATCGAGGGTAGGACCACACCGGGATTTCCATCAGGGAAGTAATCGGACACTCTGTTACAAGCTGATATCTGCCGCTACACCTTTACTATTCAGCGTGCTTCAGTTACAAATTGACTGATACAAACTAACACACGCTGATGTGTCAACAGGACAGTTTCTTTTAGTGCATTGATCCCTCATGTAAAGAACAGTTGTTTTCACTGATTGATACAAAGTTACTACTGGTTGATACTTTTTTTCTCAGTGCACTGATTCCCTATCAGGGATGTTTTAACAGTATTTGTTATAATTTTTAAACTGCTGGCCAGCACGTTATTATTTATTATTAGGTTAAATTTAAATTGTCATTTGCTAAATACAATTGGTGTAATTTTTATTGAATAAATTATTTTTAATTATTTACCGGCTCCGTATAAATTCATTGGGTATCTATTATGAACACATGAGCGCTCCTCTTCTCTTTTGGTTTAACGATTGCATTATCTAGGGGTATATACAGCCCCTTGAGTGAAGCGAACGTGAGTTTTGATGGATACTTAATTTCTTTAATTGGTCAATTACAGACACAGGCGCTTCATTTTTTTCCTTTTTGTGCCCTGCTCAGAGCATGGTGCATCTGGGAGCGCTGTTGGACACTCACAACCAGAGGTTGTTCTTGTCTCAGGAGAAAGTCCTGAAACTTCAGGACAGGATTCGTTGCTTCCTTTCTCGTCCGCAAGTGTCGATACATTCGGCAATGCAGGTGCTGGGCCTCATGGTGTCAGCATTCGACATGGTCTAGTATGCCCAATTCCATTCTCGCCCACTCCAGAAGCTGATTCTAGCCAAGTGGGACGGCCTGCCTCACCGGATCAGGTCTCACATGATCTCTTTGACTCCGGAGGTTTGTCTGTCGCTGCTCTGAGTGCTCCTGGACAGACAATTGTGCAGAGGCCGTCCCTTCTAGATATCCAACTGGGTCCTGTTGACGACAGATGCCAGTCTAAGAGGTTGGGGCGCGGTGCTGGAGCAGCACTCCTTGCAGGGTCGGTGGACCAAGGAGGAATCTCTCCTCTCGATCAACATTCTGGAATTGCGGGCGTTCTTCAATGCGTTGAACCTAGCCCAGCATTTGATTCAGAACCGTCCTGTTCAAGTACAGTCGGACAACGCCACCACAGTGGCTTACATAAATCATCAAGGCGGCACTCGAAGCCGTTTGGCAATGAAGGAAGCCTCACGGATTCTACGTTGGGCAGAACGCCACCTTCCGGCAATATTCATTCCGGGAGTCCTGAATTGGGAAGCGGACTCTCTCAGTCGTCAGGACGTGCATGCCGGCAAGTGGGGCCTCCATCCAGAAGTGTTTCAACTCCTCGTGGAAAGGTGGGGTCTTCCAGATGTGGATCTCTCGACACAATCACAAGGTTCCGGTCTTCGGAGCAAGGACAAGGGATCCTCAAGCAGCATTCGTGGATGCGCTGGCAGTGCCGTGGAGGTTTCGGCTGCCGTACGTGTTCCCTCCGGTGTCACTCCTGCCCGGGGTAATTCGGAAGTTCAAGCAAGAAAAAGGAAATCTGCTTCTCATAGCTCCGGCGTGGCCTAGACGGCACTGGTTCTCAGACCTGCAAGGCCTATCGTCAGAGCGTCCTCTTCTACTTCCACAACGCCCAGACCTCCTCGTTCAGGGCCCCTGTGTCTACCAGGACCTAGCCCGGCTGTTTTTGACGGCATGGCTCTTGAAGCTTCCGTCTTAAGAGCTAAGGGTTTTTCTGAAGAGATCATTAAAACTACGTTGCGGGCCCGGAAACCGGCCTCTGCTCGGATTTACCATCGGGTCTGGCATTCCTACTTTGTTTGGTGTGCATCTAATCATTATGACGCTTCCAAGTTTAGTACAGCCAAACTTTTGGCTTTTCTACAGCAGGGCCTAGATTTAGGCCTGCGTCTGGCCTCCCTCAAGGTTCATATTTCTGCCTTGTCGGTGTGGTTTCAGAGAAAAATTGCGACTTTACCTGATGTTCATACTTTCACTCAGGGTGTGTTGCGTATCCAACCTCCCTATGTCCCGCCTGTGGCTCCTTGGGACTTGTCGGTGGTTTTGGAGGCGTTGCAGGAGCCTCCATTTGAACCTCTTTGTTCAGCTGACTTTAAGTGGCTTTCCCTTAAGGTGGTGTTCTTGCTGGCTATTGCCTCTGCTAGAAGAGTGTCGGATTTGGGTGCCTTGTCTTGTAGTTCCCCATATCTGATTTTTCACCGTGACCGGGCGGTTCTTAGGAATCGTCTCGGATATTTACCTAAGGTGGTTTCTTCGTTCCACCTTAATCAGGAGATTGTGGTTCCAGCTTTTTTGTCTCCTGATTTGTCTCCCAAAGAGCGGTCTTTGGATGTGGTACGGGCTCTCCGTATCTATGTGAAGAGAACTGCTTCTATTCGAAAGTCTGATTCTCTCTTTGTTTTGTTTGTATTTCACAAACGTGGCTGGCCTGCTCACAAGCAGACCCTGGCCAGGTGGATTAGAATGGTGATTGCGCATGCTTATGTGAAGGCTGGTCTGTCAGCTCCTGTTCACATTACGGCCCATTCTACTCGGTCTGTTGGACCTTCTTGGGCGGCCCAACGTGGTGCGACCCTTGACCAATTGTGCAAGGCGGCTACGTGGTCCTCCGTGAACACGTTCATAAGGTTCTATGCCTTCGATACTGCCGCTTCCCAGGATGCTTCCTTTGGACGCCGGGTTCTTGTGCCCACTACAGTGCGTCCCCTCCCATAAGGAACTGCTTTAGGACATCCCCATTGTCCAGACTTGTGGAGCCCAGTGTACCCCGCAGCAGAAAACGAGTTTTATGGTGATAAAGCTAAATATTTATCGTATATACAACCCTTTATGAGGTCTAAGAACACTGTACGCTGTTTACTTAAGAAGTACCGTAAGGGTACGCAAGTCGCGTAACGATCGCTCAGCCGTAGGCGAGACGCTCAAGCGTCACGTTCGCTCACGGCCCAGAGATCACAGACAAGCACTCTGTTGGCTATGACTAACGTAATGATTCGCTATGGCGTAGCGGACGCTCGAGACCACGAGGAGATCACCAGCGGCGCAGACGCTCACAACGCTATACCTTTATGTCTAAACCTATTATTAATGAAATACACAGAATACCTTAATGTGAATACAGGGTGTAAGTGCAACCTTGTGTAACCTGACAAACTACAAAGCTGCTTGAGCGTCACCGACGCTCAAGTGAACACTTAAAACTATGAGAAAATACACAGATACTGGTTTAGGGTCCAAAGCCTATTATCTGTATTATAACTATTATACTTGCAAAAAGAATCACAGTACAAATGATACACTACAATATAACAGAGACTTCCTAACCAAATAACTATACAAGAAATACAATACAATACTATGCTGATCTAATACAATACAATACTAGTCAATGGGAGATACGAGAGAAGGAGAAGAGAGAGAGAGAGAGAGAGATATATATGAGAGAAATGGCTCACAGAAAGACAATGATTACGGAGAGAAACTTACGCACAAGGGTAAACGATCGCATGCGCCTGGACATCCAGCACCCGATTTTCAGCAATGAGAACCGTTGAAGAGTGAGAGCTGGATGTGGTCGGCCTGCCTATTTATGCCCCACACACAATGCAATCTTACAGTCCCTACAATCCCATTGTCCATTGGACGTCGGAATTCGGCCCTGCATCATAACAAAAGGTCATAGGTTGATTCATACAGGTGGGCTGTGACGATTTCAAACAGCTCAGGTGGGTGGGGAACTAGGTTTCCCGCCGCATACCTGAGTATGAGTAAATAGTAGAAATGGACATAAACTTCTTATGTCCATAACTATTCGCACGAGCGATTAATACGCTCCAAACCAACACCGGAATATTGCTATTTAAATACTCTTCCGATGGGTACCAAACACTACTGCATGACTCCTGTTAGACCCTTCCTACGATACAAAGAGGGATTCCTCAGCTCAGGGACATTCTATATTAACCAAACTTTCAGAATCTATCAAAGGGACCATGATCTACAAACTACATTAATTGTGAAAATATGTAACGAATGAGTCGCACGCTACGACTACATAAACTCTACCGTAAATACGCATACCGTGCGCCCGCGGGTGCACGCTATTGCGGGTATGCGCCTTCACGGGAGAGCGTACGCATGCGCAGCGCGGACCAGTGTGCGGTGCAAATATGGCAGTGTGTATGGGGATATTTTTCTGACTTTGACAGTCCACCCTTTGGCAGTCAATAATAACTGCCACCTCCTGAAAACATTTCAAAAGGAGAAAAATATATGTCAGGGGTTAATTCATTTCCATGGTTGGGTGAGGGAGGAGAGAGGAGTAGGTGTGAAGAGGGTATGACCTAGTGTGATAGCAGAAGCATGTGTGTATGAGTCCATGTTTGGGGGGGTCATGTATCATCGTGCCGTACGTGTTGTAAATCAAGCTTCGAGGTATTGCGAAGTATACATTTGAATTCCTTCTTATCCTGTGGTACAGGTCTGTGGATGGGCTGTCAAACTTTACCGAGCTCTTTTCGGATTTTGAACAAAATGGGGAGCACATTTTAGTTGATGATACATGAATGGGGGGATATGTGATTGCTGATATCTGTGCCTGCATTCCCTTTACTATGTGTGTTATTACCTGAGGGTTGTAGAGATGAAGATAAAGAACACTTATGGGGAATGCAATGATATTCTATGTCAGGTAAATGTACATCTGTCGTTGAAGTTTTGTTCGGTATCTGTTGAGAGTCGTCTTCTTTGCGCTGTATTGCTCCTTGGGCATGAGCAAATAGCTTTGTCAGTGCCATCAGATTTACAAAAAAAATGTTGGGCTAGCGTGAGTTTAAAAATACTAGGGAAACTGGGGATCCATGGCAAAGTTCATCAAATGTCCATTTCTCAAGTGGTCAAAACTTCATCTTTGGTGCTTGTCTGTTGTCTGTATAGCGTCTCGTCAACTTCTTCGTCCAAGGGGGTCTTTGTATCTTGGAGAAAAGCAGAAAAACAGGTGAAAGAAACGGACCGTATAATCGCATTTTTCATCACATCCTGGTTTCTATCATTGGGTCATAAATCAAATCCAGGTTAATTACAGTTTCCTCACTCCTCAAGCTCATCACTTTTGTACTTTGTTTGCACCTCATTAAAGCCTGCCCGCATCTAAATATCAATCCAATAGATATAACAACACCTAAGATACATAGGAGGAACTTTCCAACATCCATTATGACTCCTTGAGCCCAGTCTCCTAAACCGGAGAACCAATTTCGCGGGTTCAACCATGACACCCAACCAGTCAGCTCATTACCTACAGCAGCAAGGGTGAGATTGTGTTTTCGACGAAATTCCCACTTCAATTGGAGAATATCGTCCATCTTTTGGTCTATGACCTCTACCGGATCCTCGGTGCTATTGGTGATATACGTGCAACACTTTATGCCGTACTGTGTTGCCAATGTAACACAATATCCGCCTGTTACTGCTGTAAGATAATTAAGAACCATCCTATGCTGAACTAGTTCTGTTTTATAAGCTTGAAGTTCTCTTCCAGTGTATCTGAATGTGTCATCATACATTTCAGTGATATTATCTAACAAATTGGCGAGTGCGGAAATGTATCTATAATTCATCACTCCTCGAGCGGTGCGAGTGAAATCTAACGCTACCAGAACCTGAATCCCGGTGGATTCATGGATAAGATCAGAGGCCGGGTGCTCTAACCTTTCTGACAGTTGTCTTTTAACTCGGTGCTCGTAATGAGTGTGAGTATAAGGAGCTTGGGCACCACGGTGTATGTCCTTCATTTTGTCATGTGGAACAGTCATCACTTCAGGCAATACTTTTCCAATATAACACAATCCTTCAGAGTTTGGGGCAAGCCACTTGTACGCCTTTCTCCCGCATATGAAATATGCATCATCGGGGAGAACATATGGGACAGAGAAGGACATTACCATATTACACACCTTCCAGGTGAATTCTCCTGACCCTAATTCTTCCATCTGCTTAATGCACGTATCGGTTTGTACGATATGTGCACAGTATCCTGGTGATACTTCTCCAACTCTAGTAATCCTATTTCCTAAGGTATATCGATACCGGAAAGATTTTCCTCTACTGGCTATGTGGCGTACAAGCTCTGTATCTGTAGGCATTCTATCTGCTCTGTGTGAAAAGGTCATGGTAAGGTTGCTCCATGACACTTCCCAATTTCCCGGCTTACGGGGATTGGAGATATTAAAACATAAGAGGGACCTATCCACATGGTATTGGTGGAGCTTCAAACTAGGAGGGCTGGAGATGTTAAACCTCCGGTCCACCGGTCTCCCACCACTTAGCTCAAGTACCTCCCCTAACGTTAAAGGAAATGGCACTAGCCCTGGTTTGCTATGACCCTGAGGTACTTGAGAGCATACCCAACAATCTGTTTGGTTTAATACGTTACCCACTAAGGAGTGATAGTCACTCAATGGATGCCGGTCCATATGGATATTAAAACTGGATTGGCATTTCTTTATGCACCTATCCTCAATCAAATTGTCACAGAGCCTACAGATACAGTTTTCTTCAGCTAACAATCCATCACAATTTCTTCTATCGGATCGTTTTCTGATACTCGCCTTTGCTTGTTGGCTTGGTTGATCTTGGAAAACTGCGCCTCCATCATCATAATCGGAACCCATTCCAGAACCTCTCTCGACCTCTATGGTCCTCTCGCCGGAACAGACTGCTCTGGTCAACATCATGGTTAACATCAAAATCCGGATCACAGTCTCTTGGGGCAAGTCCATCTTTGAGGAGGAAATAGAGAAGAATGAGAAGGGGGAAAAAGAAATTTTTAAGGGAGAGGGGGATGGGAAGTGGAGAAAACAATAAAAGGGAGAAGGGGGTCAACAACTGCTTTCGGTCTTCAAGGCTCAGGTGCCGCCTCAGTCCTCCTGGAACAGACACTCCAGTGATACAACCTCTACCGTCTGTTCCTTATCACGGGACTTCTCTGGATCAGCAACCTTTTTGCAGTGGGATGAATGGACCCAAGTCTCTCTCTCAGCAACCTTCAATGCTGTGGTGCTAGTCAATAAGACCTGGTATGGTCCTTCCCATCTATCAATAAGACAACCTGAGCGTAGAAAATTTCGTATCATTACATAATCCCCAGGTTCAATGTCATGACAATTACTATCTGGTAAATCAGGAATCACCAACTTCAGATTATCATTTTGATTCCTCAACTGTTTACTCATGTTAATCAAGTACTTTACAGTTACTTCATTGTTACATTTCAATTCATCCTGAGGGTTAATCATGACATGCGGTTGTCGACCAAACAAGATTTCAAAAGGGGACAGATTAAGAGGGGACCTGGGAGTGGTTCTGATACTGTACAATACAATGGGTAAAGCTTCTGGCCATGTCAATCCTGTCTCTGCCATCACTTTACTCAATTTATTTTTAATAGTGCTGTTCACTCTTTCGACCTTCGCACTCGCCTGTGGACGGTACGGAGTGTGCAGCTTGCTATCAATACCCATTAATTTACACATTCCTTGAAAGACATCACCGGTAAAATGGGTACCCCTATCACTTTCAATGATTCTAGGGATACCATATCTACATACAAATTCCTGCACAATTTTCTTAGCTGTAAACATAGCGGTATTTGTAGCTGCTGGAAATGCTTCGACCCAATTCGAGAAAACATCTATACAAACAAGTACATATTTCAAATTTCGACATGGGGGTAATTGAATGAAGTCAATTTGTATTACCTGGAAAGGGCCGCCGGCAGGTGGGATATGGGATGGTTCTGTAGGTATTGCTTTTCCAACATTCTTTCTCAGACAGGTAAGGCATGACATTGCTCTTTTACCCGCATGAGAGGAGAATCCTGGGGCGCACCAGTATGCTCTTACCAATTTGCACATCCCCTCCTTGCCTAGATGAGTCAGCCCGTGAGCTGCTTCAGCCAGACATGGAAGGTATGTCCTGGGGGCCACTGGTTTACCATGTCCATCCGTCCAGAGCCCTGAGGACTCCTGGCCATATCCCTTTGCCTTCCAGACTGCCTTTTCCTGTGTGGAACACAAATTCTGCATCTCACACAACTTCTGTGTGTTGATGGTATTAAATACCATCAGTTGTGTGGTGTCTGTCTGTATGGGGGTAGCAGCTGCTAACTTAGCAGCTTCGTCTGCTCGGCTGTTACCAAGTGATACCGGGTCTTGGCTATATGTATGTGCTTTACATTTGATAACAGCCACTCTGTCGGGTTCCTGTATCGCTGTTAGAAGCCTTTTTATGTGAGTTGCATGCGCTACCGGTGTACCAGCGGCCGTCATGAAGTTTCTGAGACGCCATAGGGCTCCGAAATCATGGACTACCCCGAATGCGTATCTAGAATCGGTGTAGATATTGGCTGACTTACCCTTAGCCAATTCACATGCTCTGGTTAGGGCGACCAGTTCAGCAACCTGGGCTGAGTGAGGTGGGCCTAGCGGTTCCGCTTCTATGGTGTCTTGGTCATCTACGACTGCGTATCCAGTACACAAGTCTCCCGAGTCTGACTGTCTGTGACAACTACCGTCCGTGTAGAACGTGAGTTCTGCATCTTCCAGTGGGTTGTCACTGATGTCAGGCCTTGCGGTAAAATTTTGGGTCAAATATTCCATACAATCATGTGTATCTTCCTTTGTATTGAATCCTCCTTCCCCAGCACTCTCACTTTCCACCCTTTGTGCCTGACCAGGCACACCTGGGAGATATGTTGCAGGATTTAATGCACTGCATCTCCTTATGGTGATGTTTACGGGGGCCATTAGTGCCAATTCCCATCTTGTAAACCTCGCTGATGAGACGTGTCTGGTTTGGGCAGAATTCAATAAGGCTGATACTGCATGTGGCGTATGGATTGTGAGGTTGTGGCCTAGCACGACGTCTTCGCTTTTTGTCACTAGTAATGCTATCGCAGCAACGCTTCGCAAGCATGTGGGGAGGGATCGCGCTACCGTGTCTAGCTGAGCGCTGTAGTATGCAACTGGCCTGCTGGCATCACCGTGTTTTTGGGTTAGTACACCTGCTGCGCAACCAGCACTTTCTGTTCCGTATAGTTCAAAGGGTTTCCCATAGTCTGGCATACCTAGTGCTGGCGCCTGCGTTAGGCACTGTTTGAGTCTCTCAAATGCTGTTTCGGATTCGTCTGTATGCGAGATCCTATCAGGTTTGTTTGAGGAGACCATTTCCTGCAAAGGTAACGCCAATATGGAAAACCCTGGGATCCAATTACGGCAATACCCACACATTCCTAAAAACGTCCTGATCTGTTGCTGGGTTTGTGGCAGTGTCATGTCTCTAATTGCTTGGATTCTATCAGCGGTCAGGTGTCTCAGTCCTTGTGTTAGACAGTGTCCCAAATATTTTACCTTAGTTTGGCATAATTGCAACTTGTCTTTGGACACCTTGTGTCCGGTGTCTGAAAGATGAAACAGGAGCTGTTTCGTATCCTTCAGAGATGCTTCCAGTGAATCTGAACACAGTAATAAATCGTCCACATACTGTATCAATACTGATCCACTGTCTGGTTGGAAAGACTGTAAACAATCATGCAAAGCCTGAGAAAATATACTTGGACTATCTATGAAACCTTGGGGCAACCGAGTCCATGTGTATTGGACTCCTCTGTATGTGAATGCAAACAAATATTGGCTGTCAGGGTGCAGAGGTACCGAAAAGAAAGCGGAGCAGAGGTCAATAACAGTGAAAAATTTGGCAGTGGGAGGGATTTGCATTAGGATGACAGCTGGATTTGGCACTACGGGGAACTGACTCTCAACTATTTTGTTAATCCCCCTTAGATCCTGCACTAGCCTGTAACCCCTCCCCCCACTCTTCTTAACAGGGAAGATGGGACTATTGGCAGTGCTGGACGTTCTTACTAGAATGCCCTGTTGTAGCAAGCGCTCTATTACTGGGTAAACTCCTAACTCCACCTCTGGCTTCAGAGGATATTGTGGGATTTTTGGAGCTATCCTACCATTTTTTACTTGTACCACTACTGGAGCTACGTTTGCCATTAATCCAGTGTCCTGTCCGTCTTTTGTCCAAAGTGACTCTGGTATCTGAGATGTCATCTCTTCTATTTGGGATGGATTCCTATTTGTCATAATGGTATGTGACGTTAATTTTGATGGGGAGTCTAACATGTCTCGCACTTCCTGCGCGTGTTTCTCAGGTATGTCCAAGAATACACCTTCAGGAGTACAATAAATGACGCACCCCATTTTACACAGTAAGTCTCTTCCCAGGAGATTGGTTGGTGCCGATGCAGCCAGCAAAAAGGAATGCTTGGTATGCAAAGGCCCTATTGTAATCTCGGCTGGTTTGCTAACAGGGTAGTGCTGGACTACTCCTGTTACTCCCATGGCTGGAATTGTCCTACCAGTGGTTCTCATGCCCACTGTCGAATTTATCACTGACTTGGCCGCCCCTGTGTCTACAAGAAAGTTTAAAGTTTTACCAGCTACATTGATTGCGACCTCGGGTTCACTTTCAAGGTTGGCAATTAATTTTACTGGCTGCAGATTACAGGTATGGCCACACCCCTATTGGGTATGGTGACCTCCCTGAATCCCGCTGGCAGCAACTACTTGTGAGGGAGATAGTTGGGAACTACCAGAGGCATGCCAGTCTCTGTTTGGGGGATATCTTTTTGTTTCCCCTGTATGTGGCTCATAACTCCGTTTCTGCGGACCTTGCTCCCAATGTCGTGTGTCGTGTCGTTGTCTAGGGGTTTGGTATGAGTTTCGTGGATTCTTTACTCTACAATGTCGTGCCATGTGTCCCTGTTTGTGACAAGAATAACAAGTAACCATACTTGACTTACCCACAGGATTTGGTGATACAAACAAAGGCTGCCTTGTGGTCAGAGCCTGTATACTTACTGACATTAATTTGTCACCTTGTTGTTCCCTGTGTCTAGTGATGTTTCTGTCGTGATCAATAGCAGCCTCTCTCAAAGTAGCCACA
The DNA here is from genome assembly GCF_028390025.1 of Pseudophryne corroboree. Lineage (NCBI taxonomy): Eukaryota > Metazoa > Chordata > Amphibia > Anura > Myobatrachidae > Pseudophryne > Pseudophryne corroboree. Next base: position 478,976,374 of record NC_086447.1, on the reverse strand, counting down.
GACAGACCTCGCCAACAAGGTTGCGTGGTCTGTACCCTAGTCTTCAATGACTCTTTTAAACCATCCATCAGTACCGATACTGCTACTTCCCGATGGTTTGTGTCTGTTTTAATGTCCTCTATACCTGTGTATTTTGCCATTTCTAATAATGCTCTGTGAAAATACTCTGCAGCTGTCTCTGACTCCTTCTGTTTAATGGAGAATATCTTATTCCATTTAGCTACTGCTGGGAAATACTCTTTTAGCTGCAAGTTTATTCTTTTCACATTATCTTGGTTGTACACATCTGTAAGAGGTACATCATGATCTAGTCCGCAATCAGCTAAAAATTGAGTTGCGTCGACATTTGAGGGTAAACACGCTCTCAGCAATATCTGCCAGTCTTTGTTGTTGGGCTCTACAGTGTTACCTAAGTCTCTGATGTATTTTTGACTGGCAACTAAGTCTTTTCTAGGGTCAGGAAATTCAGACACTATGGTCCTTAATTCCATTCGGGAAAATGGAGTGTACATGGCGATGTTCCTAATGGGAGTGGCTCCTGATGCGTCTGTTTTCCCATTTGGTACTGCTATTACTCTAACAGGTGTGATTCTAACAACCTCATTCTGTGTAGATTCTACAGGCTGTGGTGAAATAGTTTCAGCATAATGCATGGTGCCGTACTTACCAGTTGATACGACCTCACCTATCCCTCCGCTAGGGACCTTTACTAATCTCGTGGGTGGAGCTGTGCCTACTGTGGTCTCTGCTATGGTGGCTGCTAGAGAGAGCGCTGAAATCGTTGCCGATTCGTCCTCTTGATCACACTCCTGAGGAAAGTTCAAAACAGGGTACAACTTGCACGGGTTAATACTTGCATGGGTTAATGGGTTAACATTATCATTAACATTTACACCGTTACTAAGTGATTTTGTGTTACACCTTAGTGCGTCTTTCTCCGTAATCAACTTCTCTCCTGATATATATGGTGGCGGCGGGGCCGTGGCAATTAATTTTCTGTTAGTGCCAGATCCCGCCGCCTGAGCCAAACCTCTCTGTATCTCACCTTCCTGTTGCCACAACTGTAAATAATCATAATGCTGAATTCGTCTCTTTGTTGATTTTATGAGACATATCCTCCTCCTTAAATTTTGTAACACTTCTGAGCTGAAGCTCCCTATTCTTGGGAATTTCTCCCCGTCATGCACAGTCATTCTCTCCCATTCATCACATAAAGTTTCTGTGTGACTTCCATATTTCTCACACATGATATACCTGGCCGACCCAATTGGCCGGACCACTGAATCAACCCGAACCGAGGTTGATCGCCCCCTACCTGAACAAGTGGCCCCCATAGTTCAAAAGTGTTGCTTTATTTAGCCAACCCTTTGCGAAAAACCAAATGCCAACAATAGGCTGACGGTGGCGGTTTACCGAGTACCCCACTCACTCGCCCACGCCGACCTATACGACCTGATCACACCGATATGGTGCTGGCGTACTCGACCTAGGGCCCCTGCGACCTGAACCTCTATTTACTGGAACCTGTGAGGGTTATCCGAAGAACACTTACTCTTTCCAGTAACTATTGGTTGCTGGATAGTTCCTGAGTGAGCAGCGAACTTCCCTTAAAATAAAAAATTACACAAATCACGTTAGAGTGTACAGATAGCGTTTGTGACCCCTTTACTCTAATGGTATTAGGTCAGATTACTAACTACTGCACACACTTACGTGCGGTCCAGTCGTTCAGTACACAAACAACTAAGCTTATGTACGGAAAGACCAATGGAATCGAAACTTACGACTGCGAATTCCTTCAGCCAGAGCTTATATGGCCTATATGGGTGTTGCACCAACCCTTTTCGGTGTTGTGCCTGTGAACTGTATAGCGGACTTCCTTGTCGGCTGTACCTGGACCTCCTGGTCTGTTATGACCTCCTGGTCTTGTTACAGTATGACCTCCTGGTCTTGTTACAGTATGACCTCCTGGTCTGCTATACTCTAATGCTCAAAATTGTATTTAACCAGAGATGCCTCCCTAGCCACCGTGCACGTCACTTACACGCATGTACCTCACGAGTACTCGACTTTTCTTGTGGTTCAACCTTTAAAATTGTAAAAACACTCACTCATCATATGTACACTTTTGTTTCTATTTCTATTTCTGCGCAGAAAATTTTCTTCAGCCCAGCTGTGTTACCAATTAGGAGCAGGATCTGTTAATTTAAATTTTTGGATTTCCAAAAATAGACTTGCGTTATTTACCGCCTGTTGCGCTATTTACCGCTGTGCGTTACTTATCACGTTGCGTTAAAAATCAACTTATCGTGACTTGAGCTACGTGGGCGTAACCGGACGCTACGTTGCGTAATGAACGCTGCGTGCGTTGGCCTTTGGATTGCGTACGCTAGTCTTTGTTAGAGACACGTGTACGCAAAACAAAGATCCACCGTAACACAATATACTTTTATCAATGTAAACGATCCCTGATCATCTACCGCGTACCCCACTGGCTTTGCCTTATCTCCCAGGCAAACCTGTGTGTTTGTCTACACTTTTAACTATTACCTCTATTCTTAAACTATGAAATAACAGCAAGTCTCTTTTAGCACTTTTCTATCAACTATAAAAACTGGCAGACAGGATGGTGATATACGACAAATGAAATACACAGATGGAAAAGAAGTGCAGATATATATATGTATGCGTGCGTATATACGCAAGACAGAAGAAAAATACAGTTTTAAAAAAAACACAAGCGTTTTGTTCTTACCTCCGGTTCCCGGATTCCTTCAGCACTCGTTATCTAAGCGAAGCAGACGCTTATCCCGTCAGCACTATGAGACAACCTCCCGCCCTTTGCTGAGGGATAATGTCTGCTGATCTACCTAGTGCAGATATGTGAAGGACAGGACGAGCCGCCAATTGATAAAGCTAAATATTTATCGTATATACAACCCTTTATGAGGTCTAAGAACACTGTACGCTGTTTACTTAAGAAGTACCGTAAGGGTACGCAAGTCGCGTAACGATCGCTCAGCCGTAGGCGAGACGCTCAAGCGTCACGTTCGCTCACGGCCCAGAGATCACAGACAAGCACTCTGTTGGCTATGACTAACGTAATGATTCGCTATGGCGTAGCGGACGCTCGAGACCACGAGGAGATCACCAGCGGCGCAGACGCTCACAACGCTATACCTTTATGTCTAAACCTATTATTAATGAAATACACAGAATACCTTAATGTGAATACAGGGTGTAAGTGCAACCTTGTGTAACCTGACTAACTACAAAGCTGCTTGAGCGTCACCGACGCTCAAGTGAACACTTAAAACTATGAGAAAATACACAGATACTGGTTTAGGGTCCAAAGCCTATTATCTGTATTATAACTATTATACTTGCAAAAAGAATCACAGTACAAATGATACACTACAATATAACAGAGACTTCCTAACCAAATAACTATACAAGAAATACAATACAATACTATGCTGATCTAATACAATACAATACTAGTCAATGGGAGATACGAGAGAAGGAGAAGAGAGAGAGAGAGAGAGATATATATATGAGAGAAATGGCTCACAGAAAGACAATGATTACGGAGAGAAACTTACGCACAAGGGTAAACGATCGCATGCGCCTGGACATCCAGCACCCGATTTTCAGCAATGAGAACCGTTGAAGAGTGAGAGCTGGATGTGGTCGGCCTGCCTATTTATGCCCCACACACAATGCAATCTTACAGTCCCTACAATCCCATTGTCCATTGGACGTCGGAATTCGGCCCTGCATCATAACAAAAGGTCATAGGTTGATTCATACAGGTGGGCTGTGACGATTTCAAACAGCTCAGGTGGGTGGGGAACTAGGTTTCCCGCCGCATACCTGAGTATGAGTAAATAGTAGAAATGGACATAAACTTCTTATGTCCATAACTATTCGCACGAGCGATTAATACGCTCCAAACCAACACCGGAATATTGCTATTTAAATACTCTTCCGATGGGTACCAAACACTACTGCATGACTCCTGTTAGACCCTTCCTACGATACAAAGAGGGATTCCTCAGCTCAGGGACATTCTATATTAACCAAACTTTCAGAATCTATCAAAGGGACCATGATCTACAAACTACATTAATTGTGAAAATATGTAACGAATGAGTCGCACGCTACGACTACATAAACTCTACCGTAAATACGCATACCGTGCGCCCGCGGGTGCACGCTATTGCGGGTATGCGCCTTCACGGGAGAGCGTACGCATGCGCAGCGCGGACCAGTGTGCGGTGCAAATATGGCAGTGTGTATGGGGATATTTTTCTGACTTTGACAATGGTAAGAACTTACCCTTGTTAAAACTCTTTCTGCGAGGTACACTGGGCTTCACAAGGCGCCCACCCTGATGCACTTAGCTTCTTTGGGTTGATATGGCATTAGCCGCTGACACTTCTCTTGTCGTGAGAGTGTGGTGTATGTGGCTACTAACCGTTGTCGTCTCTTTTCCTGCTACTGCATTGGGCTGGTTAACTAAACTGAGCTCCTGCGCTGGGAGGCGGGGTGATATAGGAGGCGGCGCTGTGCATTTGAGCCTGTTGGTGCCTCGGATCAAGATCCTACTCTACACCCCATTGTCCAGACTTGTGGAGCCCAGTGTACCTCGCAGAAAGAGTTTTAACAAGGGTAAGTTCTTACCATAAAACTCGTTATTTTTTTAAAGCATTTTGTCTTTGCATCTTTTTTTCCACACCCACCTAAAGCTTGTGCACAGTACTGTTTGTGTGTGTATATTTCTGTGTGTGTATGCATGTATGTGTGTGTGTGTACAGATGTGTCCACATACATCTTTGCTATATCCCGCCATGTATAGCATGGTTTTGTATGCCAAAGAGTCAGAGATTTAGCCATGCTTTGTGATTTTTCTTGCTTCTTTAATATGTTACTTTATACATAATCTATTATGGCAAACAAAAATTTTAAAATCCATCCACTCGCTACTTATGAAAAACAGCTAAGCCGTATTTTGCAAATTATGCAAAGTAGCAAAGATGTAAGTGGACACATCTGTATATATATATATATATATATATATATATTTATTTTTTTACTGCAGCAAGGACTCTACAATATACCAGTGATATATTGGTATGCACAGCAAGCTTTTCATTACACATCAGAAACTAAACAAGATGTTCCAATTAGTGAGAGCGTACCTTGACTAATTGCCTTGTGAATGCAAATGTATTCTGATAAACTGTGCATTTAATGAGATTTGGTCATTGCAATATTAGCTAGAATAAACGAATCAGTTCTATGAGGTTCGTGACCTATAAAACAGATTTGGCAGAATATAAAACATGTCTTTTTCTTCTCATACATCATGACACTTGCATTTTACAACATCTGCTAAGTGAATTAAGGATGTAACATACATTGTGTAAGGGTTCAAATGCACCACATGCCCTTAAAGTACACCTTGCATTGTTTGCATGGCAGGTTTTATAGTTGTAGAAAGTGCATAAAGTGTGTGCGTTTTTGTAAATTGTTTATTATTTATGCGTCTTTTGATTTTCACATTTCTTGTAGGCAAGCAACAATGTAACATAAATCCACGTTTTTAGCCATGTTTTGCCATAAAGAGTGTATACCAAGGTGTTTCCTCTTGGTTTTTTTTTATCCTTTAAAGATGACCTTCCAAATAGTGAAATCTTAAGCCTAGTAATTTACACTCCTATATTTTTTTTAGGAAAAGTTAATCGTAGTCTCTTGCTGTAAATTTAGTCATATCTAGTGGAGGATAAATATTGACTGTACATTTTGTAAAGGATATAAAACAATAAAAATCAGTTTATTTCCCCTGTGCTTTGCACTTTTAAGATGCATTTAATTAGTGTGGCCGGAGAGACGCCCCAGCCACATGGTTAATGGCGGCTGCGGCACTGACGGGGTTAACCCTCAGTGCCCGAAGCCATATTTACGGACAATAGGCGCTTGGCGCCACTATTAAATGGACACTGGCGCTGGGCGCCATATTTAAAATGTAATGGGCGCTGCGCGCCGTGTATTTAAAAATGTTTTAAAATGTATTTTATGTTTGTGCCGCGGTATCGGACCTCTCCGGCGACAGCGGCAGTGAGGGCAGCCCCCGGCGCGCTGAGCAGTGTGTGCGCGGCAGGGGAGAGGAGAGCTGCTGTGTGTGTGCTGAGGTCCGGGAGCTCAGCGCTGCAGCCGGGAGATCAGCTCCCACTGCAGCGCTCAGAGTATTCCCAGCGCCTCAGCTTTACAAGGCGCGGTGGGCGGGATGAGCATCCCGAGCTGCCGGGCTTAAGAGGGGGGGGGGGGTGCGCCGCAGCCCAGATCACCACCGGGCGCTGCGGTGAGGCCACCGAGTTCAGCACCGCACACAGGAGACCGGGCTAGCCGGCTCCCTGCGTGGCGAGGGCACCAGAGTGCGCCGCTCATGGGGGACCGGGTTAGCCGGCTCCCTAGCGGTGGGGGTGTGTGTAGAGTGATGGGCTCTAGGCACCTCAACACCATAGAGACACAGAGACCGGCGGCCGGGACGGGGCTGCCAGGCTGCAGATAGGGGGTGCGCCGCAGCCTTTGATCTGGGGGCTGCGGTGAGGCAACAGCTTTTGGCCACACTGGGTGGCGGTGGAGGGTAGCAGTAGGGCAGGTAATAGTTAGCCACTGCTGCAGCCAGCTTCCCCACCCAGTGCACCCCGCCGAACCTGGGGAGAACCCTAGCAGCCAGGCTGAGCGCTGGGCACAGTAAAGTAAAAAAACAATATGTTTTAAATGTAATAAATATATATTATATATATATATTGTGATGTGAGGCACTGCAGTGCCTGGGTATGTGGAGCCTGTGCAGGGCACAGGCTCAGTGTATATTTAAAGATATGTACAGGGTGTTTAAATATATTTTATGAAAAATGCACTTACTTGGTTGTTTGTCCCAGGAGGGGGGAATCCATGGCTGTGCAGGCTGATGGATTCCCCCAGACCTTTCCCCAAAAATGGAATGCTTTCTTTTCCAGCCTCAAACTTAAAAGTAGCATTGGAAGAGAGAGGAAAAGCTCAACTTTAAAACAAGCTGAGTGGTATTCTAGAGCTCCATGGAGATCACCCGTAATGGCCAGGAAACCCTGACCAGGGGATCTAGGCTGCACAGCTCTGGAGCCCGAATCCAGGCTGCAGATGGTGAGCTAGGTCGCGGGCAGGTTTCTGGAAGTACGTTTAGGCTGGAAAACTTCCCCCAGCCTAGACTGAACGGCACCGGGGCGTATCCCAACCCTCCAGGATGGGACGTTCAAAAGAGAGTGACCACTCTCCACTGTCCATAGAAGACAATGTTAGCTGTGCATGTGACCAAGGCATGCACAGCTCATGGGTAAACATTGATTGGTTGCAAACCACAGGGCGGGCTTACCCCCTGTGGCACTGTGTGGAAAATGGACATAAAGAGGAGGCCTGTGAGCCTCCAGTGTGTATTATACCAACTACATTCTACTGTGAACATATTGCTGTATGCTGTTGCCCCTAGCAATAGGGAAGATTTCTCTTTAGAACTATTGCAAATAAATATAATTTGCCTCAAGAAGACCACTTCATCTTGTGACCTGCAGGGCTAGGCGAAACCTAGCTCCGTTTTCCGGCTGTCCAGGGTGTAACCAGCACCTCCTAGCTCCGCCTTCGGGCCTGCTACTGTGCTGTGCTTGGGCAAGCAACGTTTAGGGATTCGTCAACACCAACACCACACAGGGGTGGTAAGGCGGCGTGTCGACGAATACAGAGTAGAACCGTGGTTCCAAACGCCAGGGCAGGTTAGGAGTTTGGTGGTGGCAGCGTAAACCCACCCACTGCGCAGTGGGTGGAGTCAGTAACACGCGGTTACTGATGGTAAGCGGGAATCCCCATGTGGCCTGGTCCCGTGTGACCTAAACATCCATTCTGTGTACTGGGGACAGGACGCGAAAGCGGTGAGGGCTTTCGTACGGGACCGTCCGGTCACAATTAGGTAAAAACTCTTGTCACTCTTTATCTTCTTCAGATCCGTGTATAGGCAGTGGTGATAGACCAACCTTTATCCATTCAAATCAATTGAATGCTCATAACCGTGCAGAGTATTTGAAGAAATGTGGCAATCTTGTTGAAGTCAGTTGTTCTCATTTACAAAGTGGTAAACGCTCAGGCACTGCACAGAGGCCACTTCTTTCCCAGCATTGGTTCGGCCTCTAAGGTAGATTTTCTGGTGCCAATCTGCGTTCAGGGGCCAAGGCTCCAGAAAAGCCTTGCACCTGATGTGGGTGGAGTCTTCTTCAGACACCTGGGTGCTGGACATCATTTCCAGAGGTTACATCATCGACCACAGGGAGCCACCACCATGGTGGTTTATTGCCAAATCTCTTCCCCAGGATGCAGAGAAGAGGGTGGCATTGGACCAGGCTCCCCTCAAGCAGCATCATTGCTTCAGTTCCACCGCTTGAACACCAGATTGTGGGTAGATCATTTTCAAATGGAATCCACAGCATAAAGGCCAACACATTTTTGGCCTCACTGGACCTCAGAGACCTGTATCTTCGCATTCTGATTTGGGCAGATCATTATTCTCTCCTCCGTTTTGCAGTGGGATCCGTTCACTATCAATTTCAGGCTCTGCCATTTGGAATAGCCACAGCTTTGCAAGTTTTCACCAAGATCATGTGTGTGATGGAGAGTTTACTGCGCATAGAAGGTATCTATCATACCTTATTTAGATGATCTGCTCGTGAAGGCCAATTCAGCTTTACAGGTACAAAAGCACCTAGATCACGCTGCTCAATTACTTCAGAATCACAGTTGGATCCTGAATTTCGAGAAGTCTCTCCTATTACCCTGTCTGCGCCTTCAGTTTCTGAGGGTGGTCTTCGACACCTCTCGCCAGCAAGTTTTCTTGCCAGAGTCCAAAGCAAAGACCCAACAGAACTTGATCACAACAGTACTGTGCCACAAGCATGACTAAAATCATATCATTTGGTGACTTACCTCTGCCATCTGTCCTGTATCCTGTGCGTTTTCTACTGGCTGTAATCAACATCTCACCAGTACCATGAGTTTCCGGAGTGCTGAGTTCTCTATCTGGAAAGTGAGACTTGCAAAAGAGCTGCACTTGTGTTGAGTAACTTTCTGTGTGAATGCTAAATTCAGCAAGTCGCTTCATGCTGTTCTATGCTTCCGTGCCAGCATCCACAAGTCCAGTGGCCACCAGATGCAACTCCCTGTGCTCTCAGGCCTGCGGCCATTACCGTCTATCTCTGCAAACTACACAACTCCGGAGTTCCCTCCAAAACAGCTATGGATGTCGCAATGACAGCTGGTCAGCTGACCTTCCTAAGCCCAATCAGGAATCACTTCCTCGTCATGTGACTCCCTCATCCAGTCAGCAGTGAGCAAGAGGTATAAGTTCCAAATCCCAGCACTGGCAAGCTGTCAGTGCTTTGTTGTCTCTCAGTCTGTAGTGAGCTCCTGCATTTTCAGCTGTATTATACAGAGTGCTATTACCATCACAGCCTGTCCAAGTGCACTTGTGTGCCATCCCAGTGCACCATTCCATTGCAGCATCTATGCCTTGCTGGTTCCATCCAGCATTCTGAACACCTACCTTGTTGGTTCAGCCAGACATTCAGAAAACCTGCATGTCTTCATCCAGCATTCCAGAAAGCCTGCATTGCTGTCTTCATCCAGCATTCCACAAACCTGCCTTGCTGGTTCCGTCCAGCATTCTGAACTCCTGCCTTGTCGGAAAGCCAATCCCAACATCTAGAAAACATGCCTTGTTGAAAAGCAAATCCCGACATCTGGAAATCCTGCTGTGCTGGTTCCGCCCAGTCTTCTACAATCTACGCCGGTGGTTCCGTGCAGCATCTGGAAAACCTGCTGTGCTGGTTCCACCCAGCCTTTTGCAAATAAATCTGTTTGCTGGTGCTTCCCAGCATTCCTACTGCTAGTCTTCATAGGCTTTCCGTTCTCAGTGACCATTCAGCTACCTATTGCACCAATGGTTCACACTTGGGCGTACAGTTCTTGAATCAGGCAGCCTATACATCCCCTTCCCTAAGGGTGACTGTTGAACGTCCCATGCTCACTTACCGTTTAATCCTTTTCTCTTAAGCAGGCTGGGGGACACTGCATCACATTCAGTCGTGTTGTTGTAACAGTTTCACTGGGTTACTGCTACCCCTTTACCGGGGTGTGAATCATTAGGTCGACCAGTTTTTGTTCGAAAGTCACTGTCAACCCCATATGGTCGGCCGGGTAAAAAGGTCGACATAGAAATGGTGTCGCAGGTTCTTTTATTTTTGGGTGTCATTTTGTATGTTGAACTATGTAATAGCCAAATTAGTGGAAACGTGTACCCTCGTGGGCTCACTTAGCTCTCCACGCTTCAGGCAAGGTGCCTCACTCCGCTACTGCTGCGCTTGGCAGAGGTTACTATTCCCAATTGTTGTACGTGGATGGTAAAGTATGAAAAAGAAAAAAACACAAAATTTGTAAACCTGTCGACCTTTTAAACCTGTTTAGCTCCAACCAGCAATCATATGGTCCAGTATCCCCCAGCCTGCTTAAGAGAAAAGAATTCAGCTGTAAGTGACCAAAAATCCTCTTTCTCTAACGTCCTAGTGGATGCTGGGGACTCTGTAAGGACCATGGGGAATAGACGGGCTCCGCAGGAGACATGGGCACTTTAAGGAAGAATTTAGATTCTGGTGTGCTCTGGCTCCTCCCTCTATGTCCCTCCTCCAGACCTCAGTTTGAATCTGCCCGGACGAGCTGGGTGCTGTTAAGTGAGCTCTCCTGAGCTTGCTGTAAGAAAGTATTTTGTTAGGTTTTTTATTTTCAGGGATCTCTGCTGGCAACAGACTCCCTGCATCGTGGGACAGAGGGGAGAGAAGCAGCCCTACTCTCTGAAGATAGGTCCTGCTTCTTAGGCTACTGGACACCATTAGCTCCAGAGGGATCGTACACAGGATCTCACCCTCGTCGTCCGATCCCAGAGCCGCGCCGCCGTCCCCCTCGCAGAGCCGGAAGACAGAAGCCGGGTGAGCATGAGAAGCAAGAAGACTTCGAAATCGGCGGCAGAAGACTCCAGTCTTCACTGAGGTAGCGCACAGCACTGCAGCTGTGCGCCATTGCTCCCACACACACCTCACATACTCCGGTCACTGTAAGGGTGCAAGGCGCAGGGGGGGGGGGGGGCGCCCTGGGCAGCAATTGGAACCTCTTTGGCAAAAGTTTAGCATATATACAGTTGGGCACTGTATATATGTATGAGCCCCCGCCAAGAAAATGTATATTTAAGCGGGACAGAAGCCCGCCGTCGAGGCTTCTTCCTCCGCACTCACCAGCGCCATGTTTTTTCTCCACAGAACCGCTGAGAGGAAGCTCCCCAGCCTCTCCCCTGCATATACACGGTAGAAGAGGGTAAAAAATCATTATAAACAGCAGCTACTGGGTTAACATTAAGTTACTGTGTTATTCCTGGGTTAATAGCGCTGGGGTGTGTGCTGGCATACTCTCTCTCTGTCTCTCCAAAGGGCCTTGTGGGGGAATTGTCTTCAGATGAGCATTCCCTGAGTGTGTGGTGTGTCGGTACATGTGTGTCGACATGTCTGAGGTAAAAGGCTCCCCTAAGGAGGAGATGGAGCAAATGTGTGTGTGAGGGGTGTCTCCGTCGACAACGCCGACACCTGTTTGGATATGTGTAATTAAGTGCTAAGGTGAATTTATTGCACAAAAGATTAGAGAACAGACAGGGAATCTACCCATGTCTGTCCCTATGTCGCAGAGACCTTCCGAGTCTCTTAATGCTCACTATCCAAATTAATAGACACTGATATCGACACGGAGTCTGACTCCAGTGTCGACTACGATAATGCAAAGTTACAGCCAAAATGGCAGGAAAGTATTCAATATATGATTATTGTAATAAAAGATGATTTGCATATCACTGATGACTCATCTGTCACTGACACAAGGGTGCACATGTTTAAGGGGAAGAAAGCTGAGGTAAATTTCCCTCCTCTCATGATGAAAAAGAGCGGGAATCTCCAGACAAGAGACTGCAGTTTCCCACAAAGAATTCTCAGGGAATATCCTTCCCCTACTAGGGCCAGGATATGATGGGAATCTTCCCCTAGGGTGTCACGTTTGCCCAAAAGGTAGCCCTGACTTAACAGCTATCCTCAGGGATCCTGTGGATAGCGTACACATTCTGGTACACTACTCAGACCGGCGATTGTGTCGACATGGGTTTATAGCGCTGTAGCAGCGTGGACAGGTACCTTATCAGCAGAGATTAAGACCCTAGTATGTGTATATATATGTATATATGTATATATAGATATATATATTAAAGATGCTGTCTTAAGATATATATGTATATAAAACATGCACTAAGAGGCATTAGTCTACTGGGTTCTAGAGTCAACGCTATGTCGATTTCTGCTTGACGTGTCCTATAGATATGCAATGGACAGGTGATGCCGACTTAAGAGGCATATGGAAGGCTGAGGATTTTGTAGAGAAGGAATCTCTGACCTGGTCTCCACAGCTATGGCTGGTAATTCTGATCTTTTGCCTTATATTCCTGCACAGCCTAGGAAAGCACGACATTATCAAATGCAGCCTTTCGATCACAAAGAAACAAGAAAGTCCGAGGTATGTCCTTTCTTGCCAGAGGCAGGGGCAGAGGAAAGAAGCTGCACAACACAGCTAGTTCCCAGGAACAGAAGTCCTCCCCGGCCTCTACAAAATCCACTGCATGTCGCTGGGGCTCCACAGGCGGAGCTAGGCCCGGTGGGGGCACGTCTTCGTAATTTCAGCCACAAGTGGGTTCACTCCCTGTTGGATCCCTGGGCAATAGATAGTGTGTCTCAGGGATACTAGCTGGACTTTGAGGAGATGCCCCCTCACCGACGGCCCTGCCGGCTTCCCCCCACGAGAGGGAAATAGTGTTAACTGCAATTCACAAATTGTATCTTCAACAGGTGGTGGTCAAGGTTCCCCTCCTTCAACAAGGAGGGGGTTATTATTTGACCATGTTGTAGTCCCGAAACCGTACGGTTCGGTCAGACCCATATTGAATTTAAAATCCCTGAACATATACCTGAAAGGGTTCAAGTTCAAGATGGAATCGCTAAGAGCGGTCATCGCAAGCCTGAAAGGGGGAGATTTTATGGTGTCTCTGGACATAAAGGAGGCATACCTTCATGTCCCCATTTATCCACCTCATCAGGCGTACCTCAGATTTGCGGTACAGGATTGTCATTACCAATTTCAGACGTTGCCGTTTGGTCTCTCCACGGCCCCCGAGAATCTTCACCAAGGTAATGGCGGAAATGATGGTGCTCCTGCGGAAGCAAGGTGTCACAATTATCCCGTACTGGGACGATCTCCTCATAAAAGCGAGATCAAGAGAGCAGTTGCTGAACAGCGTATCACTTTCTCTGGAAGTTTAACGGCAACACGGCTGGATTCTAAATATTCCAAAGTCGCAGTTGGTTCCTACGGCTCATCTTCCTTTCCTAGGCATGTTTCTAGAAACAGACCAGAAAAGGGTTTATCTCCCGATAGAGAGAGCTCAGGAGCTCATGACACTGGTCAGGAACCTGTTAAAACCAAAACAGGTGTCAGTGCATCACTGCACTCGAGTCCTGGGAAGGCTGGTGGCATCATACGAGGCCATTCCCTTCGGCAGGTTCCATGCGATGACCTTTCAATGGGACTTACTGGACAAGTGGTCCGGATCACATCTTCAGATGCATCGGTCAATCACCCTATCCCCCAGGGCCAGGGTGTCTCTCCTGTGGTGGCAGCAGAGTGCTCACCTTCTCGAGGGCCGCAGATTCGACATTCAGGACTGGTACCTGGTGACCATGGATGCAAGCGTCCGAGGGTGGGGAGCAGTCACACAGGGAAAAAAGTTCCAAGGTCTGTGGGCAAGTCAGGAGACTTGCCTTCACATCAACATCCTGGAACTAAGGGCCGTATACAACGCCCTACGTCAAGCGGAGACCCTGCTTCGCGACCAGCCGGTTCTGATTCAGTCAGAAGCCACTAGAATTCTTCGCTGGGTGGAGAATCACGTAAGCGCACTGTCAGCAGTGTTCATCCCGGAAGTGGACAACTGGGAAGCAGACGTCCTCAGCAGGCACGACCTCCACCCGGGAGAGTGGGGACTTCATCAAGAAGTCTTCACGCAGATTGCAAGTCGGTGGGAATTGCCACAGGTGGACATGATGGCATCCCGCCTCAACAAAAAGCTACAGAGGTATTGCGCCAGGTCATGAGACCCTCAGGCGATAGCTGTGGACGCACTGGTGACACCGTGGGTGTTCCAGTCGGTCTAGGTATTTCCTCCTCTTCCTCGCATACCCAAGGTGCTGAGGATAATAAGAAAAAGAGGAGTGAGAACAATCCTCATTGTTCCAGATTGGCCACGAAGAACCTGGTATCCAGATCTGCAAGAAATGCTCACAGAGGACCCGTGGCCTCTTCCTCTAAGACAGGACCTGTTGCAACAGGGGCCCTGTCTGTTCCAAGACTTACCGCGGCTGCGTTCAACGGCATGGCAGTTGAACGCAGGATCCTAGCAGAAAAGGGCATTCCGGACGAGGTCATTCCTACGCGGATAAAGGCTAGGAAGGACGTGACAGCTAAACATTATCACCATATATGGCGAAAATATGTTTCTTGGTGTGAGGCCAGGAATGCTCCTACAGAGGAATTCCAGCTGGGCCATTTCCTTCACTTCCTACAGTCAGGAGTGAATTTGGGCCTAAAATTGGGTTCCATTAAGGTCCAGATTTCGGCCCTATCCATTTTCTTTCAAAAATCTTAAAGTGATGTTAAGTTTCCTGAAATCACACTGGTTTGAACCACTTAAAGCGGTGGAGTTAAAATATCTCACGTGGAAAGTGGTCTTGGCTTCGGCTAGGCGTGTGTCAGAATTAGCGGCTTTGTCACATAAAAGCCCCTAGCTGGTTTTCCATATGGATAGAGCAGAATTGCGGACCCGTCCACAAGTTCTGTCAAAAGTGGTGTCATCTTTTCATATGAACCAACCTATTGTGGTGCCTGTGGCTACTCGTGACTTGGAGGATTCCGAGTTACTGGATGTGGTCAGGGCTTTGAAGGTTTATGTAGCCAGAACGGCTAGAGTCAGGAAAACGGAGTCACTGTTTATCCTGTATGCATCCAACAAGCTGGGTGCTCCTGCTTCAAAGCAAACTATTGCTCGCTGGATCTGTAACACGATTCAGCAGGCTCATTCTGCGGCTGGATTGCCGCTGCCAAAATCAGTTAAAGCCCATTCCACTAGGAAGGTGGGCTCTTCTTGGGCGGCTGCCCGAGGGGTTTCGGCATTACAACTATGCCGAGCTGCTACTTGGTCAGGTTCAAACACTTTTGCAAAGTTCTACAAGTTTGATACCCTGGCTGAGGAGGACCTATTGTTTGCTCAATCGGTGCTGCAGAGTCATCCGCACTCTCCCGCCCGTTTGGGAGTTTTGGTATAATCCCCATGGTTCTTACGGAGTCCCCAGCATCCACTAGGACGTTAGAGAAAATAAGATTTTACTTACCGGTAAATCTATTTCTCGTAGTCCGTAGTGGATGCTGGGCGCCCGTCCCAAGTGTGGACTTTTTCTGCAATACTTGTATATAGTTATTGCCGCAATAAGGGCTATGTTTTTGCTGCATCAGGGTTGAACTGATGCTCTATTGTTGTTCATACTGTTGACTGGGTAAGTTTATCACAAGTTATACGGTGTGATTGGTGTGGCTGGTATGAGTCTTGCCCTGGATTTCCAAAATCCTTTCCTTGTACTGTCAGCTCTTCCGGGCACAGGTTCTCTAACTGAGGTCTGGAGGAGGGACATAGAGGGAGGAGCCAGAGCACACCAGTATCCAAATTCTTTCTTAAAGTGCCCTGTCTCCTGCGGAGCCCGTCTATTCCCCATGGTCCTTACGGAGTCCCCAGCATCCACTACGGACTACGAGAAATAGATTTACCGGTAAGTAAAATCTTATTTTAAGACTTCTAGATTTGTGTGTGACTGAATCTGTTCAAAGTGCTGCAATGCAGCAGCCACAGCTTTTTCTCATGCCAAGTTCCATTGTGCTTCTTAAACAGACTCCAAATCATTTGTAAACAGATATGAAAGTGTTGCATGTCAAATTAATCATTGCAGTCTCGTGAAGTGATTTTGTTGCATCAGAGTTTGACACAGAAGACCGTTCTTGCTAGAAATCAAATTTTTAGATGCACATTTGAATGAAAAAGTGCTGTTCACTCGCAACGGACATCTCTCTCTACATAGCGTATTGAGGCTAGGTGTATGAGGACACATCTGTATAATGTTTTAAGAGAGGGAAAAGCGTGTTTAGTATGTAAAGAATTGATGGGAGTGTGTGCTCTGGATACAATATTGTTAATGTACAATTTACGTTAATTTTTATATCTTTAAAATTTCAGTGCGTCATAGTAGAAAAGGCTTTGAACAATTGCCCTGCACCATAAAAACTATTAGCTCATTGCATTGGTGCGCAGAGCACTATCTTGAAACAGATGTGTTCATGTTGGATCTATGGCTCTACATGTTTGCTGTATCTGTGCTATAAGCTGTCAGTTCTAGATTCTGAAAAAAATTAGTCGTCTTTTTTTACTTTTTTCCCTCTAATTTTCTGCTGTCTATTACAGATTGCAACAATCTCGCCTCATTACAAGTCTCACTTCAAGGTTAATCAAGCAACTAATCATTTGTATTCTCACTATGGTGAATCAGCTTTTCCGAGGCAATCAAAAATAGTTGGGGTTAATTAATTCAGAAGAGACTTGGGATAAATTTAGTGTCCTTCAGAAATTGGGTTTAGAGAAAATGCTGTGGAAATGTAAAGTGTTAAGAGCTTTATATTTGTGGCTAGAATGTGTTTTCAAGCAATGGAGGTGTAGATATTAGAGTACGTTTACGGGTTCTGTAACTTAGGGTTGCCATATGATAGCTTCAATAATGTACACATGTATTACACAGGTTCTGTGACTGATTTAAACCTGGGGAAATGGAGGTCGGAAGTCAGCCAGCCACAGATCCTGTGTAATTCATATGGGCTAGTCCGCCCCGCATGTCAGGCCCTGCCCCGCCGCACAAGCACAAAAGCATTGCACAGCGGCTGGGAGCTACTCGTCGCTGTCCGGGTAGCATCGGCTGCGTGTGACATCACGCAGCCGCCGCACGGTCCGGGCACGCCAGCGTTGCCTGGATTGCGCCCCGAAAAAGGCGGCCAAACACCTCCGGCCCGCCCCCTCCTGCCTAGCAACCGCCTCTGCCTTTCAATCAAGCAGAAGCGATCGCTGGGCTGAGACGGCTGTGTGGCATGCGCCGGCGCACTGCGGCGACGGTGCATAAGCAGTTCAGACCTGATCGGCAGCTGTGAGAAAACGCACAGCAGCGATCAGGAGAGAATTAGGCCCCTAGTTCTGTTACACAGACAGTAATTTGGTGAAAATGTGCTACTGTCTTTCATATCCAAACAGGTGCTTGCATTTTCTAAACTGCTCTATACATAGAATCTGTTTAGTTGAGTTAGGAAACACCTCCTTTTTCTTTTGTAACAGTTCACTTAAATATTCTCCAATATGTTAATACCCTGTATTACCATAAAACAAATTCTGGGCACCATTTGTGACTAGAAAACTCAATCTCGTAGCCGATCTTCATTGGGCGCACAGCAGTCCTTTGTTCCCTGCTATATATGTTCTGTCCTGTCCTGTCCCCTTCCAGTTGCAGACATTGTATGCCCGGGCAAAATCTATTCACGTATGGAGGCAGTGTTGGCCATGAATTAGAATGAAACTGCTCCGCTCTATTGCTACTAGGGCTCCTAGTCTGACAAGAATGTTGTGACATCCTCAACACATTCCCACTTTGTACAACTGGGAGAGAGTTAGTGAAAGTTTGATGGGTCATAAGGAAAATATGTAGCTAATAATTTGTGATAAAATATCCTTAGATTGGTAATCCTAAAAAAAAGTTTAACTTCCAATAATTCTGGTGAAAATAAAAGTAGCTAAAATCTTCTGGGTTAACGAGAGCTTTAATAGGAGCAGAACAGCAGATTCCAGTAGCTTTGTATTATGCACCTTGCACATGAAACGTGCCAAAGCAAGAGCCTTCTCCAGCTCGCCTTGTCACTGTCATGTAGTCTTTACAGTAGATATCGCAAAAGAAATCTTTGCGCTCTGCTGTTTATTTAACTAGCTGCATTCTCAGGTCACTGGAAAACAGAATGCCAGATAAGAATATGTACCCTTTATGAATGACTGCTTCACACATTCAACGTTTGTAGTCTATTCGTTTTGCTTGCACAGATGCTATTGTAAACTCCTTATTCTTGTTCTTCCATAAATCCCAGCCTAGATAAATAGATTGGATTATTTCTGAGAAGGAGCTTGTCCTTTATGAAGCAGTGGCTGAATTCACTATGGCGCAGATATCCTTTGTACGGGTATGCTCTTTTAAAGATTGGATCACCAGCATTGAATGTAACAGAATAGCATTTGTCTTACAGATAGAGGGGGCTGCTCTTTGTGCAGCCTAGTACAGCCTAGGCTATAGCCTTTATTATTATTATTTTTTTAAATCGATTGAGTACAATATATCTAAGTATAATATTTTTCCATAAACCGGTCTTTGCAGTAATAATATTAAAAGCGTTTTAGGCCATAATTGAAAAAAAACTAAATAATTGGGGGACAAGTATAATAGCTAGGATAGTGCATGGCCTACAGCGAACTGACACACATAGTATTCATCTTTCTTGATGTATTTTACCACTTTATATTGTGAAAAGCAAAAGTGTTCTGGCATAAGGGTCATTCCATGCCAGTTCACCCAGGCATGACACCCACTGACTCGGATTTTCATGAAACTTTGTACACTTGATACTATCACAGAGCTACTAAACCAGGGGTGGGGAACCTATTTTCTACCAAGGGCCATTTGGAGATTTATAAAATCCTTCGGGGGCCATACAAAAATTCTCAACTTAAAAAATGACCCTGCCCCCCAGTAGGTCTGCCCCTTTGAGGTACTGTGTGCGCGCGCGACAAAAAAATGGGTGTGGCCAATTAAAATGGGACGTGATACACATATGCCCCCAATAGTGCAGTGCCAGAGCCACAAATGCCCCCACAGTGCCAGGTATACAAATGCCCCCACAGTGCCAGGTATACAAATGCCCCCACAGTGCCAGGTATACAAATGCCCCCACACTGCCAGATCCACAAATGCCCCCACAGTGCCAGGTTTACAAAAGCCCCTCACAGTGCCAGGTTTTCAAAAGCCCCTCACAGTGCCAGGTATACAAAAGCCCCCCACAGTGCCAGGTATACAAAAGCCCCCCACAGTGCCAGGTATACAAAAGCCCCCCACAGTGCCAGGTATACAAAGCCCCCCACAGTGACAAGTATACAAATGACCCCCACAGTGACAAGTATACAAATGCCCCCCACAGTGCCAAGTATTCAAATGCCCCCCACAGTGCCAGGTATACAAATGCCCCCATAGTGCCTCCCCACCCCACTGTGCTACTTACCGCTGCTCCATCCGGCGGCGTGTCTCAGGTGTCAGGACAGGGAGGAGAGTGCGGCTATGTCTGGCGACGGCGTGTAGGACTTCAAACCAGCCGCCGGTTCGTGAGCCAATCAGTGCTCGCGGACCGGCAGTGGCGGCTCCTGATTGGCTGCTGGTCCGCGAGCTCTGATTGGCTCACGAACCGCGGCTGATTTGAAGTCCTACACACCGCCGCCGCCCGACAGAGCCGCACTCTCCTCGCTGTCCTAACAGCTGAGATACGCTGCCGCCGGACTGAGCGGTTGCGTGTCTCACTGACACAAGCAGGTGGGCCAGACCAAACGGCTTTGCGGGCCGGAGGTTCCACACCCCTGTACTAAACTATGTCAAATTTTTCTGCTCTAGGCCTCACAGTTTTTGAGATATAGGGGGTCAAAGTTTTGAAAAAATGCTGGGAAATGCCACTCCTGATGCTCCGTTTTTTCTGAGGTGTATTTGGAAAAAAAAAAAAATCACATCCCAGTGTCTGATTCACGTATCACTTTGAAATTTTGACCCTTTCTCAATTGAAATATGGAAATTCTGCAAAAAAATGTTTTACAATCTTGCTTAATTCCGAGAGTTCATTATACATTCCTTTATGTCATACTTAATAATTTTTTGGGGTGTAAAAAAAAGGGTGTTCAAATAGCATTATCAACATAAGGCAGATGAGATCCCCAACATGGCATTTTTTGAGGTACAAGCTGATTTCCCCATTTTCACTGTAAGAATTTTCACGCATACCCTGTTTTCGCAACTTTTTTAATTTGCACTTATTCAATTCCAAAATCGCGAAAACAGGATTTGCGCAAAAATTCTTGCAGTGAAAATGGGGAAATCAGCCTGTACCCCCAAAAATGCCAAATTAACATAAGATAACAGTATAGAAGTGTATTAGATGTCATATTAAATAGATTTGGGGTATTACATTGCGTCAAATGGCTGTTACATGCATTTTTTTTCTTAAATGGAAAAAAATTATTAAAGCTATTTTTTTCAGAAAAATAAGTGCTCATTAAATTAGGGGTACATAAAAATGGGTATAAGTATATATTGGTACATTTTAGGAGACTTGGTAAAAAAAAGTGTAAAAAGACTAACTACTCTCCTTTGGCCCACTCATAAAGTACCCCAATATACCTGTCCCACACCTTGAACCCCAAATTATGTCACTTTGCACTTTTTTATCCCAATAATTACATTATTGGCCAGTTACAAATTCAAAGTGCTTACATAGTCATTGGGGGGGCGGGGTTTGTGTACCAGGGCTTCTGAGCCAAATCCCAACATTTTTACCTTGAAATAGAGATTGTCCGCAACTTTGCACCTGCGCAGAGTAGGTGAAGTGAAATTCACAGTTAAATTATCGATGATAAATTATTGTGGCTAATTGAATAGGGGTCTTTCACGATTTGCAGTAAAATCACAGTTTTTTGTGCACATACACATAGAAATCTGCACATACTGTACACATAGAAATATACAAATGAAAATGCTTCCCTGGCAGGCCAAATTATACCCAATAGTAATTTTCATTTTTAAAGTGAAAATTATAATTAAACATTAAAATCCTCATACGGGCAATCAAAATCCCATTATTTTTCTTTCATAGCCTTTTAAGGTATATTTTAAGGTTCGATTGAAACAAAAAAGGGACATAACTCATCTGCCTTAGGTTTATAATGCTAATTGAATACACTTATTTTTTTGCACCCAAAAAAATTATTAAGTATGATTTAAAGGAATGTATAATGAACTCTCGGAGTTGAGCAAGATAGCTGAAACCTTTTTTTACCAGAATCTCCATAATTCAGTTGACAAAGGGTCAAAATTTCAAAGAGATACTTGGATCAGGCACTGAGATGTGATTTTTTTTTTTTCCAGATACACATCAGAAAAAAACAGAGCATCAGTGGGTTTATTTACTAAAGTCTCAGTTTTGTCTGAGTTTGGTTCTTTTTCAAAGTGTCAACATGTGAATTTACTAAGCACAAATCTCAGCAGTGTTGGGGCTATTCGTAATGGTTTTCAAGGCAGAGGGCAGAAATACGAATGAATAGATCATCGGTCAAACGCGGCTGTTTGTTCATACAACACAGTGATTTACTATTCATTCGTATTTTGGTGTTTGTCAGTGAATGTTCAATTGTGGTCGTATTTTTATGGAAATCGTAAAAAAAAAAGCAACAAAAAAATAGACCTGTTTGGATAGTCATGCACGGATCAGTGAGATCCGTGCATGCTTATCTGTGGGAAAGAGTCTGTTTTCCTTAAAAAGCAAATGAAAAAATTGTGTGAGGTCCCCCCTCCTAAGCATAACCAGCCTCTGGCTCTTTGAGCCGGTCCTGGTTGTAAAAATACAGGGGGAAAATTGCGTAGGGTCCCCCCATATTTAAACAACCAGCACCGGGCTCTTGTGGGTGACCCCAATTAACTTTGCGGTCTACCTCAGACCGCAAAGTTCCCATCATTGGTTACAATCGAGCTGCACTAAGCTACATTCTAACCAGTGCGCGCCTCCTGATTGACAGGGCAGGAGCGCACAGCCAATCAGGAGAGCACCATGACATGGCGCTCCCTGATTGGCTGCTGGGACCTTCACTGACAGAAGTCACCCCCTGTGACTTCTGTCAGTGAAGGTTCCAGCAGCCAATCAGGCATTCCGGTAAAGGGGTTCCATGAAACCCCTTTAGTTGTGTGGCTCGGGTTTTTCGGGTTTTTTTTTTAACAAGTCCCTGGATTACGTTGAGAAAGAAGAGGACAGATCTACACCGGATTATTTGTAAGTATAATTTTATTTTTACAGATAAACCGTGGATTCTACATGGACAAGTGGACGTGAATTGTAGCGTTGGAGTTAGGTAAGTATGTGAGTGTGTAAGTGTGTGTAATTAAAATTTTACTTTCACGGTGTGTGTCTACTGTTTTTTGGGAGGTATTTTTTTTGTAGTAGAATTACAGGTACCAGTAGGCCCGTTCTTTCCCTGCATGCTGGTACTTGTGGTTCTCCAAGTACCAGCTTGTGGGGGAGGCTTGCTGGGACTTGTAGTTCTCCTACAAAAAACAATATTCTATTTTTTACTCAAAGGCTATCAGCCTCCCATCCACCGCCCATGGATTGGGGGGACAGCCTCGGGCTTCACCCCTGGTCCTTGGGTAGCTGGAGGGGGGGGACCCCTTGATTTAAGGGGTCCCCACTCCAGGGTACCCCGGCCAGGGGTGACTAGTTGAGGAGGTAATGTCACGGTGGCAGGGACCTATATAAAAGTGTCCCCTGGCTGTGGCATTATCTCTCTGGCTAGTGGAGCCCGGTGCTGGTTTAAAAAATACAGGGGACCCCTACTTCTTTTGTCCCCCATATTTTTTGAACCAGGACCGGATGCAGGGACCGGTGCTGGTTGATTAAATATGGGGGGACCCTACGCAATTTTTCCCCTCTATTTTTACAACCAGGACCGGCTCAAAGAGCCCGAGGCTGCTTATGCTTAGGAGGGGGGACCCCACACCATTTTTATTTTTTTATTTTTAACACTTTCACACTACTCATACAGATGTGTCCTCCGTTATCTTGACTGTTTCTGCGCCTAGACGGAGGTTTAGTCATGCCTAGGCGATAGCTTAGGTTGCTGAGTTTAATCACGGACAGGCGCGTTGAGGCGATACTAGATACTCAACATGCAATACACATCACCACCACTGGGTGGCTAATGCTCCACTAATCCAGTACTTTAGATCTAATAGCGGCGGATTGATCTACAGCTCTGGCAAATGATCAGTGACGACTGTAATGTTAATAGATGTTGACCAATGGTCAGATGGACAGAGTTAAAAAAAAAAAATAATAGTTTACACAGGCACAAATGAACATGTTAAAACACTTGTGTATGCAGACGCAAGATTGTGTATGCAGACGCAACTAATGTGTGAAAGGAAGTATGTACAGTGCATAAATACCGTGCTTTTGAAATACATGTATGAGCTTCCGAGTACCCTAAGGCATAAACCAACACCAATGGGAAGGGATTGCTCTTTGCATTACTTTTACACATGAACTTGTGAATCTCTCATGAAGCGTCGTGGGCTAGCGATGAAGGCTCCCACGCTGAGAGTCCTGGGTTCGAGTCCCAAAGTGCAAACCTTTTTTTTCTTTTAATGTGTTCCCGTGACATTCACTTTTATTATTATTATTATTATTTTTCTTTGTTATACATTCAATGGAAGGGTGCACACAGGTTTCACATAAATCAGAGTAAATCTGCAGGAGCGATTAATTCCGCTATATACAGATACACACAAATATCTGTGCTGTTACTTGCTCCGTAGCCGAGTGCCTTCATGGGGCAAGGAGTCACAGGCGGTAGCCATTTCAAATGAGTCTGCCCTACTACAGAATTGTATGTGTACGATACGGTGCATAGAACCTTAACAGTAGAAACGCTTCTGCAGCTTTGCCCTGCTTTATGTAAAACGTTTGTGCACACTTGTATTGAATGTGAAAGTATACTACAGTAGGATAGATATAAAAAATAATAATAAAGTGTCTGGAAGAAACTAACATGCATTCATACTTTAGGAATCGAACCCGGGACTCTAAGTATAGGAAGCGGAACACTTCACCACTCGGACACTTCGCCGCCGACAGATGAATAAATCCATTGGTTGATTATGCCGTAATGGCTACGGGATTAGGACGCTAACGAACAATATCCCTAACCCCAATAGGCAACAATGTGCATGTACTGTACAGTAACACGTCTGTTTGCGTCCGTGTACACTACTGGTTTTATGTTGATTTATCTGACTTGGACGCTCACATATTTCTAAAGTACTGTAAATGGACCATACTGTGGCTTTATCACGTTTGTTTGCATCTGCATATGCTGTACTATTTGTGTCTGTACTGTTATATACTGTATGAAATAATGTAGCGTAATGAGACGCACTAGTAAAGTAGTTCTTACTATGTATTTCAGTATTGTATTTTACGGGAGACCACACGCATGCGCAGTGGTGATTGTAAAAAGCGACATCTGGTGGATGATCGCAGGTATTACACGTAAAGGTAACGTCAAACGCTCTGTGAGCCTCCATGCGATTAGGTGCGCCTCGGTACGCTGCGTATGCCCGATCATGACAAACGCCTCAGCCAGTCAAGATGACGGAGGACCCATCTGTACTGTACACAATGAAGCCCTGCATGGATCTCACAGATCCGGCCGGGATTCATTGTATTATGTCCGGCAGTGTTTTACTAATCACTCCCGTAAAACACTGCCTGACCATACGAATCACATCGACATCGGAAAAAACTAAAATAGAAAACTCGGCAGCTTAGTAAATTACCGTAGATGGATTCAAAAAGTTGCAGTAAAATACGACCGATAAAATTTGAGAACAAACTCCCTAAAAATCGGCACAAACACGAATATTAGTAAATATACCCCCAGGA
The DNA here is from genome assembly GCF_028390025.1 of Pseudophryne corroboree. Taxonomy (NCBI): domain Eukaryota; kingdom Metazoa; phylum Chordata; class Amphibia; order Anura; family Myobatrachidae; genus Pseudophryne; species Pseudophryne corroboree. Next base: position 478,951,282 of record NC_086447.1, on the reverse strand, counting down.
GTGGCATTTCCCAGCAATTTTTCAAAACTTTGGCCCCCTGTATCTCAAAAACTATGAGGCCTAGAGCAGAAAACATTTACATGGTTTAGTAGCTCTGTGATATTATCGAGTGAACACAGTTTCATGAAAATCTGAGTCGGCAGGTGTCATACCTGGGTGAACTGGCATGGAATGACCCATAGGGATCATGATTTGCTGTTAAACTAAAACATGTACCACATCCACTTCAGTTGCCAATGTGTGAATATTATTTTATTAAAATACCGGCACTCAAACACTTAAGTGTTTGTACACTTTAGAAAATTAACAAAAAGTGTAATAAAAATATATACATCAGTTACACAGATGATGAGAAAAAAAATCAGACCTGTCTTTTGCCTTTTTACCCTAGATTGTGAACCTTTTATTTCTTCAATTGTGCTGCTTCTTCCTCCATTGTGCCACTTTGTCCTCAATTTTGTGTTTTGGTTTTCTTATTGTTTTCTAGGTACTTAGTATTAGTGTTTTGGTGCTGCTAAATTGCAGAGCCCGTGGCAAGCTAATCTTGGCTATTTGGTGCAGTTTGAGGATAGGTGTATGTGGATACATCTGTATGCAATTCATTTTAATCCACACAACTAGAAAGTGGGGAAAGCAGTAGTATAAAAGAGCTGGCAAAACCAATACACCAACTGAGCTTATAGATAAATCAGTCGGTTTAGGCTTCTTGGTAACTGATTAAACAGTTTTATCGGTAATTATAAAATTTTGAAGCCTAAATTTGTCTAGAACGTACATATTGGTCCCAGCTGGTAAATCTTCTGAACCTTCAGCATGCCACGTCTGGCACCTGTGCCAGGAGTTGCTAACCCCTGCTCTTGTTGCAGGCAGCTGTGAGAGTTAAAGTGGCGGGGTTTTTTTAAAGAAAAAAACAGCCATTTTTGCCTTTTTTTTTTTTTTTTTTTACATTTTAATGCGGGGATATTTAGTTAGCCATGGTAACTTACTGCGGGCTAATTGAAGCAGCAGGACTATTCAATTAGTCTTGAAGGCAGGCTGCAGTTAATGAGAATTTTCTTTTTTGCAAAACATGATTTCTGCTCAATTTAGTAAAACCACGTAGGGGGGAAATAGTCGTGGTAGTTTACTGTGGGCTAATTGAAGTAGCGTGGTCATTCAGTCAGTCCTGAAGACAGCTCGCAGGCTGTAGCTAATGCAGAACATTTTTTTTCAATCCTGAGGCTCAAAAAGAAATCCTCGTTAAATAGCCTGTTTGCGGGTGCTGCATCCGTGTTAACTCATTGGTCTGGGAATGTATCCTGGATTTTATGGGTTAATGTGCGTTAACAGTCATTTACCGGGTGAGAAAAGGGGGCTCTAATTGAATAGCCCCAGGCGTAAAGGCCAGAGGCTACCACCCTTTTCTTTTATCCATGGTAAATTACTGGTGCCAACTGAATTCCTCCCCCCCCCCCCCCCAACTCTAGCTGCTAAATCTGACATCTTGCAGCTATTTGCAACCCGCAGACATTTACATAAATACGCTTGCGTATTCTCAGATCTACCGCACCATCTGTCCACTGAAACCACTTGTCTTGACGTGGCAGAACTTTACCACTCAGAAACATTTTTTTTTTGCCCCTGATGCTTCTTCGCAGGTAATTGAATACTGGCCTTAAGGCCCAAACACACTGGGCGATTTTGAGCTGAAAGCAGGTCACTTTTGGTGTGTTGAGCTGCTCTCAGCTCAAAGCCGCCCAGTGTGTATACCCCGGCAATGAGCGCTGATGCGCACCCCCACTTCATCGCCGGCGGCCGGCGTTCATCTGCTGGTATCACCAGCAGATGAAAGGCGGGGTAAACGGCTTTTCATAGCCTCCTGCTATGGAAAGCCGTTCACTCCCGCTGACATCGCTGGGCAGGGGGGGAAATCGCTCATGGTGTATTCATGATCATCGCTCTGCATACACGCTGGGCAAAAACCCAGTGTGTATGCACTTTTAGAGGGCATTAGCTCAAAAAGACTGCAATATGGCCAGTGGAGCTCACTTGCCAATGTTGCAATTAATAGCAAGTGCAACATTTGCACTACACTACAGCATCCTTTCAGGTGCTCATTATAATAGTTGAATGGCGATAGGTTTTTGTTTTTAAGCGTAAAATTTGGACATCTATACAAAGTTATTAAAGTAGCTGTAATTAAGACATGAATAAATGTTTTGATTTATTGTATTATTTGTATCAACACTGAAGTCCTGATAGTAAAGAGCATGTTACAGATCAGATTAATGTTATATTAGTCTATAAATCATTGTAATACAGTAGCTCACTCAGATTTGTTCTTTTGAAATGTATACCTGTCACTTTGCAAAGGGAACTCAAGTTCCAAAAATGTTCATTGAGAATATTGATTTAGTTATGGTAATGGATTAGTTTTGATACTAGTGTGAAGAGAATATAGGTAGCTCTAAAGTGATGGAGAAACAAACAAAACAAGAATTTGTTTTTCACTGAAGCAGTAATTACAATAGATGTACTTTGCTCACATTCCATATAGTTTTGTTTTCTTTTAACAATTTCGAAAGCATTCCTCGGGTGTGTAGCGCGTTGCCGGCGTTCGGGATCCCAGTGATCAGCACCCTGACGCCTGGTTCCTGGCCGCAGAATGTCCGTGGGGGGGAGGAGGGGTTATCCGAGCATAGCAAGCCCCTTGCAGGCTCGGCGGTGACCTGTGTTCACCACTGGGTCTATTCCTACTCTATGGGCGTTGTAGATATCCATGATTGGGAATTGTCCCTGCCGGTTGGCATTGTGAGGGGGCGGGATGTAGGTGGAGGTAATGTGAGACCGCCGGTCACATAACTACATCTCCATTACTCAGACCTCTCAGTACTTGCTGTGTATGATGCTGTCCTATCTGTAATATATATTAATAAATAAATAAATACTAAAGCAGTCAAGAAACATTTGCCAAAACAGCTTACACTTTTGTGTTAGTCATGCAATATCCGTAGTGTTTCACATCGCCTACTTTTTTATATTCCCTTAATTTCAATGCATTTCAGAGTTAAAATTTGTAATATGTACAAATGTATTTTAAATAAATCTTATACCTAATATTGGAAGTTTTATATTATTTTCTCTAACGTCCTAGTGGATGCTGGGGACTCCGTAAGGACCATGGGGAATAGACGGGCTCCGCAGGAGACTGGGCACTCTAAGAAAGATTTAGTACTACTGGTGAGCACTGGCTCCTCCCTCTATGCCCCTCCTCCAGACCTCAGTTAGAATCTGTGCCCGGACAGAGCTGGGTGCATTTTAGTGAGCTCTCCTGAGCTTGCTAATAAGAAAGTATTTTAGTTAGGTTTTTTTATTTTCAGAGAGCTTCTGCTGGCAACAGACTCTCTGCTACGTGGGACTGAGGGGAGAAAAGCAAACAAAATAAGATTTTACTCACCGGTAAATCTATTTCTCGTAGTCCGTAGTGGATGCTGGGGGCCCGTCCCAAGTGCGGACTTCTTCTGCAATACTTGTATATAGTTATTGCTTAAATAAGGGTTATGTTATGTTGGCATCCATTGTTTGATGCTCTGTTGTTCATACTGTTGACTGGGTAAGTTTATCACAAGTTATACGGTATGATTGGTGTGGCTGGTATGAGTCTTACCCTGGATTCCAAAATCCTTTCCTTGTAATGTCAGCTCTTCCGGGCACAGTTTCCTTAACTGAGGTCTGGAGGAGGGGCATAGAGGGAGGAGCCAGTGCACACCAGTAGTACTAAATCTTTCTTAGAGTGCCCAGTCTCCTGCGGAGCCCGTCTATTCCCCATGGTCCTTACGGAGTCCCCAGCATCCACTACGGACTACGAGAAATAGATTTACCGGTGAGTAAAATCTTATTTATTAGAAACCTTTTTCTTTTGTCTTCATGATAAAGCTTCTTTGTGTATTACTATTAAAATGGTTTGCCTACTTTTTCTGTTTTTAGAATGGGTATCCTGTGTTCATTCCAAGTTCCTAGTGCTTTGCTACCTTCATGATGTGAAGAATGGCTTGCAACTGCACGAGCTTGCCACAGGTAGCCATCTTAAGACTTTCCCCCTGGATGTTGGCAGTATTGTGGGGTACAGCGGTCAGAAGAAACACTCTGAAATTTTCTATCAGTTCACCTCCTTTTTATCACCAGGTGAGTGGTCTTATTTTTTATGTTCTCATTATTTGAGATTAAAGGAAAACAGCAAAAAATGTATCTTATAAATTATATTGCTATACCAAGTGATAGCAAGCTCTGTACTGTACAGCAAAATGAAATTCCCTGGCCACTAAAGAGCAAGAATACAATTTAATTTTGCACTATAACCACCCTTTATAACTCGCTGTGGTAAATGTGCATATTATGGCACTAAATGCTTAATGCAATCAAGAATCAGTATTAGAAAAAGCAGCTTGTCCTTTTGTATTAGTTATGCAGTATCCCTAGCATTTATATGGCCTACTTTATATTATTACTCTTGAAAGTTTTATTACATTTTTATTTAGTTAATTTCAGAGTTATTTTAGCTATCTAGAATTTGTAATGTGTTCAAACGTATTTACAGGTTTCGGTTCGGTCTGATACGTAGTCGCTTAAGTCAGTTGGTGTAAACATAACTGTTTCAGAACAAGGAGCCCCCCCCCCCTCCAGTTTAGACTTCCCATAGTGATTAGATATTTTCCCAGCGTGCAGCATAATTGCTGAAATAACATTTTATTTTCCAGTGGTTACTGTGGTATGCATAATGAAAGTGTCTAGCCTGAGAACTTGCATTAATCAAAATAAAACACCTATTAACCTTACCATATACTTAAAACAGCTCTTTTGTGAAGTTGTTCTGTATAACACCCTGGGACTTGATGATCTGCAATGCTCTGAATTTATATGCTAATTTTTAAATCCCTACTTGTCAAAGTTGCTTGTTTAGCATTTGGTTAGGAAAATTTTTCCTGTTTCTGTAGTGCTGTTGGAGCAGAAAAAGGCAGCAATATAAATATTCTAGATGCACAATCATCCGTAAGCACAGTTCCTGGTTAACATACCTACCTTATTCTGTGGCAACAAATAAATCCCAAGGCAAATCACATATACAGATGTATCCTCATACATTGTTGCTACAGCCCCTCTTTTTCACCTGAAAATGTGTCTTGGTCGCATTGCGTCTAGAGTGCACCAGAAGACTGTGCTGATTCATTTGATGTATGACACTTGTATATCTATGTGCAACTGAGTCTGAAATTGTATACGAAGTGCTTTGATGCAGCGGCTTTTTTCCATGGCAAGTTCCATTGTGTTACTTATGCAGACTCCATCACACACAGATATATAATTATCACATATCAAATTAATTAGCAGATTTCATTAATCAGCAGATTTAATGGGTGCATACACACGGTGAGATCCTTTCAATGCCGGATTTTGACTACGATTCCCTTGAACTCCCCCAGAGCCCAGAATCACTGATTTTGACTATCTGTACTTGAGATTTTGGCCATGTACGCTTTTGACTAAGTGCCAATTTTGACTATACTTTGTAGTAGATAGTACACCAGATAGTCAAGATTGTCTTGCCTGCACAGTCTATCTAGCCTTGCAATACTGACCCCGCAGGACCGCGCTTCGTTTCCACTAACTTTCCTTGCGATTTTGACTGTATAGTCAAAAGGCGAAATCTCACCGCGTGTACACACCTTAAGTCACATTGTCAGATGAAAAAGAATGAGATCTGTTGGCTCACTCTCGCCATGCACCTCGCTAAATGAATGCATTTTGCTGACTGGGTGGACATGTTTTCAAGAAACTTTAAAATGCTTAGAGTTTTCTACTTTGAGCTTTGTCAGTGTGTACTACAAAATGATTGGTTGCAGTGTAGATGAGCATTTTTTTACTGACATGGTGACCTTAGTATAGTATTTGTTTGAGTTAGAATAGTACCTAATAATACTAACCCAAACATTATTTCTGCAATTAATGTAGTAAGATTTTCTTATCTTAAATATCAGTATGTATTCATTTTGTCATCTACAAAATAAACACATAAGGGAATATATATCAAAGCTTAGAGAGAGATAAAGTACCAGATCCTAACTGTCAAACACAGGGGGCGATGTACTAAGCCTTGGAGAGTGATAAAGGGCAGATAAGTAAACTACCAACCAGTTACTAACTGTCATTTTTCAAACACATCCTGTAACATGGCAGTTAGGGTCTGATTGGTTGGTACTTTGGGGGATATCCAATTATTCCCGTTAAAACATCGGGTCCGGAAAACGTCTGTTTTCGGCCGTTTATCTGACTTTTTTCCGATGTTTCACCAATTATTTTTTTCTACAGGCTATCCAGATAGATCGTGTGTGTAAAAAATAACCCTTTCTCCCGAAAACACACAGGTTCAGTGAAACCTGTGTGTTTTCGGGTGAAACAGCCCTGTTTTCGGACGAAAACGGGGCTGTTTTCAGGGATTCTGCTTCGCCTGCCGGAGGCAGGTGAAACAAAATCCCTGATAAGCCGCGGCACGCGCCGGCTTATCGGGGCTAATTAGTCCCCGGCGGGACAATTAGCCCAGGTAAAAATCCGGGGCTAATTGGATATCCCCCTTAATCTCTCTCCACCTTATCACTCTCCAAGGCTTAGTACATATCTCCCAGAGCCTGTAACCAAAGAGCTAGGAGCTGGTTGGTATCTTATCTTTCTCTGGGGCAGATGTATTAAGCCTGGAGAAGTAATAAAGTTGAAGGTGATAACGCACCAGCCAGTCAGCTCTAACTGTCAAGTTACAGGTTGGGTTTAAAAAAATGACAGGAGCTGAATGGTTGGTGCGTTATCACCTTCCACTTTTATTACTTCTCCAGGCTTAATACATCTGCCCCAGAGAAAGATAAGATACCAACCAGCTCCTAGCTCTTTTTGCTTACAGGCTCTGGGGGATGTGTACTAAGCCTTGGAGAGTGATAAGGCGGAGAGAGAGATAAAGTACCAACCAATCAGACCCTAACTGCCATGTTACAGGCTGTGTTTGAAAAATGACAGTTAGGAGCTGACTGGTTGGTGCGTTATCACCTTCCACTTTATCACTTCTCCAGGCTTTATACAATTGCCCATCTGAGACTTGATACATATGCTTCATAGGTTTAAACAAACCACTTTATATAAGTAATACATTTGTTTTTTTGTTTATTTGCACATTTTACATGTTTGCATGTAGTCCAGTGATGAGACATTTTTTGGGCAGGTATCAGGAATGTCTCGCGCCCTAACACAACCATAGACGGTCATTGTTAATCTGCTTGTTCATTTTTAATAAATCTCCAAGATTTCTTAGTCAGGTCACTTGTGTGCCAAACTCATGCACTTCTCAGAAATTTGTTAATATCCCGAAAATCGTAAATTACTTAACTTGTAAATATGTTAACTAAAATGTATAAGAAAATAATTACAACACATTCTCTGCCATACATACTGTAGTATAAAGCTGTATACACACTATAGGATTGTCTGTCCACTATAAGATTGTCTTTCTGATTGGAATGAAAATCTGGTAATTTCTGAGAGCAAATGACAATTGACCATTTGCTCCCAAACACTGGAAAATGGACATAAATGGTTAAATCCATATTCTTTAACCAATCTATCTGAACAACCATTTTTGCCCATTTTCTGGCTTTGGGGAACAAATGGTTGATTGTCATTTGCTCCCAGACATTACCAGATTTCCATTCCAACCAGAAAGATTGGACAGATAATCTTATAGTGTGTTTACAGCTCTGGAACTGAACCACAAAATTGGTATAATATGTCTTTGTACAATCCATCCATTAATGCATAGAGTCGTACCATGTTTATGAATCTTTGCTTTGCTTATGAATGCAGAATGTGTGACACTGTTTTCCTATAAGGAAGCGAAACTAAGAGGAGACAGGGTTCAGAATATTTTAAGATTTTATATTTGACTTTCATATTGCCAGTACCTGCAGTTCAGATAAGCAGCAGACAATACTAGCCTCACACTCCCTTGCACTAATAGCATGTTAGTTAGCTTTGTGTCCCATTGGACCAATGTTACGCAAACCGTGGGCCGTCCAGCATAAAAGGTATGTCATTCAGGAGTCCCTTCCTTAGCACATGCAAATACAGCAGTACTATGCGCACCTGAGCACACTTGTGGCACGCCACACTTTGGCAAGGCACATTTGCAATGGTCAGTTTTGTACACACATGGGCATTCTTCGGAGTGGTTTTTAGTTCACTCTGGTTGTGCCCTTCCTTTTTTTTTTTTTTTAGGAGAGGGCAATGGGTAGAATTGGGGGTGGGGGCAAGGAACACTTGGGGCCCTGCCAAAAATTATTGTTTCTTGATGCAATTACGAATGGACTAACTGGGGAGAGGTTAGCAGTCAGATGCCCAACTGTACTTAGCCTTTAAAAGAGATAAAGTGGAGACGTGTAAAGAGTGATAAATGACCAGCCAATCAGTTTTCTGTCTTTTTTTTTCAAATACAGCCTGTTACATGACAGTTAGGAGCTGATTGGCTGATCCGTCTCCACTTTATCTGTTGTTAAGGCTTAATACATTTGGGCCAGAATGTTGTAATCCTCAGTGCTGCTAAGTTTTTTCTGTTGTAAATGATCCTCCAATGTGCCCAAACACTCTACGGTTTAAATTCTCCCTAACTAATTATCTTTGTTTTACATTGTTTTGTATTGCTTTGTAACAATGAGATATATTCTTTGCTTTCTAAACTTAATTTCGTTTAATACATACATGCTTTCTTTGGATGGTCAATAAGGAGTTTTACATTTCTCTAGTTTGTATCTTTAATTATTGGAAGACTTGTTTTATGTGGTACAAAAGTGATTAGTGTTACGTATATTGATTTTAGTTGCTTATACAGTATTTGAATTTTAAATCATTTACATTGTTCAATTGTTATTCTTATAAGGAATACTTGAGCAGTCTTTGGAAGCAGGTCTATGTTCCTCTAAGTGAGTGGTTATGAACTATTCTTTACTTAATTGTACCCAGTTCTGTTTTCTAGAGCTGGACAACTCATTCATTGCAGTCTACAGTGCTTTCAGATCCATTGTTCTCATGATCTTGGTCTACTAAGTTGATATTTCAATGCTCTTATTTTAGGTATAATTTATCACTATGACCTGACCAAAGATACCAAGGAGCCAAGAGTTTTCCGGGAAGTGACTGTCAAAGGATTTAATCCATCTGACTACCAGACTGTACAGGTGACAAAAAAAACTTTCTGTATTTGCATTAAAAAGTATGGCTACTATGTTACTAACTTTCAGTTCTTTAAAGCTTCAGTAGCTCTGTTTTGATTAATGTGCAATTCAGGAAGAGGGACATAATAATGTGTCAGAGATACAAACAGCTGACTAGATAACCTGCTCTGCTACTTAATTTTACATGGGAAAGCCGTTCTACCAAGTCCTGTCATTTCTGGGGAACACAATGTCATGATAGTTATACAATGACACCTGTCATCTTGGGAGAAGTCTGAGAGATAATAGGTTGATGAATCAGAGGGAAATGACTTTCACTATGCTATACAGTATAATACATGGTAATAAGAATGTGAAGATGAAAGTCCACTACATTTCTACAAGTTGTTTTATATTTTATTGAACACTATTGATATAGATTTTTACATGTATATGCGTATAAGGAAAACACATTGCTAAAACTGAAACTTATTTCTGATTGTCAATCATGTTTGTTTTCATCTCTGTGTGCTCAGAATTGAGATAACATTTTGTACATATGAAAGTCTAAGACCCGAGGATTTATTACAAAAAATGAACATGGTGGAAGGCAAAGCCGTAACTAGGCATTTTGGATCCCCTGTGCCAGAAGAGAATTGGTGTCCATACACCCCCCTCCCATATTAAAAATAGGGACAGTGCATGCCGAAGGTGCTCGCCAAAGTTATAGGGACGTTGCGTCATGGGGAAAGGGCGTGGCCACAGAATAGCATCAATTCATGTAACACCACACAGTAGTAACCATTTGTCACATTACACCACACAGTAGTACCCATTATACAAGTTACGTGATGGTAGAGCCCCTTGAACGTTACGCCACAATAGATCCTCCTTACGTTACGCCATGAGAAATCCTTACACGCAATACACCAGCCATCTGTTAACCGTTTTTCTCTAACGTCCTAAGTGGATGCTGGGGACTCCGTCAGGACCATGGGGTTTAGCGGCTCCGCAGGAGACAGGGCACAATAATAAAAGCTTTAGGATCAGGTGGTGTGCACTAGCTCCTCCCCCTATGACCCTCCTCCAAGCCTCAGTTAGATTTTTGTGCCCGGCCGAGAAGGGTGCAATCTAGGTGGCTCTCCTGAGCTGCTTAGAATAAAAGTTTAAGTTAGGTTTTTTATTTTCAGTGAGTCCTGCTGGCAACAGGCTCACTGCTACGAGGGACTTAGGGGAGAGAAGTAAACTCACCTGCGTGCAGGATGGATTTGCTTCTTAGGCTACTGGACACCATTAGCTCCAGAGGGAGTCGGAACACAGGTCTCACCCTGGGGTTCGTCCCGGAGCCGTGCCGCCGACCCCCCTTGCAGATGCCGAAGTTGAAGAGGTCCAGAGGTCCAGAAACAGGCGGCAGAAGACTTTCAGTCTTCATAAGGTAGCGCACAGCACTGCAGCTGTGCGCCATTGTTGTCAGCACACTTCATACCAGCGGTCACTGAGGGTGCAGGGCGCTGGGGGGGGCGCCCTGGGCAGCAATGTATTATACCTTTTTTATGGCTAAAATACATCACATATAGCCCTTGAGGCTATATGGATGTATTTAACCCCTGCCAGATCTCACAAACTCCGGGAGAAGAGCCCGCCGTTTTAGGGGGCGGGGCCTATTCTCCTCAGCACACGGCGCCATTTTCCTGCTCAGCTCTGCTGTGAGGAAGGCTCCCAGGCTCTCCCCTGCACTGCACTACAGAAACAGGGTTAAAACAGAGAGGGGGGGCACTTATTTGGCGATATGATTACATATGTGAAAATGCTATAAGGGAAAACACTTGTATAAGGGGTTGTCCCTGTATAATTATAGCGTTTTTGGTGTGTGCTGGCAAACTCTCCCTCTGTCTCCCCAAAGGGCTAGTGGGGTCCTGTCCTCTATCAGAGCATTCCCTGTGTGTGTGCTGTGTGTCGGTACGTGTGTGTCGACATGTAGGAGGACGATGTTGGTGAGGAGGCGGAGCAAATTGCCTGTATTGGTGATATCACTCTCTAGGGAGTCGACACCGGAATGGATGGCTTATTTAGGAATTACGTGATAATGTCAACACGATGCAAGGTCGGTTGACGACATGAGATGGCCGGCAAACAAATTAGTACCTGTCCAGGCGTCTCAGACACCGTCAGGGGTTTGTAAAAACACCCATTTACCTCAGTTGGTCGACACAGACACGGACACTGACTTCAGTGTCGACGGTGAAGAAACAAACGTATTTTCCTTTAGGGCCACACGTTACATGTTAAGGGCAATGAAGGAGGTGTTACATATTTCTGATACTACAAGTACCACAAATAAGGGTATTATGTAGGGTGGGAATAATCTACTTGTAGTTTTTCCTGAATCAGATAAATTAAAGTGTGTGATGATACGTGGGTTTCCTCCGATAGAAAATTATTGGAGGTATACCCTTTCCCGCCAGAAGTGAGGGCGAGTTGGGAAACACACCTTAGGGTGGATAAGGCGCTCACACGCTTATAAAAACAAGTGGCGTTACCGTCTCCAGATACGGCCGCCCTCAAAGAGCCAGCTGATAGGAAGCTGAAAAATATCCTAAAAAGTATATACACACATACTGGTGTTATACTACGACCAACAATCGCCTCAGCCTGGATGTGCAGCGCTGGGGGGGCTTGGTCGGATTTCCTGACTGAAAATATTGATACCCTTGACAGGAACAATATTTTATTGACTATAGAGCATTTTAAGGATGCATTTCTATATATGCGAGATGCGCAGAGGGATATTTGCATTCTGGCATCAAGAGTAGATGTGATGTCCATATCTGCCAGACGATGTTTATAGACACGACAGTGGTCAGGTGATGCAGATTCCAGACGGCACATGGAAGTATTGCCGTATAAAGGGGCGGTCCATCGGACCTGGTGGCCATGGCAACAGCTGGAAAATCCACTTTTGTTACCCCAAGTCACATCTCAGCAGAAAAGAACACAGTCTTTTCAGTCTCAGTCCTTTCGTACCCATAAAGGCAGGCGGGCAAAAGGCCAGTCATATCTGCCCAGGGTTAGAGGAAAGGGAAGAAGACTGCAGCAGGCAGCCCATTCCCAGGAACAGAAGTCCTCCACAGCTTCTGCCAAGTCCGCAGCATGACGCTGGGGCCATACAAGCGGACTCAGGTGCGGTGGGGGGTCATCTCAAGAGTTTCAGCACGCAGTGGGCTCACTCGCAAGTGGACTCCTGGATCCTACACGTAGTATCCCAGGTGTACATTGGAAATTCGAGACGTCTTCCCCTCACAAGTTCCTGAAGTCTGCTTTACCAACGTCTCCCTCCGACAGGGAGGCAGTATTGGAAAAAAATTCACAGGCTGTATTCCCAGCAGGTGATAATCAAAGTACCCCTCCTACAACAAGGGAAGGGGTATTATTCCACACTATATTGTGGTACTGAAGCCAAACGGCTCGGTGAGATCTAAAAGATTTGAACAATTACATACAAGGGTTCAAATCAAGATGGAGTCACTCAGAGCAGTGATAGCGAACCAGGACGATATGGTGTCACTGGATATCAGGGACGCTTACCTACATGTCCAAATTTTGCCCTTCTCACCAAGGGTATCTCAGGTTCGTGGTACAGAACTGTCACTATCAGTTCAGACGCTGCCGTTTGGATTGTCCACGGCACCCCGGGTCTTTACCATGGTAATGGCCGAAATGATGATTCTTCCTAAAAGAAATATGGACGCTTTCCTAATAAGGGCAAGGTCCAGAGAACAGTTGGCGGTCGGAGTAGCACTATCTCAAGTAGTTCTACGACAGCACGAGTGGATTCTAAATATTCCAAAATCGCAGCTTTTTCCGACGACACGTCTAATGTTCCTAGGAATGATTCTGGACACAGTCCAGAAAAGGATGTTTTCTCCCGGAGAAGAAGACCAGGGAGTTATCCGAGCTAGTCAGGAACCTCCTAAAACCAGGAAAAGTATCAGTGCATCATTGCACAAGGGTCCTGTGAAAAATGGTGGTTTCTTACAAAGCAATCCCATTCGGTAGATTTCACGCAAGAACCTTTCAGTGGAATCTGCTGGGAAAATGGTCCGGATCGCCTCTTCAGATGCATCAGCGGATAACCCTGTCTCCAAGGACAAGGGTGTTTTCTTCTGCGGTGGCTGCAGAGTGCTCATCTATGAAAGGGCCGCAGATTCGACATTCAGGACTGGGTCCTGGTGACCACGGATGCCAGCCTGAGTGGCTGGGGAGCAGTCACACAAGGAAAAAATTTCCAGGGAGTGTGATCAAGTCTGGAGACTTCTCTCCACATAAATATACTGGAGCTAAGGGCAATTTACAAGGCTCTAAGCTTAGCAAGACCTCTGCTTCAAGGTCAGCCGGTATTGATCCAGTGGGACAACATCACGGCAGTCGCCCACGTAAACAGACAGGGCGGCACATGAAGCAGGAGGGAAATGGCAGAAACTGCAAGGATTCTTCGCTGGGCGAAAAATCATGTGATAACACTCTCAGCAGTGTTCATTCCGGGAGTGGAAAACTGGGAAGCAAACTTCCTCAGCAGGCATAACCTCCACCCGGGAGAGTGGGGACTTCAGCGGGAAGTTTTCCACATGATTGTAAACCGTTGGGAAAAACCAAAGGTGGACATGATGGCGTCCCGCCTGAACAAAAAACTAGACAAATATTGCGCCAGGTCAAGGGACCCTCAGGCAATAGCGGTGGACGCTCTGGTAACACTGTGGGTGTACCAGTCAGGGTATGTGTTCCCTCCTATGCATCTCATACCAAAAGTACTGAGAATCATAAGAAGGAGATGAGTAAGAACGATACTCGTGGTTCCGGATGGGTCAAGAAGGACTTGGTACCCGGAACTTCAAGAGATGCTCACGGAAGAACCGTGGCCTCTACCTTTAAGAAAGGACCTGCTCCAGCAGGGGCCTTTGTCTGTCCCAAGACTTACCGCGGCTGCGTTTGACGGCATGGCAGTTGAACGCCGGATCCTGAAAGGGCATTCCAGATGAAGTCATACCTACCCTGGTCGAAGCCAGGAAGGATGTAACCGCAAAACATTTTCACCGCATTTGGCGAAAATATGTTGCGTGGTGTGAGGCCAAGAAGGTCCCTACAGAGGAATTCCAACTGGGTCGTTTCCTACATTTCCTGAAAACAGGACTGTCTATGGGCCTAAAATTAGGGTCCATTAAGGTTCAAATTTCGACCCTGTCAAATTTCTTCCAGAAAGAACTGGCTTCAGTGCCTGAAGTTCAGACGTTTGTAAAAGGGGTACTGCATATACAGCCTCCTTTTGTGCCCCCAGTGGCACCTTGGGATCTCAATGTTGTTTTGAGTTTCCTAAAGTCACATTGGTTTGATCCACTCACCACTGTGGAATTAAAATATTTCACATGGAAGGTGAAGATTCTATTAGCCCTGGCTTCAGCCAGGCGTGTGTCAGAATGGGCGGCTTTATCATATAAAAGCCCTTACTTAATTTTTCATTCTGACAGGGCAGAATTGAGGACTCGTCCTCAATTTCTCCTTAAGGTGTTTTCTGTTTTTCACATGAACCAACCTATTGTGGTACCTGCGGCTACTAGGGACTTGGAGGACTCCAAGTTACTTGACGTTGTCAGGGCCCTGAAAATATATGTTTCCAGGACGACTGGAGTCAGAAAATCTGACTCGCTGTTTAGCCTGTATGCACCCAACAAGATGGGTGTTCCTGCTTCTAAGCAGACGATTGCTCGCTGGATTTGTAGTACAATTCAGCTTGCACATTCTGTGGCAGGCTTGCCACAGCCAAAATCAGTAAAAGCCCATTCCACAAGGAAGTGGGCTCATCTTGGGCGGCTGCCCGAGGGGTCTCGGCTTTACAACTTTGCCGAGCTGCTACTTGGTCATGGGCACACCCTGACTGAGGAGGACCTGGAGTTCTCTCATTCGGTGCTGCAGAGTCATCCGCACTCTCCCGCCCGTTTGGGAGCTTTGGTATAATCCCCATGGTCCTGACGGAGTCCCCAGCATCCACTTAGGACGTTAGAGAAAATAAGAATTTACTTACCGATAATTCTATTTCTCGTAGTCCGTAGTGGATGCTGGGCGCCCATCCCAAGTGCGGATTGTCTGCAATACTTGTACATAGTTATTGTTACAAAAATCGGGTTATTCTTGTTGTGAGCCATCTTTTCAGAGGCTCCTTCG
Organism: Pseudophryne corroboree; assembly: GCF_028390025.1. Taxonomy (NCBI): domain Eukaryota; kingdom Metazoa; phylum Chordata; class Amphibia; order Anura; family Myobatrachidae; genus Pseudophryne; species Pseudophryne corroboree. The sequence goes on along the minus strand of NC_086447.1, from coordinate 478,935,842 downwards.
TTGTTATCATACTGTTAACTGGGTTCAGATCACAGGTTGTACGGTGTGATTGGTGTGGCTGGTATGAGTCTTACCCGGGATTCAATATCCTTCCTTATTATGCACGCTCGTCCGGGCACAGTATCCTAACTGAGGCTTGGAGGAGGGTCATAGGGGGAGGAGCCAGTGCACACCACCTGATCCTAAAGCTTTTATTATTGTGCCCTGTCTCCTGCGGAGCCGCTAAACCCCATGGTCCTGACGGAGTCCCCAGCATCCACTACGGACTACGAGAAATAGAATTATCGGTAAGTAAATTCTTATTTTTGTATAGTGCAGCATACTACGTTACGCTTACTAACACAAAACTGAGTAATAACAGACAGCGATAGGAAGGCCCTGCTCGCAAGCTTACAATCTACATTACACAAGGTAGAGCGCCTTTATATTTCCAAGGAGAGAGTGTGTGTGTCTCCCCCACTCCCCACAGCACATATGTTTCACTGACAGAATCCTCCCTGGCACGCTTCCCACTTCCATACTCTACTATCCGCTCCAGGCCCTGAAAGTCCTCTAATCGCACTGCGGACCGAAGGTGCAGACCACAAGGGAGATAATTGCCCAGTGCTGCCTGCTGTAATATACATAGCGGACAGCGCTCAGGTGTTACCCACTGTACAGGGCCAGCCATTCGGGAAAATGCAGATGGCATCTTGCCCACACGAAAGCTGCACATTGTGCAAGTCTCCGTCTGCACTACCCTGGTTACAGTCCTGGTAGAAGGTAATCTATAACAATACATGCATGATTATTAATAAAACAAAAGCAGTTACCTGACTTATCTGCTCCTTCCCTGTTTACTGAGGCCGTGTAGACAAAATATGACTGTTTGTTCTCCTTCTATGGCTCTGACACGTCCCCATGGTACTGCACTACAGCGTCCCCTATGGATGATAGAGAAAACAGTATTTTGGTACTTACCGATAAATCCCTTTCTCTGAGTCGCTGGACACCCACCCTGCGCTGCTCTCTTCCAGCGGCGTGGTTTTATACCCTATCTATACCACATGGTACTGCACTCCAGCGTCACCTATGGACTCAGAGAAAGGGATTTATCGGTAAGTACCAAAATAATGTTTTTGTTAGCTATAGCCTCTGCAAGGAGATGTCAAAATGAGAAAGTTGACAGAAAACTGAAGCGCTAGTGTTCATATCTTCACAAACCGTTATGTGAACATGAATGTGGATAAACAGTGGGAGAAAATGTACTTATGCCAGCAACTTGATGCTTGTGTTTGTTGTGCAGTCACCTGGTATTGTGTAGATTCCTTATAGTTGAGGTCATGAATACGGACTAATAAAAAAAAAAAAATGCCTGTGTGTTCTGCATGGTCAGTCTTGTATGAATATGATGTGAGGCTATTCAGGCAATAGTACTCATTTAAGTATGACTGTATTGCCCATTGTCACAAAGTAGTGTGCCCTAATGTACAGCAATAATCTTATAAAAAGTGAATTTATATTTCTATGTGTGATTTAACTTGGAATGTAATTAATATTTGTTTTAAATTATCCTTGTAAACGAGTAACTACCACATAGTGCTATATAATGCGCCAGTGATCAGAGTGTAGTATAAAGAGCATGGCACATAATGAACTCATAAGGCCGTTTTTCTTCTAAATCATTTACTGTAGTGGATGACTTTTTTTTTATTTTTGCTGGATTGTCAATTTTTCCTCTAAGATTTTTGTTTTCATAAACATTGCCAGCCGTGGAAGAAATGGTAAATGGTTATGTAACTAAATTTAATTTCTTGACAATTTTTAATGAAAATACTCTAGGCCTTATGAGTGAAGCCAACAGAAGTATATTTTCGGAAAGGATGACACTGTATGAGCTGCTGTGTCTGAAAACAAATAGTGTTTGCCGATCTTTGTTGGAGCTCCTAATTCATAGAAAATGTTCTCTTGAAAAAGTATTGCTGTCACTGCAGCTAAGATAAGCTGTTCATCTGTACAATTTCATTGTACTGAACATAATATCCCTTTCTTATGTGAACATCCCTCATGCTTTCATGTTAGTGATCTGCGTTTGCCAACTTCCCTTCCAAAAATATCATTCTTCTGAGAGCCTCAAATAAAACCATGTATTAAGAATGAATACAGACAGTGACAATGCAGCACAAATTTGCTGGTGCAGACCAGGTTCGTTTGCATTTTGTACTCAATATGTTGTGCAATACATGGAAATGTAATTAAAAAAAATACCATTCGAAAGCAAGTATAGAAACTTTTATAAGCAATAGGTGCTTAGAGGAAAACCACTATAATATCTCATCAGAGCACGTCTCTAAAATGTCACGTATATTATAGAATATATAAAGAGTACAGGCATTCTCATCTACCCCGTGCATCCTTTCTTGTTAAACAAGCTCAGTCTTTTTGTAATTGATTTTTATTATCCTGAGAAAAAAAAAGAAGAAAAGGGCATTTAAATCTGTATGTGCATTTAACGCAGATTTTTCCTTGCTGGCTGCGAGGGAAAATCTGTTAACTGCACCTCCCAGGGCTTACCGCACAGGGTAACGACACTGACTTGCACAGGGCTGACCCTGTGGCTAACTGAAACTGCCCCATAGTGTAGTAGAAACACCAGACTCCGACATTAACACTGGAATTTGTTTTAAACACATACAAAGTTGCAAATGGAGCACAACAGAACTTGGCGTGAGAAAACCCTTCGGCAGCTGCATCGCAGCACGTTCTGCTCACATTCAGACTCCATTGTACACGGATATAAAAATGTTGCCCATCAGATTGACCAGTGCCTTCTAGTAAAGTACTTCTGTCTGCTGTCAGTTGTTTCATTTGTGTGAATAAGCCACACATCTTGAGTGAGAGAGATGTTCTGCGTGGCCAAGTTGCCCAGGACTTGGCGAGCCCAGAGGGGCTATTTGGTGCTACTGAAGCCATAGTGTATGAGGACATGTCTGTAGTTAAAATATAAAGTGGGACTAAATATTGGAAAAATGTTAATATGCTTTAGATGGGGGGGGGGTGACGGGGGGATGACGACACTTCCTTGAAGAGGACCATTTATTGATGTATTTCTGGGAAAGAGTGTTCTACATATGTAGCCCTTAACGTAACTACATTTTACATATCAAAATAGTGACACTTCTAAATTTTATATTTTATGTGTTTTTCATTTATACTGCACAGTTCCATACATTATTGCAATAAAAATAATTGGGATTGTGTGCCAAAACGTGGTCACATTTTCAGTTTAAGCTATTCCTTTGTGCTTTGTCGTCTTGCCTTATCTTGTAAGTCCAGGGAGGTAGCTTGTAACTCCTGGTGCTTTACATACGCGGCTCAGCCACTTGGTTAATATTTCCCAGCAGCCTCCAACACTACTTTTATATTGCTCTTCTGTCTGTATCCACATGTATTCCTAACAAAGTTATGTGCTATTCATTGCACTGTCTACATATTTTCTTTACATTTGCTTTGCCTATCTTTTGGACTTTACTTTTTATCTTTTGTTCCATTGTTGTATCTGGGCACTTCCATGAAAATATGGACATAGAGCCTAAAACATAGCTCAAAACAGATACAAGATGTTGGCATTATTAATTCATTGAAGTGCTCTGTTTTGCTAATAGAGGAAAATAATTTCAATTTGTGATCTAGTACTTAATATTAGGGATCTTTTTAAACTACAGGTATCAGTGTTCTCTGAATGAAAACAATATTATGGCCATGGCTCGTCTGAAGTGCCCCAATTTTTCCATTTACTGGAGTTGATCTGTTAAGCCGGCATGGTGTCACAGTGTTGCTACCTCATAATACTGTGATATTGGGTTCTATGTATTTGGAGTTTGTATGTCTTCCCCATTTGTGTGTGTGTGGGGAGTTATTCCATTTCAAGTGATCCAATGTAAATTACCTTACCCTTTACTTAAATATTAGCTGTAATCCGCCTTTAAATACTGCTTTCGAGCAATTTGAGGAATAAACACTACCAAGATTAAGAACATAACAATTCCCCCAAAAAACTGTCAATATTATTTTTTTAGATTGTTTGTATTATAGTGCAAAATCTTAAACATGTTCACGTTAATATAAAAATAGCTTAATAAAAATATAAGATCTCATTGAGATCCAAATTGAAATTTTGGAAGGACAGTCTTAAAACATCAAATAAACCCAAAGTTTTTGACTGTTTTTAAATAGTTTTTTCTAAATATTTGAGCCTGTGACCTTGAAATGTTGACTTCATTAAATCTATTCATGTGATATGTTAAAGCCTTTTATAATCTAAAGAAAAATGTTTTTTATTTTTTAAATATATCAGTACTGGTCTCAGGAAATTAGGCTTTTGTGTACTCACAAATGACAAAATTTGTGGATTTTAGACATTTTCAAACCCTTATAACTAAAAAATTACATGAGATGGAAAGGTACAATTTAAGATTTGGAGTCAGGTTTGTAGTCCCATTTAGTAAATAGAGTGCAATAAAGATTGGGAAACCTAAGGTAAAATAAAAAAATAACAAATAGTATAAAATTGTAGTACAAGTAGTTGATGTGAATTGGCCCTTGAGTACTTCAGTTTACTTTCATAGCCAAAAACATACTGGTAAGTTAATTGGCTTCTAACAGGAACGGACCTTAGTTTTATGTGTGTGGTAGGATATTTAGACTGCATACTCCAATGGGGCAGGGGCTGATGTAAGTGATTCTCTGCACAGCGCTGCGTCATATTGCAGGCGCTGTACAAATAAACAATAATTTATTGCTAAAGTCCCTCCTACAGTGTCTCTTAATAACTTTTTCCCAAATACATACCTCCCAACATCTGATCTTTTTTAAATGGGACCCCACGCGCACCGAAAGTGTGAGTGCCCAAAAGGAGGTAAAACCTTACAGCATGCCCCCCATTTTCATCACTCTGTGGGTGTGCCCAGCACTCCTGGTGATGCTGGACTTCCCCCATATACTGTGCTCACCTCAACTTTCCCCATCGTGGGACACTGCGGCCTGCTTGTGGGACAGCTGGACAGTGCCAAAAAAGTAGGTAAGTTGGGAGGTATACAAATGTCATTCCACCGCTTACCAGTACCCACCTCCATCCAACTCAGCTTACCATGACATAAATGTAGGAGTATTTTTTAGTTTCAATTCTGTTTAGTTTAATGAAGACGGGAAATGTTTGAAGATGAAGGTCGCCGGGTTCGAAATAAAACTGATTGCAGTGTATTGTTTTTTTCTTTTTAGGATTTATTGTGTAGATCACTGCATGTGTTTAAACAACATTACTTTGGACTTTAAAACTTGTACAAGATTTATAAGCTCAGCTCTAAATGTTAGAAATGTAAATTTGTTAGCTCATGTTATGTATCCTAAAGAAAACCTTTTGCTGCTTACTGTAACTCTGCTCCATCTGTAGATGTAAATTGGAGGGGGGGGGGCTGGGTGCAAGTTGAGGGTACATCTGTTTTATTTATAGCACTGCCTTTTATGTGGTATGAAATGGATTTAACACAGACAAAATGAGTTGGTCAGGTGAACGCTCTAGTTCTGCAGGTTTGTCAGTGTGACTTATCAGATGAAAATGGGTAAATCGTTTGAGAGTTTTAAATAAGTGTTTAATAGTGTAACACTTTGTGAATTTGCTGTTTTATACTTGTAGAAGTTGCTACTGAAATTTAACGTGTTACATTTTTTTACTCTGGGTTCATTTAACATTTTAGCATTGGACATATTTTGTATTGTTTCTTCTTGGTTGTTAAGGTGTATACGCACTAGATGGCGTCGATCTATGAGTGACTTTGTCTAGTGTTTCCCCTCTCGGGCTGGGCGGTCGACTGTCGGCTGTACACACTAAGCGATATGACCGTTCATATTGCTCAGTGACAACACGCAGCAGCTGGGCCGTGCAGGCAGCTCATGGACGACAGTCCAGATTGAGCATGCATGCACCGCCGACACCGAGGGTCGTTAACAATCTGCAGTGCCGCGCATCGGTCGTCGGCATACACATTTGCCAAGAAAGTGAACAACGTCGCTCAGGAAGGGAGAAAAGGAGCGACATTGTTCATTTTATTGGTAAGTGTGTATGCACCTTTACAGAGATTAAGATCTGAAGTTCACCAAACTGACCCCAAGAACATATACAGTTATATGGTGAAAGTGTGTTTACTAAAATATCTCTTACAATGGAAAGCACCGTAATGAGAGTATTTATCAAACATTCATTTCATAGTCACTAATTTTATATTTGCATGTAAAATTAAGTATACATTTTTGAAAAGATGGAAAATTAAAATAATTTACTAAATATATTGGGTTTACTAAGCAACATTATTTAGATGAGGTAATGTGTACAGGTAACTGAACCATTAATAAGTATGAACTAAAAAACTTAACAAATAAGTGTCGCTGTGAATCAATTGGGTTGTTCAAGTTACTCTCGCAAACCATGCTGTGCCATCCAGAATGAGTTACAGCACTCATACCATACTAACCAAAAGCACTCTGTTGTTTTGTGTAACAAAACTAGATTAATAATAATGAGAAAAGTTAGCTGATGTAAAACTCGCTTGCTAACAGTATATTTCTATATACTGTATTAACTGAAGAACATTTTGGATGAACGTAGTGTTCCCGCTAGGATACGGGAAGGGCAGAGTGCAGAAATGCAGGGGTAGTATGATGTTCGCGGTTTGGCCCCCCTCCACGTCACCATTAGCACACACAAACACACAACAGGCTTTAATCCCTGTCACTCAATTATCTGCAGTGCCGGAGGTATGTGACCGCACCACTTAAATAAAAAAGTCATACATACTCTACACTCGCCTAATTACACTCCAATCTGTAATTCATTTAAATTCAGGGAATGTTGGTTCCAAAATATTGCAAAACGTTGGCCACCCACGTCAGAGTCTCCACTTCTGACCAGTCCCTACAATGACTCTGTATCATTTGCCACCGATTTTAAACAGAATATCATTTGCTTAAAGAGACAGAACCTCACCAAGCTTATCAATTAATGAGCAATTAGCAAAATAGCTGAGCAGAATTGACAACATATGGACAAAGTCAGTGTATCAGTGGAACCCACAACCCAATCCATGGCATTGACAGTAGATGTCATCACTCATGTGACTCCACATCAAGAAACAAAGTATACAAACACGTGAGCTAATTAACAATATGCATTGTATAATCAAATATCATTAGAGGCACCCTCAAATACATTATTATATGACATATAGACACAGGATAACAGACAATAGGGTGTAACCCCAGGGCCTCTTTAATGCTTCCCATACATTACAACGACCAGCATCAGATGCGAGTTGTCTCACAATTTCCCTTGAACTCCATGGCAGTCCCGGGCTCACGATTTGGTGGTGTTATGATACACGATATACATATACGATCTTATAACCCATCATCCGCCCCTATACGATGGATCATCTCTCGATCCATTGTATGCCTCACAAAAAGCATAAACTCAAATGACGCTCATTGAACGATGCATTGTGTGTGCATGAAACACGGTACGATGTGCATACAATTACGACGGATAACATGGGCTGCACGTAAGATCTGCTGATGCAACATTCGACCCACAGGACTGCACATTGAATCTTAATCATACCCAAATATTGCATGATGTGCTCACAATGCATTGCACGAGGTGTCCAAATCGTGTATTCGTACCTAAAATCGTGTATGGCCAGCTTAAGTCCCTGCAGTACTAATGCATCCAAGTGATGAATCCTAAAGGATATACAGTTGTGCTCATAAGTTTACATACCCTAGCAGAATTTGTGATTTTCTGGCCATTTGTCAGAGAATATGAATGATAACTCACAAACTTTTCTTTCACTCATGGTTAGTGGTTGGTTGAAGCCATTTATTGTCAAACAACTGTGTTTACTCTTTTTAAATCATAATGACAACAGAAACTACCCAAATGACCCTGATCAAAAGTTTACATACCCCAGTTCTTAATACCGTGTATTGCCCCCTTTAACATCAGTGACAGCTTGAAGTCTTTTGTGGTAGTTGTGGATGAGGCTCTTTATTTTCTCAGATGGTAAAGCAGCCCATTCTTCTTGGCAAAAAGCCTCCAGTTCCTGTAAATTCTTGGGCTGTCTTGCATGAACTGCACGTTTGAGATCTCCCCAGAGTGGCTCAATGATATTGAGGTCAGGAGACTGAGATGGCCACTCCAGAACCTTCACTTTATTCTGCTGTAGCCAATGACAGGTCAACTTGGCCTTGTGTTTTGGATCATTGTCATGTTGGAACGTCCAAGTACGTCCCATACGCAGCTTCCAGGCTGATCAGTGCAAATTTTCCTCCAGTATTTTCTGATAACATGCTGCATTCATTTTGCCATCAATTTTGACCAAGTGTCCAGTGCCTTTGTAGCTCACACATCCCCAAAACATCAGCGATCCACCTCCGTGTTTCACAGTAGGAATGGTGTACCTTTCATCATAGGCATTGTTGACTCCTCTCCAAATGTAACGTTTATGGTTGTGGCCAAAAAGTTAAATTTTGGTTTCATCACTCCAAATGACTTTGTTCCAGAAGTTTTGAGGCTTGTCTCTGTGCTGTTTGGAGTATTGTAAGCGGGATGCTTTGTGGCATTTGCGTAGTAATGGCTTTCTTCTGGTGACTCGACCATGCAGCCCATTTTTCTTCAAATGCCTCCTTATTGTGCATCGTGAAACAACCACGCCACTTTTTTTCAGAGAGTCCTGTATTTCAGTTGAAGTTAGTTGTGGATTTTTCTTTGCATCCCGAACAATTTTCCTGGCAGTTGTGGCTGAAATTATTGTTGGTCTACCTGACCGTGATTTGGTTTCCACAGAATCCCTCATTTTCCACTTCTTAATTAGAGTTTGAACACTGCTGATTGGCATTCTCAATTGCTTGGATATCTTTTTACATCCCTTTCCTGTTTTATACAGTTCAATTACCTTTTCCCGCAGATCCTTTGACAATTCTTTTGCATTCCCCATGATTTAGAATCCAGACACGTCAGTGCAGCACTGGATGAAAGATACAAGGGTCTTTCAGGAGTCCAAAAACTCACTGACCTTTTATACACACACACTGATTACAAGCAAACAGATCACAGGTGAGGATGGTTACCTTTAGTAGCCATTCAAACCCGTTTGTGTCAACTTGTGTGCATGTTATCAGGCCAAAATCTCCAGGGTATGTAAACTTTTGATCAGGGTCATTTGGGTAGTTTCTGTTGTCATTATGATTTAAAAAGAGTAAACACAGTTGTTTGACAATAAATGGCATCACCCAACCACTAACCATGAGTGAAAGAAAAGTTTGTGAGTTATCATTCATGTTCTCTGACAAATGGCCAGAAAATCACAAATTCTGCTAGGGTATGTAAACTTATGAGCACAACTGTACATTGTAATAAATGTTTAGCTCTATCACCCCCATGAATAGATGGGGGATATGATCAATCATTATACAGTGTAAAGTAGCTAAATTTTTTGGGCTCTGATAACAAAAAAATGCCTGGCCACAAGCTGGTCACTTGAGCCTGAGTTCAAGATGGCTGATTGATGAAAAGGCTATGCGCTCCTTGAATTGGCGCTCAATTTTGCCAACAACAATGAGCCCACATGAGCAGGAAATTTAACAAAACACCATGAGCAACGCCTCAAAAAATCGGCACTCGCAGGACTCCACAAATAAAATATAGGCTTCATACTGTGAGAAGGCTTCAGTTTATCAGAATTTACTGCCATCGTTCCCTGATAAGTTAAATCTGAAAGGTTGCAGTCTCCCCACAGTATGGTTTCTTTATTCTCTTTGTGGAGTCCAGTGAGTGACTCTTTGTGGAGAAATAGATAGATAGATAGATAGATAGATAGATAGATAGATAGATAGATAGATAGATTTGATTATTCATATTCTCATAACTCCCATCCATCCCAAGATTAGGATGGAATGGGGAAGTGTTGCACTATCAGACACCTTTGAGGCTTGTGTCTTTACAGCATGTGGCATAAATATGGGTGGCATGGGTGTGTAGCCATGTTTCTATTATGCAGCAGACATTCCCATTATCCCACTGTTGAGATATGTATGTGCAAGTCTCCGCTTTTCCAATGTAAACATGCCTAGTCAAGGAAAGGCTTGAAAGACTAGGCATGTTTACATTGGAAAAGCGGAGACTAAGAGGGATATCCCCTCTTAGTCTCCGCTTTTCCAATGTAAACGTGCCTAGATCAACATCTACAAATATATAAGGGGACAATACACAGAGCTTGCGCGGGACCTGTTTTTGGTTAGATCAACACAGAGGACTCGTGGACACTCGCTCAGGTTAGAGGAGAGGAGATTCCGCACAATACGGCGTAAAGGCTTTTTCACGGTAAGGACAATACATGTTTGGAATTCCCTGCCCGAGGGAGTTGTAATGGCGGAATCTGTCAACACCTTTAAGAATGGGTTAGATAAATTCCTAATGGATAATGATATCCAGGGGTATGGTGCATAGTCATGCATTATAGTTACTATAAATAGGGATAAAATGTAACGGCTGACAGCAGCATCAGTCAGAAATTTTAGTCAAATCATCATGCATAGGAGACCACAAATAGGTTGAACTCGATGGACAATTGTCTTTTTTCAACCTCAGATACTATGTTACTAAGTGTCTATGTATAAATTCTGCACCCCAAGTAGTACACTGATTACTCCCTCGCTACTTACATCTAAGCTATATTATGTTTTGAGAATTGTGGTGCTCTTTGTTACCTGCACTCTATTTTTGTTATTTATTTACTGTTATGCTAAGTTTTGTCTCCCTGTACTGTCCTTTGTACGGCGCTGCAAAACACTTGTGGCGCCCTATAAATAAAATGTAATAATAACTAATGCAGAGTAAACTGATAATACGGTTTACTGCAAATAGCAAACCAGCTTGTAACAGTATAGTAAATAAGGTATGTAGATGTCGGCATGGTCTGAGTGCTGACAGGTGTTTTAAGATTATGCTTAAGGGTAGGCTGCAGTTTGGTTTAGATGACGGGACAATACAAAATGTAATTGTTTACATTATGTCAGGTTTAACTTTGCAATTATTGCCATTCTGTCCATGTCAACATTCTGATAGTCAATATACCACTCCCGGAAGTAAAACAATGGAATCTACTGGAGGTGTATGAAATTATGTAGAGATCAGAAGCCTGTCACAAGTCTTCCAGTAAGTCATACTTTAAGGAACAGTGAATGAGATTTGTAGAATTCACTTCTAAAGGGGGGTACACACGGAGAGATCCCTGCCTAAAATCTAAGCAATCTGACTAGATTGCTTAGAAATTAAGCACGGATCTCTCGTGTGTATACCCCCCAGCGATAGCGCATCGCTATTGCAAGTGCTAGATCGCAGGTCGCTCACTTCAGCACTGTCTGAAGTGAGCACCCCTTCCCCCCCCCCCTTCCTGCTCAGCACACATCTCTAGGTGTGTACCCCCCTTAAAAGTTTTATGCCACTATTGCTTGGTGTACGTTGTACAATTATATGGGCAGTACTGTTTTCGGCAGATCGCCCAGATAATTATACTGTGTATGTGTGTGACCGATCCAAAAATATCCATTGGAAAGACATGCAGAATCGTCCAACATGTCCATCCTATGAAGCAGTATATGTGCTGTCGCAGCTGACCCACAGACATTTCCCCTGTTCCATCTCAGTGGAGGAACAGGGAAATGTCTGCTCCCCCAGGAGAGGAACGCAGATATTGTATGGCTATACACTGTGAGACTCTCACTGTGTATGCCCATGATATCTTATGGGTGCAGTCTGTCGGATAAAATGTCTGTCAGTCAGGCGTTTATCTGACCGTGTATACTCAGTTTAACAGATGTTTACATTCAATAGTTTGTTTTTGTAATTATTTGACTAGTAATTGTACATATGATAATTATCTGTGTGTTCTGCTTTCCCAGAGGTATAAAGACATCCTTCATTGTAAATCTTTCACAAGTTTTTGCATCATTTATTATCGCATTGAATTAAAAACACTTGGGCCAATGTAAACAGTGATGTTGAACAGAGGATTATCAATAGCTTCTGTGACTCACCTGCTGGGCTTACCACTGCATTTTAATTACTAGGAGATGAGCATTGTGCAGAATTCATCAATGTGTTGTGCAGTATCCACAGGGATTCATGTGTTAAAGAACTGTGATGTGGCAGAAAATGTAACTAGGCGATATTTACTGCAAAAAGTTGTAATTTTCAGTGTCTCACTATATTTTTAATGTTTATGTAGAAATTGAAATTATAACTATTTTGCTGATTAGAGCAGGCACCTTCATAACTAGTTAAATTATCATTTACATTTGTGTTTTAGACTAAATTCAACCTGCATTGAAAAGGAAATAGACATAGGGTGGTATTCTATCAGCTCCAGCAATTTCGGAGCTATCGTTTCTACTCCCCCTGAGTATTCAATTGCGGGACATTTTCGCCCATTTTTAAGGCTTTTTCTCTAATGCCTTTACACTTCTTTTTTTTGTGTGTGTGTGAAAAGGCATTGGCGAAAAATTCCTCAATCGTCAAAAATGGCCCGCGTTTTCGCCGGTGCAGGTTCGAAAACGTGGACTCATCGCCGATAGATAGTACATGTTAAAGAAGAACACAAATTTGCTCTAATGTGTAGTATTTCTTTAAAAGCTAACACGAAGGGATTCAAAGTTCTAGAAGATATATATGTCCTCCATTCCGTGTTAAATATCGTATAATGGGGCCACCCAAAGTGTACGATGATCACAAGAAAGGATGCCCACTCTCAGGCTTACATAATCAGTGAAGTAACGTGGTGGGCGGGCCGAACGATCTGGCTGCCCCTCTCCAGAGCTCTCCCTCCAGGCGCGCTACCTAGCCTATTCCAGCGGCCTAATCTGGACCGGTGACCCCGCAATTTCACCCGCGGGTCCCGGAGATAATAGGGAGCAAAGTGGCGTGTGTCCCGGCTCACTCCCCCCCCCCCTGCTTCACCCGCCGGAGTCCGCACACGCAGTGTGGACCTCGTGGGGGATCGAGACCAGGCTGCCTGAGGGATCCCGGACCGCTCATAGCATCCCGCTGTGTCCTCCGGCGGCCCGATGGACCCCATACCGCTGACTGGCAACCCCACTCCTCCAGGTGCGTGCGAAAGTGCCCGCCTTGCCGCTGTAGCCGCTGTGTCTCCCCCTGGACCTTGTGGAGGATCGACACCAGGCTGCCTGAGGGATCGCGGACCGCTCATAGCATCCCCCTGTGTCCCCCGGCGGCTCGATGGACCCCGTCCCGCGGACTGACAACCCCACTCCTCCAGGTGCGTGCGGAAGTGCCCCGCCCTGCCGCTGCAGCCGCGTGTCTCGCCCTGGTCCCCTGTCTGGGAGCCTGGTGTGACCCGTGCCCCCTGCCCTCATTGAAGAGGGGCGGATCCCCGCACCACCAGCCTAAACCATCGGCTGACCGGCACTAGTGGCAACGTGCACATCCTGCTGCTCCCTGCTTGTGCCTATCGGAGAGGAAAACACACTACACGTCCAAGGCCTCTCAGGTACCGCGCTGGTCGCTGCCTGAGCTCTGCCCTTGCTGCTATTACAAGTGGGCTCTCTCGCCTCCCTGCCTCCCCTCCCTACTACATTTCAGCCTGGATGAAGCTTAATTTACTTTGGCCTTCCTGAATACAGTTATCATTGTGCTCCTGCCTCTCTCTCCTCCTCCTCTCTCGCTCCGGTGCTGCCTGACCACCACCTTCATGGGGAACTGATAACCTTTTGCTACACACCCACACCTTTCTTGTTCTCCGAATGACGGACTTTCCTTTACCCTTACCGGGCTACTCTTGAATCACATTCTCCACTATGGAAAAGTACGTGGCTAAAACGCCCCGCACGAATAAGAATTCTCAAAATAAAAATAAACCAGCAGCTAAAGATAAAAAGCATAGCCCTATTAAGCAGGGGTACCCGTCCTCCCCTGGTAGGAGAGACGCAGATGACATGTCGCTTGCCGAAAAGGCCAGAGAAATCTCCGATATCATCTCACCTCTTTTATACGCAAACCTGGCGCCATTGATGGAGGCCATTACGTCAGCGGCAGCTCAATTGACCCAACACACACAACGTTTGGCAGAGGCCGAGGACCGGATCTCCACCTTAGAGGATGATCATCATGCGATCCAATCACAACAGCAATCACACGACAGCACACTGGTGGCCATGAGCGATAAACTCGAGGATTTGGAAAATCGCAACCACCGGAACAACTTGCGCCTGATTGGCCTCCCAGAATTGGTTAGACAGAAAGACCTACTGGACTTGGTTACCCGCTGGCTCCCCACAACTCTTGACCTGCCCCCCTCGCCCACTTCTTATCTGGTTGAACGAGCGCACCGCCTCGGCCCCGATAGACCATCTTCACAATCCTCCCAATCACGCCCTAGGCCTGTAATTTTCAAGCTACTGAACTATCTTGATAAGGTGAAGATTATGGAGGCCTATCGCAGATGCTCTGACCTCCGTTATGAAGAATCCAAACTTCTGCTCTTTCAGGACTTTTCTTTCCAAGTTTCAACGCAACAAAGAGAATTCTCCCCTGTCTGCAAAGATCTATTTTACAAAAACATCAGATTTGCTCTTCTTTATCCTGCAAAATTAAGAATCTTTCATGCCGGCAAACCACATTACTTCGACACCCCGGACTCTGCTCGAAACTTTCTCAAGTCTCTACCCGCATAACAGTCTGATTCTCGGATGGACGATGCTGATTGACTTTTCTAAAACCAAGCATTTCTTCTTCTTTATCTTATTCTATTCTCTCTCTTCTTTCTTCTCCGATGGCTAGTACTCTGTTGACTATTTACATTTGGCTCTTACAGCCTCTGCTGTGTGAGTGTTATTCTCACCCATTGAGGTTGCGGGGATAGCGGGAGGTTCTTCTTCCATTTTCTCTGTCAGCCCCTTTTTCTTTTTCTATTCATACTAAGGTTTCTGTTGCATATGGATGGTTATTACTACTATCATATTGGGTTCAAAAATGTAAAAATGTTTTTGACAGGTTGCCAATGTTATATTGGTTAGTATTTTTTACATGTATCTTAATGTTTTGTTATATGTTTATTATGACTCCACGTGACTTCTTGACGTACTCCTTTTGTCCATCCCCCGCTAGCTGGGACAGGGGTTTGGGCTTTAGATTGTGGCTTCTCCTTCTGCGTTCCATTGGACTAGGCATTGGCTAATGCCGGACCCTAAGGATGATGAGCCCCCTTTGATAGCTCAAAGAGGTCTCAAGTTTGTCTCGTGGAACGTAGAGGGCTTGAACACACCAATCAAGAGGAAAAAATTACTGAACCACCTCAGGAAATTCCATCCTTATGTGGTGTTTCTACAAGAAACACTGGCGCCTCACTGATCCTAATAGACTTAGGGACACTTGGGTTGGAGACTTTAGAAGCGCCACCTACACTACCAAAACAAGGGGAGTATTACTCCTGTTTCGCAAATCACTACACTATGTAATTAGGGAGGAATGGATAGACCCAGAGGGTCGATTTTTGTTTTTAAAGGTGGATATCGAGGGGGAACAGTTCACTCTGGCATGTATCTACGCCCCCACGGGGCCAAACACTTCCTTTTTCTCAGACATCTATGTTAATTTACAGGACTGGGTGGAAGGCTCCTTGATTTTAGGGGGAGATCTTAATGTTGTTTTAGACCCGATGTTAGACGTGTCAGGAGGACCCAGACAATTGGGCTTGAGTAGGCCGACTCCTCCACCATTGTCCCTAATGCTGGACTCTCTGCAGCTCATGGACCCCTGGCGATTTCTTTGTCCTGACTCTAGGGAATACTCTTTCTTTTCACACCCACATAAAATATTCTCTAGATTAGACTACTGGCTAATATCCGCCTCTTTGATCCATAGAGTAGATGACGCCGCCATAGCTAATATTCTTCTATCAGACCATGCCCCCATCACCCTGTCGATTGCTTTGACCACACCCCGCTCGTATTCTCATATTTGGCGGTTTCCAGAACATCTAGCCCATTCAGAAGACTTCAAACTCTATTTGACCCAATCATATCTTAATTATACATGTGATAATGCAACACATATTGAGGATATGAACCTTTTTTGGCAGGTTTCTAAGCCTGTTATTAGAGGACAAATAATCTCATATGTTGCTGCTAGGAAGAAGCAGCTTCGGGAGAGGATGGCTAAGGCTTCCCTCCAGGTTGCTTCTGCTTATTCCCAACTACTAGCTGATCCGTCCGAATTTAATAGAGTAGTATATAAAGATGCTAAATTAGTCCATGATACCCTCTGCACTGAACAAGCCAAACTGTTTCTTTCCTTCCAGTCCAACAAATATTTTCGGTGGGGTAACCGCTCCGGGAAATTATTGGCAAATATGGTGAAGACTCACACGTCCCCTAAATATATTTCCTCTATTCGAGACACTCACACCCCACCCGCATTGACACAGGAAACAATCAGTGACACCTTCCTGACTTTTTTTGAAACGTTATATACCGCCCCTCCTGACCAACCAGCAATTGGCACAGACTTTTTAACACAGGCTGGCCTTCCCACTTTATCGGAAGAGGACAAAGATTTTCTTACTACTCCCATCTCTACAGCAGAATTGGAATCGGACGTTAAATCTTTAACCAATGGGAAGTCCCCGGGTCCTGACGGACTATCGGCGGCCTATTATAAACTACTCCTCCCACATATAAGTGACCACCTTCTAACATTATACAACTCAATCTTAGCAGGACATCCAGCCCCACCTGGCTTTAACATGGCACGGGTTATAGTCCTCCCCAAACCTAACAAAGATCACACTTTAGTCTCGTCTTACAGGCCAATTTCATTATTAAATCAAGATTTTTAATTATTCGCGAAGATGCTTGCTTCCCGCCTCCAGCTGGTTCTACCCAAACTGCTCCATCCTGCTCAGACAGGATTTCTACGCAATAGACACTCTGTACATAATGTCCGTTCTTTACTAGCGGCCATGATTAAAACTCATGACTCACTGGAGACGGGAAACATGGTCCTGAGCTGCGATGCATACAAGGCCTTTGACCGAGTCTCTTGGGACCATATTGATAGAATACTTAGCTTTCAGAATTTCGGCCTTGACTTTCTCCAGGTGTTTCGTACCCTCTATCAAACTCCACAAGCCTTCCTAACGATTAATGGTCACAACTCCAGAC
This sequence comes from Pseudophryne corroboree, assembly GCF_028390025.1. Classification (NCBI taxonomy): domain Eukaryota; kingdom Metazoa; phylum Chordata; class Amphibia; order Anura; family Myobatrachidae; genus Pseudophryne; species Pseudophryne corroboree. Next base: position 478,918,577 of record NC_086447.1, on the reverse strand, counting down.
TCTTTTCCCTACAACGTGGCACCAGACAGGGCTGCCCCCTATCTCCCCTACTCTTTAACTTAGCCCTAGATCCTCTTCTCCGCCACTTTATAAAGGAAACGAGATGGCAGGGTATAAAACTGGCGGATCGAGAACTTAAATTCTCGGCATTCGCGGATGACATTTTACTATACTTCAGCAACCCCCAGTTGGCCATACCACACCTACTCGACATTTTAGACTCCTTTGAACAAGTATCTGGGTTCAAAATCAACTATTCTAAAACGGAGGCTCTGGCCTTTTTTCCCTCGGCCAAAATGGGCTGGGGCGACCCTTTCCCATTTCACTGGGCCACGAATAATTGTATTACCTATCTAGGTATTGTGTTCCCTAATCATCCTGCTGAACTATATTCCCTTAACTTTTCCCCATTGTTCGCTAGGACCTATACTGACTTCGCTAGGTGGGCCCACCTCCCCATCACGTACACAGGCAGGAGTCATTTGTACAAAATTATCAGTTTCCCGCGTTTCTTATACGTTCTTCAGATGCTTCCGCTGGTCCCGCCCAGGGACATATTCATTCAATTGGACAAGGCACTATCCAAATTTATTTGGGCGGGCAAATGCCCTAGATTCTCATTGATTAAACTACGTCAACCTCGGTCCCTTGGGGGCTTGAATTTGCCGTGTCTATATACTTATGCTTTAGCGGCCAATTACAGGATTGCCTTGGACTGGATCGGCGGACAAAACACATATGCTAATACATATTTAGAACAATCCTTTGCACCTTCCTGGAATCTGGTATCCCTATTACACACAACTCCCAATTCCATGCCACATAATGTAAAGAACAATTTACTTTTGTCCTCTACCTGTGCGGCCTGGCGGTTGGTCCACTCACAGCTTAAACTATCACGACACACGTCGCTATTCTTACCTCTCTGGTGTAACCCAGACTTTAAACCCCACACAATTTCTCCCATATTTCATACTTGGTATGACGGAGGTCTGAAATACATTCATCATTTTTTGGACACTGGTAATTTATCCTTGCTTACACATTCACAGGTTATGGCACGTTTTCCACATTTACAGATCCCATTATTTCCGTTCCTCCAAGCCTGTAGCTATGTGCAAAGGGTTCTGTCCTTGATTCCATTACAGGATAAATCCCACAATCTGGATACAACCCTACGCCTGAACGCGAATAGTTGCTTTTCTACAGCCCTCATACACTCACACTCTCGCACCTTACTAAACATAGAATCTGGCTCAGTGGGACTCATGAAATGGAGACTGGAGTTTCCGGATCTTTCTCTGAAACTGATTTTAGAGGCTAACACCTACTTGGATAAAACACTGGGTTCAATTTCATATTCAGAAATGCATCAGAAAATCTTGCATAGAGCGTATGTCACCCCAAAGTTGCGACACCTTATCGGGGCTGCCTGTTCATCCCATTGCTTCAAATGTGCTGCCCCAGATGCAGATCTGGTCCATTGTCTATGGTCCTGCCCTAAGGTGCAGGCTCTCTGGCAAGCACTCCAGTCATATATCAGAACAGACCTACAGATACAGTTTGATATCACTAAAACATGGGCATTTTGGGGCATATATCCGAAACCCTCCCCTGTCAGACTGTCTAAAGGACAGCGCATTTTATTAATTAAACTAGCAGCTGGCACTAAGAAGACAATCCTTTCCCAGTGGATCTCTGCCGATCCCATACCCATCTCACTACTACACCCTAGGATCTCTCATCTTGACTGGACTAACACCACTTTACAGAAGGAAAAAATGACTGCACAATTCTTTCATATTTGGCTACCCTATGTCCTAACTCTTCCCCCGATCATAAAGGAGGCTCTACGAAACTGTTTTAAGGATACTAAATGGTATATTCTGGAGACTCTTGATTCCACAGCCCCCTTCTGATCGCACTATTCTTAAATACTCAACTAGCCTATTGTTATTGTTATACGATACCTAGTTACTTCCTCTAGTGTGTAGTTTTGATATCGTTTGGGGTCTAAGTGGAGCACTATTACCATTATAGATACTATTACGACTTTATGTATTTTTTCTTTTAATGTGTTTATGTAATACATGTTGTTTCTCATTTGAATGACTTTGAGGTTTACCTGTCAATAACAAACTTTTTTGGGGGGAAAAAAATCAATGAAGTAACATGCTCATAATAAAGGTATCTTTACTCTCTATGCTCCAGAAAGGAAAAAGTCTCCTAGTATCTCTTCATCTGTTAATCAAGCTTACATGAATGCTTACTTGGGACAGGCGTTGTAGATTCATGTAGCAGTTTCTTTTTCTCCCCGCATGAGTAGTGTTATGCCACAAAAACAAAACCATTGAGAGGATAAAAACTGACTTTTAATGATAAAATAAAATACAAACACAGACCAAGATACTTTACACGGGTAGATGTAGCATTCCCACACAAAGGTTAAGTAACAAACAAGGGCCCAATTGTTCTCACCACTTTGCTGGGTGCCACAAGTAAAGTTCTATATGTCCTCAAAAAACATGCCACCAACGCGTTTCGACTACTTAAGTCTTCCTCAGAGTGGTAGTGTGATCACAGAGCAATCTGTATAAGCCCTGTTTGGTCCCGCCCATTCATTATAGTAATGTGGGATATCAATACATATATACTACTATTGATGCAGGTTTTTAAACATACTGATAAAAATAGACATTCCTCTATTTTAAAATGTGCTTAGAAAATGAAAATGACAATTTAAAAAAACATAATAAACCTTAATTATATGTATTCCTTATTAATTTCCGTTTTTTCCGGGTTACCGTGACAATAATTTTGGTGCTCTAGTGACTAATACTGTTGAACCGCAAGCTTTGTTTGTATACCATCAAATAACCGGAAGTGTCGCTGATGCACTTCCGCTTTTATGCATTCCACCAGCTTCCGAAGGCGGAAGTATGCATTCCATGGGACAGGGGCACTGACAAAGGATGAATTATATATAATCAACTCAATATAAAAACATGGTGCCCACATTTCATACATAATACCAGCTCAAATATATAGAAACGGTGGAATAAATACCATATAAAATAATCACCAATGAATTAATAACTATGATATCAAAACTAATGAAAAATTAAAGAAAACACCTCAAACACAGTTCTACATTAATCCTAAATGAAACCAGGGTTGTTTTATATACTCAATATATGTATTGAAACGATGAATGGAATTGCTGTTCCACTAATATGTGTTCCACCGGCTTACAGAAGCAGACACTGAGAAAGCGGTAATATCATATAGATAATAGAGCTTCTACAAAGTAGACATGAGTGTATTATAATAAATACCTTGTTCAAAAAAATATAATATAATGAAATAAAAGTTATGATGTCATAACTCATGTAAACTACAGAAACCACTTTAATTCAAATTCTGCATTAAGCCCAAAAGGGACCAGAGTTTTCAGATCATAAATTTATGTTTAATTTCTGTTTGTGCTAAAAGGGTGCTAGTATCTTTTTTTTTTTTTTTTTTTTTTTTTCATTCTCCAATTCCCATTACATTTCTTGATGCCAATAACCAGAGATATGGACTTCAATGAACATTCATGTTTTTCCTCAAAGTGATTCAATAAATTGTTTCTTCTAATTGTTGTACTTCTCTGCATATTGATTTGTTCTTGAGCCATTTCCTCTTTGTTCATATTGGTTCTTATATGTTCTGAAGGTTTTCTTTCTCTGTTCATTCTCATATCCCCAATTTCGGTTGTTTCCATGATCTTTTTCATTGAAGAAACAAAGAGGGAATTTCTGAAGGAATTCATAAAATTCTTCCTTAATAACAATTTTTTTCTGGTTTAAGAATCATTATTACCAACAAGTACAGGGCATGGCTATGGGCACAAGATTTGCCCCGGCCTATACCAATATGTTTATGTGGTTTTGGGAGGATCTGTTTGTCTGGAATAACATTTACATTGAGAACATTATATTGTGAAAACGATACATAGACGATATCCTTTTCAGCTGGCGAGGGGAAGAGGAGGATCTGAAAACTTTTGTGATTGTGTTTAAACACAAATACTTATAATATCATTCTTACGTTTGAAATTAGTACTAAAGAAGTACACTTCCTGCACCTATGCATATATGTTGAAAATAACACCATAAGGACAAAAAATTATATTAAACCTACTGACAACAATTCCTATATCTCGAGAAGTAGTAACCATCATCCGACGTGGCTCAAAGGAATCCCTAGGAGTCAGATACAAAGGATAAGAAGGAATTGCTCGAATATACAGTCCTTTGATGAACAAGCATCTTATATGAAAACTTGTTTTGTGGAGAGAGGCTATAATGATGAGGAAATGGAAGATACAGGGCCAGATGCATTATCACTTGGAAAGTGATAAAATGGTGATTGAAAAAATGCCAGCCAATCAGCTCCTAACTGCCATTTTTCAAACACAGCCTGTGACATGGCAGTTAGGATCGAATTGGCTGGTACTTTTTCACTCACCATTTTATCACTCTCCAAACGATGATGCATCTAGCCTACTTTAAGATACGTAATACAGAACAGACCACATTATTGAAATTTAAGGTTAAAACAGTCATGCCAGCCAAAAAAATTCTGTTCATTGCTCAATATAACACCCAATATAGAGATATAGAAAAAACAATAAAGCATTGGTACATTCTTAGAAGTGATCCACTCCTTGAAGGAATCATCCCGGAGAAACCTCAATTCATAAATAAAAAAGCTAACAACTTAAGATCACGTCTAGTAAAGAGTGCCCTCCCAGAGAAGAAACCAAGCAGAGTGTAAACTGTAGGTTTTCATAGGTGTGGCGATTGTATCATGTGTAGATCCCATAAAGATACCCCAAGGAAGGTTACTGAATTTACAGCAACAGGCAGTGGTAAGAAGTACCCTATCAAGAATTGCCTGTATTTGATCCAGTGCAGCTGTAATTTACATTGGATGCACATCAAGAACACTCCGGAAAGATGGGGCGAACACACACGCAATATAAAAGAAGGATTTGAGAAACATAATTTATTAAATCACTTTGAGGAAAAACATCAATGTTCATTGAAGTCCATATCTCTGTTTATTGGCATCAAGAAATTTAATGGGAATTGGAGAAAAAAGATACTAGCACCCTTTTAGCACAAACAGAAATGAAACAAACATATATTTATGATATGAAAACCCTGGTCCCTTTTGGGCTTAATGCAGAATTTGAATTAAAGTGGTTTCTGTAGTTTACATGAGTTATGACATCATAACTTTTATTTCATTATATTATATTTTTTTGAACATGGTATTTATTATACAGGTTGAGTATCCCATATCTAAATATTCCGAAATACGGAATATTCCGAAATACGGACTTTTTTGTGTGAGAGTGAGACAGTGAAACCTTTGTTTTTTGATGACTCAATGTGCACAAACTTTGTTTAATACACAAAATTATTAAAAATATTGTATTAAATGACCTTCAGGCTGTGTGTATAAGGTGTATATGAAACATAAATGAATTGTGTGAATGTACACACACTTTGTTTAATGTACAAAGTTATAAAAAATATTGGCTAAAATGACCTTCAGGCTGTGTGTATAAGGTGTATATGAAACATAAATGCATTCTGTGCTTAGATTTAGGTCCCATCACCATGATATCTCATTATGGTATGCAATTATTCCAAAATGCGAAATAATCCGATATCCAAAATACTTCTGGTCCCAAGCATTTTGGATAAGGGATACTCAACCTGTAATACACTCATGTCTACTTTGTAGAAGTTCTATTATCTATATGATATTACCGCTTTCTCAGTGTCCTCCTCCGTAAGCCGGTGGAACACACATTAGTGTTTCAGTATTTCCATTCATCGTTTGAATACAAACATATATTGAGGATATAAACAACCCTGATTCAATTTAGGGTTAATCTAGAACTGTGTTTGAGGTGCTTTTTTTAATTTTTCATTAGTTTTGATATCATAGTCCTTAATTCATTGGTGATTAATTTATATGGTATTTATTCCACCATTTTTCTATATATTTGAGCTGGTATTATGTATGAAATGTGGGTATCATGTATGTATATATATTGAGTTTATTATATATGATTCAGCTATTGTCAATGCCCCCGTCCCGTGGAATACATACTTCCGCCTTCGGAAGCAGGTGGAACGCATAATAGCAGAAGTGCGTCATTGGCACTTCCATTTATTGATGGAATACAAACAAAGCTTGCATTTCAATAGTACAGTCACTAGAGCACCCAAATTATACTCTAGTGCCCAGTCAATAGCAATCTTATTGGTGCTTTCTGTAATTTTTGATACCTTAGTTTATAAATGATTGGTGATAATTTTACATGGTACTTATTTTACCGTTTTTATATATTTTAGCTGGTATTATTTATAAAATGTGGGCACCATGTTTTTATATTGCGTTGATTATATATAATTCATCCTTTGTCAGTGCCCCTGCCCCATGGAACGTATACTTCCGCCTTCGGAAGCCGGTGGAACGCATAAAAAGCGGAAGTTCGTCAGCAACACTTCCGGTTATTTGATTGAATACAAACAAAGCTTGCGGTTTAACAATATTTGTCTCTAGAGCACCCAAAGTATACTCTAGTGCACAGTCAACGGCAATCCTTATTGGTAAGAAAGCTGCGTTGTCACGTTAAACCGGAAAAAACGGAAGTTAATAAGGAATACATATAATTAATGTATATTATGTTTTTTAAATTGTCATTTTCATTTTCTCAGCACATTTTAAAATAGAGGAATGTCTGTTTTTATCAGTATGTTTAAAAACCTGCATCAATAGTAGTATATATGTATTGATATCCCACATTACTATAATGAATGGGCGGGACCAAACAGGGCTTATATAGATTGCTCTGTGATCCCACTACCACCCTGAGGAAGATTTAAGTAGTCAAAACGCGTTGGTGGCATTTTTTTTGAGGACATATAGAACTTTACTTGTGGCACCCAGCAGAGTGGTGAGAGCAATTGGGCCCTTGTTTGTTACTTAACCTTTGTGTGGGAATGTTACATCTACCCGTGTAAAGTATCTTGGTCCGTGTTTGTATTTTATTTTTATTTTTTTAACATTAAAAGTCTGTTTTTATCCTCTAAATGGTTTGTTTTTGTGGAATAACACTACTCATGCGGGGAAAAAAAAAAACTGCTACGTGAATCTACAACGCCTGTCCCAAGTAAGCATTCATGTAAGCTTGATTAACAGATGACGAGCTACTAGGAGACTTTTTCCTTTCTGGAGCATAGAGCGTAAAGATACCTTTATTATGAGCATGTTACTTCACTGTTTTATGTAAGCCTGAGAGTGGGCATCCTTTCTTGTGATCATCGTACACTTTGGTTGGCCCCATATTACGATATTTAACACGGAATGGAGGACATATATATCTTCTAGAACTTTGAATCCCTTCATGTTAGCTTTTAAAGAAATACTACACATTGGAGCAAATTTGTGTTCTTCTTTTACATGTACTATCTATCACGGAGATTTTATAACTCTAGGAAAATCCAGTAGAGACCACAACTAATGGACTTTGGACATTTGGTATCAGACTGGTTTGAAATTAAATTTTTGTACCATCAAGTGTTTTAGCGCATGTGATATTATTTCCCACTTTATTCATTTTGGTGTTTTTTCCAGTCTGATAACACTGGAATATATCATTTTGCTGCTTTTACTATCCAGCGCAGGGATTTAAACTTTTGGTCTTATCTATATGTGGACTCGCCGATCCACATGTTTTTTGGTCCTGACGAATGTTTCGCCTAGGAAAAAAAAACTGCCCTGCTATTGCATAGGGCGAATCCCCATTTGCCCTAAAAAAAAATAGCGAAAAGTGCAGCTTTTTCGCCTAGGCATTAATTGAATACCCCCATAGACCTAGAATGGTTGCATAAAAGCATCTGTCCTTTTAAGACTTCTTTACTAGCTAGCATTTTAAAGTACAAAATACTCATATTAAAGATGTTTTAAAGCCAAGGATTTTCCGCCAACTCTTCAAAGCAGATCCATAACTAGACTTTTTGGTGCTCTTTCCCAGAAAGACAATTGGCGCACAACTTTTGGACTCCAAAATGTAGATAGTTTTTATACTGTTTGTCTTGCACCAAATACACTAAATATTATGGTGCCTATTTATCATTAAATATTTGCGAGATAATCCTTGGAAAAAACGGATGTTTCATGGGGGTACCCACGTGTTGTAAATACAGTATGCCCTTATGTTCTTAAGCTATACTGTTTGTCTTGCACCAAATACACTAAATATTATGGGGCCTATTTATCATTAAATATTTGCGAGATAATACTTGAAAAAAACGGATGTTTCATGGGGGTACCCACGTGTTGTAAATACAGTATGCCCTTATATTCTTTAGCTGCTCATGTGTAATTGGATCTCTGCTTTTCCTTTAGGTCTCTTGATCAAATAATCTTAACAGCAAAAGGTAGCATATTTCAAGGCATATAAATAAAACAAGCCCTCTATTAAGAAATGTCTTGAAAGAGACAGTGTAAGTAGCTGCCCCAAACATAAGTGTAACATGTTTAAATAAGCAGAAGCATTCTTTGAATAGATTTTCTCTCAGCTTTACTTAGGACTACTGTTCTATACAAGGACAAAGCAAGTACAGGTTTTCCTCTGTGTGTAATGAGTGATCTTGAACAAGGGCAGAGCATGGCAGATAGGGTTTTATTTAGACTCTCTTGAGGTTCTCTTTCCGTGTAATTAGCTCACTGTGACTTGCAGGAGCTTTTCACACCCAAGGCTTCGACACTGCATATGATGTACAGAATCTCCTCCAAGATGTTATTGTTCTTGTTTAAATTTAAGTTGTATCATTAAAAAACTTGTTGTGAGACGTGTTTCCCAAAAGAAATAAAATAGTAGACTGCTATTTTATTTTCTGGAATTAAATGTACAGTAAATAATCTTATCAAGTTACTATCTAGGTTTAATAAAAACGATCTACATGTTTTATCTTCAGAATATGTACTACTTCAAGTGCTCAAAATGTTTCTCATGGGCTAATAAAGTGTGTGTGTGTATGTGTATATAAATAAATATATATATATATATATATATATATACACATATATATATATATATATATATATATATATATATATATATATTCTGTGCCGGGTGTGGTGGTGGGGCCTGCAGCGTGCTCCAAAGTTTAAATTAGGGGGGCCACACCAACTGCCCCACCTGATGCTGCCCGATATCGCCTGTCCGGAATCACTGTTGAAATCACCAGGGATCGGGTGCAGCAGACAGGACATCGGACCATCAGCCCAGCCTCCGTAGCTAACAAACATCTATAGGCTCACTAACGCTCTGCTCGTCTCCAGTCATAGATAGGGTGGCCAAATAGCTAGCCAATAGAAGTTTGTTGGCTGGGGTGGGCTGATGATCCAACGTCCTGTCTGTTGCTGCTGCTGCGCCTGGTTCCCGGTGACTTCATCCTGACAGTGTGTCCTGTCTGGCGATGTTTGACAGCATTTGAGGGGGATTAGTGTGATGCCCCTATTCGATTTTGGACTGCGCTGCCCCACACCAGCAACTGGTCTGTCCAACAATATTAGTCTCGTAGTGTAGACTTTTACCGTAATATGCATTACTATCAACCCTTTTGAAACATTTATGAATATTAGAAGTCTGCAAGGAGTTTCGTGACCATAGAAAGACATTATGCTTTAACATAGGAGAATCCAAGATGACATTCAGTTGTTCCCACTGAATTATGCAAAAAAGAATAGGATCCGGGATAAGCTCCCGGACATTAACTTTTGTTTTATGTGAAAAAACAGGGCTGATGGTACTAGTCTTCATGGATTTTCTTTTTTTTTTGCCTGGCCCCGGCAGATGTCACAGATAAGTGAAGCCGGTGGCCGCACTTCAGGGACAATTGAATATTCCAGAGGGAGGTGGGGTGGGGGGGTTCATTGGCTAACTGAATAACTGTTCCCTCAGATAGTGCCAAGTTCAGTTAGTAATTCTATGGCTTGCATTTTTAAATAGAGAATAAATGGCTTCCATTCCCAAAATCACTACCAACTAAAATGCCGAACTGAGAAGAAGTACATCATATTTCTTGTTACCCTTGCCATGCATGATTATGCGTATATGCAACTATATACTAATTCCTTTGCTAGAAAAATACTAATCCCAAGTACACTAATGTGAACTAAGGCGCAGATATCTGGTGAATTTAGAATGCCAGAATTGAGGTGAATAGTGGTTTCTGGAGCAACAAAGTCAAGAGCAGAAGTAAGGGAGGATAAGGAAACAGTGTTGATGGCCTCAATGTTATGCTTACTGATGGTAGTCAAAAGGCTAAGGTTGAGAAGCAGAGAGTGATAAGTTGAAAAGAGAGCAGGTGGTGGTCAGAGAGGGGGAATTGGAGTAGTCTGAAAAATCAACATAGTGAGTGAAGACCAGATCATGTGAGTGCCAACTCATATGAGAAACTATGGAAGTCCATTGAGAGAGACCAAATGATGTGAGGGTGAGGAGTTTAGAGGCAGAGTATTTTGAGGGAGGATCTGAAGAGAGGGAGCCAGAAAGCAAAAGTTGTTGAGGAGTTTGGAGGGAGTACCAAGGGGATGGTAAATGACAGCTACACAAAGGTGAAGAGGTTGAAAGAGGCATATAGCATGGACCTCAAATGTAGGAGAATGTCATGGAAAAGAGTTATTTGAGGATAGAAGGACCCCAACACCACCACCATGGGCCAGGGGTTGTGTGAGAATGGGAGGCCCCATGAGGACAGAGCAGTGATAGAAATGGTGTCCGAGTGGGAAATCCAGGTTTCCGGAATGACTAGGGAATTCAAGGAGTTAGAGATGAAAAGGTCATGGGTGGGGGACCAGTTCTGTCATTCCAAAGGGCAAAAGAGAGAGGTAGAGAGTCTGTGGGAGAGATGTATGAGATTATCAGGGTTGCTGTAGCATTGAGGTGAAATTAATTTGGAGGGCAAGGATAAAGAGAGTGTAATAATGGTGCGGACTCATGAACTAGGAAAGGAACCGGCAGGAGGTAGGCAGTGAGGGAGTTTAGAGTGATATGGATGGAGGTGAAGTGACACAGAGGAGGGAGGAAGCAGGGCTTAGTGGTTTGGCAGAAGGACCATAGTGGGGAGAAGAGAACGAAAGTGAGGTAATGGGGGAGTAGGGGAAGAAGGCAGACAAAGTAGGGGAGAGAGTGGGAGGAGGAGGTGGTAGAGACTAGGAGGGAAGGATAACTGAGTGATTAGACACTGAAGGGGAGAAGGGGGCAGTTGAAAAAAAAACCCGGACATATGGGGCTAATCAGAGTTGATCGCTGTGTCCCAAAAATCATAAACGGACGATTTTCAGGACACTGCGCATTCACCACGGCCTCCGTGCACGACCAATCCCCGGAAGTATGTGATTGCATTATTATTAACAGGTGGTGGGTGTCCAGGGGAGGACAGCAGGAAACGCAGGCATTTCATGGCTATTTTTGGGGCCAGCTGATGGCGACGCCTGTGTTTCCTGCCATTGGAAACATGGTGGCAGGGAGGCCCCCACTATGCAGTTTTCGTGGTTGCAGATTTTGCTAAAATAGCAAAATCTGTGACCAACTCTGAATAATCCCCATAGTGTGGATGGGTTAAGTAGGGGGAGGAAAATTGGAAGTACGAATGGAGACTGTATGAGAAAGACAGAGCACTAGATTTGTAGAATTGTAGGTGAATGTGTATGCTCAACAACAAAAATTTAGTATTAAGCAGTGTAACTTTTATGGGTACAGAAATAGAATTTTGAAGTAGACTGTTAGGAATGAGAAGATATGACGTTAGGCAAAAAAGCAATGGTAATTCAGACAGGACTTCAAGTATATAATGGCAAAATGACATTGATATAGATACACCTTCAGGGGTTTGTGAAAAACTGAATGTAAAATACAAATAGATGTCAAGTTCTTGTAGTGCTGAGTGTCCAGGTTACAGACCGCAAGGGGGCATATGTAATTGGGTCTGAGTTTGCCGAAGGTGCGGGATGCCAGATGAAATCAGAGGTTTTTTTAAAGTGGCAATAATTTACAAGGCAAAACCATGTATTGTAAATGATTGGCGTGTTAAAAAAAGTTGGCATCCCGCACCTCTGGCAAACTTGTACTCCATAACATATGCCCCCAGGTGCTTGTTGTGAAGAGTAAGTGAATATTTGTTTTAAAGCAGTTATTACTGATTGTTGATAGAATGTTCTTACTGTTTTACTTTGGTTAAATGCTAAAGTTCTGCTTCAATTTTAATCACACTTTGATGAGCATGCAATTAGATAATATGCACATCCTAAATGGCCCCAGCCTATGGAATGAAACGTAAATAGAGATACAATGCATATGTTCTCAATAATTAGAATCTGCACCCAAAGCACGCCCCCTACAATGGATAGCAATAAAATGGCTTAAACAAACAACCATGGCATGACAGCATGCCATATATCTAACAATTAAAATAAGTTATTCCTTTCACACAGACAAGAATCTGCAAATAGTAGATTTGACACTTTTGGTCTAGGGGCCTAATTCTGAGTTGATCGCAGCAGCAAATATGTTAGCAGTTGGGCTAAACCATGTGCACTGCAGGGGAAACAGATATAACATGTGCAGAGAGAGTTAGATATGGGTGGGGTGTGTTCAAACTGAATTGTAACTTGCAGTGTAAAACTAAAGCAGCCAGTATTTACTAGTGATGAGCGGGTTCGGTTTCTCGGAAACCGAACCCCCCCGAACTTCACTCTTTTTTACACGGGTCCGAGCAAACTCGGATCCTCCCGCCTTACTCGGCTAACCCGAGCGCGCCCGAACGTCATCATCCCGCTGTCGGATTCTCGCGAGATTCGGATTCTATATAAGCAGCCGCGCGTCGCCGCCATTTTCACACGTGCATTGAGATTGATAGGGAGAGGACTTGGCTGGCGTCCTCTCTGTTTAGTTATAGAGCCTTAGAGTTAGTTGATCTGATTGATTGCTACTGCTTAGCTTATTGTGGGGAGGATTGGGGAGCAGCTGTTAGGACAGGAGGAGTACAGTGCAGAGTTTTGCTAGTTTTTTTTTATCTGTTCTCTGCCTGAAAAAAACGCTCCATACCATATCTGTGCTCAGCCTTAGTGTGCTGCATGATATATCTGACTGTGCTGAGTGCTCACACTGCTTAATTGTGGGGGAGACTGGGGAGCAGCTATAGCAGGAGTACAGTGCAGAGTTTTGCTGACAGTGACCACCAGTATACGTTTGTCTGCCTGAAAAACACTCCTGTGGTGTCTTTTTTTCTTTATACTATAAACGCAGTCTGCTGACAGTGTCCACCAGGTCCATTATACTGTATATAGCAGTACGGTAGGCCACTGCTGTACCTACCTCTGTGTCGTCACTCGTCGTCATACATAAAGTATACTAGTAGTATATCCATCCATCTACATTGTATACCTGTGGTGTCTTTTTTTTTTTTTTTATACTATAAACGTAGTCTGCTGACAGTGTCCACCAGGTCCATTATACTGTATATAGCAGTACGGTAGGCCACTGCTGTACCTACCTCTGTGTCGTCACTCGTCGTCATACATAAAGTATACTAGTAGTATATCCATCCATCTACATTGTATACCTGTGGTGTCTTTTTTTCTTTATACTATAAACGCAGTCTGCTGACAGTGTCCACCAGGTCCATTATACTGTATATAGCAGTACGGTAGGCCACTGCTGTACCTACCTCTGTGTCGTCACTCGTCGTCATACATAAAGTATACTAGTAGTATATCCATCCATCTACATTGTATACCTGTGGTGACTTTTTTTCTTTATACTATAAACGCAGTCTGCTGACAGTGTCCACCAGGTCCATAATACTGTATATAGCAGTACGGTAGGCCACTGCTGTAGCTACCTCTGTGTCGTCACTCGTCGTCATACATAAAGTATACTAGTAGTATATCCATCCATCTACATTGTATACCTGTGGTGTCTTTTAGTTGTGCGCATTAAAATATGGAGAACAAAAATGTGGAGGTCAAAAAAATAGGGAAAGATCAAGATCCACTTCCACCTCGTGCTGAAGCTGCTGCCACTAGTCATGGCCGAGACGATGAAATGCCATCAACGTCGTCTGCCAAGGCCGATGCCCAATGTCATTGTACAGAGCATGTAAAATCCAAAACACAAAAGATCAGTAAAAAAATGACCCAAAAATCAAAATTAAAAGCGTCTGAGGAGAAGCGTAAACTTGCCAATATGCCATTTACGACACGGAGTGGCAAGGAACGGCTGAGGCCCTGGCCTATGTTCATGGCTAGTGGTTCAGCTTCACATGAGGATGGAAGCACTCAGCCTCTCGCTAGAAAAATGAAAAGACTTAAGCTGGCAAAAGCACAGCAAAGAACTGCGTTCTTCGAAATCACAAATCCCCAAGGAGAGTCCAATTGTGTCTGTTGCGATGCCTGACCTTCCCAACACTGGACGGGAAGAGCTTGCGCCTTCCACCATTTGCACGCCCCCTGCAAGTGCTGGAAGGAGCACCCGCAGTCCAGTTCCTGATAGTCAAATTGAAGATGTCAGTGTTGAAGTACACCAGGATGAGGATATGGGTGTTGCTGGCGCTGGGGAGGAAATTGACAAGGACGATTCTGATGGTGAGGTGGTTTGTTTAAGTCAGGCACCCGGGGAGACACCTGTTGTCCGTGGGAGGAATATGGCCATTGACATGCCTGGTCAAAATACAAAAAAAATCAGCTCTTCGGTGTGGAATTATTTCAACACAAATGCGGACAACAGGTGTCAAGCCGTGTGTTGCCTTTGTCAAGCTGTAATAAGTAGGGGTAAGGACGTAAACCACCTCGGAACATCCTCCCTTATACGTCACCTGCAGCGCATTCATCATAAGTCAGTGACAAGTTCAAAAACTTTTGGCGACAGCAGAAGCAGTCCACTGACCAGTAAATCTCTTCCTCTTGTAACCAAGCTCACGCAAACCACACCACCAACTCCCTCAGTGTCAATTTCCTCCTTACCCAGGAAAGCCAATAGTCCTGCAGGCCATGTCACTGGCAAGTCTGACGAGTCCTCTCCTGCCTGGGATTCCTCCGATGCATCCTTGAGTGTAACACCTACTGCTGCTGGCGCTGCTGTTGTTGCTGCTGGGAGTCGATGGTCATCCCAGAGGGAAAGTCGGAAGACCACTTGTACTACTTCCAGTAAGCAATTGACTGTCCAACAGTCCTTTGCGAGGAAGATGAAATATCACAGCAGTCATCCTGCTGCAAAGCGGATAACTGAGGCCTTGGCAGCCTGGGCGGTGAGAAATGTGGTTCCGGTATCCATCGTTACTTCAGAGCCAACTATAGACTTGATTGAGGTACTGTGTCCCCGGTACCAAATACCATCTAGGTTCCATTTCTCTAGGCAGGCGATACCGAGAATGTACACAGATGTCAGAAAAAGAGTCACCAGTGTCCTAAAAAATGCAGTTGTACCCAATGTCCACTTAACCACGGACATGTGGACAAGTGGAGCAGGGCGGACTCAGGACTACATGACTGTGACAGCCCACTGGGTAGATGTATTGCCTCCCGCTGCAAGAACAGCAGCGGCGGCACCAGTAGCAGCATCTCGCAAACGCCAACTCGTTCCTAGGCAGACTACGCTTTGTATCACCGCTTTCCAGAATACGCACACAGCTGAAAACCTCTTATGGCAACTGAGGAAGATCATCACAGAATGGCTTACCCCAATTGGACTCTCCTGGGGATTTGTGGCATCGGACAACGCCAGCAATATTGTGCGTGCATTACATCTGGGCAAATTCCAGCACGTCCCATGTTTTGCACATACCTTGAATTTGGTGGTGCAGAATTATTTAAAAAACGACAGGGGCGTGCAAGAGATGCTGTCGGTGGCCAGAAGAATTGGGGGCCACTTTCGGCGTACAGGCACCGCGTACAGAAGACTGGAGCACCACCAAAAACACTTGAACCTGCCCTGCCATCATCTGAAGCAAGAGGTGGTAACGAGGTGGAATTCAACCCTCTATATGCTTCAGAGGATGGAGGAGCAGCAAAAGGCCATTCAAGCCTATACATCTGCCCACTATATAGGCAAAGGAGGTGGAATGCACCTGTCTCAAGCGCAGTGGAGAATGATTTCAACGTTGTGCAAGGTTCTGCAACCTTTTGAACTTGCCACACGTGAAGTCAGTTCAGACACTGCCAGCCTGAGTCAGGTCATTCCCCTCATCAGGCTTTTGCAGAAGAAGCTGGAGGCATTGAAGGAGGAGCTAAAACAGAGCGATTCCGCTAGGCATGTGGGACTTGTGGATGGAGCCCTTCATTCGCTTAACCAGGATTCACGGGTGGTCAATCTGTTGAAATCAGAGCACTACATTTTGGCCACCGTGCTCGATCCTAGATTTAAAACCTACGTTGTATCTCTCTTTCCGGCAGACACAAGGCTGCAGAGGTTCAAAGACCTGCTGGTGAGAAAATTGTCAAGTCAAGCGGAACGTGACCCGTCGCCATCTCCTCCTTCACATTCTCCCGCAACTGGGGGTGCGAGGAAAAGGCTAAGAATTCCGAGCCCACCCGCTGGCGGTGATGCAGGGCAGTCTGGAGCGAGTGCTGACATCTGGTCCGGACTGAAGGACCTGCCAACGATTACTGACATGTCGTCTTCTGTCACTGCATATGATTCTGTCACCATTGAAAGAATGGTGGAGGACAGTCCGTACGTATACTGGCAGGAAAAAGAGGCAATTTGGAGGCCCTTGCAGAAACTGGCTTTAGTCTACCTAAGTTGCCCTCCCTCCAGTGTGTACTCCGAAAGAGTGTTTAGTGCCGCCGCTCACCTTGTCAGCAATCGGCGTACGAGGTTACTTCCAGAAAATGTGGAGAAGATGATGTTCATTAAAATGAATTATAATCAATTCCTCCGTGGAGACATTCACCAGCAGCAATTGCCTCCAGAAAGTACACGGGGACCTGAGATGGTGGATTCCAGTGGGGACGAATTAATAATCTGTGAGGAGGGGGATGTACACAGTGAAAGGGGTGATGAATCGGACGATGATGATGAGGTGGACATCTTGCCTCTGTAGAGCCAGTTTGTGCAAGGAGAGATTGATTGCTTCTTTTTTGGTGGGGGCCCAAACCAACCAGTCATTTCAGTCACAGTCGTGTGGCAGACCCTGTCGCTGAAATGATGGGTTCGTTAAAGTGTGCATGTCCTGTTTATACAACATAAGGGTGGGTGGGAGGGCCCAAGGACAATTCCATCTTGCACCTCTTATTTCTTTCATTTTTCTTTGCGTCATGTGCTGTTTGGGGAGTATTTTTTTGAAGGGCCATCCTGCGTGACACTGCAGTGACACTCCTAGATGGGCCAGGTGTTTGTGTCGGCCACTAGGGTCGCTTAGCTTAGTCACACAGCTACCTCATTGTGCCTCTTTTTTTCTTTGCGTCATGTGCTGTTTGGGGAGTATTTTTTTGAAGGGCCATCCTGCATGACACTGCAGTGCCACTCCTAGATGGGCCAGGTGTTTGTGTCGGCCACTTGGGTCGCTTATCTTAGTCACACAGCTACCTCATTGCGCCTCTCTTTTTTCTTTGCGTCATGTGCTGTTTGGGGAGTATTTTTTTGAAGGGCCATCCTGCGTGACACTGCAGTGACACTCCTAGATGGGCCAGGTGTTTGTGTCGGCCACTTGGGTCGCTTAGCTTAGTCATCCAGCGACCTCGGTGCAAATTTTAGGACTAAAAATAATATTGTGAGGTGTTCAGAATAGACTGAAAATGAGTGGAAATTATGGTTATTGAGGTTAATAATACTATGGGATCAAAATGACCCCCAAATTCTATGATTTAAGCTGTTTTTTAGGGTTTTTTGAAAAAAACACCCGAATCCAAAACACACCCGAATCCGACAAAAAAATTTTGGTGAGGTTTTGCCAAAACGCGTTCGAACCCAAAACACGGCCGCGGAACCGAACCCAAAACCAAAACACAAAACCCGAAAAATTGCCGGTGCACATTACTAGTATTTACCCTGCACAGAAACAAAATAACCCACCCAAATCTAACTCTTTCTGCACATGTTATATCTGCCTCCCCTGCAGTGCACATGGTTTTGCCCAACTGCTAACAAAATTCCTGCTGCGATCAACTTGGAATTACCCCCAATGTGCCTTACACATTATGACAACCTTTATTAATGCCCTTTTACCCATAATGTCCCTTACACATATGCTGCACATTATTAATGCCCTTATACACATAATGACACACACAGTGCCCCCTACACATTTGCTGCACATTATTAGTGCCCCTATACACATAATGACACACATACAGTAGTACCCTGTTACACATATGCCACACATTATTAATGCCCTTTTACACATAATGACACACATAGTGCCCCTAACCCACCCAAATCTAACTCTCTCTGCAAATGTTATATCTGCTCCCCCTGCAGTGCACATGGTTTTGCCCAATTGCTAACAAACTTGCTGCTGCGATCAACTCAGAATTACCCCCTATAGCAGATCTCTGATACCTATATCAGTGTGGAAAATGTGGTTACCTAAGCATAGATCTTTACAAGGCAGTAATTAGTCGCAATGCTCTGCAGAAGAGTTGAAAATGTAGTTACCTGTAGATGACCAGGAGAAAGACAGTCAAATCACATTCGATGTCCGCTGTATATATAACTAATAATGAAGTCCAACACTAAAGTTATGCTTAAATTTTAATTACATGTTGGTACATAGATAATATACATTCAGTATGATTTGCGGGAGCCTGTTATCCCGACGGGATCCCGAAGACTGCAATGCTGACAGGTGTGAGTTGGGGCTATTCTCCCCTACCCCATAACCCTCCCTTCCCGCAGCCTACTTACCCTGACCTCTCCCTTAGTGCCCAACCCTAACCACCCTGCTGTGGTGCCTAAGCCTAACCCCCCCCCCCTTTTCTGCTGCCTAACCTTCCCCATGGGTGCCTAACCCTAACCTGTCCCACCCCCTCCCCCAACCTAACCCTAACCTCCGCCGGATGGCGGCTAAACAAAGGCTCAGATCTTGGTCAGAGTGTAGGGATCAAGTTGAAAGAGAGTTTGTCAGGTAAAATTATGTACAAGTAGTGGAGAAAAAAGAAAAATGAACTGCCAATGCTTATTCCCTGTAATTTAGGATCCGTTATTTGTCAAGCAAGTAACCAATGCTCAGTGGTGTGAAGCATGGATGCAAATTGTATGTATGTATACAGTAGCTTTTGGTTACAATCAGGGTGGAAATACACATGGTATTATTTAGTAATATTACTTTTGACTTAAAGAAATCCCAATTACTCATCACGATGTGGGCTGAATATACTGTACTCTTGTAGATGGACACGTCAGGCCTTAAGCAAATACCATGCCTAATTAATGCCTTGCTCCTTGACTGGGCTTCCTTCCACCATACCTCTGTTATATTGTGAATAAAATGCTCTCTCCCAAGTGAAAATGGGTTCCGGATGATAGGTCGACATTCATTAGGCTGACAGTCAGTCAATAGGTTGATATGCATTAGGTTAACATGTAAAAGATCGACAGTGCTTTAGGTCGACCGTTTCAAATGGTCGACATGACAATGGCCAACACACATATGGTCGACATTTATTTAAACTTTTTTAATTTTCCGTCCGCATGGACTATGATTGGGAATAGTAACCTGTGTTGTGCGCAGTAGTATTGGAGCGAGGCACCTTGCCTGACGCATGAAGAGCAAAAATCGCTCGCCACATGGTACACGTTTCCACTAATTTGGTTTACATGTGGTTAAGTTTACAAAATGACACAAAAAACAACAACTTGTGTCAACCTTTTGTACCTGTCGACCTTTTGTTCTGTCTCCCTTTTTCATATAGACATGTGGGGTCGACCTATTGACTTTCAACCTATTTCTGGTCGACCCATTGAGCCACACCCAGTGAACATTAAGCTGTGATTTTAGCATTCAACATAGTTTTCACAATCCCCATCTTCCTGGCCAAGCTGTGTAACTAATATACTGTACATTTGAAAAGGGGGTAAAAATTTATTTTATTACTTCTTCCTACCCAATCCATGGCCGCAAAATCATTTCTATAATCACATACAGTTTCTTCATTTCTAGTAAAATCATGTTGTTCTCACCTGTGTTGTATATTAAAAATAGGAGGAACCATGTAAAAGCAAATATGGTGCTGGATAATAATACACGTTATTGTAATTTCATATCTGTTTATTACATTTTGAATTGCATATTTTTCATCGTGCATATATTCAGTGAATAAAGCAAATTTCTTTATCTGTGTCATAGGAGTTTTACCCTAGCAAAGATGGGACCAAGATACCAATGTTTATTGTCCATAAAAAAGGCATCAAATTGGATGGCTCTCACCCTGCCTTTCTCTATGGCTATGGGGGCTTTAACATATCTATCACACCCAGCTACAGGTAAGAGTTTGCAATCAAGGGGTATCTGTATCCAATACCAACTTATCAAAGGGCATCCAAAACAACATAGGTGTTTTATCAATCCGATGTCCCAAAGGTAAGTATCGGGTTTAGGGTTAGGCAGTAGGGGGGTGGTTAGCCATAGCTACACACGAGGAGGGTTAGGGTTGGGGAAGGGGTAGAATACTTACCACATCCAGTGTCAGGACCGTCAGTGCGGGATGCCACTGTCGGTCATGTGACCGCCGGCATCCCGAACGCCAATATACCATACCGCACCCCTTGTAGGGCCACAAGTACTTGCACGAACTACAATTGTTGGTCCCATAATAAATTAATTTGTAGTACCACCTGCATATAAATAAATAATATGTGCCCCCTATGTAAAATAGACAATGAAATATGCCCCATTTGTATTAAGTAAATAATGAATTGTGCTCCTTTTTGTATTTAAAACTTTTGCCCCTTATGAGAAAACAAATATTTACATTTTTACTTCCTCACCATTTTAATTTTTGGTTAATATTAAATACTCAGGTGACGCTTAATAATACATACATGAAACAATGTATTAAAAAAAAATATATACAGTTTAAAGGCATTTATTGCAACAATTAATTAATAAACCTCCCAGGGGTATATACAAAGTTAAAACTTAAAGCACCATAACAACTAGTGCATAATGGCAATAAGTGACGCAATGTTATTTAGTATAAGCTGGTGAACAAATTGCATATACAGTAATGGAGCAATGGATTTGCTGTCAGCTAATAATCAGCTTCATTAGACATGAATAGACTGGATGACTAACTCCAACAACGATGTTCAGTATATTGTAAAAAGTGGTAGGTAGATAGTTACCAATATGCAGTCACAGGCAGTGGAGACTCAGATTAGAACAGTCAGTATCAACTCCCGCAGAGGGGTGCGATACAATGTGGTGTGCCGTGATCTCACAGCTTACGTTGTACGGCTGCTTTGCATGCTCTGTCCCTCTCACAGCCCGACGGAACAAACAGTGCGGGTGGGGACAGGTGGTGTGCATGTCTGTGGAGCTGGGCCGTGACACCATGGATCACTGAGTGACATGACAGCTGTGCTGTAAATGGTATGCAGCGTACTGGCTCCACTGATGGTTAAGATTTTGGACTAAACAGTATATGGTTTGGTGAATAACACATGGAGTTTGGTGGCATAGAGGTTATGAGTTTTCAGCGCCCAAGCCACAGAATAGTAAATTGTATGGTTTGAGACCAAACGCATCATTCAACGTGTTGTTTTGCATAGAGCATACCAGTAAAATTACTCCTTTATGGATAGATTGTGTAAAAGGTCATGTCAACTCCACAGAAGATGTAGAAATCAGAATTCTAATAAACAAGTAAACTGTGGTTACAGTTATAATGTGGGGTGCACAGAAGGATTATAAGAGAGTCAACAACACTATTTCAGGTTATAGGAAGTCCTAAGTTCTGAGCAGCTGGTGCCAGAGCAGTTTGCCACAATATACTGTAAGACCGCTTTTATCTGAAAACTGCCTTCCTGAGACTTCTAATCTTTTCTTGGTGTGCCAGTGGGAATATAAACTGTTTTTTTATGAATTATACTAATAAAAATTTGTTGTATGCTAGTCAGAGGGATTTTTTTTTATTCTTCTGTGACAATAACCAGCATTGTCATATGCTGGTATATGTAACAAAAGAAAGAGAAAATCTAGTGCCGATGCACACTCTACAATACCAAGCACAGCTAGTCAGAATAATTATAATAAACTACAGTATGCAATCTAAAATAGTAACAAAAGAGACAATGGTTAACTCCCGATCTAAGTTATCGCGATCCCTCACTTGTTGATTGCTAACCAATTCTGTTATATCACATACATCATTCTTTTGCTGTCTACCATGTGTATAACTTTCCTCAACAACCTGTAAGTGGAGGAGATGGATATGTCAATGCAGAATAATACCCCTTTTCAACTGCCGCAATAACCCGGGTCAGTGCTGGGTCAACCCAGGTCGCGGCTCAGTGGAAAAGGATCCCTGAAAAATAACCCTGGTCCAGTGACCAAAAACCCTATGGAGAGCTGGCTTGCCAGCGCTTGGAGTTGATGTCCTCCCCAAGCACCGGTAGAAGAAAGACCCGCCACTAACCCGGGTCCAGTCTGCAGTGTGAACGGGGGTTCAGGCCGCTGTTTCCCAGCTTGAAACCTGTATGCAATTACTCTGGTTAGACCTGGGTTTTTAGTGGAAAAGGTATTTAAAAAAAAAAACAATAGTCCTTGAGTCTCCTGTATACCAGCACGACAATGGGGGCACAATTATATATATACCAGCCAAGGTTTTCAACTTACTTGAGTGGCATTATTTATGGGCAGTGACTTTGGGTGTAGCCATAAGTTTCCAAATGGATCATATTATAATACACCCGTATTCTCCTATTTGCGCTAACCATTGAGCTGCTGGTCTAATGATGCATAACTCCACCTATTGACATGGCTTTGAGGACTACAGTATATGTGGGATGTAATGCCGCCCGAGTTCGGCGGCTGTGCATGAGGCCTGCAGAACTCTGACTTTTTTTAAAGGGGCAATCACTTACAAGGCAAAACAATGCTTTGTAAGTGACTACCCCTTTAAAAAAATCTGAGTTCAGCCGGCATCCCAGACAGCCGCCGAACTTGGGCGGCATTATATCCCGCCGCGGATATGGCTTTATGTAGATGGTGTGCTCCTGTGCCAAGACACACAAGGGCTTGTTGAGGGATATGCTGAATATTTTATACACATTCATCAATTTCTCAGGGTTATGAATAAACTGAGATGTTTAACAGGTTTTCTATGCAGTATAATGATGCAGTGGGTGCAGTGTGCTGCCCTCTATTTAAGTTGGTGTCAACCTATATTCTTAGCCACTATATTTAGATACATTCCGCCCATATCGACCCCTCAGAATGGGATTTCATTATATAATATTACATATTCAATTATGTAATTACATTTTGAAAGCGCGCAGGTGGATATCAAATGCATTCTGGATGAGCAAGTTTATTTTTGGTGATCGTCATTACTGTATAATGGGTAATGAAGTTTAATATAGTAACCTATGTTGACCATGTAATGTGAACTGCACAATGCCGACACAGTAGTAATGTCATTTAAAGCATGCTGTCTCTGCATTATAACTGATGGTGATGCATCATGTTTACAGTTATAATGTAAATTATGCTTTAAATCACATTACTACTGCGTGTGCATTGTGCTGTCGACATTACACAGCTGACATTTTGACTGTCGACTCTGTAATTGTCAACTTTTACGCAATGTCCCTTGCATATAAAATGGTCTGTTTGCCCACGTATTGATTTGAATGGACCTTCACATAACTAGTCCCAGTTGTTGGGGATCCTGCTCATCTCATTTCCTCAATTTGTGACACGGCCTCTATCACATGCAGCACTGTCCTCACATAATCATACGAGCAGGCATCACAAAATCAGCGTGCTGATCTGAAATGCACTCTTGTGTTGTGAATATGCTAATATATGTTTGGCTACAGGATGTTGTATCCTTGACTACTTCAAAAATGTGACATTTTGGACAAGCATGTGATAAAGATTGAATGCAAAAAGATGTTCACACCCTAGTCAAATATACCTTAAATGAATTCAGTCATGTTATTTTATTGGTACTGTACCTAGCACATTATAGTAAGTGGTAGTGATATAGCAATTTATACCACTTGGTCATCAGTGCTATATTGATACATTTCAGCAGCCAGGCAGAATTGCAGTCTGGAACAAATTTTCTGAGCGATTATTTTTGCCCTAAGCTTCGACTGTTGAATAGTAAATGCAACAATATAGTAGATTATGATGCAGCACTACACTTTGCTATATCATATTTCTTAATTCAGCAGTCTGTGTTCAAAAGCCAATACATACCTGTGGGTCACCTTAAGTACAAGCTGCATTCAGAATCCTCCGCTAAATATTAATGGATGTATACATTATAAAAAAAATCTATATTTCAAGAAATACATGGTCTCAGTGATAGAACTGAGCTAGTCTGCTTTCTGAGCTCATTACACCACTTTCATTGTTTGTTTTCTTTTCACTCTCAAATCCCTTTATCTCCTGCCAGAGCTCCCCTGTCAAATAACTGAAGTATGGTAATACTTGCAAATAGTCCATGGTGCGTGGCCTAATACAATGTATTTGTGTTGCCTCTCTGGATGGTTTTAGGTCATAGTGGAGTTGGCAGGTTCAGAAAGATCTGAAATTATGAACAAGAGCAGGTACAGATTCCAAATTTCCATTTGTTTGCTCATAGCCTACACAGAGTTCTTATCCGTTATTATTGCTCCTTTACCAGTGGTTCCCAAACTTTTTAGAATCACAGCGCTCTAGAGTATCAGAATTTCTTTCACAGCAACCATAGGCCAAAAGTCTCTTATTGAGAAATATTAAATTAAATTAATTGTACTTTTATGTCATCCTTAGGTTCAATTCTGTCATAAGGGACAAGATTGCTTCTGTTAGTCCCCATATTTTATGATTTGACGGCCACCAGCACTGGTTTTGCCTATTACATTGGGCATAAATAATTTGAATTGGTCCTGGACCACCAATCCAAGGCACCCTTGCAAGTGCCCTGAGGTACCCCAGGGTGCCACGGCACACAGTTTGAGAACCACTGTTCTTTAGAGTATTTGCAGAATCAAGTGGTCATATTCATTTTCAAGAGAGGACAACAATTATCATCATTCAAAACACAAATATAGTAAGAAGATCATGACATTCAGAAGAACAATACTGTACATCTGTCTTAGCAAAATTTAAGAGAAACGCATACATGCGCAAAAGGAAAAAAGAGGGAGTTAAAAACATCTCAAATTCAACCATTCCTGGCGCTTGTGTGTATTGTATAGCCACAGAGCAAATGCCAAAGTCCACTATCAAGCAATCCACACATCGGTCAAGTGGTAATGTCAGGGAGGCCTATTTTAAAATTAGACAGTAGATGATGAGTCAGATCATAGTGAACCTGATGATATATAAAATGTGGGGTAACAGCCTCAGCACCCAATTCCGCTTTCCAATCCGTTTTAAAGGCGAGAACACCGCCAGAATTTAGATAACAATAGATGGAAATCAATTTTTAGAAACCCAGTTTGGGGAGCATGGTCTTGAGTGGAAAAGTCTAAATATGTGGATAGTCTCTACTGAACTGTGCATGCACAGTATGGTGCAGCTGCAAATACTTGTTAGAATTGTAACAAATTGCTGTAAAGATTTAAGGTGTCCATCTTGAAAGATTTTACCTAAATTTTAGATATCATATAGCAGCCAGATATTATTGGCATTGAGCTTGACCAGGTCAGTAACAGCGGCAATTAAACCTCAACAGAAGATCTGGGTTTGCCTCAACCCTATTAAAAAAGCATGTGTGAACTGCCACACAACATACATCTGCTGGGAAAGTGGGGCAGCTGGTGCAGTTATAAAATCTGACAGGAGCACCTTGAGGATGTCAGAGGGAACTCTGGCTAATGTGGTACCCTGAGAACCCATCATCCAGTCCACCAGATGTGCAACATGGGAGGCAACATAATAGAGCTTCAGATTGCACAGGGCCAGAGAGCCAGAGGCCTTGGATCTACACAGAGTACTGAACTGAATTCTAGCCCTCTTTTCCATCAGACAAAAGAAGAGATAATCCTATGAATATCATTATATACTTCATTTTAAATATAAACTAGGGAATTCTGTAGTACATATAAATATTTAGCTGTATGACCATCTGAAAAAGATTAATTTAGCCTGTGAGTGGCAGCTTTACCAGGTGTGAGCTTTCATCTTGAAGTGAGCCGTTACAGAGTCTTCATTTTCTCACACATAATTAGTAACTTTACGAGTCACCCAAACTCCCACATAACGGAACCCTCATTGGAGTTGACAGTCAGGAGGGAAGAGAACCATGAAGGGGAAAGATACAGAATTTAGTTCAAATGATCAGATAGACAGAAATAGTTGGAGAGCATTATTACATATATTTGCTGGATTATAACCACTCTATTTGAACAATATTATAAATGCTTTTTATTTGACATTGTATTTATGTTTGTGTTTATCATTTACTTTCAGTGTGTCTAGGCTGATCTTTGTAAGGCACTTAGGGGGCATTCTTGCTATTGCCAACATCCGTGGTGGAGGAGAATATGGTGAAACTTGGCATAAAGGTTAGTCCTTTATAGTTTTTTTTAGATTTTTATTCTCCCATTGACCATGTCCATTGTTTTCCTAAATTAATGACCATTAATTAAAACTATCTGATCAGACATGTGACAAACATCCAATTTGCGGTGAAAGCAACACAGAATGAAAGATGCAATAATTGATCTGTAGACCTGGAAGGAGTTAAAGGGTGGTGTCCTATTATATGCAGTGATTTACCGCACTGTAATAACAGGATTTTTATCCTGATACTGCTATCGGGCTATCCAATTACCGCCCATTATTACCATCTAGTAATTCACCTGTTTTTTGGCCGATAACACATGGGATACATGATAACATCATGGATCATGCATCTGATAATGAGTCTCCTGGGGCTGGTTATCTGGGATTCTACCTGAGGCACGCAGAACATTATCCCAATAAATGCCGGGTTATGGGGCTAATTGGATAGCCCTGGGGGAATACATTAGCTTCGGTAACTCACAGCAGTTAATAGGCTACCGCCCAAACAGTTCATAAAATGTAGCTCTTCGGTGGAAATGTGGAACTGTCACAAAAATAAAGCAGTGTGCATTGAGCTACTGTGTAGTGTAAAGTTCCTATAGCTATTCACTTAGAGACCCGCAAGCAGCTCCGAGGCTGCAGTTAACACTTACTTTTGCTCTCACCTCCTGCTGTGATGTGAAATGAGTTAATTTGTGAATGTTCTGCACCCTAGCTGGTCTAAGTATTCAGTTGTGTTTTGGCTGATGGCAGTCACACCGGCGGGATTCTGAGCACTTATAGCACTTGGCTCAGACGCTGCTCAGCTGTTTGGCCCGGGTGGCAGTGGGGTATTTCAAGCTTAGGCAGGCAGCCATTGACACACTGACCGCGCTGGCGGCATTTCAAATGTAGTGTCAGCCACTAGCCAGTCGGAGCTGGCGGACCGGCAGCCAATCAGGGAAGCTGCAGCAGCTCCTGACTGGCTGCCGGACTGCCAGTTCTGACTGACTGGTGGCCAACGCAACATTTGAAATGCCGCCGGTGCTGTCAGTGTGCCCATGGCTGCCTGCCTAATAGTAAGTACGCTCGTGAGCCACTACATCCACCCACCATCATTGCTCTCTACTCCTGCCCTCCCTCTCTGTTCCCTGCACCCTCCCTCACAGCTTCCTAACCCTATCGACCCTCCCTAGCAGCTCGCTACATCAACCCTGCGCCCTACACCCACCCTGCCCCCTACATCCACCCTCCCTCCCTGCCCCCTACACCCACCCTCCCTCGCTGCTCCCTACCCCCTTCCTCATTGCCCTCCACGTCCACTCTCTCTGCTTCCTACACTGATCCCTGCTGCAATCCCGGTATTGAGCGTCTTTCAATCCCGAATCCTGGGATTGAAAAAATGGCCCGGGATTGGCCTACCTAGTCACACCTTACTTGGGTTATCTCTGTCTCCTCTGCAATTACTTCGTTCTGGTCTGTCTATGTCTGGTCTCCCTCCACTGCCACTACAGGCCCTTCTGGTCTGGCGTTACACTCACTCTCTATGTAGTTTGGCTGATTATGATGAAGATTCTCCCTTATGGTTCAGTAGTGTCTATTCTGAATTATTTAAACTTTCTACAGATAATGTTTGGATTTCAAAAGGGGTCTTCTCCATAGGTCAATTATTTGGTGCAGATTTTCTGAAATAATTTCTCTCAGTTGCAAAGTGAATTAATTTCCCCAATACAACCTTTTACAAGTACTGTATTAACAATTGAGACACACAATGCAGGCCCAATTTGTTCTCCTCTTTCCCATTCACCATCCCCAGTTAAGTACCTGGTTGAAGGGTTAGGTCCTAAAGGTCAGATTCTCATATTTATGCCAATGTTAATGCCAGATTATTCCCAGACTTGCTAGATCCTCTTAAAGTTAAATGGGAAGCCGGTATTAGCTCTTTCTCGGAAGAGCATTGGTTGCAATGTTTGGACTCTATTAAATTGACTACCCATTGTGTCCAGTATCAGCATGTGTTTTATATGTCCTGCACAGAGTGTATCATACTCTAATGTAATTACAGTGAGTCAGGTTATGGTCCTTTGCTACCTGTCCAAAATGTAACATTGACAACACATGTTATGGCACATTATTGGAATGTCCAGTTGTGTCTCCCTTCTGGTCCAAAATGTGGGATGACATTTATTTATAATTTATTTATTAACAGTTTCTTGTATAGCACAGCAAATTTTGTTGCACTTTACAAATGGACACAATGATAATACAAAACTGGACAATAGCAAACAATCATAGAGGTAGGAAATGCCTGCCTGCGAGCTTCAATCTATAGGGAAATAGGCATTGATACATATGGATAGATGCTATTTGGTCTTTAGACACAAGAATTTGTTTGGCCTGGACCTGGAAGAATCAAACTCGCTTGTAACATAACGCTACACTCTATCGGCAGGATGTGATGGCGTTTGAGTTTGCCAGAAGTGCAAGATGCCGGCCGAACATAGATTTTTTTTTAAAGCAACAGTCAGTTGCAAGGTGTGGTTTTGCCTTGTAAATGACTGCCACTTAAAAAACCTTGCCAAAAGTCATAGTAGGTAGGCCCTGGTTTGCAACTGACTCTTCTACTTTCAAATGGAGAGCTTTAGTCAATGAAGTTGCTAATCATGAACTCCATCTCTTTCATAGTCGTGACTCCATGTTATGGACAAGAAAGATTGTGTGTGGGGAAGACCCTACGCGGCAAGGGGACTGTCCAGGGTGGCTGTGGCTCCATTGTGGTGTGGAGTGTTTTCAGCTGGCATACATTAGGACCCCTGATGCATCTGCAGATATCACTGACCAGCAGATGCTACCTAACCATCTTTGTGGATCATTTCATATCAAACATTGGGTCAGATGTACTAACCTGGAGAAGGCATAAAGAAGTGATAAACCAGTGATATGTGCAAGGTGATAAAGGCACCAGCCAATCAGATCCAATATGTAAATTACAGTTAGGATCTGATTGGCTGGTTCGTTTATCACCTTGCACATATCACTGGTTTATCACTTCCTTATGCCTTCTTCAGGTTAATACATCTGCCCCAGTTATTCAGATGAGAGTGGGCTCTTTCAGCACGACAATGGACCACTGCACAGGTCCGTAGCCACCAGATTATGCCAGGAGGACATTTCTAAAAGTTTGGCATCATGATCTTGCCCCTATTTCACTGGATTATAACCCAATAGAACACTTGGAAAGCAGTTGAACATGTCCTCAATGGCTGAGTTCCACTACTGGTGAATATTAAGGAATTGTGGACCATCATTTAGGAGGCATTGTGTACACAGTACATCAGAGAACTTGTGGAGTCCCTACCCTATCTTTTTGATCAGGTAATCCAGAGGTTCCCAAATGCGGTCCTCAAGGCACCCCAACAGTCCAGGTTTTAGGTATATCCATGGCTCAGTGCAGATGGTTAAATCAAATTGACTGAGGTGCTAATTAAGTCACCTGTGGCCAAGCACGGATACATTTAACACCAGGACCGTTGGGGTGCCTTGAGGACCGCGTTTGGGAAATTCTGAGGTAATCTGATGGACAGGAGGCACTACACATTGCTAGACGGGTATGAAATTCTGATAATGGATGAGAGAAAATGACAAAAACTGTCGTTCAATAAATTGGTTAAATCCGAGATTTAACCAATTTCTCTGAATGACACGTTTTGGCTATTTTCCAGTGTTTGGGAGCAAATGCTCAATTGTCATTTGCGCTCAACCATTACCAGATTTTCATTCCAACCAGCCAGGTCTGGCAGATGATCTGCCAGATAACTGTATAGTGTATATACCCAGCTTTATTCTGTCAATACAAAATTGGTGTATGGATTATTCTTTGAATCCAACTTTCATTGGAGAAAAGATTTTGCAGTTACTTTGTGTGGCCATTTGTTGTCATTTACAGTTAATGTCACTGTAGAGTCAGGTACTATATATATATAT
This sequence comes from Pseudophryne corroboree, assembly GCF_028390025.1. Lineage (NCBI taxonomy): Eukaryota > Metazoa > Chordata > Amphibia > Anura > Myobatrachidae > Pseudophryne > Pseudophryne corroboree. The sequence goes on along the minus strand of NC_086447.1, from coordinate 478,887,819 downwards.
ATATATATATATATATATATTCTAATTTTGTTTTTATTTTTTCACAGCTGGTATCTTAGAAAAGAAGCAGAATTGTTTTGATGACCTCCAGTGTGCAGCTGAATACCTAATTAAGAAAGGATATTCCTCTCCGCAGAAGATCACCATCAATGGAGGTTCAAATGGTGGCCTTTTAGTCGGTATGTTTTCTCTACATAAAAAGTTCTAGAAATAATGCTGCAGCAGATATGCTTTAGGTCCGTGTTTCCCAACTTCAGTCCTTGTTGACCCTAACAGAGCATGTTTTGCAGAGCTCCTTAGTATCATAATTGAAATAATTAGCACCACCTGTGACTCTTTTAAAATGTGTTAAGCCCCGTACACACGGAGGAGGTGTGTGCTGAGCGATCTAGCACAGACCGCTCAGCACACATCTCTCCCCCCGCTCAGCACAGCGCGATGTGTGCTGAGCGGGGGGGGGGGGGGGGGGGGGGGGGGGCGCTTATTTCACCCAGCGGTGAAATGAGTGATCTACTAGATTTGCCAAATCTAGCATCATCGATAGCGACGCTCGGGGCCCGCATAACTATCGATATAGGCTTGCGCACGGAGAGATCCGTGCTTAATTTCTAAGCAATCTAGTCAGAATGCTTAGAATGTAAGCATGGATCTCTCCGTGTGTACCCCCCTTTTGTCAGTAATGAATACACCTGTGCACCAACTTGGAAATCTGTAATACATACCCTATAAGACTGGCCACACATCTAAAGATTATTGTTCCAATCAGCCAACTATTTGGCTGCTTGGAAAGATAATCTTTAGATGTGTGACTAACTTTAGGGGCCCCTGAGCAATGGAGTTGGTTACACACCACTTTAGATAAAAGAACTGAAGAGTGTGATATGGATAAATGCTAGTAGTGAGCATCAATTTGTTTTTTTCAACATACCAGATTAAATGGAAACACATTCACTTAGTAGAATTTATTTACATGCAAACATTACTCCAAAAGTGCCCACTAAGCTTATGAATAACTGAAAGCTGTCAGTTATAGATTCGTCATTTCAGAAGTTAAAGACCAAGAGCTTTTATTTACAAAGTGGAACCTATGAGGGGTAAAGAACACATGTGTTTTCTTAACTCTTTCTCCGGTTAAGTGCTCATTATAGAAAATAACGTGTCCACTAGGGATGCTGTTCCATTGGACAAATTGTTTATATTTTCCTTTTACGTCGTTCAAGGAAGCAGCATGGCAGGCCCCACTTATGTATAGTGTCATATGCAGAGAATTGTACTGCTTTGTGTTGGATAACATACCTGCAGGTTTAGAATTATGAGGGGGAAAAATAAAAAAAAAGTTCATGCCTTTAACTAGGAAATATTTCTCTTTAATTCTATTGGGGTAAGACCTATATTTCTGTACGATCTAATTACCTGCTTACCTCAGCACACATTTCCTACACGCATTTCCTCATCTGACATTCATTGCTCTATATTCTTCTTTAGTATTTAAAGTTGAATTAGCTAAATGATCCATGTGTTCCCTATAGATTGTTCTGTTGTTTTTCTCTAAGAAAATAAAGTTTGAATTGTCCTTTTCCTTTTCTCATAAATGGGGCCTGGAAATAGACATTTATTGTAGTTTCACTGCCATTACATATTGACAATATACTCTGCTCGTATTTTCTAAATTCCTCTATGACAGGATGATGTTATTCCAGGGATAACTCGACAGGGCTGGCGTCTGGGAAAGCCTCCAACTTGAACACAAACCAATTTTTCTGTCAGATTTTAACTGGCCTATTTATAAGGAAAAACATGAGTATTTTTAAAGCCACTTTTCTTTTTTTAAAACCCGTTTTATCATAAATGAGAAGTAAATTATAAAAGTTTTAATGATTTTTCTACTACCTGTAATACAGAGCTACATCAATGAAAGAAGCAACGAGTCTCTTGTAACCCTTCACTTCAACCAGATTCCCATGTAACTTGGGTCTCGTGCTCTCTTGTGCTCTGTTTTGTTTTTAATTGAGTGAATACGTAGCTCAGACGCATGTGTTTGGTTTGTTGCTTACATTTGTCTTCGCTATCAAAGGTCACTTTCGGCATAAAAAATTTGTTTATCTTGTGGTTATTGAATTAAATGGAACAAGAATCATTTGAAAAATGTCATGTGCAATTGTATCATTTCTTTAAAATGTTATTTTGCAAAGATTAACCATAGTTTCGTTACAAATCAAGAATGCAGGCATTAGAAGAATGTCAACACCACAGTCTTGACAGTTATGATGTTGACAGTGTTCACAATGTCAATATGTGAAATGTCAGCTTTCTGTATGGATCTGATGGCAAGGGTTAGGCTGCGGGAAGAGAGGTGAGGGTTAGGGGTTACCGTTTCTCACTGGTGGAACCACCCCAGGATCAACGGGAATCAGCTGACCAACCATCCAAAGAAGACACGGCTGGATCTGCCGTACCAGCTAAGTCACTGCTAGACGACATGGAATGTTTTGTCCACATACCAATCATGTCAACATTTCATCAGAGTTGACATGATCAATGTTGACAGTATGACCATATCGGCTTGATGAATGTCAACAAAATATACCGAAGCCCTGCATCTTCATTGAAACTCTTACAGCAGTGCTGTGGCTGCTACAAAAGGCTTATACTGTATCACGCTGTTCTGCTCTAAATCTGCTATCTAAACTTCTGCAGCTGTATATTATTATGTGTTACTCTGTATTGAGCCTAAGCCTGTAATAAAAGTGTGTTTGGTTATTCTTGAAAAAAAATTTTTTTTAAGAAATGCAACAAAGTCACAATTACAGAAGTTTAGTAATTCGTTTTAGCAAAATTTAGGTAATCGTGTCTTAGCACCAAGGATGAATTAGTACATTTAACAACTTGAGAAAAATAAATGGAATGAAATACAATGAGTGTTTTATATTATGGGAACCCTCAATTATTTTTGTTTTAAACTACTTTTTTGCCTTCTTCATAAACGCAAGTATCACATTTTATTATATTCTCTCCAGATATTTTGTGATCCTGTAAAATGAGGACTCCAATGTTCAATACATATTATTTTTTAATAATGTGGTATGAAGTTTAATAAACCAAATTTCAGCTCAGACTTGGAATCTGATTGTCTCTACATAAATACCTTCTCTCCTGTGTCCTTTGTTTTGGCATACCTTTGCACCAGTTACATTTAGTTTGGAGTTCTAGTTCTATTTAAGTGTTGTTGGGTATTTTTTGTGTTTTTGTTTTTTTAATAGAAGTAAAGTTTACAGAAGTTGTGTGTAACTTGTTTTTTTAGTTGGAAATGTTCCCAGCATATTTGTACTTACCAGGCTCTGGAAAATGAATTTGGACGGTATAGTGCAGCTTATGAGTTAGAAATAAGTGGATGGGAGTTTGCTAATCTAAAGCACTTTTACTTCAATGCATGATTTATAAGCCTTTACAGATAGACTTAAACAAAAATTTATTTATGTCTATATTGTTTTACAGCTGCTTGTGCCAATCAACGGCCTGATCTGTTTGGATGCGCCATTGCTCAAGTTGGTGTGATGGACATGTTAAAGTTCCACAAGTTTACTATTGGCCATGCATGGACAACAGACTATGGCTGCTCTGACATTAAAGAACACTTTGAGTGGCTGTACAAGTAAGTTTCACATGTGGTATAATTGTATGTCTGAATTTCCTTATCGTGTTAACCTTTAGCTTTGTGCATTTTATTTGCTTGCTCCCAGAACATAGTACTGTAGCTGTATAAACCAGTGATGTGCAGTGAGGTGAGGCAGAGCCTTTCCTGTCATACTAACCTATACACCAGAGTTTTGACTGTATAAAGTACATGAAAAATAAAAAATAATATATTTTAAATATCTTCTTTGTATTACTGTAATCATTTTTATAGTCAAAACTCTAGATTAAAAAGTCTATGACAGGTGAGGCAGTGCCTACCCTGTCCACACATCTCTGATCAAATCTCACCAAATTCCCAGCAGTATATACTGCTGTACCTGTGTATAATGCCCACATGTACCCTTTAGCTCACATATTATGTATAAATCTGGCTCTGCTACTAGCTAATGCTTTCTGAGCCATTTATCTCACCGCACGTCCCTGGTATAAACCAATTTCTTGACTTAACAAATTGCAGTGACATTTTTTGCATGTTTCCAAATGCATTATCCTATATGATAAAAGCCAACACTGCTCCTCACCTCTGTGCTACCCCTTTCACACCACAAATATATCCCGGGAGGGTTGAGGTGCAGTCTAAAAGCACCACTATTGAATATCCCGGGTCGAGTAACCCTGCATTTCAACCCGGTATAAAAGCAGTGTTAAACACAGGTTGGACCCGGGTCAATGTGTACTCTAATACCCCTTTCACACCGCACAAATAACCCGGTATCGACCCGGCATATTGCCGGGTCGGCGTGTGGTGTGAAAGGGGCATAGCTGAAATTGCTGGTCGCCTGACCCGGCAATTCAACCAGGGAATAAAGCAGTGTTATACCCGGGTTGAATACAGCGTCAGTGGCTGCATAAACGGGCTCCCGGGTCGATGCGTCCCGGGGCCCGTTTACTACAGCAGGGAGAGGCAGCGCAGAGATGATCTCATCTCCCAGCGCCGCCGCCCCCCCCCCCCCCCTGCTGCTATTGCAACCCGCCCGGGTTGGGGAAGCCTGCAGCAGCTACCAATGCCGGATCCAATTCCCGGGTGGGATCCGGCATTGGCAGTGTGAAAGGGGTATAAAGTGTCCAACCCGGGTTATTCAACCCTGTATTCATGTAAAAGTGCTGATTGGCTGTTCTTTGTCAGCAGCCTGAGCCCTGCTACACAGGAGAGCATTACGACAGAGAGCAACAGAGAGCATTAACAATTAGAGCTATTAAGAATTAGGGGTGAGGCAGAGATTGCTAGGCAGCTCTTTGCATATTTCCCAACTTATTAAAAGTACAAGGGGACATGGCCTATATGAAAGGGGCATGGCCTCGCGGCTCTCTGAGCTGCTGTCATGCCCCCTCTCCCTCTGTCACCTGTAAATAGAGGCATGCACACAGCGTCTGCACACAGTCATGCACATAGAGCCTCCCAACTACCCCCTCCACCGCAACACACTGCAGCTCGCAGGTGGGACAGCGGGACAATCCCAAAAAACGGGACTGTCCCGCGAAAATCGGGACAGTTGGGAGGTATGTTAAAGATGCTATTGTGTATAAAAACATAGCTCTGTCAGCCACGATTCCTGCAATGCTGTGAGCTGTGCCCACCCTCTCCTTTTGTCCCCTTCTGACACCTCATCTTTCTGAGCCAAAAAAAGGCCATTTAAAATGACATCCGTGGGGGTTTAAATTGCTGACCCAGGTTGAGTTAAAAGGAGCCAACCCTGCAATAACCCGGGTTGAAAGTGTATTGTGAAAGGGTCGGACCCGGGTTTGTGGTGTGAAAGGGGTTTTAGCTGACACAGCTCAAACTGAAAGTGAAACTGCAGGAAGATGTTACAGCCTGCTATCCTGCTGCTGCTAATATTGATAATACAGATCTGACTGTTTTGCACTTGGTGCATACGGAGAGAGGGGGCTGGGGAGAGAGAGTTGGGGGTAGGGTCTGTTCGGGACTGTGAGAGAAAGAAAGAGGGCGGGAGGCTTGGGGCAGATAGGGACTGGGGAGAGAGGGAGGGTAGGGGCAGATAGTACATGGGGAGAGAGAGGGGGGGTGGGGTTGGGTTAGATAGGGACTGGAGAGAGAGTGGAGTGGTAGGGGCAGATAGGGATAGTGGAGAGAGAGGTGCAGATTTTTTTCTATATAGTCACCTCTGTGTGACACACACACTCCCTATGTACACTGCACCCCACACCATATACTGACCCTATATACACTGCATCCCCATCCTCTTCCATATTCTGCACCCCCACAATATACTGACCCTATATACACACTGCACCCCATACCCCTCTATATATTGCCACCTATAAACAAGGCACCACCTCCTGCTCCCACCATATACAGCATACTCTGCACCCCTCCTCTATATGTAATGCTGCCATCAGAAATTGTGGGTTCCGAGACTGACAAAATGGGCAGTCCACCCCTATGCCCCTATCACCATAATATTCCCCACACAGTAATGCCCTGACTACAAGTAAAAAAGCTATTTAAAATGTCACCCAAAATGGCCACTGCCTCAGAGGCGACAGTTATTAAAGATGCTAGAGCCTCCTCTAGTATCTTTAATATCTGGAAGGAGGTTTTTTGTTTGGGGTTTACTTGGCGCTTCAATAGACTATATGGCAGCCTCGTTACTTCTATAGGACTTATCCCAGGTAATCCAAATAAATGTAGAAAAAGGTGGGGTGAAGAAGAAGATGGCGCTAATGTGTCTAAAATGAGGAATGGGTGAAAAAAGCCAAAACGGAAACTTATCCTATGGGTATGGTTCTGTCTTCCCAATGAAAATCTTCTTTGATAGATGTTCTCAAATTTAGGTGGTATATGAAAGATATAATAGGGAAAGGATAATGTGTAGAAACTTTTTGATTAATGATTCTACAAATGTATTCGTAAAAATGTCTCCGCAATAATAGTGGAATTGGGCTTTCTTATTCTCAACCAGAGTGTTCTAACGAATACCTATATAAACATCCTCTCATCTGTATGTTTATGAAATATACAGTGAACAGTGAATTTCACTTACACAAGCAAGATGTAAAACAAAGGATATCCTTTAGCCAAATATATTAATCTAGATGGCGTACCTCACTTACACAGTGAGGAATTGATTGACATCAAAAAAGGTTTCTTTAACAGATTTTTGCAATGGTATTGTTGAGCACTCATTTGCGTACCTCACTTACTTAGTGAGATGCTATGTAGCACATATCACGGTTTCTTTATCCTATGGTGCAAAAATATGGCATACCATTACTCACGGTGTAATAGCTTTGGTCCCTCTTATCAAGGTTTCTTTTCATCAGCCAGGCACAGGTTATCAGTATAAAAATCACAAGAATTTATTGGTACATAAAATATGGTAATAAAATCAAAACAAAGACTGAAATTTACCAGCATTGATTCATGGGGGTGTGTGGTCCCAGGAAAGGAGACCCCTTAGGGGAGCAAAGTTCTGGTTCAGTGCTCCACAATCGAATTGAAAAATGTGTTGTAAATAGGAAAAAGGGGGCTTACATTTCCAGGGTCACACACCAAGTCCAAAGTCAATGCCTCCTTAGGGCCAACGCGTTTCGAGTCTTTTGAGACTCTTTTTCAAGGCATAAGGGTGCATGCTTGTTGGTCCTATTTTTATAGTAAGACAGGTCCCAAATAATGACATCACTTCTGGTTCCGGTTGCCGGAAACGGGAGCGTGTTTGATAAAATTATACTCTAATCCAGGGAACACTATAACTTAAAATATAAATGCTCCGCCGAAAAATAAATAAAATGAAATCTTTAAACTATTGATGGTACACGTCACCGGTGGCAGGAAATGGTCATCACGGGATCGTTCGTTACCGGAAGTGATCACAGTTTCGATCTGCATGATGGGAAATGTAGTTTCTTTCTCTGTAGATCGCTATGCCGGAAATACGCGACCGGAAGTAGTTCTTAGTCGCTTTGAATGATGGATGTTGTAGTTTTCTCAGTTGGGTTTCTTCAATAAAAACGTCTGTAACTGAAGGTTTTCAAAAGAATTGGTAAACTTTTCTCTGGATATTCGAGGATGTACATGACCCAGAATTGTACAATGTGGAACATGGTTATTATAGCCGGAAAACATTATACACATAGTCCGTGACCGGAAGTAACATGTACCCTGTTACATGGTAGATTCGGTAGTTCTCACAGCTGGATATGAATGAATGAATGACATCCTTGGCCATAAGTTAATTATTTTGGCTGCTGTTAAATGATCATATTGTCCCTGAATTAGGCTGTAAACTCACCACAAGGGATCCTAAGAATAGAAAAATGTAGTTAACAAAAAAACTCCAAATTTACAAATAAAAATACATCATCTAAAAATAAGAAAAAATGGGGGGAATAGACTGAAGAGAAAGTTCAACTGAAAATGTGACTACTCAAGGAACCATTTGAGTTCAAAGTCTTGATTTAAACCAGATGGGCTCAAGGTTTTCAATGAAAAAATTATTTTCATTTCTGTTTTCGCTAAGTTGATATCCAAATTTTTGTCTCGCCATGTTGATATAACGTGCTTGAGACCTACAAATTTGGTGATATCTTGAGTGGAACAGTTATGTTGTTTCTTGAAATGGTTTGATAAATGGTGTGTGTCTAAACCTTTTTTAATATTTCTCAGGTGTTCTGCAATTCTTATTTTGAAAGGTCTTGATGTGCGGCCTATATAACATAGACCACATTTGCATTCAATCAGGTATATGAAGTTTGAAGTATGACACGTAATGAAATCTTTAATTTTGAAATTAATTCCATTAACCGTTACATTTATGTGTTTACTGGTCGTATCTTTGATGTTTCTACACCCTATGCAAAGTCCACACCTGTGGAAGCCTTTCGTGCGTACAAGATTTTTGGTAGGCATGGGTAGAACACTTCGAACTAGATGATTTTTCAAATTCTTCGATCTTTGATAGATGAAGCTTGGTTTTGCAGGAATAATTTCACAAAGTACAGGGTCTCTGGTCAATAAGTGCCAGTTTTTCTTAAAAATTCTTTCAACCTGTCGGTATTGCGTGTCATATTGTGTGATCAGTGCCCATTTGGTTTTGTCATTTTCCCTTTGTTCGTCCTTTGGTTTTGATTGAAAAAGATCTTTCCTGTTCGTTGCTTCTGTTATGCTGATGACTTCATTTAAGTCCTCTTCTTTATATCCTTTTTCCAAAAAATTCTCCTTCATTTGATTCATCATTGTTTTGGAGACGAGATTGTTACTACAATTTCTTTTTACTCTTAGAAACTGACGTTTGGGTACTCCTTGTAACCACAGAGAATGATGTTGGCTATCAACCGGAATATAAGTATTAGCATCAGTGGGTTTTTGATAAACTTTGGTGTTGAGTTTATGATTTTCCGCGTAGATGGTTAGATCCAGAAAGTTAATTTCTTCTTGACTGCTTGATAAAGTAAACTGAATGTTCATGTCGTTATTATTGAGTCTTGAGAATAAGGTGGCAAGTTCTTCTTTTGTTGATGTCCAAAAGAGGAGGACATCGTCGATATACCTATACCAATTGGTTAGTTGGCTGCCCCAGGCTGTATGATTATATATCTCTTTTTCTTCCTAGTAGCTCATAAACAAGTTGGCATAGCTAGGGGCAAATTTTGTCCCCATAGCTGTGCCAGTTTTTTATAGAAAGAATTCTCCATTAAAAAAGAAGAAATTGTTTTCTAAAATAAATTTAATGGCTTCTAATATGAATAATTTTCTTTCTAGTTCATGTGATGTTTTGTCCAAGAACCAGGTTACTGCCTGAAGGCCCTGTTCATGCCGAATGCATGTGTACAAGGAAGTGACGTCAGCCGAAACCATACACATCCCCTCTTTCCAATTGATATCTTCTAGTTTAAGAATTGCATCTCTTGTGTCCTTTAAGTAGGCCTTATTAAATATGACCAGTGGTTGTAGAATAGAATCAATAAGGGAAGATAAATTCGATGTTAAACTGTTAGTCCCCGCTATGATTGGTCTTCCTGGGGGGTTGGTGACACTTTTATGAACTTTAGGAAGAACGTAAATGGTCGGGGTGATGGGATGATCTATATTTATGTAGTCGTATTCTTCCTTTGTCAGTCCACCTGACACTAGATGTTTATTAATAAGTTTCATGAACTGTTCTTTTATTCTGTCAGAGGGGTCATTCTTCAATTTCTGATAAGTGGTGACATCTGAAAGCTGCTTATCAATTTCCTTTATATAGTCGTCTTGATTTAAAATTGCTATTCCTCCCCCTTTGTCACAGGGTTTAATGACAATATCTTGATCATTACTGAGATCTTGAATTATCTTCTGTTCTTTCTTGGTGAGATTGAATTTAATTTTGGGTTTCTTGAGATGATTGATTTCTTCTATTACTACTCTTGTGAAGGATTTGATAAAGTTCCCTTTTACATGTGTTGGGTAAAATGTGGATTTTTTCTTTTTCTTTCTTTTATCTTGGTCTACGGGTTGTTCTATGGGTTGATTGCTTCCCGTGAGATTTCTTTCTTTTTCTTGAATGGCAAAAAAATTTCTCAGGGTGATTTTCCTGATGAACTTCTGGACGTCCACAAATTTTCCAAATTCGTCCATATGTGAAGTGGGAGCATATTTCAAACCCTTATTGAGTATTCTCAGTTCTTGTTCATCCAGTGTACGTTTGCTGAGATTGTAGATGTGAATGAAATCTCTAATAGGTTGAGATACTGGTATCTCCTTGTTGTTATTCTTTTTTACTTTTCTTTTTCTCCTTCTTCCCCCTCTTCAGCCTCTTCTTCTGAATGGTGTCTTATTTAGTCAGTGTTGTCTAGTTCTTTTTGTTCTTTCATCTTTTGAACGAGATTTTAATTGAGGAGATCCTCTCTCTAAATTCTCCTCCTTGTTTTCTTCATGTCTGATATAACTTCGATCTTTAAAAGTCCTTTTCTCTGATCTTCTCCTTATGGGAATTCTGACATCTTGTTCAAAAGATGTTGTTCTCCTAGAGCGTTGTATAAATTCTGGTCTATGTCTTCTTGTTTCAGATTCCCATCTTTGGTTATCTTGTCGATGTCTATATCTCCTTGAGTTAGATTCCCATCTATGAGTGTTAACTTGATGTTCATTCCTTCTCAAGTTTTCTCTATATGGATAGAGCTTATCCCTTCTTCCTCTTATTGGGGTTCTTTCAGCATATCTATTTCCTCTTTCGTAATGGTACTGATAATCTTTCTGGTTCGTATCTGTTCCATTCTTTACGATAATTCCTGCGATTGAAGAAATAGTTGTTCCTTTCTTTTTGTTTTTCTTGTCGGCCACGTTGATTGTAGGGCATCTTTTCTCTATGCCTCTCTTCTCTATCCTTTTTGTACTTATTGGAAGTTTCTTCTTTCCTTTGTTGTGCTTGATCTTTCTTTTTGGGGTTTTTAATGATCCCAAATTTATAAAAATCGTAGTCCCTCTGTAGTTTCCCTTGTTTTATCTTAATAAGAAACTCAGTATTTTTAGCAATTTTTTCAGAGATCTCTTTTTCTAGGGACACAAAGGTGGGGAGTGTACTATAGGGTTGTATCAACACTTTGAGGATGTCTATCCTTTCGTTTACCCCTTTCAGCTTTTCTTTCCTTTCTTTGATGATCAAAGACATAAGTGAAAAGGAACAGGTTTCTAAGATGTTTTCCCATCTGGACAGAAATTCCTCTGTGCCATCTTGAAATGTGGGTGGTTTATTCATTCTTAGGCCTTTTGGTATGATTCGCTCCTTGGAATATTTTTCCAAGGTAGCAATCTCCCACCAGAGACGATTCTCTTTCAAAAGCTACTCTCCCATACAGTCCATGGCGGTTTCTAAATTATCATCCGTCATCTCTATTTCCTCTTCTGAAAAGTTGATCTTGAATACTTCTTCTGTTTTGGATGTTCTTTCCTCACGATGGTGACACATGATGCTGCCTGTAAACTCCATCGGGATGAAAAAATTCTGGAAGGAGGTTTTTTGTTTGGGGTTTACTTGGCGCTTCAATAGACTATATGGCAGCCTCGTTACTTCTATAGGACTTATCTCAGGTAGTCCAAATAAATGTAGAAAAAGGTGGGGTGAAGAAGAAGATGACGCTAATGTGTCTAAAATGAGGAATGGGTGAAAAAAGCCAAAACGGATACTTATCCTATGGGTATGGTTCTGTCTTCCCAATGAAAATCTTCTTTGATAGATGTTCTCAAATTTAGGTGGTATATGAAAGATATAATACAAACATCAAAGATACGACCAGTAAACACGTAAATGTAACGGTTAATGGAATTAATTTCAATATGAAAGATTTCATTACGTGTCATACTTCAAACGTCATATACCTGATTGAATGCAAATGTGGTCTATGTTATACAGGCCGCACATCAAGACCTTTCAAAGTAAGTATTGCAGAACACCTGAGAAATATTAAAAAAGGTTTAGACACACACCATTTATCAAACCATTTCAAGAAACAACATAACTGTTCCACTCAAGATATCACCAAATTTGTAGGTCTCAAGCACGTAAAATCAACATGGCGAGACAAAAATTTGGATATCAACTTAGCGAAAACAGAAATGAAAATAATTTTTTCATTGAAAACCTTGAGCCCATCTGGTTTAAATCAAGACTTTGAACTCAAATGGTTCCTTGAGTAGTCACATTTTCAGTTGAACTTTCTCTTCAGTCTATTCCCCCCATTTTTTCTTATTTTTAGATGATGTATTTTTATTTGTAAATTTGGAGGTTTTTGTTAACTACATTTTTCTATTCTTAGGATCCCTTGTGGTGAGTTTACAGCCTAATTCAGGGACAATATCATCATTTAACAGCAGCCAAAATAATTAACTTATGGCCAAGGATATCATTCATTCATTCATATCCAGCTGTGAGAACTACCGAATCTACCATGTAACAGGGTACATGTTACTTCCGGTCACGGACTATGTGTATAATGTTTTCCGGCTATAATAACCATGTTCCACATTGTACAATTCTGGGTCATGTACATCCTCGAATATCCACAGAAAAGTTTGCCAATTCTTTTGAAAACCTTCAGTTACAGACGTTTTTATTGAAGAAACCCAACTGAGAAAACTACAACATCCATCATTCAAAGCGACTAAGAACTACTTCCAGTCGCGTATTTCCGGCATAGCGATCTCCAGAGAAAGAAACTACATTTCCCATCATGCAGATCGAAACTGTGATCACTTCCGGTAACGAACGATCCCGTGATGACCATTTCCTGCCACCACGTGTACCATCAATAGTTTAAAGATTTAATTTTTTTATTTTTTTTTTCGGCGGAGCATTTATATTTTAAGTTATAGAGTGTTCCCTGGATTAGAGTATAATTTTATCAAACACGCTCCCGTTTCCGGCAACCGGAACCGGAAGTGATGTCATTATTTGGGACCTGTCTTACTATAAAAATAGGACCAACAAGCATGCACCCTTATGCCTTGAAAAAGAGTCTCAAAAGACTCGAAATGCGTTGGCTCTAAGGAGGCATTGACTTTGGACTTGGTGTGTGACCCTGGAAAGGTAAGCCCCCTTTTTCCTATTTACAACACATTTTTCAATTCGATTGTGGAGCACTGAACCGGAACTTTGCTCCCCTAAGGGGTCCCCTTTCCTGGGACCACACACCCCCATGAATCAATGCTGGTAAATTTCAGTCTTTGTTTTGATTTTATTACCATATTTTATGTACCAATAAATTCTTGTGATTTTTATACTAATCACCTGTTCCTGGCTGCTGAAAAGAAACCTTGATAAGCGGGACCAAAGCTATTACACCGTGAGTAATGGTATGCCATATTTTTGCACCATAGGATAAAGAAACCGTGATATGTGCTACATAGCATCTCACTAAGTAAGTGAGGTACGCTAATGAGTGCTCAACAATACCATTGCAAAAATCTGATAAAGAAACCTTTTTTGATGTCAATCAATTCCTCACTGTGTAAGTGAGGTACGCCATCTAGATTAATACATTTGGCTAAAGGATATCCTTTGTTTTACATCTTGCTTGTGTAAGTGAAATTCACTGTTCACTGTATATTTCATAAACATACAGATGAGAGGATGTTTATATAGGTATTCGTTAGAACACTCTGGTTGAGAATAAGAAAGCTCAATTCCACTATTATTGCGGAGACATTTTTACGAATACATTTGTAGAATCATTAATCAAAAAGTTTCTACACATTATCCTTTCCCTATTATAACTTTCATATACCACCTAAATTTGAGAACATCTATCAAAGAAGATTTTCATTGGGAAGACAGAACCATACCCATAGGATAAGTATCCGTTTTGGCTTTTTTCACCCATTCCTCATTTTAGACACATTAGTGCCATCTTCTTCTTCATCCCACCTTTTTCTATCTTTAATAACTGTCTACTCTGAGGTGGCGGCAATCTTGAGAGGGCTATTTTTAAAAGCACTTGTGGACGGAAGGCGACGGGCGGGTGGCGACATGAGCAGCCCAGGCCCTTCCCTCTGTTAAAGAGGCCCGGCTCGGGACAGTTGTGCCCTCAGCGCCCCCCCCCTGATAGCGGGCCTGGCTGAAACCCCAGGTTACATGCCATCTGGGTACTCTGCAACAAGTAGCAGCAGTAACCAGGAGACGGATGCAGGAACCACCAGACGGTTCTGCAGTGCTCAGAACGAAGGCATCGGGGACATGTGTGGCCACTTACCAGTAGAGGGAGAAGGTGAAACAGTCTGGCAGGAAGGGGTGAGGCCCTGTGTCGAGTGAGCAGTGCGGTGACCAGGAGGAAGAGGGGTCGGTTTTGGGGCTGCAGATGATGCGGGTGAGCTGCGTGCCAACGAAGGAGCAGGGTCCTGTGCTCGCCCCTCCCACAATCCGGACAGTCCATGCCCAGACCCCTCGGGCCAGCTGCTGGTGGCTACTGGTGTCCTCTACCCCCCAGACTGGCGCACACACACTCAGCATGACAGAGCCCCGGATCCCAGCAGCGGTACTTTCTTAAACCCAGCAGCTCCTAAGTGAGTAGCGCCTGCCCTCCTCATATATATATATATATATATATATATATATATATATATATATAATGTGTCTATTTAAGTATTATTACTATTTACTACCTTTATAGATGTAATATACATGTGTTCATATATGAAGTACTGCTGGGATGAAATTGAGGGCGCACATATGGGCACAGATTTATCAAGTCTGGGAGAGTGGTAGATTGCACGGTAATAAAGTTCCAACCAATCCGCTCCTAACTGTCATTTTTCAAACAAGGCCTGTAACATGGCAGTTAGGAGCTGGTTGGTACTTTGAGAAATAGCATGGTGATACTCTCCAAAGCTTGATAAATGGGGACCATGGTATGAGGGACTTTATCCTCTTTACTGCAAAACAAGGTGGATACACATACTTAGGGGTGTGTTTATTAAACCTTGGATGGAGATAAAGTGGAAGGAGATAAAGTCCCAGCCAATCAGCTCCTAATTGCCATGTCACAGGCTGTGTTTGTAAAATGACAGGAGTTAATTGGCTGGTACTTTATCTTCATCCAAGGCTTAGTAAATAGACCCCATAATGTCATCACCTTGCTAAGCATACGATTATTCCTCCTCACTGTTTGTGCCACACTGCTGCTACAGCTTACCTACTCCTCCAGCTTCCCATAATCCTGAGTCCCTTAAAAGTCTTTTGCTGTATGGAGCCAAAAGTACAATGAAAACTTCACAAGCTATTTAATTAAAGTATTATGAAATGTATGAAATATACTTGTTTAAAATAAACAAAACTGACTGTTGAGATGGTGATTTGGGGCTTTTTCTTCAAAGACATATATGTACACATGCAGTTTCATTATTTTAGTAGAACAAGTAACTATTATTATAGAAAAGTAATCTGATAGTGTATACTGTAGAAACTATGAGAAGAAATTAAATGATAATGTGTACTACTAAATGCAGAGAACTTGAAATCCTATACTGTAAGCACTATTGATTTCATGTAATGGTATACAATAGCACTGATACAGCAGGGGAAACATTAGTATGCCGGATGCTAAGAGATGTTTTCTCAGTCACTTTGCATCTTTAATTGTGCTGCCTGCATCCGAGAACCTAATTTGACTGTAAAGGGACGGGCATACACTATTTATTTATATATATATATATATATATATTAAAATGATGTATAATTATATATATTTTTTTTTTTTTTTTTTTTTGCTGGCATTGTGCGTGCCTTCCCATGGGCTGTTGTGGTGTCCTAAATTTTGTCAGTAATTACAGCTACTAGCTTACAGAGGCCCAAAACAATATTCCTACTAGATCAACATCTGAAAATGCCCAGTGTTAACTGCAATTTTGCTAGTCTGTGCAGTTATTAGTGACCAGGCTTATTAGTTTCTATGTGATCTAGTTGGTTGTCCTGCCAATGAACTGGATCTATGAAATGTGATGACCAATATATGTGGTCAAATAAAACAAGATCTATTTGTTCACTGCTGAGACTTGCTTTGCTAGGGGCACATGAACAGATCAAAGAACGGTTGATTGTGTCTGCACAGGATCACTTAATGAAGCCAAATAATAGCCAAGAAAATATATTCTTAAAGCCGTAGCTCTAAGAAAAAAACAACATATGGCCATATATTTCCAAAATAATTAGAGTTTGGCACTAGGTTGGCGGTGCTCCCAGAAAATAGTTCAGTAAACTATTTGTGAAAGTGAGAAGGATGGTTCCCGTATAGTACCGGAACCAAGAGAAAAAAAGAAAGACTATATGTCTCTTCTGGGGCACACTTGTATTGATGAAAAAAAAATTGTTATCAAATTTAAAATATAACTTTTTCTCTGACATCCTAAGTGGATGCTGGGACTCCGTAAGGACCATGGGGAATAGCGGCTCCGCAGGAGACTGGGCACAACTAAAGAAAGATTTAGGACTACCTGGTGTGCACTGGCTCCTCCCACTATGACCCTCCTCCAGACCTCAGTTAGAATCTTGTGCCCGGCTGAGCTGGATGCACACTAGGGGCTCTCCTGAGCTCCTAGAAAGAAAGTATATTTTAGGTTTTTTATTTTACAGTGAGATCTGCTGGCAACAGACTCACTGCAACGAGGGACTAAGGGGAGAAGAAGCGAACCTACCTAACTGGTGGTAGCTTGGGCTTTTTAGGCTACTGGACACCATTAGCTCCAGAGGGATCGACCACAGGACCCGACCTCGATGTTCGGTCCCGGAGCCGCGCCGCCGGCCCCCTTACAGAGCCAGAAGCAAGAAGTGTTCCGGAAAATCGGCGGCAGAAGACTTCTGTCTTCAACAAGGTAGCGCACAGCACTGCAGCTGTGCGCCATTGCTCCTCATGCACACCTCACACTCCGGTCACTGATGGGTGCAGGGCGCTGGGGGGGGGGCGCCCTGAGGGCAATATAATACACCTTGGCTGGCAAATCATCACAATATATAGTCCCAGGGCTATATATGTGATAAATTACCCCTGCCAGAATCCATGAAAAAAGTGGGAGAAAAGTCAGCCGAAAAAGGGGCGGGGCTATCTCGCTCAGCACACTGGCGCCATTTTTTCTTCACAGTGCAGCTGGAAGACAGCTCCCCAGGCTCTCCCCTGTAGTTTTCAGGCTCAAAGGGTTAAAAAGAGAGGGGGGGCACTAAATTTAGGCGCAATATGTGTATACAAGCAGCTATTGGGGGAAAAATCACTCAGTTATAGTGTTAATCCCTGCATTATATAGCGCTCTGGTGTGTGCTGGCATACTCTCTCTCTGTCTCCCCAAAGGACTTTGTGGGGTCCTGTCCTCAGTCAGAGCATTCCCTGTGTGTGTGTGTGTGTGTGTGTGTGTGGTGTGTCGGTACGGCTGTGTCGACATGTTGGATGAGGAAGGTTACGTGGAGGCGGAGCAGAGGCCGATAAATGGGATGTCGCCCCCTGTGAGGCCGACACCAGAGTGGATGGATAGGTGGAAGGTATTAACCGACAATGTCAACTCCTTACATAAAAGGCTGGATGACGTAACAGCTGTGGGACAGCCGGCTTCTCAGCCCGCGCCTGCCCAGGCGTCTCAAAGGCCATCAGGGGCTCAAAAAACGCCCGTTACCTCAGATGGCAGACACAGATGTCGGCACGGAGTCTGACTCCAGTGTCGACGAGGTTGAGACATATACACAATCCACTAGGAACATCCGTTGCATGATCTCGGCAATGAAAAATGTGTTACACATTTCTGACATGAACCCAAGTACCACATAAAAGGGGTTTTATGTTTGGGGAGAAAAAGCAGCCAGTGTTTTGTTCCCCCATCAGATGAGTGAATAAAGTGTGTAAAGAGCGTGGGTTCCCCCGATAAGAAAATGGTAATTTCTAAAAAGTTACTGCTGGCGTACCCTTTCCCGCCAGAGGATAGGTCACGTTGGTAGATATCCCCTAGGGTGGATAAGGCGCTCACATGTTTGTCAAAAAAGGTGGCACTGCCGTCTTGGGATACGGCCACTTTGAAGGAGCCTGCTGATAAAAAGCAGGAGACTATCCTGAAGTCTGTATATATACACTCAGGTACTATACTGAGACCTGCATTTGCCTCAGCATAAATAGTGCTGCTGCAGCGTGGTCTGATACCCTGTCAGATAATATTAATACCCTAGACAGGGATAATATTTTGCTAACATAGAGCATATTAAAGACGTCGTCTTATATATGAAGGATACACAGAGGGATATTTGCCGGCTGGCATCCAGAATTAATGCAATGTCCATTCTGCCAGGAGGGTATTAGAGACCCGGCAGTGGACAGGTGATACTGCCTTTAAAAGGCACATGGAGATTCTGCCTTATAAGGGTGAGGAATTGTTTGGGGATGGTCTCTGGGACCTCATATCCACAGCAACAGCTGGGAAGAAAAATTTCCTCGCAGCCTAAGAAAGCACCGTATTTTCAGGTACCGTCCTTTCGGCTTCAGAAAAGCAAGCGGGTCAAAGGCGCTTCCTTTCTGCACAGAGACAAGGGAAGAAGGAAAAAGCTGCACCAGACAGCCAGTTCCCAGGATCAAAAATCTTCCCCCGCTTCCTCTGAGTCCACCGCATGACGCTGGGGCTCCACAGGTGGAGACAGGTGCGGTGGGGGCGCGTCTCGGGAACTTCAGGGTCCAGTGGGCTTGCCCACAGGTGGATCCCTAGGTTCTGCAAGTAGTATCACAGGGATACAGGCTGGAGTTCAAGGCAACTCCCCCTCGCCATTACCTCACATCAGCCTTGCCTGCTGCCCTCGGAGAAAGGGAGGTAGTACTGGCGGCAATTCACAAGCTGTACTTCCAGCAATGTGAAATCAAGGTACCCCTCCTTCAACAAGGCCGGGGTTACAATTCCAAAATGTTGTGGTACCGAAACCAGATGGTTCGGTGAGACCCATTCTAAAATTGAAATCCTTGAACACTTATATACGAAGGTTCAAGTTCAAAATGGAATCGCTCAGGGCGATTATTGCAAGCCTGGAGAAATTCATGGTATTACTGGACATCAAGGATGCTTACCTGCATGTCCCTATTTACCCTCTTCACCAGGAGTACCTCAAAATTGTGGTACAGGATGGTCATTACCAATTCCAGACGTTGCCGTTGGTCTGTCCCCGGCACCGAGGGTATTTACCAAGGTAATGGCCGAAATAATTATCCCGTGCTTGGACGATCTCCTTATAAAGGCGAGGTCCAGGGAGCAGTTGTTCGTCGGAGTAGCACTATCTCGGGAAGTGCTACAACAGCACGGCTGGATTCTGAATATTCCAAAGTCGCAGCTGGTTCCTACGACGCGTCTACTGTCCTGGATATGGTTCTGGACACAGAACAGGATAAAAAGGGTTTCTCCCGGAGGAGAAGTCCTAGGAGTTGTCGTCTCTAGACAGAGACCTCCTAATACAAATACAGGTGTCGGTGCATCAATGCACGTGAGCCCTGGGAAAGATGGTAGCTTCTTACGAAGAAATTCCATTCGCCAGGTCCCATGCAAGGATCTTCCAGTGGGATCTGTTGGACAAGTGGTCTGGGTCGCATCTTCAGATGCATCGGCGGATAACCCTGTCTCCAAGGGCCAGGGTGTCGCTGTTGTGGTGGCTGCAGAGTGCTCATCTTCTAGGGGGCCACAGATTCGGCATACAGGACTGGGTCCTTGTGACCACGGATGCCAGCCTTCGAGGCTGGGGGGCAGTCACACAGGGAAGAAACTTCCAAGGACTATGGAAAAGTCAGGAGACTTCCCTACACATAAATATTCTGGAACTAAGGGCCATTTACAATGCCCTAAGTCAGGCTAGACCCCTGCTTCAACACCGGCCGGTGCTGATCTAGTCAGACAACATCACGGCGGTCGCTCATGTTAACCGACAGGGCGGCACAAAAAGCAGGATGGCGATGGCAGAAGCCACAAGGATTCTCCGATGGGCGGAAAATCGGGTGGTCTTCTGTATGCCGGCGGTCGGGCTCCGGGCGCTCAGTATACCGGCGCCGGGAGCCCGACAGCCGGCATACCGACACTTATTTTCCCTCGTGGGGATCCACGACCCCCATAGAGGGAGAATAAAATAGTGTAGCGCGCCACCGTGCCCGTAGCGTGGCGAGCGCAGCGAGCCCGCAAGGGGCTCATTTGCGCTCGCCACGCTGTCGGTAAGCCGGCGGTCGGGCTCCCGGCGCCGGGATGCTGGTCGCCGGGAGCCCGACCGCCGGCCAGCCGTAGTGAACCCGGAAAATCATGTGCTAGCACTGTCAGCAGTGTTCATTCCCGGAGTGGACAACTGGGAAGCAGACTTTCTCAGCAGACACGACCTCCACCCGGGAGAGTGGGGACTTCATCCAGAAGTCTTCCAAATGATTGTACACCGTTGGGAAAGGCCACAGGTGGACATGATGGCGTGCCGCCTCAACAAAAAGCTACAAAGATATTGCGCCAGGTCAAGGGACCCTCAGGCGATAGCTGTGGACGCTCTGGTAACACCGTGGGTGTACCAGTCGGTGTATGTGTTCCCTTCTCTGCCTCTCTTACCCAGGGTAATGAGAATAATAAGAAGGAGAGGAGTAAGAACTATACTCATTGTTCCGGCTTGGCCAAGAAGAGCTTGGTACCCAGAACTCCAAGAAATGATCTCAGAGGACCCATATGGCCTCTGCCGCTCAGACAGGACCTGCTGCAGCAGGGGGCCTGTCTGTTCCAAGACGTACCGCGGCTGCGTTTGACGGCATGGCGGTTGAACGCCGGATCCTGAAGGAAAAGGGCATTCCGGAGGAAGTTATCCCTACGCTAATTAAAGCTAGGAAAGAAGTGAACGCAAACCATTATCACCGCATATGGCGGAAATATGTTGCGTGCTGTGAGGCCAGGAAGGCCCCAAAGGAGGAATTTCAGCTAGGTCGATTTCTGCACTTCCTACAGTCAGGGTGACTATGGGCCTAAAATTGGGTTCCATTAAGGTCCAGATTTCGGCTCTATCGATTTTCTTCCAAAATAGAACTGGCTTCACTGCCTGAAGTTCAGACTTTTGTTAAGGGAGTGCTGCATAGTCAGCCCCCGTTTGTGCCTCCAGTGGCACCGTGGGATCTCAACGTGGTGTTGGATATCCTGAAGTCGCATTGGGTTGAGCCACTTAAATCCGTGGAGCTACGATACCTCACGTGGAAAGTGGTCATGCTGTTGGCCTTGGCGTCGGCCAGGCGTGTATTGGCGGCTTTGTCATGCAAAAGCCCTTATCTGATTTTTTATATGGATAAGGCGGAATTGAGGACTCGTTCCCAATTCCTTCCTAAGGTGGTATCAGTTTTTCATGTGAACCAACCTATTGTGGTGCCTGCGGCTACTTGGGACTTGGAGGATTCCAAGTTACTGGACGTAGTCAGGGCCCTGAAAAGTATATGTTTCCAGGACGGCTGGAGTCAGGAAAACTGACTCGCTATTTATCCTGTATGCACCCAACAAGCTGGGTGCTCCTGCTTCTAAGCAGACTATTGCTCGCTGGATCTGTAGCACGATTTAACTTGCACATTCTGCGGCTGGACTGCCGCACCCTAAATCTGTACAAGCCCATTCCACGAGTAAAGTGGGCTCTTCTTGGGCGGCTGCCCGAGGGGTCTCGGCTTTACAAATTTGCCGAGCTGTTACTTGGTCGGGTTCAAACATTTTTGCAAGAGTCTACAAGTTTGATACCCTGGCTGAGGAGGACCTAGAGTTTGCTCATTCGGTGCTGCAGAGTATTCCGCACTCTCCCGCCCGTTTGGGAGCTTTGGTATAATCCCCATGGTCCTTACGGAGTCCCAGCATCCACTTAGGACGTCAGAGAAAATAAGATTTTACTCACCGGTAAATCTATTTCTCGTAGTCCGTAGTGGATGCTGGGCGCCCATCCCAAGTGGGGATTGTCTGCAATACTTGTTTATAGTTATTGCCTAACTAAAGGGTTATTGTTGAGCCATCTGTTGAGAGGCTCAGTTATATTTCATACTGTTAACTGGGTATAGTATCACGAGTTATACGGTGTGGCTGGTATGAGTCTTACCCGGGATTCAAAATCCTTCCTTATTGTGTCAGCTCTTCCGGGCACAGTATCCTAACTGAGGTCTGGAGGAGGGTCATAGTGGGAGGAGCCAGTGCACACCAGGTAGTCCTAAAGCTTTCTTTAGTTGTGCCCAGTCTCCTGCGGAGCCGCTATTCCCCATGGTCCTTACGGAGTCCCAGCATCCACTACAGACTACGAGAAATAGATTTACCAGTGAGTAAAATCTTATTTATTAGTCCTCCTAAAATAAGGGCTCAAAGGCAACAAAGAAAGAGAAAAGTGAAAAAATATATATAATAATATAGAAATATATACACAAATGTCAATATAACAAAACAATTACTGGCGTAGTAGCTCAATGAGCAAAAATATATATCCGATGTTACAAATAAATTTATTTTTCTTATTATAGTGGCATATGCGCTATGATAGAATATATCTCTGGAAGAAAAAGAAAAAAATAGAAAAAATTGTATGCCGGGCTCTAAATGATTCGATGATAAAATACTAATTATGAAGGATGTACCCTAATGCTTGGTTCCAGGTCCTGTGTATCTGAAAATACCTGCAGTACCAGGTAGCAGGTATTTTCAGTTACACAGGACCTGGAACCAAGCATTAGGGTACATCCTTCATAATTAGTATTTTATCATCGAATCATTTAGAGCCCGGCATACAATTTTTTCTATTTCTCTGACGTCCTAAGTGGATGCTGGGACTCCGTAAGGACCATGGGGAATAGCGGCTCCGCAGGAGACTGGGCACAGCTAAAGAAAGCTTTAGGACTACCTGGTGTGCACTGGCTCCTCCCTCTATGACCCTCCTCCAGACCTCAGTTAGAATATTGTGCCCGGCTGAGCTGGATGCACACTAGGGGCTCTCCTGAGCTCCTAAAAAAAAGAAAGTTTATTTTAGGTTTTTTATTTTCAGTGAGATCTGCTGGCAACAGACTCACTGCTACGAGGGACTAAGGGGAGAGAAGCGAACCTACCTGCTTGCAGCTAGCTTGGGCTTCTAAGGCTACTGGACACCATTAGCTTCAGAGGGATCGAACACAGGGCCCGACCTCGATCGTCCGTTCCCGGAGCCGCGCCGCCGTCCCCCTTACAGAGCCAGAAGCAAGAAGAGTCCTGGAAATCGGCGGCAGAAGACTTCGGTCTTCAAACAAGGTAGCGCACAGCACTGCAGCTGTGCGCCATTGCTTCCCATGCACACCTCACACTCCGGTCACTGATGGGTGCAGGGCGCTGGGGGGGGGGGCGCCCTGGGCTGCAATATTAAGTACCTTGGCTGGCAAAAAAACACATAATATAGTCATAGAGACTATATATGTGTAAAATACCCCTGCCAGATATACATAGAAAAAAGCGGGAGAAGTCCGCCGAAACAGGGGCGGGCTATCTCCCTCAGCACACTGGCGCCATTTTCCCTCACAGCTCCGCTGGAAGGTTCGCTCCCAGGCTCTCCCCTGCAGTTTCCAGACTACATAGGGTAAAAAAGAGAGGGGGGGCACTAAATTTAGGCGCAATATTGTGTATACAAGCAGCTATTGGGAAAAATCACTCAGTTATAGTGTTAATCCCTGTGTTATATAGCGCTGTTGGTGTGTGCTGGCATACTCTCTCTCTGTCTCCCCAAAGGGCTTTGTGGGGTCCTGTCCTCAGTCAGAGCATTTCCTGTGTGTGTGCGGTGTGCCAACATGTTTGATGAGGAGGCTTATGTGGAGGCGGAGCAGATGCCGATAAATGTGATGTCACCCCCTGCGGGGTCGACACCTGAGTGGATGGACGTGTGGAAGGAATTACGTGACAGTGTCAACTCCTTACATAAAAGGTTTGACGACATAGCAGATGTGGGACAGCCGGCTTCTCAGCCCGTGCCTGCCCAGGCGTCTCAAAAGCCATCAGGGGCCCTAAAACGCCCACTACCTCAGATGGAAGACACAGATGTCGACACGGATACTGACTCCAGTGTCGACGACGATGAGACTACTGTACATTCCAATAGAGCCACCCGTTACATGATTACGGCAATAAAAAATGTGTTGCACATTTCTGATATTACCCCAGGTACCACAAAAAAGGGTATTATGTTGGGGAGAAAAAAGCTTCCAGTGGTTTTTTCCCCCATCTGATGAACTAAATGTGTGAAGAAGCGTGAGTTTCCCCCGATAAGAAACTGGTAATTTCTAAAAGGTTACTAATGGCGTACCCTTTCCCGCCAGAGGATAGGTCACGTTGGGAGACATCCCCTAGGGTGGATAAAGCGCTCACACGTCTGTCAAAGAAGGTGGCACTACCATCTCA
Source organism: Pseudophryne corroboree (assembly GCF_028390025.1). Classification (NCBI taxonomy): domain Eukaryota; kingdom Metazoa; phylum Chordata; class Amphibia; order Anura; family Myobatrachidae; genus Pseudophryne; species Pseudophryne corroboree. The sequence goes on along the minus strand of NC_086447.1, from coordinate 478,863,299 downwards.
GGACACGGCCGCCCTAGAGGAGCCTGCAGATAGAATGCAGGAGGCTATCCTGAAGTCTGTATATACACACTCAGGCATTATACTGAGACCAGCTATTGCTTCAGCAGGAATGTGCAGTGCTGCAGCTGCGTGGTCAGATTCTCTGTACCTTAAGACAGGGACACTATATTGCTAACCATAGAGCATATTAAAGACGCAGTCTTATACATGAGAGATGCACAGAGGGATAATTGCCGACTGGCATCTAAAATAAACGCAATATCCATTTCTGCCAGGAACTCGGCAGTGGACAGGTGATGCTGATTCTAAAAGGCACATGGAAGTTTTGCCTTACAAGGGTGAGGAGTTGTTTGGGGATTGTCTCTCGGACCTCGTTTCCACAGCTACAGCTGGGAAATCAACATTTTGCCCCATGTTCCCTCACAGCCAAAGAAAGCACCGTATTATCAGGTACAGTCCTTTCCGCCCCAGAAAGGCAAGCAGGTTAAAGGCGCGTCCTTTCTGCCCAGAGGTAGAGGGAAAAAGCTGCAACATACAGCCAGTTCCCAGGAACAAAAGTCCTCCCCCGCTTCCTCTAAGTCCACCGCATGACGCTGGGGCTCCACAGGCGAAGCCAGGTACGGTGGGGGCCCGTCTCAAGAACCTCAGCGACCAGTGGGCTCGCTCACGGGTGGATCCCTGGATTCTACAAGTAGTATCTCAGGGGTACAAGCTGGAATTCGAGACGTCTCTCCCTCGCCGTTTTCTCAAATCTGCCTTGCCGACAGCTCCCCCGGACAGGGAGGCAGTGCTGGAGGCAATTCACAAGCTGTATTCTCAGCAGGTGATAATCAAGGTACCCCTCCTTCAACAAGGACGGGGTTACTATTCCACAATGTTTGTGGTACCGAAACCGGACGGTTCGGTGAGACCCATTTTAAATTTAAAATCCTTGAACACTTATATAAGAAGGTTCAAGTTCAAGATGAAATCACTCAGGGCGGTGATTGCGAGCCTGGACGAGGGGGATTCCATGGTTTCACTGGACATCAAGGATGCTTACCTGCATGTCCCCATTTACCCTCCTCACCAGAAGTACCTCAGATTTGTGGTACAGGACTGTCATTACCAATTCCAGACGTTGCCGTTTGGTCTGTCCACTGCACCGAGGGTATTTACCAAGGTAATGGCCGAAATGATGATACTCCTTCGGAGAAAGGGAGTTTTAATTATCCCGTACTTGGACGATCTCCTTATAAAGGCGAGGTCCAGGGAACAGTTGTTGATCGGTGTAGCACTAGCTCGGGAAGTGCTACAACAGCACGGCTGGATCCTGAATATTCCAAAGTCGCAGCTGGTTCCTACAACGCGTCTACTGTTCCTGGGGATGGTTCTGGACACAGAACAGAAAAAAAAAAAAGTATTTCTCCCGGAGGAGAAGGCCAAGGAGTTGTCATCTCTAGTCAGAGACCTCCTAAAACCAAAACAGGTGTCGGTGCACCACTGCACGCGAATCCTGGGAAAGATGGTGGCTTCTTACGAAGCAATTCCATTCGGAAGGTTCCATGCAAGGATCTTTCAGTGGGATCTGTTGGACAAGTGGTCCGGATCGCATCTTCAGATGCATCGGCTGATAACCCTGTCTCCAAGGACCAGGGTGTCGCTGTTGTGGTGGCTGCAGAGTGCTCATCTTCTAGAGGGCCGCAGATTCGGCATACAGGACTGGGTCCTGGTGACCACGGATGCCAGCCTTCGAGGTTGGGGGGCAGTCACACAGGGAAGAAACTTCCAGGGACTATGGACAAGTCAGGAGGCTTCCCTACACATAACTGTTCTGGAACTAAGGGCCATTTACAATGCCCTAAGTCAGGCAAGACCCCTGCGTCAACACCAGCCGGTGCTGATCCAGTCAGACAACATCACGGCGGTTGCCCATGTAAACCGACAGGGCGGCACAAGAAGCAGGATGGCAATGGCAGAAGCCACAAGGATTCTCCGATGGGCGGAAAATCATGTGTTAGCACTGTCAGCAGTGTTCATTCCCGGAGTGGACAACTGGGAAGCAGACTTTCTCAGCAGACACGACCTCCACCCGGGAGAGTGGGGACTTCATCCAGAAGTCTTCCAAATGATTGTACACCGGTGGGAAAGGCCACAGGTGGACATGATGGCGTCCCGCCTCAACAAAAAGCTAAAAAGATATTGCGCCAGGTCAAGGGACCCTTAGGCGATAGCCGTGGACGCTCTGGTAACACCGTGGGTGTACCGGTCGGTGTATGTGTTCCCTCCTCTGCCTCTCATACCCAAGGTACTGAGACTAATAAGAAGGAGAGGAGTAAGAACTATACTCATTGTTCCGGATTGGCCAAGAAGAGCTTGGTACCCAGAACTTCAAGAAATGATCTCAGAGGACCCATGGCCTCTGCCGCTCAGACAGGACCTGCTGCAGCAGGGGCCCTGTCTGTTTCAAGACTTACCGCGGCTGCGTTTGACGGCATGGCGGTTGACCGCCGGATCCTGAAGGAAAAGGGCATTCCGGAGGAAGTTATCCCTACGCTTATTATAGCTAGGAAAGAAGTGACCGCAAACTATTATCACCGCATATGGCGGAAATATGTTGCGTGGTGTGAGGCCAGGAAGGCCCAACGGAGGAATTTCAGCTGGGACGATTTCTGCACTTCCAACAGTCAGGGGTGACTATGGGCCTGTAATTGGGTTCCATTAAGGTCCAGATTTCGGCTCTATCGATTTTATTCCAAAAAGAACTGGCTTCACTACCTGAAGTTCAGACTTTTGTTAAGGGAGTGCTGCATATTCAGCCCCCTTTTGTGCCTCCAGTGGCACCTTGGGATCTCAACGTGGTGTTGGATTTCCTAAAGTCACATTGGTTTGAGCCACTTAAAACCGTGGAATTAAAATATCTCACGTGGAAAGTGGTCATGCTGTTAGCCTTGGCTTCGGCCAGGCGTGTGTCAGAATTGGCGGCTTTGTCATGTAAAAGCCTTATCTGATTTTCCATATGGATAGGGCAGAATTGAGGACTCGTCCCCAGTTTCTCCCTAAGGTGGTATCAGCCTTTCATTTGAACCAACCTATCGTGGTGCCTGCGGCTACTAAAGACTTGGAGGCTTCCAAGTTGTTAGACGTAGTCAGGGCCCTGAGAATTATGTTTCCAGGACAGCTAGTGTCAGGAAAACTGACTCGTTGTTTATCCTGTATGCACCCAACAAGCTGGGTGCTCCTGCTTTAAAGCAGACTATTGCTCGCTGGATCTGTAGTACGATTCAGCTTGCACATTCTGCGGCTGGACTGCCGCATCCTAAATCAGTGAAAGCCCATTCCGCGAGGAAGGTGGGCTCTTCTTGGGCGGCTGCCCGAGGTGTCTCTGCTCTACAACTTTGCCGAGCAGCTACTTGGTCGGGGTCAAACACATTTGCTAAATTCTACAAGTTTGACACCCTGGCTGAGGAGGACCTAGAGTTTGCCCTTTCGGTGCTGCAGAGTCATCCGCACTCTCCCGCCCGTTTGGGAGCTTTGGTATAATCCCCATGGTCCTTACGGAGTCCCAGCATCCACTTAGGACGTCAGAGAAAATAAGATTTTACTCACCGGTAAATCTATTTCTCGTAGTCCATAGTGGATGCTGGGCGCCCATCCCAAGTGCGGATTGTCTGCAATACTTGTATATAGTTATTGTTTAACTAAAGGGTTATTGTTGAGCCATCTGTTGAGAGGCTCAGTTATTGTTCATACTGTTAACTGGGTATAGTATCACGAGTTATACGGTGTGGCTGGTATGAGTCTTACCCGGGATTCAAAATCCTTCCTTATTGTGTCAGCTCTTCCGGGCACAGTATCCTAACTGAGGACTGGAGGAGGGTCATAGAGGGAGGCGCCAGTGCACACCAGGTAGCCCTAAAGCTTTCTTTAGTTGTGCCCAGTCTCCTGCGGAGCCGCTATTCCCCATGGTCCTTACGGAGTCCCAGCATCCACTACGGACTACGAGAAATAGATTTACCGGTGAGTAAAATCTTATTTTTTTTCTATTTTTTTCTTTTTTTTCTTTTTCTTCCAGAGATATCATAGCGCATATGCCACTATAATAGGAAAAATAAATTTATTTGTAACATCGGATATATATTTTTGCTCATTGAGCTACTACGCCAGTAATTGTTTTGTTATATTGACATTTGTGTATATATTTCTATATTATTATATATATTTTTTCACTTTTCTCTTTCTTTGTTGCCTTTGAGCCCTTATTTTAGGAGGACTAATAATAAAAGTTATATTTTAAATTTGATAACAAATCTTTTTTCATCAATACAAGTGTGCCCCAGAAGAGACATATAGTCTTTCTTTTTTCTCTTGGTTCCGGTACTATACGGGAACCATCCTTCTCACTTTCGCACATGAACAGATATCACCATTTAAGATGTCACTTGCTGAAAAGTAAGCAGTGGTAATAATGAAAGTGGGCCTGATTCTACGTCAGGCACAGCGGCATTGTTGGGCGCAGTGGAGTGATGTATTTCACCTAGACATGCATCTGAGATGCACTGCCCATGCCTACCAGTTTGTTTGTACAGAGACGCAGTACACATTTAGAATCATGGTAATAGATGTGTATGGGGCCTTCCTGGACGGTGACTGGGAGAGATAAGGGGGTGGCTGACAGACGCAGAGAAATGTTACATCTTATGGGAGTGTCACAGGCATGTTGCTGATAGTGGTTGCATTCATAGATGAAGAACCATTCACATAGGAGGCTATCCAGACAGATAATCTGCACCTGCTATAGGGCTTGTTCGAGTTTCAAGACACGGACATAGATGCAGTTAGGTATGTTTCATACCCAATCATTTCTGGCTTCCACAGGGCATACGACTATGGTGATTTATATCTCGGGTGAGTAATATTTGGTAATAGATTGCAGCACTGGTTTGCAGGTATATAGGGGCAGATTTATTACGCTCAGTGAAGTGATAAACTGTAAGGGGATAAAGTACCAGCCAATCAGCTCCTAACTGTCATCTTTCAAACCCAGCCTGTGACATGGTAGTTAGGATCTGATTGACTGGTCCTTTATCACCTTCCACTTTATCACTTCGCCGAGCTTAATAAATCTGCCCCATAGCCTGGTACCTAGGCCATTAATCATTAGCCCATTGGTCTCATTAGCAAGTCTTTTACATTTTGTCCCCGTCTATAACCACATATTGGAGGGGATGAGCTTATACCCGTCAGAGCAGGGTCAGAAGAAATTATTGGCCAGTGATTTGTTACTATTTAGCATGCCTGTTTGGCTGCCACATCATAGGTGCTTGTAAAGATCATGCATGAAGTCTCCATCTTACTTCCTCGTTCCATATCTGCATGTGAGAATCTTAGCCTTGCTTTAGAGAGGCGCCTATTTAAGGTTTTCCAGTTATAGCCTCTCTGTAAAAAGCGTGCAGATATTTCATTAAGTCTCAGCCGTTGTAGTGGAAGAGTTGTTCCTTAGAATCCTTAAAAATTGTGAAATGGGTAAGCTTTCTTTAAGGTTAATCGGATGGTGGATCCTAGTGTGTAGGAGGATGCTACAATCAGTGTCTTTCTGATGAAGGTAGTGCCCAATCCGTCACCCTCCCAGAAAATAGTAATATCAAGGAAATTCATATATGAATGATGTATCTGACTTGAAAAACAAATAGGGGTATCGAGCTGGTTCAAATAGTCCACTATAGCCATGAACCGTGTATCCGTTCCTGACTAGATAACAAACAAATTGTCAATATATCTCTTGTAATATACAATGTTATCCCCAAAGTTGGGTATGATGTGTGTCTCCTCATATTCCGCTATATATAAATTGGCATAAATCGGCGCCAGGTTCGATCCTATGGCGGTCCCATTGTTTTGAATATAGTATTTCTCATTATATTGGAAGTGAGTTCTTATATAAATTCCAAGCCCTTTTGTTAGCCTCAATACCACTGGTATGTGGGATGACAGTGTATAAGGATGACACATCAAGCGTTGTTAACAGTACTGAATAAAGTAGAGAGTATAATAATTTGAGACTGGACAACAAGTCATTAGTGTTTTTCAAATAACTAGGCATCTTAACCACCAATGGCTGAAAGAAAATTTCAACGAAACGGGCCAATGGTTGTAAAACAGACTTGCAAGCTGAAATAATTGGGCATCCTGATGGACAATCCAATTGCTTATGAACTTTGGGAAGAGTATACAGTATTGGATATACCGATTGCTTGGTGATTTTATCATACTGTTGCTATGTCCTGATGAAAATCCTTACGAGATTGAAACGTCGACATTACACTATGCAATTTACTATGCATAAAAAAATTTCGTACTGAGATGAGGGATTAGAGCAGGAGAGGGGGGAGAGCCGCAGGGAGACGGGGAGGAGCCGCGGGCATATAGGGGAGATCAGCACTACAGCAGGATGTCACACAGCTGCGCCGCTCACGGCAGCTTCCACCCGGCTCCAGCAAGTAAGGTCGCGCTTGCTGGAGCCGGGTGGACACTGCCGTGAGGTCGGGGGCGGCTGTGTGACATCCTCCTGCAGCGCTACTGTAGCGCTGATCCCCTGCGTCTGCCGGCGGCTGTCCTCGCGGCTCCCTCCCCCCCTCTCCTCCTCTGGGTCCCTCATCTCAATTCGACTTGAAAAAGTCGAATTGAGATGAGATTTGAATACGGGTTGTCGGATCCATGGATCCGACGCTAATTGAATATACCCCATGGTCTTTATTGGAGCACCCCACAACTCTAATTCATTTTTGGAGAGTGCAGACACTCTAAACAAATAAATATATATATATATATATATATATATATATATACACACACACAGTATCATTTTTTTTTAAAGTGAGGGGTCACAAAATGTTTCACTTAGTGTGATCACTGTGATGACCAGTTACTTAGGGGTAAATTTACTAAAGCTTCTAAAACAGATCAGATGCTGTCATTTTTCTATAGGCTCTTGAACCTTTTTATCCCCAGGCCCATCTACCCTTTAATCCAACCTTGCTTGGACATGCATGTTTGTGAATGTTCTAGGAATTTCTTTGTTCAGGGGGTGTTTTATTTCTAGTTAATTGATTTTTAAACATATTGATTTTATCATATGTGAGATTCCATGCATGATAGTTGTAATTTACGAGCTTATTACTATATTATGAGAACTAAGTAATGTATCTATCATTACAGATACTCGCCGCTTCATAATGTGAAGGTGCCGGTGGAAGATGGGGGACAGTATCCAGCTACGCTGCTTCTCACAGCCGACCACGATGACAGAGTTGTTCCTTTACACTCTTTGAAATTCATAGCTACTCTACAACACATTGTGGGCCAAAGTCTGAAGCAGACCAATCCACTCCTCATTCACGTGGACACTAAAGCTGGACACGGGGCAGGAAAGCCCACCGCTAAAGTGATAGAGGAAGTCTCTGACATGTATGCTTTCATTGCACAATGCCTACATCTCAGTTGGGTTGAGTAACTAAAACGTATTAGGAATCACTATTAAACAAGGGCTTTTCTGTCACATGAGAAATACAGTATGCTCATATGTAAGAGTTGAAGCTGGATATCATTCCTCTCTGTTACTTGAGATATGCTGTATGAGAAATAGAGATTTCCTTTTCTATAGAGGCATATTAAGGGTGTCTCTCTCTTTGTGTGCTATGTATTTAAGGTGTTGGTCTTAGCCATCTGGTAACTAAGGTACACTTATCTTCACACATTCAATTTGAAATTAAAAATGTCTAAATGTTTGTTACATATCAAATAAATTGCTGCTTCCATTGCTTTCTCTTGTTTTATTTCACATACTTATAATTATTTTCCCTGTCATTCATACATAGCCTATTCCAGAACTCTGTCCTGGCCTGTGAAATACCCTATTGTCCAGTGTAAGTCATGTCTACAGTATTTGCATATGATTCCATACAGAACGTGACATTAGGAAGTGCTCCTCTGAGAAATAAATGATTCCTGTAGGGTCATGGGGCCAGAGTCTACGTTTTTGAAGCATGTAAACAGCTGGAAATGCTAAATGTAAATCATTGCTTTGAAATGAGAGCGCTGCATTTTCATCTGTACTTCAAATGTTACCTTGCCTTATACAGGTTAAGTATCCCATATCCAAATACTCCGAAATACGGACTTTTTTGAGTGAGAGTGAGATAGTGAAACCTTTGTTTTCTGATGGCTCAATGTACACAAACTTTGTTTAATACACAAAGTTATTAAAAATATTGTATTAAATTACCTTCAGGCTGTGTGTATAAGGTGTATATGAAACATAAATGAATTGTGTGAATGTACACACACTTTGTTTAATGCACAAAATTATAAAAAATATTGTCTAAAATGACCTTCAGGCTGTGTGTATAAGGTGTATATGAAACATAAATGCATTCTGTGCTTATATTTAGGTCCCATCACCATGATATCTCATTATGGTATGCAATTATTCCAAAATACGGAAAAATCCCATATCCAAAATACCTCTGGTCCCAAGCGTTTTGGATAAGGGATACTCAACCTGTATTCATAATTCACTGTAAGTTCTGTTTTACGTGAAGATTCATTTGTAAATGTATTGTATGAGGTAAACAATTTAGATTTTTCTTTTGGGATAAATGACCAAATAACAAGGACAAGTTTTATAAAACTGGTAATTGAACTATAAGAAAACACAGATAATTTTCCCAGCACAATATAATGAACCAGTAAATGAGGTTTACACCCTATTTAATAGTAGAAATGCAGAGATCTCCGTTACATACATTTGCAAAGATATGATAAAGCCACGAGCCACTTCACTGCGATTCTGATAAGGTGGTCCTAACACTTCATTATAAAACCCACTTTGGGTCATACATTTGTGTGTTGCTACATGATAATAGCATATATATATATATATGTATATAATTTCTAAATTAAGAGCTAAATTACCTGGAGGAACACAATGATCCTCCAACTTGGCACTACAAGGACCAGCTTGCCCTCCAACCGCTGATCCAATTTAGGTATAAGATAATGTAATCAACGTTACAAAAAAAAAAAATTCACATGTATTGATTTTCTCTTACGTCCTAGATGATGCTGGGGACTCCGTAAGGACCATGGGGATAGACGGGCTCCGCAGGAGACATGGGCACTTTAAGAAAGACTTTAGGAATGGGTGTGCACTGGCTCCTCCCTCTATGCCCCTCCTCCAGACCTCAGTTTACTACTGTGCCCAGAGGAGACTGGGTGCATTACAGGGAGCTCTCCTGAGTTTCCTGTCAAAGTATTTTGTTAGGTTTTTTATTTTCAGGGAGCCTGCTGGCAACAGACTCCCTGCATCGAGGGACTGAGGGGAGAGAAGCAGACCTACTTCTGTGAGTTTCAAGGCTCTGCTTCTTAGGCTACTGGACACCATTAGCTCCAGAGGGATCGGTACGCAGGTCTCACCCTCGCCGTACGTCCCAGAGCCGCGCCGCCGTCCTCACAGAGCCGGAAGATAGAAGCCGGGTGAGTATGAGAAGAAAAGAAGACTTCAGAGGCGGCAGAAGACTTCATGATCTTCACTGAGGTAACGCACAGCGGTGAAGCTGTGCGCCATTGCTCCCATACACCTCACACACGGCAGTCACTGTAAGGGTGCAATGCGCAGGGGGGGCGCCCTGGGCAGCATATAAACCTCTTTCTGGCAAAAATAGGTATATATACAGTTGGGCACTGTATATATAAAGAGCCCCCGCCAGTTTCAGTATATTTGAGCTGGACAGAAGCCCGCCGCCGAGGGGGCGGGGCTTCTCCCTCAGCACTCACCAGCGCCTTTTTCTCCACAGCACAGCGCTGAGAGGAAGCTCCCCGAACTCTCCCCTGCTTAACCACGGTGAAAGAGGGTTTTGAAGAAGGGGGGGGGCACATAATTTGGCGCATTTATATATGTACAAACAGCGCTACTGGGTAAACATATATTTATATAGTGTTTTTTCCTGGGTCATATAGTGCTGGGTGTGTGCTGGCATACTCTCTCTCTCTGTCTCTCCAAAGGGCCTTGTGGGGGAACTGTCTTCAGATAAGAGGATTCCCTGAGTGTGTGGTGTGTCGGTACGCGTGTGTCGACATGTCTGAGGTAGAAGGCTTTCAGGAGGAGGAGGAGAGAATGAGTGTGGTGTCTCCGTCGACAACGCCGGCACCTGACTGGATGGATATGTGGAAGGTTTTAAGTGCTAATGTAAATTTATTGCACAAATGATTAGACAAAGCTGAAGCTAGGGAGCAGCCAGGGAGTCAACCCATGTCTGTCCCAATGTCGCAGGGACCTTCGGGGTCTCAAAAGCGCCCACTATCCCAAATTGTAGACACAGATACCGACATGGATTCTGACTCCAGTGTCGACTACGATGATGCAAAGTTACAGCCAAAAGTGGCTAAATGTATTCGACATATGATCATTGCAATAAAAGATGTTTTGCATATCACAGAGGTACCCCCTGTCCCTGACACGAGGGTACACATGTATAAGGGAAAGAAACCTGAGGTAACCTTTCCCCCCTCACATGAGTTGAACGAATTATGTGAAAAAGCTTGGGAATCTCCAGACAAAAAACTGCAGATTCCCAAAAGGATTCTTATGGCGTATCCTTTCCCGCCTACGGACAGGATGCGGTGGGAATCCTCCCCTAAGGTGGACAAAGCATTAACACGCTTATCCAAAAAGGTAGCGCTGCCATCCCAAGATACGGCTACCCTCAGGGATCCTGCTGACCGCAAGCAGGAGGTTATCTTGAAGTCCATTTACACACATTCTGGTACCTTACTCAGACCGGCGATTGCGTCGGCCTGGGTTTGTAGCGCGGTAGCAGCTTGGACAGATGCCTTATCAGCGGATATTGAGACCCTAGATAAGGATACCATTTTATTGACCCTAGGGCATATAAAAGATGCAGTCTTATATATGAGAGATGCTCAAAGAGACATTAGTCTACTGGGTTCTAGAATCAACGCGATGTCCATTTCGGCTAGACGAGTCCTATGGACCCGGCAATGAACAGGTGATGCCAACTCAAAGAGGCATATGGAGGTTTTACCTTACAAGGGTGAGGAATTGTTTGGGGAAGGTCTCTCGGACCTGGTCTCCACAGCTACGGCTGGTAAATAAAATTTTCTACCTTATATTCCCTCACAGCCTAAGAAAGCGCCACATTATCAAATGCAGTCCTTTTGATCACAAAGAAACAAGAAAGTACGAGGTGCGTCCTTTCTTGCCACAGGTAAGGGCAGAGGAAAAAAGCTGCACAACACAGCTAGTTCCCAGGAACAGAAGTCCTCCCCGGCCTCTACAAAATCCACCGCATGACGCTGGTTCTCCGCTACAGGAGTCCGCCCCTTTGGGGGGCACGTCTTCGACTTTTCAGCCACATCTGGGTTCAATCACAGGTGGATCCCTGGGCAATAGAAATTGTTTCCCAGGGTTACAAGCTGGAATTCGAAGAGGTGCCTCCTCGCCGGTTTTTCAAATCGGTCCTACCGGCTTCTCCCCCGGAAAGGGAGATAGTGTTAAATGCAATTCACAAATTGTATCTTCAACAGGTGGTGGTCAAGGTTCCCCTGCTTCAACAAGGGAGGGGATATTACTCAACCCTATTTGTGGTCCCGAAACCGGACGGTTCGGTCAGACCCATTTTACATTTAAAATCACTGAACCTATACTTGAAAAGGTTCAAGTTCAAGATGGAATCGCTCAGAGCGGTCATCGCCAGCCTGGAAGGGGGAGATTTTATGGTATCTCTGGACATAAAGGATGCATACCTTCATGTTCCCATTTATCCACCTCATCAGGCGTACCTGAGATTTGCGGTACAGGATTGTCATTACCAATTTCAGACGTTGCCGTTTGGGCTTTCCACGGCCCCGAGGATTTTCACCAAAGTGATGGCGGAAATGATGGTGCTCCTGCGCAAGCAAGGTGTCACAATTATCCCGTACTTGGACGATCTCCTCATAAAAGCGAGATCAAGAGAGCAGTTACTGAACAGCGTATCACTTTCACTGAAGGTGTTACAGCAACACGGCTGGATTCTCAATATCCCGAAGTAGCAGTTGGTTCCTACGACTCGTCTGACTTTCTTGGGCATGATTCTGGATACAGATCAGAAAAGGGTTTACCTTCCGATAGAAAAAGCTCAGGAACTCATGACTCTAGTCAGGAATTTATTGAAGCCAAAACAGGTGTCAGTGCATCACTGCACTCGAGTCCTGGGAAAGATGGTGGCATCATACGAAGCCATTCCCTTCGGCAGGTTCCATGCGAGGACTTTCCAATGGGACCTATTGGACAAGTGGTCCGGATCACATCTACAAATTCATCAGTTGATCACCCTGTCCCCCAGAGCCAGGGTATCTCTCCTGTGGTGGCTGCAGAGTGCTCACCTTCTAGAAGGCCGCAGGTTCGGCATTCAGGACTGGATCCTGGTGACCACGGACGCGAGCCTCCGAGGTTGGGGAGCAGTCACGCAGGGAAGAAACTTCCAAGGTCTTTGGTCAAGTCAGGAGACTTGTCTTCACATCAACATCCTGGAACTGAGGGCCATATACAACGCCCTACGTCAAGTGGAGACCTTACTGCGCGACCGACCAGTTCTGATCCAGTCAGACAACATGACCGCAGTGGCTCATGTAAACCGCCAAGGCGGCACAAGGAGCAGAGTGGCAATGGCGGAAGCCGCCAGGATTCTCCGCTGGGCGGAAAATCATGTAAGCGCACTGTCAGCAGTGTTCATTCCGGGAGTGGACAACTGGGAAGCAGACTTTCTCAGCAGACACGACCTGCATCCAGGAGAGTGGGGACTTCATCAGGAAGTCTTCGCACAGATTGCAAGTCAGTGGGGACTGCCCCAGATAGACATGATGGCATCCCGCCTCAACAAAAAGCTGCAGAGGTATTGCGCCAGATCAAAAGACCCTCAGGCGGTAGCTGTAGACGCCCTAGTGACACCGTGGGTGTTCCAGTCGGTCTATGTGTTTGCTCCTCTTCCTCTCATCCCAAAGGTGTTGAGAATAATAATGAAAAGAGGAGTACAGACAATTCTCATTGTTCCAGATTGGCCACGAAGGACCTGATATCCGGATCTACTGGAAATGCTCACAGAAGATCCGTGGCCTCTTCCTCTACGACAGGACCTGTTGCAACAGGGGCCCTGTCTGTTCCAAGACTTACCGCGGCTGCATTCGACGGCATGGCGGTTGAACGCCGGATCCTAGCGGAAAAGGGCATTCCGGATGAGGTCATCCCTACTCTGATAAAGGCTGGGAAGGATGTGACAGCTAAACATTATCACTGTATATGGCGAAAATATGTTGCTTGGTGTGAGGCCAGGAATGCTCCTCCGGAAGAATTCCATCTGGGCCGTTTCCTTCACTTCCTACAAACTGGAGTGAATTTGGGCCTAAAATTAGGCTCCATTAAGGTTCAGATATTTGGCTTCTCTCCCAGAAGTACAGACTTTTGTAAAGGGAGTGCTGCATATTCAGCCTCCTTTTGTGCCTCCGGTGGCGCCTTGGGACCTTAACGTGGTGTTGAGTTTCCTTAAGTCGCACTGGTTTAAACCACTTCAAACGGTGGAGTTGAAATATCTCACTTGGAAAGTGGTCATGTTGTTAGCCTTGGCTTCGGCTAGGCGATTGTCGGAATTGGCGGCTTTGTCTCATAAAAGCCCCTATCTAGTTTTCCATATGGATAGAGCGGAATTGCGGACACCCCCTCAATTCTTGCCTAAGGTGGTGTCATCTTTTCATATGAACCAACCTATTGAGGTGCCTGTGGCTACGCGCGACTTGGAGGATTCCGAGTCCCTTGATGTAGTCAGGGCTTTGAAAATTTACGTGGCCAGAACGGCTAAAGTCAGAAAAACAGAAGCACTGTTTGTCCTATATGCGGCCAACAAGGTTGGCGCCCCTGCTTCAAAGCAGACTATTGCTCGCTGGATCTGTAACACGATTCAGCAGGCTCATTCTACAGCTGGATTGCCGTTACCAAAATCGGTTAAGGCCCATTCCACTAGGAAGGTGGGCTCTTCTTGGGCGGCTGCCCGGGGGGGTCTCGGCACTACAGTACAGCTGTGTCGAGCTGCTACTTGGTCGGGTTCAAACACCTTTGCAAAATTCTATAAGTTTTATACCCTGGCTGAGGAGGACCTCCTGTTTGCTCAATCGGTGCTGCAGAGTCATCCGCACTCTCCCGCCCGTTTAAAAGCTTTGGTATAATCCCCATGGTCCTTACGGAGTCCCCAGCATCCTCTAGGACGTAAGAGAAAATAAGATTTTAAACCTACCGGTAAATCTTTTTCTCGTAGTCCCAAGTGTGGACTTCTTCTGCGAGACATGTATATAGTTTTGCTTACATAAGGGTTATGTTATAGTTTTCATCGGTCTTGGACTGATGCTATGTTGTTTTCATACTGTTAACTGGTTAGTATATCTCAAGTTATACGGTGTGATTGGTGTGGCTGGTATGAATCTTGCCCTTGGATTAACAAAAATCCTCTCCTCGTACTGTCCGTCTCCTCTGGGCACAGTTTCTCTAACTGAGGTCTGGAGGAGGGGCATAGAGGGAGGAGCCAGTGCACACCCATTCCTAAAGTCTTTCTTAAAGTGCCCATGTCTCCTGCGGAGCCCTTCTATCTCCATGGTCCTTACGGAGTCCCCAGCATCCTCTACGGACTACGAGAAAAAGATTTACCAGTAGGTTTAAAATCTTATTTTTTCCTTCACTTGGTGATATATCTTGATCTATTCAGTTAATGATTCTGCACTAGACAATGAGCTATAGCCCACACTATTGGGTCATATAAATTAGACTTGATGTGCTGCTGAGCTGAACTGTACACACATTCACCAGTTACAGTAGCCACCACATCATGCTTTCCTGTGCACCTCGATGGGTGCTAGGTAAAAATCAGCAATGTAGTATTCATTTCCCGTAAGATGCCATCCTGTAACACGATGTACAGCACATCACGGCTAATTAAATTGACCCCTATGAGTTAATAGTAGTAATAGCCAGACATTGGCTGATGTGGATATTTTCATTTTGGCTACACAAGAAAATGGCCATACCTAACAGATCCTCCACATTCCAGCGTATAGTTGTCACTTGCTCACCCGCTTTACTAACATGCCATGTAAAACCCAGGTGATTTTTGGCATTTGTTGCGGCAGTGTGCTGATTTTGGGGCTGCACAGGCAGCAATGTCATGGCAATTTGTTGTGTTGATACATGTGGCCACCTAAACAGAAAACTATACTACTTATTTATCCTTAGTAAGTGCAACATTCTGTTGGTTATTGTCAAAACATATAAAGGTGATGAAGATAAACACAGGATTCAGTTTTGATGGCTAGGTCCAATGTAAGGGGTTGTTTCAACAAATTGTGCTTTATTTCTTTCCTATATTGTCTGACATGGAATATCCTTATATTAACTAGACGGAACAGAAGGCATTTTTGCAACCGAAAAATAGGTGTTATTTATTGTTTCTTACCCATTATATTGAACATCTTATGGTACAGGGCTTAATAATAGTGAAAAGATGGCTCACACACCAAATTCTGTTTGTAGTATGTATTTATTGTTTGTTTGCCTTTACTCCCCAAAATAGGGTCTGATTGAGAGTAGTATGCAGACCCAATGGTGTGCGTACTAGAATTGGTGGACTGCACACAATATACCACACCGTGGGAGATGCCTGGAACAAGTGAGCAGCCCGATCCTGTGTTACTCCGCTAGTGTTGGGCGTCTTTAGTGCCAAAAAGCGTCTTAGTTGCGGATGCACAATGAGACTGCTGATTCATTTGATATATAACACTTGTATATTATGTGTGACTGAGTCTGTATACCAGGGGTGGGGAACCTTTTTTCTACCGAGGGCCATTTGGATATTTATAAAATCCTTCGGGGGCCATACAAAAATTCTCATCTTAAAAAATTACCCTGCCACCCAGTAGGTCTGACCCTTAGAGGTACTGTGTGTGCGCGTCGGAGGCGCGCACGTGCCAAAAAAATGGGTGTGGCCAGTTAAACTGGGACGTGATACACATATGCCCCCAATAGTGCGGTGCCAGATCCACAATTGCCCCCACAGTGCCAGGTATACAAATGCCCCCACAGTGCCAGGTATACAAATGCCCCTCACAGTGCCAGGTATACAAATGCCCCGCACAGTGCCAGGTATACAGATGCCCCCACAGTGCCAGGTATACAAATGCCCTTCACAGTGCCAGGTATACAGATGCCCCCACAGTGCCAGGTATACAAATGCCCCTCACCGTGCCAGGTATACAAATGCCCCTCACCGTGCCAGGTATACAAATGCCCCTCACCGTGCCAGGTATACAGATGTCCCCACAGTGCCAGGTATACAGATGCCCCCACAGTGCCAGGTATACAAATGTCCCCACAGTGCCAGGTATACAAATGCCCCTCACAGTGCCAGGTATACAAATGTCCCCACAGTGCCAGGTATACAGATGCCCCCACAGTGCCAGGTATACAAATGCCCCTCACAGTGCCAGGTATACAAATGCCCCTCACAGTGCCAGGTATACAAATGTCCCCACAGTGCCAGCTATACAGATCCCCTCTCCCCTCCGTGCTGCTTACCGTGGGACACGGAGGAGAGCGCGGCTGTCGTGTGGGAGCGGCGGCGTGTAGTACTTCAAACCAGCCGCCGGTTCGAGAGCCAATCAGAGCTCGCGGACCGGCAGCCGCGGCTCCTGATTGGCTGCCGGTCCGCGAGCTCTGATTGGCTCACGGACCGGCGGCTGGTTTGAAGTACTACGCGCCGCCGCTCCCACTCGACAGCCGCGCTCTCCTCCGTCTCCCTGTTTTGACAGCTGAGACACGCTGCCGTCGGACTGAGCGGCAGCGTGTCTCACTGACATAAGCTGGTGGGCCGGACCAAACGGCTTCGCGGGCCGTATACGGCCCGCGGGCCGGAGGTTCCCCACCCCTGCTGTATACGGAGCAGACCCTGTATTGGAAAAAGCTGCGTCTGCTACATTGTAGCACTTTGTGTACAGATTCAGAGACTCAATCACACACAGATATACTGTACAAGTGTCATATATCAAATTAATCCGCACAGGCTCCATGTACGTCCTGTTCACAACGCATTGTGATTTAGACACATTTTCTGCAAAAAAAGTCACCTGACGCTGTTTGGTGAGACTGCAGCAAATATTTATGAGGACATGTGCAGAACGGATCCTGCATTGACATGATTGACATGCTGCAGCTGTTTGGGGAGGGCGTGGGGGGTTGCAGGAACAGCGATGGGTACTAGTCTACAAAATGTGGGCACGTTGCCCAGTTTTGTAGGCATGCCAAGGCCATGGTCTGAGTCTTCTGATGCAGAGCAGTTCCGGCGGTCATTCTGAATTAGCTTAGGCTGAATCAGATGGCTGATGACTGCAACCATCATGACCGCTGGTAGTGGTAGTGATCCAATGCTTTGTTGTCGGAGCGGCACCCGGGTCTACGATGATTACAGAAGGTGTCTTTTTTTTTTTTTCCCCTTGAGAAGCCTCCTGCGGCATTAGCATTCTTTTGCATCGCTGCTGTGCCCATCTCTGAATCACCACCATAATGTAGTTTGCTGCATTGCAACTGCTGCTGTGTCCATCACCAAACTGTATGTCACTGCTGTGAAAGGATTTCCCTGGATCATATTCTTTGAGTCACTGACAATGGGGGTCATTCCGAGTTGTTCGCTCGCAAACGGATTTTAGCAGATTTGCTCATGCTAAGCCGCCGCCTACTGGGAGTGAATCTTAGCATCTTAAAATTGCGAACGAAGTATTCGCAATATTGCGATTACACACCTCGTAGCAGTTTCTGAGTAGCTCCAGACTTACTCGGCATCTGCGATCATTTCAGTGCTTGTCGTTCCTGGTTTGACGTCACAAACACACCCAGCGTTCGCCCAGACACTCCCCCGTTTCTCCGGCCACTCCTGCGTTTTTTCCGGAAACGGTAGCGTTTTTTCCCCACACGCCCATAAAACGGCCTGTTTCCGCCCAGTAACACCCATTTCCTGTCAATCACATTACGATCGCCAGAACGATGAAAATGCCGTGAGTAAAATTCCTAAGTGCATAGCAAATTTACTTGGCGCAGTCGCAGTGCGGACATTGCGCATTAAGCGGAAAATCGCTGCGATGCGAAGATTTTTACCGAGCGAACAACTCGGAATGACCACCAATGTGCCGAATATATTGCTTTTTCAATCTACAATAGTTGCAAGTAACCCCTATTTTGCCACCTCAATGTGATGGGTTATTTGGTATGGATATATTTACAAAAATGGTTTTCAGATTTTCTTTTGGTTTGTCATCACTCATTGCGTCATTTACATGCACAACTGTGCCTTTTACATATGGATAATAAATACATTTAATGTCCCATTAATAGTATATTTGAAGATCTACAGCTGTGATCCCCATATTTCTGCCTGTATTTTCTCATCCACTGAATATGAGGGATTCAACACATGGCATTGACTGTCTTTTTATGTCGCCTTTAATGCAAATCCCACATCCCATAATAATGTCATATGTATTCATGTTGGAATTGGATTCAGTGAGTGTTCCATAGCTTGTGGCTATATCAGGACAGGCACAATTGTGTCTATTTTTAGAAGCTAGCATTTAAACCAGGACATTTTTTTCAAATCAAGGTCATTTCTACAATCCTATTTGGTTGCTTTAGGTGTGTTTTGTCTGCGTTGTTTAGCTAGGCCGGTTCATTTTATGCATACGGAAGAACGGAAGCGTATGACAGTTTCATCAACTTTAAATGGGTTAATATTCTAGAACTGGTAATAAAGGCCTTCCAGCAATGATCAATATGCCTCAATATACTTCTGTAAATGATAAGAATTTAGATATTATAATTAACATAGGAGTTTCCCAATTATGAAAATGTACAAAGCTATAGGCCATTCGTTCTTTAACGTTAACAGCAATCCAATTTGGGTTTAATAGATTACAGTAGTGAATTTTATATTTATGGCGCAATTAATGTTAGATACTTTTTAAGGAAATAAATGCACTAGACAGTATTTTAAAGTATTTACCGTTTATGATATACTAAACTATCTCTATGTTTACAGAGTGGCACCCAATTTTCATAGATATCCAAAATTAATGCTGTATTACCTGACGTACAGATTTTGAAATCGCAGATGGTTTTTAAGTATACAGCTATCTAGTAGCATGCAAATAACACTGTAAGGTTCCTATTTAAATCAGATAATATAGAGAACAGTAAAACAGAGAAACCTTCCACTTGTTTGTAACACTTTGGTAAAGTACAGACATAGCCATGTTAAGTGTTCCACATAGATGTAATGTTCCAGAAAGCACAGGCAGTGGGTTTTTAGGGAAGCGAAAAGATGTGGATGAGGTTGGAGGTACCAGGTGGTTGTGAATTTTTGGAGTGGAAGGACAAACATGACTGTTTACTTGATATTTTGTTAGGCCCATAGTTGTCGGTAATGCCACCAACCAGGATGAAATGAAAGCGAAAAATGGCCAGGGAGGGTGAAAGGGTTGTCCCAGCTTGTACAGACCGGAGGGAAAGGAGCAGTGGGTAGAGAATGACAAAGGTGGAGTCAGGTGCATAAGGTATAGTGATGGTAAGTACTGAAGGACAGAGTTAAGCTGAGATGTTGTATACGTAAAGAGGAGGTGGGCTTATTAAAGTGTGCGTATAAGGGATTTGAGATAGGAGATACTGTATGTGCTAGGAAAGGGAAGAGTATAGAGACAACATAAAGGTAGCTGATCTTTTTACTTTTCCTTTACAAATTTCTTCTTTCTCTTCCAGTTGTTTACTCTGTCCTTTTTCACAGCCTGGCTCACTGTTGCATATGCCAAAAGTTTATGGTTTAAAAAGGATCATTCATGTTGTTGAGATTCTTATTGTCTTGGTCCATGTTAACCATGTTCTACTCTTATTAAAAAAAAAAAAAAACAACTAGGGGAGCTAAATTGGCAGTACTGCACAATAGTGGAGGGCATTTGTAAATAGGAAGAATGCCAGGGAATGAGAAGAATAAATATTATACACTATTGACAGGAAAGTATAGAGAGCTTTTAAAAATTAAGGTGAATAACAGAACCAGTATTTTAGGATTATAATTTAGCACAATTCCAAACTTTAAATAGCTGTAGATGCTACTTCCATACTGTATGTACGTACGTACGTACGTACGTACGTACATACAGTATATGAGGCTGGTGTTCCTGGTGGTGGCTCAGTACAAGCTTGCGCTTTCTGTTCCCCATCTTTTCTTTTACACAATCTTCACGGAAAATCCATGGAGCGACTGTTTTGAGAGGTCTTCAAAAAAAGGGCATTAATACAGTATTAAGATAAATAGTAGCTGGAGTCTACTTGCTGTGGGCTTTTTCTCCACTTCTCCTCTTTGGAGGGTTTGATAAATCTCCTAAGTAATCAGTCACTAAAGGTGGGTACACAGTAGGTGTTGTACTCGGTGAGCAACATAGCCTAGTATTTTCCCTCCCAGAATGGTTGCCCGATGGCTGGCATACACAGTGCAATATCGCACAGTGAGGTCATGCCGTGGTCGGAGCATGCAGCTTTGGACGATGAGTCCAAATTGAGGTGCATGCACAGCCGAGACCGAGGATCGTTAACAATCCGCGGCCCTGCGCAATGGACATTCTGGATGTAAACCTGCTCCAGAGTGCTCTTGATTTCAGACTGGGGCGACGTTTCATATTTCAGCAGGACAACGACCCTATGCACACAGCCAAGATATCAAAGGAGTGGCTTCAGGACAACTCTGTGAATGTCCTTGAATGGCACAGCCAGAGCCCAGACTTGAATTCGATTGAACATCTCTAGAGAGATCTGAAAATGGCCGTGCACCGACGCTTCTCATCCAACCTGCCCAAACCTGAAACTGCCCAAAGATAGGTGTGCCAAACTTGTGGCATCATATTCAAAAAGACTTGAGGCTGTAATTGCTGCCAAAGGTGCATCAACAGAGTATTGAGCAACGGCTGTGAATACTTATGTACATGTTATTTCTTAGTTTTTTATTTTTAATAAATGTAATAAATATTGTCATTATGGGGTATTGTGTGTAAAATTTTGAGGGAAAAACGTAACAAAATGTCGAAAAAGTGAAGTATGTGGACAAGGATTTTGAAATTTGGACAGTAGCTTGCTTTTGTGACGAAGGTACTCACTAAGAAGGGATTTTTCAAAATTCCATCCACAAAGGGGTGAGTTGATTATTGTGAATTCCCCCCCTCACAGAGGAAAGTTAAGACAGCCCATCCAAGCAGGGCTATAAAGAGAGCATGGTGCCGTCGATACCAATTCGCAGAGGGGAGAGGACACAGTGCTCTGTTCCTGGACTTCCTTGCCAGTTGCAGAGCAGTCCATTATTCAAATAGGGGACTATTTGAATAATGTGCCACTCCTAAACACTGTCTAACATTGCTGGGTGTGGCTCCCCTATTTGAATATTGGACTGGTCTGCAACTGCCACTGCTAAGGAAGTCCAGCCTTATGTTTCATTAGATTTTGTTATGGGTCAGTGGTATTTGCCTTTTATTTATATAGATTTCAGATATAAGTACTTAACCAACCTATTCCAGTGAGGAGAGGATACTGTCTCAATTATCAGAGGTTAACCTGTCACTTGAACTAAAAATTGCCGAACCTCTTAGAGAGCAATGGGAGGAAAGGAGAGATAGATATTTTGACTCTTAAATGCATTAAAGGAAAGCTTAATAGTCAGCAACTTCTTATCTGCTGTGTAAAGGGTACTAACAGCTCTCCCAGTGACCTTACACGTGCAAAAATATTTACATTTTTACCTCAAAGGAGGAGCCCTAAGGAGAGCGAGAAGCTAAACAAAGAGACCTAGGGCCCTTTGGAATAGCGTCAGCCTATCCCTGCAAACCTTACATATTTAACACACAGCAGTCGGAGCTTGGACTGTCGTCCCAGCATTTACAGCACTAAACAGGGCAGCATCAGAGTTGGGACGAGGCACAGAAGGAGGCAGATTATTCTCAGCGCCAGCCTTTTGACAGCATCAATCCAGGGAAGGCCCGCCCAGAGCTGCGGCCTGACAAAGATTGGGAGCGACGGGTGGAGCATGTCCTGTTGTAAGTTTAATTGACGGTTTTCTGTGATAAACTAACCAGTTAACTTTATGTATATTCCGTTGTCCAGAAAATAAGACACAGAGACTACAGATTCCCATAGTTTTGTGTGGTTCAGTATGAAATGCCGGCAGAAATTTTTTTTAAACCGTATTAAATTTGCTTAAATACTAGCGCTTTTCATCTCAATCTGATTACACTTGAAATTCCGTAGCGAAGCATGGGTATTCAGCTAGTTAGTAATATGTTGGACTTTTGTCCCACATCACTATTATTTTTATTATTATTTTATTCTACATTACTAGAATTACTATTTTGAACTACATCCTTGGCATTAGTAGCATTATTTCATATATTTTTAATCACATTAGGAGGGTGGTTTGGTAAGTAAGGTAGCAAGACCTCTAACGTGTGTAATGTTCTCTATTTCATTCTAATTTCCCACTGGAAGAGGTAGATCACTGCTTCCCCTCACGGCCATTAGACTCCGCCTCACATAAGTTAAACTGTCCCAACATCATATGTAAGATGGTGGGGCTGACAGAAACATGGCCAAACATTGAGGTGCGTAGTGTTACCAGAGTTATTCATCTATAGGGCATGTCAGCAGTTGAAATTCATTACCAACTTGTCGTGGTGTGCTGCAAATAGGTATCTTATCGCTGCACGTTAACGCCAGACCACACTCTCTGCCAACTGCACGCATGAGTTGTTACGGCACTACCACTGTGAAGTACTGGACCATCCTCCCAATGAAGGATGGTCCAGTACCTCCCAATGATTTCCATCTCTTTGGACCATTGAAGAAGCACCTGGATGGAAGGCGATTCGCAACAGAAAGTGAACTTTAGCAAGCCGTCTTGGCTTGACACTGATTTCTTCTGTGCTGGAATAGATGCCTTGGTGTATTATTGGAACAAATGTTTAGAGGCTCTAGTTACCTTATTTATTGAACCACTCGTATATTCTGAGGACAATCTAACTGTCAAACTTTGTGACTGAGCAAGTCCTTTATAATAACTTTATGGTCCTTTTTTTGTGACTTTTTATTGTGATTTGTGTGTTTTTAGAATTAAATGTATATTTGCTCTTCACATTTATTTATTATCAGTTATTTGTATAGCGCAGACATATTCTGCAGCGCTTTACCGAGAATATTTGGCCATTCACATCAGTCCATGCCCCGGTGGAGCTTACAAACTATGGGCCTAATTCAGACCTGAATGCAGCAGCAAAACTGTTCTCTAATGGGCAAACCCATGTGCACTGCAGGGGGTGTGTGTGTGGTGGTGGTGGGGGGGGGGCATGTATAAC
Organism: Pseudophryne corroboree; assembly: GCF_028390025.1. Classification (NCBI taxonomy): domain Eukaryota; kingdom Metazoa; phylum Chordata; class Amphibia; order Anura; family Myobatrachidae; genus Pseudophryne; species Pseudophryne corroboree. The sequence goes on along the minus strand of NC_086447.1, from coordinate 478,839,791 downwards.
GTTCAGATAGAGTTAAGGTAGGACACATGGTAGTCCTAATAAATCCCTATATGTAAGGCTTTCCTTTACGAAAGGAAAATATACTAATTAACCTTAATTTATAAAATCCCACCACAGTCCCCTTCAAACTGTGAGGAGTATGGGCAAAAATTACTATCTGATGAATTGAAAGCATCGTTTCAGCTGAAAACCACTTTATTTTCTAAAGGTCATTTTGACCTTCTAAACTTGTCCCACCACCAATCTACACAGGTTCCAAGCCGCTGATCCAGCCACAAATTGTTGTGTTTTTTTATAGTGCAGCCCTATTTTCTCTGACGTCCTAGTGGATGCTGGGGACTCCGTAAGGACCATGGGGAATAGACGGCTCCGCAGGAGACTGGGCACATCTAAGAAAGATTTAGGACTATCTGGTGTGCACTGGCTCCTCCCCCTATGACCCTCCTCCAAGCCTCAGTTAGATTTCTGTGCCCGGCTGAGCTGGATGCACACTAGGGGCTCTCCTGAGCTCCTAGAAGAAAGTATAGTTTAGGTTTTTTATTTTCAGTGAGTCCTGCTGGCAACAGGCTCACTGCAACGAGGGACTAAGGGGAGAAGAAGCGAACCTACCTAAGTGGTGGTAGCTTGGGCTTCTTAGGCTACTGGACACCATTAGCTCCAGAGGGATCGAACACAGGACCCGACCTCGTCGTCCGTTCCCGGAGCCGCGCGGCCGTCCCCCTTACAGAGCCAGAAACAAGAAGGTGGTCCGGAAAATCGGCGGCTGAAGACTTCTGTCTTCTCCAAGGTAGCGCACAGCACTGCAGCTGTGCGCCATTGCTCCTCATGCACACCACACACTGCGGTCACTGATGGGTGCAGGGCACTGGGGGGGGGGCGCCCTGAGCAGCAATAATAACACCTTGGCTGGCAAAACTAACACCATATATAGCCCCAGAGGCTATATAGGTGTATATTAACCCCTGCCAGAAACGATAAAATAGCAGGAGAAAGCCCGCCAAAAAAGGGGCGGAGCCAACTCCCTCAGCACACTGGCGCCATTATTCCCTCACAGCTTCGCTGGAAGGAAGCTCCCTGGCTCTCCCCTGCAGTCCTGCACTACAGAAAGGGTAAAAAAGAGAGGGGGGGCACAATTTAGGCGCAATATACATATATATTATAGGCAGCTATAGGGGAAAACACTCTGTATAGTGATATCCCTGTGTTATATAGCGCCCTGGTGTGTGCTGGCATACTCTCCCTCTGTCTCCCCAAAGGGCTTTGTGGGGTCCTGTCCTCTGTAAGAGCATTCCCTGTGTGTCTGCTGTGTGTCGGTACTGCTGTGTCGACATGTATGATGAGGATAATGATGTGGAGGCGGAGCAAATGCCTGTGAATGTGATGTCACCCCCTGCGGGGTCGACACCAGTGTGGATGGACTTATGGAAGGAATTACGTGACAGTGTCAGCTCCTTACATAAAAGGTTTGACGACATAGGACAGCCGGCTACTCTGCTTGTGCCTGTCCAAGCGTCTCAAATGTCATCAGGGGCTATAAAACGCCCGCTACCTCAGATGACAGATACAGATGTCGACACGGATACCGACTCCAGTGTCGACGATGATGAGACGAGTGTACCCTCCAATAGATCCACTTGTTATATGATTGAGGCTATGAAAAATGTTTTACACATTTCTGATGATACCCCAGGTACCACAAAAAAGGGTATTATGTTTGGTGAGAAAAAACTACCAGTAGTTTTTCCTGCATCTGACGAATTAAATGAGGTGTGTGAGGAAGCGTGGACTTCCCCAGATAAGAAATTGATCATTTCTAAACGGTTAATGGCTGCGTACCCTTTCCCGCCAGAGGATAGGTCACGCTGGGAAACACCCCCTAGGGTAGATAAAGCATTGACACGCTTATCAAAGAAGGTGGCACTACCGTCTCCGGATACGGCCGCCCTAAAAGAACCTGCTGATAGAAAGCTGGAAAGTACCCTAAAAGCTATATACACACACACTGGCATTATATTGAGACCCGCTATTGCATCAGCTTGGATGTGCAGTGCTGCTGCTGTGTGGTCAGACTCCCTGTCGGAAAACATTGATACCATGGATAGGGACAATATTTTGCTAACGATTGACCATATAAAAGACGCGGTCTTATACATGCGTGATGCACAGAGGGATATTTGCCGGCTGGCATCAAAAATAAGTGCTATGTCCATTGCCGCCAGACGGGGGTTATGGACTAGGCAATGGTCAGGTGATGCCGACTCCAAGCGGCACATGGAAGTTTTACCCTATAAAGGGGCGGAACTTTTTGGGGAAGGTCTTTCAGACCTCGTTTCCACAGCTACTGCTGGGAAATCGACTTTTTTGCCACAGGCTACCCCACAGCAAAAGAAAGCACCGTATTATCAGGTACAGTCCTTTCGGCCCCAGAAAAATAAGCGGGCTAGAGGCTCATCCTTTCTGCCGAGGGGCAGAGGAAGGGGGAAAAAGCTGCAACACACAGCTAGTTCCCAGGAGCAGAAGTCCTCCCCTGCGTCCGGTAAGTCCACAGCATGACGCTGGGGCTGCTCAGGCGGAATCGGGAACGGTGGGGGCACGTCTCAGGTTTTTCAGCACACAGTGGGCTCTCTCACAAGTGGATCCCTGGGTCCTTCAAGTAGTATCTCAGGGGTACAGGCTGGAATTCGAGACGTCTCCCCCCCCCCGCCGTTTCCTAAAATCTGCCTTGCCGGCAACTCCCTCTGCCAGGGAGGCAGTGTTGGTGGCTATTCAAAAACTGTATTCACAGAAAGTGATCGTCAAGGTACCCCTCCTTCAGCAAAGAAAGGGTTACTACTCCACAATGTTTGTGGTACCGAAACCGGATGGTTCGGTGAGACCCATCTTAAATTTAAAAACCTTGAACACTTATATCAAAAGGTTCAAGTTCAAGATGGAATCGCTCAGGGCGGTTATTGCGAGCCTGGAGGAGGGGGATTACATGGTATCCCTGGACATCAAGGATGCGTACCTGCATGTCCCCATTTACCCTCCGCACCAGGAGTACCTCAGATTTGTGGTACAGGACTGTCACTATCAGTTCCAGACGCTGCCGTTCGGGTTATCCACGGCACCGAGGGTCTTTACCAAGGTAATGGCCAAAATGATGATACTCCTTCGCAAGAAGGGAGTTTTAATTATCCCGTACTTGGACGATCTCCTGATAAAGGCGAGGTCCAAAGAACAGTTGATAGTGGGGTTGGCACTTTCTCAGGAAGTGCTACAACAGCACGGCTGGATTCTAAACATTCCAAAGTCACAGCTGGTCCCGACGACACGTCTTCTGTTCCTGGGAATGATTCTGGACACAGACCAGAAAAGAGTGTTTCTTCCACTGGAAAAAGCCGAGGAATTGTCATCTCTGGTCAGAGACATTCTAAAACCAGGAAAAGTGTCGGTACATCAATGCACACGAGTCCTGGGAAAAATGGTAGCTTCGTACGAAGCAATTCCATTCGGAAGGTTCCACGCAAGGACGTTCCAGTGGGACCTGTTGGACAAATGGTCCGGGTCCCATCTCCAGATGCAACAGCGGATAACCCTATCGGCCAGAACCAGGGTGTCGCTGCTGTGGTGGCTGCAGAGGGCTCATCTACTAGAGGGCCGCAGATTCGGAATACAGGACTGGGTCCTGGTGACCACGGATGCCAGCCTTCGGGGCTGGGGGGCAGTCACAAACTGAAGAAATTTCCAAGGACTGTGGTCAAATCAGGAGATTTCTCTTCACATAAATATCCTGGAGCTAAGGGCCATTTACAACGCCCTAAGCCAGGCAAGACCCCTGCTTCAAAACCAGCCGGTACTGATCCAGTCAGACAACATCACGGCGGTCGCCCATGTAAACAGACAGGGCGGCACGAGAAGCAGGATGGCGATGGCAGAAGCCACAAGGATTCTCAGATGGGCAGAGAATCATGTGTTAGCACTGACGTCAGTGTTCATTCCGGGAGTGGACAACTGGGAAGCAGACTTCCTCAGCAGGCACGACCTCCACCCGGGAGAATGGGGACTTGATCCAGAAGTCTTCCAAATGCTGGTCAACCGGTGGGAAAAACCACAGGTAGACATGATGGCGTCCCGCCTCAACAAGAAGTTGAAAAGATATTGCGCCCGGTCAAGAGACCCTTAGGCGATAGCGGTGGACGCTCTAGTGACACCATGGGTGTACCAGTCGGTTTATGTGTTTCCTCCTCTACCTCTCATACCCAAGGTACTGAGAATAATAAGAAGGCGAGGAGTGAAAACCATACTCGTGGTTCCGGATTGGCCAAGAAGAGCTTGGTACCCGGAACTTCAAGAGATGCTTACAGAGGACCCTTGGCCTCTGCCGCTCAGACAAGACCTGCTGCAGCAGGGACCCTGTCTGTTCCAAGACTTACCGCGGCTGCGTTTGACGGCATGGCGGTTGAACACCGGATCCTGAAGGAAAAGGGTATTCCGGAGGAAGTCATCCCTACCCTGATCAAAGCCAGGAAGGATGTCACCGCAAGACATTATCACCGCATTTGGCGAAAATATGTTGCTTGGTGTGAGGCCATGAAGGCCCCGACGGAGGAATTTCAACTGGGTCGATTCCTGCACTTCCTGCAAGCAGGGGTGACGTTGGGCCTCAAATTGGGGTCCATAAAGGTCCAGATTTCGGCTCTGTCGATTTTCTTCCAAAAAGAACTGGCTTCTCTGCCCGAAGTTCAGACTTTTGTCAAAGGAGTACTGCATATTCAGCCTCCTTTTGTGCCCCCAGTGGCACCTTGGGATCTCAATGTGGTTTTGGCATTCCTGAAATCACATTGGTTCGAACCACTTAAGACTGTGGATTTAAAATATCTCACGTGGAAAGTGGTCATGCTGTTGGCCTTGGCGTCGGCCAGGCGGGTTTCAGAATTGGCGGCTTTGTCTTGTAAAAGCCCTTATCTGATTTTCCATATGGATAGGGCAGAATTGAGGACTCGTCCTCAGTTTCTCCCAAAGGTGGTCTCAGCTTTTCACTTGAACCAACCTATTGTGGTGCCTGCGGCTACTAGGGACTTGGAGGATTCCAAGTTGCTGGACGTAGTCAGGGCCCTAAAAATGTATATTTCCAGGACGGCTGGAGTCAGAAAGACTGACTCGCTGTTTATCCTGTATGCACCCACCAAGCTGGGTGCTCCTGCTTCTAAGCAGTCTATTGCGCGCTGGATTTGTAGCACTATTCAGCTGGCGCATTCTGCGGTAGGCTTACCGCAGCCTAAATCTGTAAAAGCCCATTCCACACGGAAGGTGGGCTCATCTTGGGCGGCTGCCCGAGGGGTCTCGGCTTTACAACTTTGGCGAGCAGCTACTTGGTCGGGGGCAAACACGTTTGCAAAATTCTACAAATTTGATACCCTGGCTGAGGAGGACCTGGAATTCTCTCATTCGGTGCTGCAGAGTCATCCGCACTCTCCCGTCCGTTTGGGAGCTTTGGTATAATCCCCATGGTCCTTACGGAGTCCCCAGCATCCACTAGGACGTCAGAGAAAATAAGATTTTACTCACCGGTAAATCTATTTCTCGTAGTCCGTAGTGGATGCTGGGCGCCCATCCCAAGTGCGGATTGTCTGCAATACCTGTACATAGTTATTGTTACAAAAATCGGGTTTTGTTGTGAGCCATCTCTTCAGAGGCTCCAATTTGTTATCATACTGTTAACCGGGGTTCCTATCACGTGTTATATGGTGTGATTGGTGTGGCTGGTATGAGTCTTATCCGGGATTCAAAAATCCTTCCTTATTGTGTCAGCTCTTCCGGGCACAGTTCCTAACTGAGGCTTGGAGGAGGGTCATAGGGGGAGGAGCCAGTGCACACCAGATAGTCCTAAATCTTTCTTAGATGTGCCCAGTCTCCTGCGGAGCCGTCTATTCCCCATGGTCCTTACGGAGTCCCCAGCATCCACTACGGACTACGAGAAATAGATATACCGGTGAGTAAAATCTTATTTTTTGCTATTTTGTAAAAAAATGTGAACTCTTTCAAAAATTTGTCTCCACCGCATCCCCCCCCCCCCCCCCCCCAAAAAAAAAAATGGAAAAATTGTGAGGACTAAGAGTGTGGGTTTCACTACCAGCACTAGACTTTAACAACCAGGGAGGGTGCCATTGTAGCAGGGGGACACACAGAGTGGGGTTTACTATAATAGTGCCAACCAACCCTAGGCCATTCAGCACAGAGCTGTATTCTCTAGGGGTATCGGGCCTCTCCAGGAGCCAACCCATGCTGATAGCGAAATCCAGACAAGAAATAAAGACAAGAAACACTGAATTTGAAAATGCCAGCATTTACATTATTAGTTGTGCTCTGATTGGTCAAAGTGTGAGAATGGCCATTCTGATTGGTTAGTACCCCACGAGAGTGGAATATAGCCTGTGAGTTTTCCAAATGGCCTGAGCTTCTCCAAATTATAAAGCAAAGTATTTCGGATAGGTTCAATTTAAAGGCATTTGCCACTTTAGAATAAAGAATATAATTTGAAACCTATAGTTAGTATGCTCAAACAGCAGCTTTCCATGTTTTATTTAACATTTGGTTTGTTTCTAGGCTTTTGTTTTCTTGTTTGAGTAAATTAAAAAATGTAATTTCAGCAGAGGTTACGTTGGAACCAAGGGAGCTGGTGAACAGTACAGAAGATAAATGAAATAATGCTCACAGAGCTCCTGGGATATCAGTCTCTTTCAAGTGGAATGTATTATGGAATAAAATTACTTATGTAAAATGTTCTAGTAATGTTTTTGCCAGCCACTCTACAAACAAAACTTGCAATGAATACTTTATCAGAAGATGAAAAGGAGAGCATGCGTAGATGTGAGATATGCTGGTGTAGGAATAGACAATACTCACCTTCCAATAAGAAAATTATGATGGGATGATAATTTAGAACCACATTTGAAAATCTCATGTTACAGCTATTCCTATGATATAAGTATCACAAGGTGATTTGACAATCTAATCTTTTCTAACTCAGGGGCAGATTTATTAAGCTCGGTGAAGTGATAAATTGGAAGGTGATAAAGGACCAGCCAGTCAGCTCCTAACTGTCATTTTTCAAACCCAGCCTGTGACATGGTAGTTAAGATCTGATTGGCTGGTCCTTTATCACCTTCCACTTTATCACTTCACCGAGCTTAATAAATCTGCCCCACAGTTCCTAAAGGATAATGATATTTACTGGAAAAATTATTCATGACAACATTGCTGCTATATACTATAAAAATAAGCACATACTGGTGGATTAGCATTTACAAATGATAGAAACACAGGGTCAGACTGGCCCACAGGGGTACTGGGGAAATCCCCGGTGGATGTCACTGCATGAGGGTCCACCAGAGCCGGCTCTAACAAATTTGATGCCCTAGACAATATTTTTGCTGGTGATCCTGAGCAAATAATGCCACCACCTTCATTGCGGCGGACCTCGGTGCAATGTACCAATGCTAGTTCTGCCTCTAAACCCAGTACACTATCCCATAACCCCTTATTCCAGACATACACCCCTTACTCCCCATAAATCCCCCGGTCGGAGGTACTGCTGCTCATGGTGCCCGTCCTCCTCCTTCGGTATGTGCTGGTGCAGAAAAGTGGGTGTGTGCCATTGCTGGGGTATACAGTGGAGAACTGGGTGCCGGAGGGGTGTGAGGTGCAGGGTGTATGAGGTACAGGGGAGCGGGTGTGTGTGGGTGCCGTGAGGCATGGTATACAGCAGGCTCTAGGCTCTGGTGCCCACCACCCCATCTAGGGATCAGGTTCCAGACTGTGCATGTTAATTATGCATATGTTACATTATACTGTATAGGTCTGTGGTGTATCTTATACAGTGTACTCCTATTATTAATCTGGTACATTATCATGCATGCAATAGAAGTATTTATATATTTATCATGGGGCCCAGATCATGCTCTCTGTCATGGTTAGCCAAACCTCTGTGGTGGCTGGCCACAAACCTAAGCATGGGCCCCTATCACTGTGCACAGTACGACACTTTATAAACATTGGTAGTCATAATATATACATGTGTACAAATGAGAAGAGGTTATTTGAAGTGATGCATAGTCTGAGCCTTTATTAGATTCTCATTTAAAATAATATTTATGTTGACCTAATCATTAACAATAAATAACATATAAATAACATATATAACGCCAGGAGCCGCCTGGCGGGCGGCTCCTGGCGTTATCCGGCGCTGGTGCTGCTAGTCTGGTCCCCCAGTGGCTGGCGACCTAGAGAAGTTTACACCCTGCCTGTGGGCGCTGCTTGCTGCTGCTGTGGGGAAGTCCGGCGGCCCGCTTGGGAGCCCACATAGCACACTGTTATATCCAGTTCTACACGTGGATGCTGCCTCTGAGGAGAAGCTGTGATATTATACGCCTGTGGTGAATTGCTATCTCTGACTTCAGTGAGTACACAGTGCTCTGCCACTTGCCCTATCCTCTCTTTATTATACATTATATTCTCAAGTGTTTGGTACTGTATTTGACTGCCTCTGCTCCTGCAACACATCAGCAGCTTAGTTTCCTATTGGGAGTGCCCACGCCTGTGCCCCACGCTCCTGCCTGATATCCCTGTGCCAGTTTAGTTAACTGTACTTATACATAATGGTGAAGGATCGTGACCATGCAGTGGCTGCCAAGCTGGAGAAGTTTGCCAGACAGCCTGCCACCCAGGAATCTGGTTCCCCTCCTGTGTCTCAACAACCTGTTAAACCCAACCCCCCCTCTGGGGCGGACTCTGGCACTTCAGCATCCTCCTCGACCTCCTGTATCCACTCGGTGCTGGAAGCTATTGCGGGTAGCGAAAAACGGGTGGTATTCATGTGACCGCCGGTCAGCTGACCGACAGTCACATGACCTCCTCCACCAGCCCAACGGGTCACTGTCCCGATGGTTGGCATGCCGACCAACAGGGACTATTTCCACTCGTGGGTGTCCACGACACCCATAGAGTGGGAATTGAACCCGTGGCGACCGCAGCGTGGCGAGCGCAGCGAGCCCGCAAGGGGCTTGCAGCACTCGCCCCTCCCCGCCGGGATCCCGGCATCGGTATGCTGCCGGGATCCCGGCGTCGGTAAGCTGACCGGCGGTCAGGAGACCGCCGGTCAGCCGTACTACACCCCGAAAAACGCATGTCTGACAAAATTGAGAAAGTACAGTGTGATCTCTCACTGCTGCTGCAGGATGTGCATCGTATCCGTGAATGAGTTGGGGAAGTTGAGACTCGTGTTTCTACCCTTGAAGACTCCTGTGGTCCCCTACAGCAGAATGTCTCCACGCTTTCACATCAAGTCTCCTCGGTCCAAGCTAAGCTCCTTGATATGGAGGGGTGTCTGCGCAGAAACGACGTCAGGTTCGTGGGCCTCCCTGAAAAGGAAGAGGGCTCCAATCCTGAGGCGTTTCTGGAGTCCTGGCTTGAGGAATTATGTGGAGCTGCCTCCTTTACTCCACAGTTTGCGGTGGAGCGCACCCACAGGGTACCTTCCAGGCCCCTACCCCCTGGCGCTCCTCCGCGCACATTTATTGCACGGTTTTTACACTACATAGACCGTGATTCTGTCCTTCGTCTGGGGCGTACTAAGGGCCCTCTCACCAGGAACGGAGTCAGGGTTTCTGCATTTCCAGACTTTGCAGCGGATGTACAAAAGGACCGAGCCCAGTTCCTCTCAGTTAAACGTCACCTTCGTGACCTTAACCTCTCATTCTCTATGCTTTTTAACTCTAAGCTTCGTGTGGTGGTAGAAGGTGAATCAAAGTTCTTCAATTCTCCTCAAGAGGCGGCTGCACAGCTGGATCGCTATGCATCGGGTGCCCGACAGCTAGCTCCCGACTAGTATCCTGCATCTGCTTTATTATTTTTGTAATAAAGTGTCCTGGATATGCAACTATATATCCGGGGAACCACCATGGTTTGGTTCTCAGGTTATCACCTCATCAATAGTTATATGCTAGGTTCAACTGTGTATTGAGGGTTTAGTTTCAGGATCCAAGTATGCCACTGTTTGGGGAGGTATACGGGGAGGGGGGTAGTTGGGAAATGTGTTCTTTTTTTCTCTATTTTTATTTTTGTTTTAGTTTTTTGTTTTTCATATGAGTGCGCTGCTCTTTCTAATATAATTGTATACTGGTGCATTTTTTTGCGCATTTGCTGTATTTGCGATATTGTATTTGCTCTGTCAAGGATATAGCCAGCTGTTCATTGAAGACTACTGCTGGTTTAGTTTTAGAGCACTGGGATGTCTTATGTACCCTGTCCCCGTAATTGTTCTCTATTCATAGACGCTTCTATTATGCTGAGGATAAAATCTCTATAATACCTAATCATTTTGTTGTTAACCTTGCTGCTGGTCTTCACTACCATATTGTGTTTCCTGCTGGTTGCTTGCTTCAGGGGATGATTACTCCTGTTCTCCTTCAGACTTATATTGTGTCATCTGTATTATGCCTGATTTAAAATTCTTAGCGTGGAATGTCCGGGGCATTAATAACAAGGTAAAACGCTCTCTAGTATTGAAAATAGTCAAGAAATATGACCCGGACATTGCTTGCCTTGGTGAGACTCATTTGGAGGGAAATAGACTGTTGTCGCTCCGTAGACCTTGGGTTGGGTGGGCGTACCACGCCTCCCACTCCTCTTTTTCTAGGGGCGTCTCAACAATTTGTCCAATTTGAATCACTCTCGATCAAGACTGACTCCCGCGGCAGATTTGTATTTATTGAGTGTAAATTGTGTTCCCGACACTTCTTTATACTGTCAATTTATATTCCCCCTTCTTTTGCCTACGAAATTGTACAGAAGGCTGCCACCTTTATAGCCTCCTCTCCCCATACTCCTGTCATATGCTTAGGGGACTTTAACAACCTTTTAGACCCCTTCCTGGACAAATGGAAGACACTCCTCTCTGATATGGCTGGTGCCGGCCCCTCCAGGTTCGCTGATTATATTGCTAGTTTGGGGTGGGTGGATGCCTGGAGAAGCCGCCACCCTTCACTTCGACAATTCTCCAGTTTTTCTAAGACCCACGGCTCTTTTTCCAGAATCGACCTGGCCCTGGTCTCTCCTTCTATACTACCCACACTTACTGATGTTCACTATGAGGCCAGAGATATTTCCGACCACTCACCCTTGTTGTTGTCATTTAATGTTATGTGCCATAGGGGACAGTCCTATTGGAAACTGCACCTGTCCTGGTTGCTGCAGATGAAAGATCTGATCTGGAGAGGCAATGGGAGGGATACTTTGCTTTTAATACTGGGTCTGCACATGTAACTGTGGTCTGGGATTCATTCAAGGCCTCCATGCGAGGTACACTTATTAAGCGAATTGCTGCCCTTAAAATGTCTTCCCGGACAACTGAGAGGGCACTGGAAACCGAATGTAGGGATCTAGAAACACAATATTTGACTGACGGTTTGCTAATGGTTGGCCCATCTGTCGGACAAGACTTCTAAGTCACTTATGTTTAGGGCTCAAAATATTTATATGCAAGCTGATAGACCTGGCAGTCTGTTGGCCCATTTAGTGCATTATGATCGTCCTGGGACCGTTATTACACAGGTGATTGACCCTTCCGGTGCCATTATTGGGGGTCATTCCGAGTTGATCGCTAGCTGCTTTAGTTCGCTGCGCAGCGATCAGGCCAAAAATCGGCACTTCTACGCATGCATCTGCGGCGCAATGCGCACGCGCAGTGTACTATTGCAATGAACGATGTAGTTTCACACAAAGTCTGGCGAAGTTTTTCAGTCGCACAGCTGGCCACAGAGTGATTGACAGGAAGAGGGCGTTTCTGGGTGTCAACTAACCGTTTTCATGAAGTGATCGAAAAAATGCAGGCATGCCAGGAAAAACGCAGGCGTGGCTCGGCGAACGCAGGGCGTGTTCGTGACGTCAAAACAGGAACTGAACAGTCTGAAGTGATCGCAAGCGCTGAGTAGGTCTGAAGCTACTCTGAATCTTCACAAAATAATTTTGTAGCCGCTCTGCGATCCTTTCGTTCGCACTTCTGCTAAGCTAAAATACACTCCCAGTGGGAGACGGCATAGCGTTTGCACGGCTGCTAAAAACTGCTAGCGAGTGATCAACTTGGAATGACCCTCTTTGACACTACACCAGATATTGCGCGTACATTTCTATCCTATTATACCTATTATAGTTCAAACTTAGTTAAACTCTTCCGTCATTTGTGTTTATTAAATTACCGACATGCAATGTACGCCAGTGATGCAGATTAGAATGGATACGGGTGCTTAGTAAATTTCCCTAAAAGAATGTTTATACACACTATGAGACTTCAATAGTAATCATGAGTTATTTTTGAAGTTAATATAGGGGTCTATTTAGCAAGTACATTTTCACTTAAATCATGCCGAAAAGTATCACATCTATGGCCCTCATTCCGAGTTGATCGGTCGCAAGGCGAATTTAGCAGAGTTACACACGCTAAGCCGCCGCCTACTGGGAGTGAATCTTAGCTTCTTAAAATTGCGAACGATGTATTCGCAATATTGCGATTACTAACTACTTAGCAGTTTCAGAGTAGCTCCAGACTTACTCTGCCTGTGCGATCAGTTCAGTGCTTGTCGTTCCTGGTTGACGTCACAAACACACCCAGCGTTCGCCCAGGCACTCCCACCGTTTCTCCGGCCACTCCTGCGTTTTTTCCGGAAACGGTAGCGTTTTCAGCCACACGCCCCTGAAACGCCGTGTTTCCGCCCAGTAACACCCATTTCCTGTCAATCACATTACGATCGCCGGGGCGAAGAAAAAGCCGTGAGTAAAAATACTTTCTTCATAGTAAAGTTACTTGGCGCAGTCGCAGTGCGAACTTTGCGCATGCGTACTAAGCGGATTTTCACTGCGATGCGATGAAAAAGAACGAGCGAACAACTCGGAATGAGGGCCTATGTTGGAAAGGGTTAGCAAAAAAGATGAAGCAATTATATTCTCCAGTAATGCATACTTGCCCACTTTTGAAAAAGCATGTCAGGGAGATGTGAAAGTAACACCTATCAGCGCGGACGTGCGCTGCTACATCTGAGAGGCGTGTCATGAAAATGACTTACATCCAAATGTAAATGAGCCCCAAAGTTAGCTAGATCTACTTGTTGAAGAAAAGACACTGATATTTTTCAGGATTTGTTTGTGTATTGTGTTTTACAAGAGGTTCCATATACTGTAAGTGGCCACAAGAAACCTTTAAAATGCATGTAGCCATAGGGATTATTGATGGTCATTCCGAGTTGTTCGCTCGGTAATTTTCCTCGCATCGCAGCGATTTTCCGCTTATTGCGCATGCGCAATGTTCGCACTGCGACTGCGCCAAGTAAATTTGCTATGAAGATTGTTATTTTACTCACGGCATTACGAGGTTTTTTCTTCGTTCTGGTGATCGTAATGTAATTGACAGGAAGTGGGTGTTTCTGGGCGGAAACTGGCCGTTTTATGGGAGTGTGTGAAAAAACGCTACCGTTTCTGGGAAAAACGCGGGAGTGGCTGGAGAAACGGAGGAGTGTCTGGGCGAACGCTGGGTGTGTTTGTGACGTCAAACCAGGAACGACAAGCACTGAACTGATCGCACTGGAAGAGTAAGTCTCGAGCTACTCAGAAACTGCACAGAGAAGTCTTTTCGCAATATTGCGAATCTTTCGTTCGCAATTTTGCTAAGCTAAGATTCACTCCCAGTAGGCGGCGGCTTAGCGTGTGCAATGCTGCTAAAAGCAGCTTGCGAGCGAACAACTCGGAATGAGGGCCATTGTGCCTTATAATCAATATAGGGAAATGGCACTGATGATACCATTTAAATGTATGTATCTATTATTTCTTTTCTCTGACGTCCTAGTGGATGCTGGGTACTCCGTAAGGACCATGGGGTATAGACGGGCTCCGCAGGAGACTGGGCACTCTTAAAAGAAAGATTAGGTACTATATCTGGTGTGCACTGGATCCTCCCTCTATGCCCCTCCTCCAGACCTCAGTTAGTATCTGTGCCCGGCCAGAGCTGGATGCACCCTAGGGGCTCTCCTGAGCTTCCTAGAAAAGAAAGTATTTGTTAGGTTTTTTATTTTCAGTGAGATCTGCTGGCAACAGACTCACTGCTACGTGGGACTGAGGGGAGAGAAGCGAACCTACCTGCTTGCAGCTAGCTTGGGCTTCTAAGGCTACTGGACACCATTAGCTCCAGAGGGATCGAACACAGGCCCAGTCCACTCCTCGGTCGTCCGGTCCCGGAGCCGCGCAGCCGTCCCCCTTGCAGAGCCAGAAGAACGAAGAGAAGTTGAAAATCGGCGGCTGAAGACTCCGGTCTTCATTAAGGTAGCGCACAGCACTGCAGCTGTGCGCCATTGCTCCCTTAGCACACCACACACTCCGGTCACTGATGGGTGCAGGGCGCTGGGGGGGGGGGGGGGGGCGCCCTGGGCAGCAATTAGATTACCTTACTTGGCGAAAAGCACATAATACAGTCTGATAAACTGTATGTGCATTAACCCCCGCCATTAAAGTACATAAAAGGACAGAAGCCCGCCGCTGAGGGGGCCGGGCCTTCTTCCTCAGCACACCGGCGCCATTTTCTCTTCACAGCTCAGCTGGAAGGAAGCTCCCCAGGCTCTCCCCTGCAGTATCCTGGTACACAAAGGGTAAAAAAGAGAGGGGGGCACATAAATTTAGGCGCAAAACTGTGTATATAAGCTGCTATAGGGGAAAAATCACTCTGTATAGTGTACATCCCTGTATTATACAGCGCTGTGGTGTGTGCTGGCATACTCTCTCTCTGTCTCTCCAAAGGGCCTGGTGGGGGAACTGTCTTCAAATAGAGCATCCCCTGTGTGTGTGGTGTGTCGGTACGCGTGTGTCGACATGTCTGAGGTAAAAGGCTCCTCTAAGGAGGTGATAGAGCGGATATGTGTGTGGGAGGGTGTCTCCGTCGACAACGCCGACACCTGTTTGGATATGTGTAAGTGCTGAGGTAAAATTATTGCACAAAAGGTTAGGGAACAGAAAGGAAATCTACCCTGGTCTGTCCCTATGTCACAGAGTCCTTCAGAGTCTCTCTATGTTCACTATCCAAAATAACAAAGTATCGACACGGAGTTTAACTCCACTGTCGACTACGATAAAGCAAAGTTAAAGCCAAGAGGGCTAAAAGATATTCAATATATGATTATTGGAATAAAAGATGATTTGCATATCACTGATGACTCATCTGTCCCTGACACGAGAGTACACATGTTAAGGGGAAGAATGCTGAGGTAAATTTCCCTCCTCTCATGAGGAAAAAGAGCGGGAATCTCCAGACAAGAGACGGCAGCTTCCCACAAGAGAATTCTCAGGCTGTATCCTTTCCCCACTAGGGCCAGGATGTGTTGAGAATCTTCCCCTTGGGTGTCCTGTTTGCACTAGCTATTCTCAGGGATCCTGCAGATAGTGTGCACATTCTAGTATACTACCCAGACCGGCGATTGTGTCGGCATGGGTTTATAGCGCTGTGGCAGCGTGGACAGGTACCTTATCAGAGATTGAGACCCTAGTATGCATATAAATATTTTAAGATGCTGTCTTAAGTGATAGATATATAATTATAAAGCATGCCCAAAGGGACATGAGTATACTGGGTCCTAGAGACAAAAGCTACGTCTATTTCTGCTTGACGTGGCCTGTAGAATATACATTGGACAGATGATTCCGACTTAAGAGGCATATGGAAGGCTGAGGATTGTGTGGAGAAAGGTTCTCGGGCCTGGTCTCCACAGCTATAGCTGGTAATTCTGATATTTTGCCTTATATTCCTGCACAGCCTAGGAAAGCACGACATTATTAAATGCAGCTTTTCGAATAAAGAAACAAGAAAGTCTGAGGTGCGTCCTTTCTTGTCAGAGCCGGGGGCAGAGGAAAGAAGCTGTACAACACAGCTAGTCCCCAGGAACAGAAGTCCTCCCCGGCCTCTACAAAGATCCACCGCATGTCGCTGGGGCTCCACAGGCGGAGCTAGGCCCGGTGGGGACACGCCTTCGTAAGTTCAGCCACAAGTGGGTTCACTCCCTGTTAGATCCCTGGGCAATAGAAATTGTATCGCAGGGATACAGGCTGGACTGTGAGAAGATGCCCCCTCACCGAGGACCCGGCGGGCTTCCCCCCAAGAGAGGGAGCCAGTGTTAACTGCAATTCGTAAATTGTATCTTCAACAGGTGGTGGTCAAGGGTCCCCTCCTTCAACAAGAGGGTGTTATTATTCGACCATGTTATAATCCCGAAACCAGACGGTTCGGTTAGAACCATATTGTATTAAAATCCCTGAACATATACCTGAAAAGGTTCAGGTTCAAGATGGAATCGCTAAGAGCGGTCATTGCAAGCCTGAAATGAATCGGGACATAAGGGATGCATACCTTCGTGTCCCCATTTATCCACCTCATCAGGCATACCTCAGAATTGCGGTACGGGATTGTCATTACCAATTTCACCAAGGTAATGGCGGATATGATGGTGCTCCTGCGGAAGCAAGGTGTCACTATTATCACATACTTGGATGATCTCCTCATAAAAGCGAGATCAAGAGAGCAGTTGCTGGACAGCGTATCACCTTCTCTGGAAGTGAAACGGCAACACGACTGGATTCTATATATTCCGAAGTCGCAGTTGGTTCCTACAGCTCATCTGCCTCGCCTAGGCATGATCCTAGACACAGACCAGAAGAGGGTTTATCTCCCGATAGAGAGAGCTCATGAGCTCATGACACTGGTCAGTAATCCATTGAAAACCAAAACAGGTGTCAGTACATCACTGCACTCGAGTCCTGGGAAGGATGATGGCATCATACGAGGCCATCCCCTTCGGCTGGTTCCATGCAAGGACAATGGAACTTACTGGACAAGTGGTCCGGATCACATCTTCAGATGCATCGGTTAATCACCCTATCCCCCAGGGCCAGGGTGTCTCTCCTGTGGTGGCTGCGGAGTGCTCACCTTCTCGAGGGCCGCAGATTCGGCATTCAGGACTGGGTCCTGGTGACCGTGGATGCAAGCCTCCGAGGGTGGGGGGCAGTTACACAGGGAAGAACATTCCAAGGTTTGTGGTCAAGCCAACAGACTTGCCTTCACATCAATATCCTGGAACTAAGGGCCATATACAACGCCCTAAGTCAAGCGGAGTTCCTGCTTCGCGACCAACCGGTTCTGATCCAGTCAGACCGCAGGGGCTCATGTAAACCGCCAGGGCGGCACAAGGAGCAGGGTGGCGAGGGTAGAAGCCACCAGAATTCTTCGCTGGGCGGAGAATCAAGTAAGCGCACTGTCAGCAGTGTTCATTCCGGGAGTGGACACGACCTCCACCCGGGAAAGTGGTGACTTCATCAGGAAGTCTTCACGCAGTTTTGCAAATTGACGGAAACTGCCTCAGGTGGACTACATGGCGTCCCACCTCAATAAAAAGATAAAAAAGGTTTTATGCTGGGTCAAGGGACTCTCAGGCGATAGCTGTGGTCGCACTAGTAACACCGTGGGTGTTCCAGTCGGTCTATATATTCCCTCCTCTTCCTCTCAGACCCAAGGGCTGAGAATTGTAATAAACGGAGGAGTGTGAACAATATTCTTTGCTCCGGATTGGCCAAGAAGGACTCGGTACCCGGAACTGCAAGAAATGCTCTCAGAGGACCCATGGCCTCTGCCTCTCAGTCAGGACATGTTGCAACAGGGACCCTGTCTGATCCAAGACTTACCGCGGCTGCGTTGGACGGCATGGCGGTTGAACGCCGGATCCTAGCGGAAAAGGGCATTCCGGATGCAGTTATTCCTATGCTGATAAAGGCTAGGAAAGACGTGACCGCAAGACTTTTTCACTGTATATGGCGAAAATAGGTTGCTTGGTGTGTGGCCGGGAAGGCCCTACAGAGGAATTCCAGGGGGGTCGATTCCTGCACTTCCTACAGTCAGGAGTGACTATGGGCCTAAAATTAGGATCCATAAAGGCCAAGATTTCGGCCCTATCCCTTTTTCTCTCAAAAAGAACTGGCTTCACTGCCTGAAGTTCGGACGTTGTTACAGGGGTGCTGCATATTCAGCCCCTTTTGTGCATCCAGTGGCACCTTGGGATCTTAACGTGTGTTGGATTCCTAAAATCCCACTGGTTTGAGCCACTTAAGACCGTGGAGCTAAAATATCTCACGTGGAAAGTGGTCATGCTTTTGGCCTTAGCTTGGACTAGGCGTGTGTCAGAATTGGCGGCTTTGTCATGTAAAAGCCCATATCTGATCTTCCATATGGAAAGGGCAGAATGGAGGACTCGTCCCCAATTTCTCCTTAAGGTGGTATCATCGTTTCATTTGAACCAACCTATTGTGGTGCCTGCGGCTACTAGGGACTTGGAGGATTCCAAGTTGCTGGACGTAGTCCGGGCCCTGAAACTTTATGTTTCCAGGACGGCTAGAGTCAGAAAAACTGACTTGCTATTTATCCTGCATGCACCCAACAAGCTGGGTGCTCCTGCTTCAAAGCAGACTATTGCTCGCTGGATCTGTAGCACGATTCAGCTTGCACATTCTGCGGCTGGACTGCCGCATCCTAAATTAGTAAAAGCCCATTCCACGAGGAAGGTGGGCTCTTCTTGGGCGGCTGCCCGAGGGGTCTCGGCTTTACAACTTTGCCGAGCTGCTACTCGGTCGGGTTCAAACACTTTTGCAAAATTCTACAAGTTTGATACCCTGGCTGAGGAGGACCTTGAGTTTGCTCATTCGGTGCTGCAGAGTCATCCGCACTCTCCCGCCCGTTTGGGAGCTTTGGTATAATCCCCATGGTCCTTACGGAGTACCCAGCATCCACTAGGACGTCAGAGAAAATAAGAATTTACTCACCGGTAATTCTATTTCTCGTAGTCCGTAGTGGATGCTGGGAGCCCGTCCCAAGTGCGGACTCTCTGCAATACATGTATATAGTTATTGCTTAACTAAAGGGTTATTGTATGAGCCATCTGTTGAGAGAGGCTCAGTTATTGTTCATACTGTTAACTGGGTATAGTTATCACGAGTTGTACGGTGTGATTGGTGTGGCTGGTATGAGTCTTTCCCTGGATTCCAAATCCTTTCCTAGTAATGTCAGCTCTTCCGGGCACAGTTTCCCTAACTGAGGTCTGGAGGAGGGGCATAGAGGGAGGAGCCAGTGCACACCAGATATAGTACCTAATCTTTCTTTTAAGAGTGCCCAGTCTCCTGCGGAGCCCGTCTATACCCCATGGTCCTTACGGAGTACCCAGCATCCACTACGGACTACGAGAAATAGAATTACCGGTGAGTAAATTCTTATTTTTTTTTTCAGGGAGATTGAGGGACCATTCAGGGAGTGAGGGAGATTGCTACTATTTCAGGGAGTCTCCTGCAGAATGAGGGAGGGTAGGCAACTATGCGGTAATGCATTGTAGAGAGAAAATCATTGCTCTCTACAATGTTTAATGTTTTCTGCTATGCAAGTAGCAGAAAAATGTTCATAAATTTATTAAAATCTTACTTGACTGTATATAACACCACCAGAGAATCTTTATTGCAGCCTAAAAATGCAGGAATAAGGAGAGTTATGTTAGACTTACTATTGTTAACTCTCTTTCTGCGAAGTACATTGGGTTCCACAGGGAAACATCGTGGTGTAGAGTGGATCTGGATCCAGATGCATCAACAGGTAAAGCTTTAGCAATAAATAAAAAACAATAGACACAGTGTCAACATCAAAGTCTGGAGAGAAATAGCGATTCTTTATTCATTTCTTTTCACACTGTTTTAATGTAACAAAGGTATATTACACTCAGAACCAAATATATTATTTAGACATAGGTACAGTACAGTTATACATTATGCAATAAAATATTTGGCTATAAGAATAATATATTAATATTCATTAGGAGTATATATATGAATAATTGGAGCTTAGAACACATATACTCATCATAAGAGTGCTATAGATACATAAGAAATAATAGGCAGCACAAGATTTGGCTTTAACAAACTTTTTATTTTTACACAAGACAGAAATCTGTCTAATAAAAATATCTTCCTTTCACGTTTTTCTATTTCTATTTAAAAATTATTTTAATATTTCGCTTTGTATGGTCTAATACTCAGGCCATAATAATACCGCATGGGAGATCATGAATGTAGGATGACATTCCATGTGGGTATTGGTATCTCATGTCTACAAAGATTTATTTAACAACGAATTAATAAAATGTAAAAAATACTATAGATATAGATTCACGAAGGGGATAGAGTGCACCCAAACAAACTCATCTCTGCCACAATTTTCTTTTTTGTATGTATTTTTAGATCAGTGGGTAGCACCAGCGTTTAAATTTATTTGAATTTATGCAAATTGAAATCTAACGCACAACCCCTTATATTAAAATCCATTACCATTAGTTCTGGTGCGGGACACTTTCTCTCAAAGCTTTAGCTGTCCCAGGATGCATAGGGACCTCCTCTAAAATCCCGCCTCCAGGCACTGTGAGCTCAGTTTTGTTAACCAGTCCAATGCAGGAGCAGGCAATAGAGAAGGCAGATGTTAGTCACATAAGAACACAATCTCATAACAGTAGAAGGTATCAGTAGCTAAAGCCATACAAACCCAAAGAAGCCAGGTGCGTCAGTGTGGGCGCCCTGTGGAACCCAATGTTCTTCGTAGAAAGAGAGTTAACAATGGTAAGTCTACCATAGCTCTCCTTTTCTGCAACAGGGTACATTGGTTTCCACAGGGAAACAACAGGGATGTCCTAAAGCAGTTCCTCAAGAGAGGGGACACACCTTAGTGGATGTGAGAATCTGGTGTCCATAGGAAGCATCCTGGGAGGCGATGGCATCAAAGTCATAAAACCTAAGAAACATGTTCACTGGGGACCACGTAGCTGCCTTGCACAATTTTTCTGCGGACGCACCACAGCGGGCCGCCCAAGAAGGTCCAACAGACCGAGTAGAATGGGCCTTAATTGAAGCAGAAGCTGGAAGACCAGCTTGCTCGTAAGCATGTGCAATCACCATTCTAATCCATCTGGCCAAGATTTGCTTATTCGCAGGCCAGCCATGTTTGTGGAATCTAAACAGGACAAATAGGGCATCAGACCGTCTAATAAAAGCAGTCCTGTCCACGTAGACATGGAGAGCCCTAACTACTTCTAAAGACCTTTCTTTAAACGACAAGTCCAAAGAGATAAAGGCCGGGACCACAATCTCTTGGTTCAGGTGAAAAGATGACACCACTTTAGGTAAGTAACCGGGCCTGGTTCGGAGAACTGCCCTGTCACAGTGGAAATCAGAAAAAGCGGACAACAGGACAAAGCGCCTAAGTCCGAGACCCCTCTTGCAGAGGCAATAGCGAGCAAGAACAGGACCTTGGTTGCGAGCCATTTGAGGTCCACCGATTCAAGAGGTTCGAAGGGAGACTCTTGAAGTCTTTCAATACAATAGACAGGTCGCATGGAGCCACTGGAGGGACATAGGGAGGCTGATTACATAGAACACCCTGAGTGAATGTATGAACATCAGGTATATTGAGCTGAAACCATACTGATAAGGCAGAAATGTGATCCTTGAGGGAGGCCAGATGAAGACCTACTGTTAGTCTAAGCCTCTTTGTAGAAAAGCCAGAATCCTGGAAGTTCTAAATCTATCAGCATCATAATTCTTATTAGCGCACCAGGTGAAGTAAGAATGCAAAACTGGTAATATGTCCGGACAGAAGCCAGTTTGTGGGCCTTCACCATAGTCTGAATAACCGCCTCAGTAAATCCTTTGGCCCTCAGGAGTGATGTTCAAGAGCCACGCCGTCAAAGCCAGTCTGGCCAGGTCTGCTTAGAAACAAGGGCCCTGTACGAGGAGGTCTTGACACTGAGGAAGTGGAATGGGATGCCATGTCAATAGACTCTGCAGGTCTGAGAACCAATTCTGCCTGGGCCACGCAGGAGCGACTAGAATAAGCAATACTTCTTGCTTGAACTTCCACAGTACCCTGAGCAGAAGAGACACCAGAGGGAATATGTAAGGCAGCTGAAAGTTCCATGGAACCGCCAGTGCATCCACGAACACTGCCTGAGGATCACTGGTTCTTGATCCGAAGACTAGGACCTTGTGATTGCGTCAAGACACCATGAGGTCTACATCTGTTAGGCCCCACCTGTCCACCAGGAGTTGGAACACTTCGAGATGAAGGCTCCACTCTCCTGAGTGAAAATCCTGGTGACTGAGGAAGTCCGCTTCTCAGTTCAGGATGCCTGGAATGAACACTGGTATGGCTTGTAGATGGCGTTCCCCCAGAGAGGATTTTTGACACTTCCAACATTGCCATGCGGCTTTGAGTGCCACCTTGATGGTTTATATAAGCCACTGTGGTGGCATTGTCTGATTGTACCTGAACAGGCCTGTTCCATACCAGAGACAGGGTGAGAGACAGCGCATTGAACACCGCCCTCATCTCCAGAATGTTGATCGGAAGGAGTGATTCTTCCTTGGTCCAATGACCCTGACATGAGTGTTGCTCCAATACCGCTCCCCATCCCCGAAGACTGGCGTCCATTGTCAGTAGGACCCAGTTGGGGATCCATATGGGATGGACCCTGCTCAATTGCTGATCCTGGAGCCACCAAGACAGCGACACAGACAAACCTCCGGAGTCAAAGAGACCAGTTGGTTCCTGATCCGGTGAGGTAGGCTGTCCTACTTGGTTAGGATCAACTGTTGCAGAGGATGAGAGTGAAATTGGGTGTACTCAACCATGTTGAAGGACGACACCATCAAGCCGAATACTTGCATCGCTGAGTGTATCGACACTCTGGGGCGATGAAGGAAGTGCCTTATGCTGTCCTGAAGTTTCAGGACTTTGTCTGTAGACAGGAACAGTCTCTGACTGTGTGTATCCAAGAGTGCCCCTAGGTGCACCATGCTCTCAGCTGGGAGAAGCGAGGACTTTTTCCAATTTATTATCCACCCGTGGGCTTGCAAGAAGGTCATCGTCAGTTGAAGATGACTGAGGAGGACTTTGTGTGAACTTGCCAGAATCAGTAGTTCGTCTAAGTACAGGAGGATTCTGATTCCCTGGCAATGGAGGTGTGCTGTCATCATGGTCATGACCTTGGTGAAGTTCCGAGGAGCCGTAGCCACTCCAAATGGCAAAGCCTGGAATTGGTAGTGAAGGTCGCCAATAGCAAACCGCAGAAATTGCTGATGCGAGATGGCAATAGGAACATGCAGATATGCATCCTATATATATATATATATATATATATATATATACACGGGGATACCATATAGTCTCCATAGCCAGCACTATTGAGCGCAGCGTTTCCATATGAAACTTGGACACTCTCACAAACTTGTTCAAAGATTTGAGGTTGGGTATAGGCCGGTAGAGCCCATTGGGTTTCAGGACCAGAAACAGGGTCGAGTAATAACCTCTGCCCCTCTGGGACTGAGGAACCGGCACAGCCACTCTAGTACTCAGGAGGGAGCTTACAACTGTTTGTAGAGCCTGCACTTTTAACGGGTCTGACGGGAGAGCCGTTGTGCAGAACTGGTGAGAGGGACTTCTCTTGAATGAGACAGCATACCCGTGAGAGACAACTTTCAGTACCCAAGCGTCTGAAGTGGTCGTAAGCCAACCTGGGCAAACCGTAGAAGTCGGCCTCCCGCCCTGGGTTCCCCTGGGGAAGGCCCGCCCGTCATGCAGCAGGCTTGTCATGTTTTGCAGCAGGCTGACGGGCTGGCCGAGACTGCTTCACCTTGGGCTTGGATGTTTTGGAAACGCGAGATTGTCTCAGGTATGTCCGACCTTTTGCTTTCCCTTGAGGCCAAAAGGAACGAAAAGTGGTACTTTCTTCCTTCTGAGAATGATTAGTAGTGGGGAGACAATCTGTCTTAGCTGCTAATTCAGACACAATTTTAGTTAGGTCTTCCCCAAACAAAATGTCCCCAATGAAAGGGAGGACTTCCAACGTCCTCTTAGAGCCCAAGTCCACTTTCCACAACCTCAACAACTATGTAACCACAGTATGCGGTGTGCGAGGACAGATGTAGCCGATGCCTTGGCCGCTAATGCTCCCGCCTCAGAGGACGCTTCTGTGGTAATATGAGACATGTATTGTCTGGTATTTTCAGATATATCCTCGGGCAGCTCTTCCTCTAACACCTGAACCCACGCCTCAATACCTTTTGCAGCCCAAGCTATAGTGGCTCTATGAATAGCCCCTGTAAGGGAGTATACAGATTTCAGGCATCCCTCAACACGCTTATCTGTTGCCTCCCTCAGCGAGGTGACATTGGTGACAGGCAGAGTGGTTGACACCACGAGGTGGGTGACATGAGAATCCACCGGCGGTGAAATCTCCCATTTGTTACACAACTCTGCAGGTAGAGGGTAGTGAGCCAAAGCCTGTTTGGGAATAGGGAATTTCTTCCCTGGATTAGATCAGGGTTCCCATCTGATGTCCACTAAATAATCAGAATGGGGTAATACAGTTTTAACCATCTTTTGCTTTTTAAACTTATGTTTTCTTTGCCACAGTAGTGGAATCCTCATCATCTGTGATTTGAAGGCTATGCTTAAAAGCAACCACCAGGGCAGGGACATCTATCAATAATGAAGATTCCTCGTCAGTAACACAGGATTCAGTGTCCGACAGGACCGTATGCTCCTCCTCCTCTTCAGATGAGACATCCGAGAGGTTTGTAGACTGTGTGGAGGAAGCAGCCCGCTTAGGGGACAAGGGGCACGGAAGTGACCCGAGGCTGATTTCTGTCTAACCAGAGACTGGTTTAGTTGTTACAGTTGGTTAGACAAATTTTCTGCCCAAGGCGAATTAACCATAGGGACAATTTGTGGGGGTAACGCTACAGGTGGCCCCATAGGGGGTTCAAGGCGCTCCACCAAAGTACCAGTGGTGAATGCTGCCCATGGAGGCTTCTGACTAATGACAGGGGCTGCGGACTGACTGGAAACTGCATGACCAGCAGTACAGAGACCTTTATGCAATCATTTCCCCCTCTGATAAATCCGCGGAGCATTCTCTGCATGTTGCAGGAGCTTCTGCAGATTTCACAGCACGGTCTCAGACTGGAGGATATGGCAGAATACTCATACAATATACTCTGCAATGTACACCTTTTCTCAACTAACACTGTATCTAAGACATGTAGGATACTCAAGTGTATGTAAAGACAGCGCTGTACACAGGCGGCTTTACATGGAAAACCTTGCCCAGAAATCCCGGAGACCTGCTGCTGCTCCTTGTAAGATAGCACCCAGAGTCTCTGTGAGGGAGAGTGAGGCAGCTCCAGGGTGGGAAATCGGCAAGGAGATGGTGCCCTGGGCCAGGGGAGGGGTCAAGCGCCGCCTTCCCTATGCTGGATGTTCACCCCAGGTACTGTGGAGCCTTACCAAACTGGTGTTAATACACTTGACCTGTACTCCGAAGTCCTGGTGGTCTAGTGGGGTCCCAGCCCAGTGACTGTATCCATGCCAGCGCCGCGGTTTGTCTCCCCAGACCGTGGGCGGATCGCAGTTTAATGGCGGGTCCTGCCTAGGAAACCCTCTAACCTCTTCCCCGTAGCAGCCACGTGATCCCGGAGAGCAGTCTGCGACCGTGCCTAAGTGAGGACGCCTCTGCCGCAGGTACCCAGGAACCAGGCCAATGGGAGGTGTGCGGCGCGACTTCGGAGGTGATGGAGCTGCAACACTGAATGTCACACTGATATACAGTGCAGCCAGCTCATAGCAAAGTCAAATTCTTTCAAGCTTTCAGGGCTGTTCAGCGCAGCCCCCTGTTCAGTGACCTGCTGCTGCAGGCACCAACTCAAAACTGAGCTCACAGTGCCTGGAGGCGGGGTTATAGAGGAGGCCCTTATGCATCCTGGGACAGCTAAAGCTTTACCTGTTGGTGCCTCTGGATCCGGATCCACTCTACACCCCGATGTTTCCCTGTGGAAACCAATGTACCCTGCTGCAGAAAAACAGATCTTGTTAAATCAGTCCCTACAGGTGGCTGAAGCTCCTCCCACTCTCCTCCCCGCATGTACCCATAGTACTGCTGTATGAGCATACTAGTCTCTCTATGAATATAACGTGTATACATATGAACCATATACTGTACACTCCAGAGATGAGATTCCTGGGCCTAGATGCCTTTGCAGTAAGAATATAGGTGCAAATGTATTAACCTGGAGAAGGCATAAGGAAGTGATAAACCAGTGATATGTGCAAGGTGATAAAGGCACCAGCCAATCAGATCCTAACTGTTAATTTACATATTGGAGCTGATTGGATGGTGTGTTTATCACCTTGCACATATCACTGGTTTATCACTTCCTTATGCCTTCTCCAGGTTAATACATCTGCCCCATAATACTGTGATGATCAAAACCTGCAAAGTAAGTCAACGCATGGCACTCCAGGTCTTATTTCAAAATAGTACACAATCAACTACTATTTTGAAATAAGTCCTGGAGTGCCGTACGTAATCATCACAGATAGATAATATAATGCAGTTCACCACAATTAATTATCTTTATTACATAAAAAGTTATAGCTAAATAAAGATAAGGAGACTTTGGGGGTCATTCCGACCCAATCGCACGCTACAGTTGTTTGCAGCGCAGCGATCGGGTCGGAATTGCGCATGCGCCGGCGCATGCCAGATGGCCGAAGGCCGTTGCTACTTAGCGATTGTCTCTGTCTGATTGACAGGCAGAGGCAGTCGCTGGGCAAGTGGGGGCAGCACAGCAGCGTTTGGCCGTCATTTTCAGGGGGCAGGCTGTAGTGGCTGCATGACGTCACACGCAACTGCTGCGACCCGGGGCAGCGACAAGTAACTCCCGGCCAGCCGCAGGAGCTGCACTAGCCGGGAGTTACTCTTCAAGTACAAAAGCATCGCCGCTGTGCGATGCTTTTGTATTTGGGCGGGGGTAGCCGGAAAGACATGCGGGGCGGGCTAGTCAGGGAAGATGATCATAGCTGTGCTAAATTTAGCACAGCTACGATCAACTTGGAGCGACTCCCTTTGTCTGTAAAGAGTGGGGACTTCTTCAACTCAAAACTGGCCAATAGGAGTGTTTGTTCTAAGCGCCAATCAGGTGTTGCAATGCCATAAGATGGAGCCAATAAGCATAAGTTAGCCCACATTTATTGCTAACAGAATTTATAGTAAAACATCTTATTTAGTTGTTTAATTATCACTAAATTGGTCGCTGTTTTCTATGTGTTATTTTGCATTCATTTCCTGCAGTAAGTCGTGTAACTTATTTAGGATGACAAGCAAAGTAAAGAGAGCTGACTGGTCACCTAGAAAGAGATACAAAATAATTACTTTACGTGAAGAAGGTAACACAACAAAATTATTAGAAAAGTAGGTGGCAACATAACCAAAGGAGGAATTTCCAAACTGTGGAATAAATATCAACAGACCCAGAGTCAATTCAAAAGCAAAAACACAAAGTACCAGCACTGGCTGTAAGAATTATATAAAGACGGTTTGCTGAATAAAATAACAATTTATTAAACCATTAAAAAAAACAGGAGTAGATTCCTGTTATTATTCTTAATAACACTTAAAATTATAAATCCCCCCTGGGTATAATCACTTTTGCATCCTCTGGGACATATATTGTTACAGCTAGGACAGTCTCCAGATGGCATTCACTGTAGCAGAAGATAGTTACCAGTTCCACAATGGAGATATATGATGGCATCAGCTTTAGGAAGAGTCCATTGCTAGCTGTGTTTGTGGATCCGGTCTTTTATCTTTGTTGGAATAAATTTCCCAGTGATAGGAGCAGTGTCCAATGGGTGCCGAAGATGTCAAAGTCCCAATATATCGTGGAGTGATGCCCAGGTGGGTAGACAGGCTCAACGCGTTTCGCTGGCAACAGAGTGATCCAGCTTCCTCAGGAGCATAAATTAAGTGTATATTGGGTCTCTATTTATACCCTGCTTCATGAATTGATAACCAGCACCTGTCCGGTGCTTAATTAAAAACTGCAGCAAACCGTCACAAATATAGCTTTAAATATATCATTATTTGCACAAAAATCTGCTGTTATATGCAGAACAAATCCCACCTCAAAACGAGTATTAATACTTGATTTATACATAAAACTAAAATTGAATGAAGCCGGTCACGTGACATTAAAGAACACGTGATCCGGATTCTATACAATCCTATTGGTCCCATTGTAGCATGTGATCTAAGTCACATGATCGGATATTCGATCGTCCCCTTCTTAGAAGGTACTTATTGTAGTTTCTAGGTTTAGAAGGATCCTTTTGGTGCACGTGACCCCGAGTCTCCGATCACGTGACTTGCTAATCATTGGTTCACATTAGTCACATGGTGTGAGTGACGTCATCGGAGGAAAATCCCCTTCATAAAGGGTACTAACTGTTCTTTCTATACTTATACTTTAGTTATATATCCCCAAATGACGTGACCATAATTAGTGAGAGAGAAACGTTATATACAAATCAAAATAAATATAAATATATATAAAAAAATATATTATTATATTGGACTTGAACATATTGCCCCTACGGATAGGGGAGGAGACCGATTTAATAAGCTTTGTCGGAGAGAAGTCTTCTGGATGTTAAAGTTTAACTCTTTACATCCAGATGGAATGAATGAAGCAATTGAATTAAATTCGGTCCTCTAGTTGGGAGTTTATGCCTCCGTCCCTGTTCTAGTAATTCTTGTCCCAATAGTTTCCATCCCTTCTCTCTATATATATCATCAGAAGATTTAGGCTGTTTGGGAAAACTTAATTTTAATTTTATATACAGTAGTTTGATGAAATATTTTGGGTTAAAATTAAATTTTTGAGATGACTGTCAGTATAAGAAATGATGGTTTTTATCTATGCACGTGTGTATATATACATGGATTATATCAGACCAATTGCCTGATTGGTGATAACAACTCCTGATTTTGGATATTATATGCACATGTGTGTACATTTATTTAATATTAAATCTCTCACGAATGTGTGCTATAAAGGTTCAAATAACAACTGAATACTTTTTATATGAAATTATTGGTCTAAATTATATGTGGGTACACACATATATATGTATTATTATATATATGTATATGTGTGTACATGCAGGCGTGTGTATATATATGTGTATATGAGTATAAGTGTGAATTACATATGTTTATAATCACACACGGGAATGTGCTTCATCTTTATTTCTGTGTTATATCTCTGCTCTTCATTTGTAATACATAATGTATTAAAATATATAAGAAGATTTTGTCTATATGTACTAATAGCCATATTGGTTATTTTACAAATATTAAACGTGCTGGACCGAGTGAAGTGCGGGATAAGCCTTACCAATAATTTAAGTCAGGTCCAATACGTTTTTTTACATATTTTTTTATATATATTTATATTTATTTTGATTTGTATATAACGTTTCTCTCTCACTAATTATGGTCACGTCATTTGGGGATATATAACTAAAGTATAAGTATAGAAAGAACAGTTAGTACCCTTTATGAAGGGGATTTTCCTCCGATGACGTCACTCACACCATGTGACTAATGTGAACCAATGATTAGCAAGTCACGTGATCGGAGACTCGGGGTCACGTGCACCAAAAGGATCCTTCTAAACCTAGAAACTACAATAAGTACCTTCTAAGAAGGGGACGATCGAATCTCCGATCATGTGACTTAGATCACATGCTACAATGGGACCAATAGGATTGTATAGAATCCGGATCACGTGTTCTTTAATGTCACGTGACCGGCTTCATTCAATTTTAGTTTTATGTATAAATCAAGTATTAATACTCGTTTTGAGGTGGGATTTGTTCTGCATATAACAGCAGATTTTTGTGCAAATAATGATATATTTAAAGCTATATTTGTGACGGTTTGCTGCAGTTTTTAATTAAGCACCGGACAGGTGTTGGTTATCAATTCATGAAGCAGGGTATAAATAGAGACCCAATATACACTTAATTTATGCTCCTGAGGAAGCTGGATCACTCTGTTGCCAGCGAAACGCGTTGAGCCTGTCTACCCACCTGGGCATCACTCCACGATATATTGGGACTTTGACATCTTCGGCACCCATTGGACACTGCTCCTATCACTGGGAAATTTATTCCAACAAAGATAAAAGACCGGATCCACAAACACAGCTAGCAATGGACTCTTCCTAAAGCTGATGCCATCATATATCTCCATTGTGGAACTGGTAACTATCTTCTGCTACAGTGAATGCCATCTGGAGACTGTCCTAGCTGTAACAATATATGTCCCAGAGGATGCAAAAGTGATTATACCCAGGGGGGATTTATAATTTTAAGTGTTATTAAGAATAATAACAGGAATCTACTCCTGTTTTTTTAATGGTTTAATAAATTGTTATTTTATTCAGCAAACCGTCTTTATATAATTCTTACAGCCAGCGCTGGTACTTTGTGTTTTTATTTTCAATATATTCGGGGATCTGACCATCCCCTTACCAGCTGCTGCTGGCTGCGCACTTACATATCTTTTTACTTTTCCAATTCAAAAGCAATCTGGTAAAGGTAAGAAAAGATCCACAACACCAAGCTATGATAAAAGAATGAAAAAACTGTTTGGGAGACAGAAAAATCATCTGAGGCGATTCAAAATGATTTACGTGAATGTGGTGTAAACACCAGTGACAGGACTGTTAGAAGCTGACTGCAATATTTTGGATTAAACACCAGAATACCAAGGAAAATGTCACTTTTATGTCTCAAGCAAAGACAGAAAAGATTAAAATGGTCTAAAAAGCATAATAATTGGTCAGACGAACAATGGAACAGTGTCATCTGGAGTGAAGAAACCAGAATATCCATATTTGGTAGTGATGGCATGAAATATGTCCGCAGAAGAATTGGAGAAAATTTGCTACCTGAGTGCACAACACCTACTGTGAAGAATCCAGTTAGTGTTATACAGCAAAAGGTGTGTGGGACAAATTTATGTGATCAATGGCACTTTAAATAGCAGTGAATACATCAGTGTTCTTCAGTGGCTAGGGGGGAGCAACTGGGGGGAACCCAAACTATGCAGAGTTGTGGGTAAGTAGCGGGTGAATAGACACTGTGCGCATGCACAGTCACACAGCATTTATACTCAGTGCAGAGAGAGCCTGGGGGCAGCCCAGCATAACGGAGAGTGCTGGACATACCCCCACAAAGATGGAAAAGGGAGTGACACAAGGCTCCATCTCTTTTCCCTGGGCTTCACCCCTTTTCTGATGCGGCCCTGCTTTCGGAATGCCAAAGGTCCCGACCCACTGGCCACCGGTGTTGGGAGGTATGTAACTGCAGGAAAAGGCTTCCCGACGAAGGACTAATAACTATTGTGCAAAATTAAGAAATGTACTTTTCTGCAGTTCAGCACGTATAACTGTTATCAAAATGTAAAATTGTTTTCTAAAGTTCATTGTATTATGTTGTATTATGGTCTAAATTAAATTGCCATTGTAATGTTGTGTGCTTTTTGGTATAATACTAAAATATATTAGTGCTATAAGCTGATAAACTTCAAAAACGCACATTTATCCAAAAGGTTTCCACAATTTTGGGCACTGCTGTAGATAGATAGATAGATAGATAGATAGATAGATAGATAGATAGATAGATAGATAGATAGATGCAGTAGCGTAACTCCTGGAGGCAGTGGAGACTTTTGCCGCTGGGCGTTAGCCATCAGGGGGGCACAGAGGAGCAGGCATCAGACACTGGAGGATATAGATGAATTAATCTGTAACCACTACTTGTGTGCGTACTGATGACTTCTGCAGAGAGTGGTAGTGCACCTGCCGCTGCTACAGCCGTCAAAGCAGAGTTCCGGGAGCCCATCTTACCGCTGTGCTGGCATTGGTCCAAGTGACAGAAGGGAGGGGGTGTTGCAGCTGTCCCTCTCACTCTCTCTCTCTGCTGCCCGCTCGGGAGGCTGAGAGGAGGTTCGGCGTTGGATTTCGGAAATCTGTGTCTGGAGTCCCACCGGAGCCAGCAACAGCTTCCAAGCCAGCAGCCAGCATAGAGAGGTATGTTATTAAACATTAAAAAAAATATTCACTGAGGAGGCGGAGCTATCCCGGCATCTAGGAAAGCTGTGTTTCAGTGGAGCTCCAGGCTTAACCCTCTAATAAAGGTGCCCTGGCCTAACCTAAATAAGCCTTACCGGCACATACTACTGCACCCAGACCTGCTTGCCCGTCTGACATCGGGAGCCGAGTGCTGCGGAGTCGGGGGGGCCCTGCTTTGCCCCCTGCAGATTGCGGCCTACCTCCGGTGGTGGAGCCGGGGCCTCGATTTCTGTGGCGGGCCGCCGAAGCGACCCGTCTGCTGGACCCGGGCTGACCCGCCTCCCACTGCGGATTACCTACCCTGCTCACCTGCTACCCGCCGCAGAGGAGGCCATCGTCGCACTGCCCGTGGGCACAGCTTGGAGCCGAAGACGACGGGGACCACCCGAGGTGAGGGCTGCTACGAGCGGCGGCGGCCATCTTGCGGTTGGCGCCGCCGAGCTCACCGACGCTGCTGCGGTTGCTGGAGCACTTCTCTGGGGTCCCCGAGCCTGCCTGCACACTCCCAGTGCTCCCCCTGTGCTGACCCTGAGCTCCGGTGGCCGCGGACATAGTGGGGACCAGCGAAACAGAACACCTCCGGTGGCCATCTTGGGACTGGCGCCACCTAATAATCTGATCCCCGGCCTATGCCTCCCAAAGCGCGCAGACCGCGGAGCAGGGTAAATCAATAGGCCTCTCTGCAAGTTACGGCCTGCGTCCCCTGCACTACCCGAAGGCCAGATTCCTCGTCGAGGCCCGCTGGTTCGCCTTGACCTGCCCGTGACCAGGTGGCCCACGAACTATTCTTCCCCCGCGCTCACCATCAGTGGAGCCGGACGCCGCCCGCGGCTACCTCACACCTCCCCACCCCACCGCCAATTCGGAGGCTTCCAGCGGGGATTGACGCAGACTCGCCAGCCCCGGTCCAAGAAACCGGGCAACTGCTGCTGCTACTACACTCCTGCACCTGGTCCCCACCGTGGTGGCTCTTGGACACTATGCGGACCACCCCTTCGGTCCAAATCTCCCAATACGAACAAAATCGCCGCACTCTCCAGCATCGTACCTATCTCCCTCATTGTCGCACCTACTTATCTACAATACGCGACCACACGACAATGGAGCGCTACCTTTGATCTACCAACGGTCACCCACAGCTGCGACTGGGGCGTCCGGCCCGCGGCCCTCGGACCTCCTCTGCCGTGGTGACTAGCATACTCAAAAACGGCACCGACTGGGCACACCTCAACTCTCTAAGGCGCCCAACAATTCTCATGTTCCACTGATCACATCATAACTCAGCCCTCCAGTGGTTCCCTCTCTGGCACTTAATTAGTCCCACTCTGCCCTCCTACCCCAACGCTTTGCGTGGTCCCTTTCTATCCAAACTCAATCACCAAGGTGCAAACATGTCCAAACCCAACCCGAACACAAGAAGACGTGCGGGTACAGACATTTCCCAACATTTCACCAAAACCGATAAGAGCGACAAACCCTCCCTACCCTCTGGCCCTCCCTCTCCGAGCCTATCTTTTCCAGGTGGAGACGACCCGCTACCCTCACCCGCCCCATCGACCAAAGAGGATATCATGGCTCTGAAGTCGCTCATAATGGACTTTAAAGAATCACTTGAAACCAAGTTCGACAGAGCAGTTACCTCTATTAGGTCAGATATCTCATCCTTATCCTCCAGAACCTCTAAACTGGAAGCCAGGCAAGACGTTCTACAAAAAGACCACATAGAAACGGTCAGGGATATAGACCATCTCATCCAAAATATAACAGAGCTCCGATCCAAGAACGAGGACTTGGAAAATCGCGAAAGAAGAAATAACCTCAGAATTCGCAACATTCCGGAGTCCATTCTCCCGGCAGCCCTCGAAACATACCTCCAAAGGCTGTTCTCCACCCTCTTGCCAAGTGCGGCCTCTCGGGAGCTGCCTCTGGAGAGAGCTCACAGAGCCCTCCGCCCTAGACCCCGAGACGGCGAGCCCCCGAGAGACGTCATCATGCGCTTCCTTAACTTCAAGGATAAAGAGATGGTCCTTCTCCCGACCCGGGGCAAGCCGCACATAATGTTCGAGGATGTCAAGTTGCAATTCTTCCAGGACTTAGCCCCCTCCACTATACTTAAAAGGAGAGAGCTCAGGGATCTAACATCAGCTCTTCGCACACGAAGTATCCGCTACCGCTGGGGTTTCCCCTTCAAACTCCTGGTCGAATATAATGGAAAAACAATCGTCATCAAAGACCCGAGAGAAGGAAACGACTTCCTTTCACACCTGGAGGACTCTGACCCACTTGTTGACCAAAGCTCTGACCTTCACCCACCCTGATTGCCTCCACACTTGCCAACACAAAGACACTCCGGTCATTATATTGTTCTAGTACCCATGTTGCATATTTTACCTGTCTTAGATCCACATCTTGATCGTTCCATGTACCTAATGTATATTGTCTGCCCTTACTCCTCTCCAGCCCACCTTGTTAAACCCGCTACGTGGAGCCCCGCGGTTAAAGCTACTCCCTTGGGCCTGCCCACATACGTGCTACACGCAGCATACTGATAATCAACACACACTTTCCACCCCTATATAGGAACCAAGATGTTTAGTTCGTAAATCTAACTACTATTTAGTTTTGTTGGTATTATTGTTGTATTGCTATTACAGCACTTGTTGTTTGACCATTGCTTGTCACCCCTTACCCACACACCACTTACACAAAGACTTATTCGCCTCTCAGCTACTATTGCCTGTCTCACACAGACCACCACTGGAGGGACGTGTTCCTTCAATCCCTGTACTAGCCACACAAGCCCACATTGTTGTTCTCAAACATCTAGACCTACCCCCCCACCTCTTCCCCTCCGTGGAGGGAGTACGATCGCTCCCCGACGCTCCTCCACTTTGGATTCCTTGATCCCACTCTCTGTGCCCGTTCCTTCTCGCTGGTCGCAAGGAACTCCTACACAGGCTCGACCTACCTCTCCCCCCTTTTTTTCTTCCCCCCCCCCCCCCCCTTTTTTTCTTTTTCTTTTTTTTCTTATTTTCTTCTCACTACTGTTTTATTTTCTCTTCCTCCTCTCCTTCTACGCCTTTCTCTTTCTCCCCCACTTCTCCCTTACGCACCCTCCCAACACCTTCAAAGATGCCCCTACTCCTGGCGTCTTTAAACACCAAGGGTCTCAATACCCCCCAGAAGCGCTCATCCCTGTTCCGCTCTCTCCAAACCCTAAAAGCGGGAATTGTGCTCATTCAGGAAACTCACTTCAAATCCCGATTGCACCCTTCCCTAACCACTAAACGCTACCCAACGGTCTTTTATTCCTCAAGCCAATCGAAACACAATGGGGTGGCCGTCCTGATCCACTCCAAAATCCCATTCACACTCCACTCAACCCATACAGACTCGGATGGCCGGTATATCATTCTGACGGGCACACTCGGACACCTGGAATGCACGATCGCCACTGTCTACGCTCCCAACTCCGGGCAATCCTCTTTCTTTAATACCTTTTTCTCGGATCTAAACAAAGTCAGGAAAGGTTACTTAATACTAGGAGGGGACTTCAACACTGTCCCAGACACCGACCTAGATAAATCCTATGGCCAATCCCGCCCCCACCGAGACTCTCCCTCACGTTCTTTAAATAAACACATCCGTGAATCAGGCCTCTTCGACGTTTGGCGAGCTCTCAACCCCACAGCCAGAGACTATACCTTCTTCTCGACCCCGCACCAATCATACTCTCGAATCGATCTCTTTTACTGCGGCACATTGCTCTCTCAACACGTACTAGACTCATCTATCCTCACTAACCCTTGGTCAGACCACTCCATTATCACCGCCTCCTTCGACTTCCTCGACACCCCGACATCTCGCCCTAATTGGAGACTAAACGAAACGCTCCTGAAAATCCCCCAATTTCAGGAAAAAATCAAGCTAGCTCTAGCCGACTATTTCTCCTTAAACATGACTGACTCTATTTGCACCCCACTAATCTGGGAAGCTCACAAAGCCGTAATCAGGGGATACATCATTAACTACGCGTCACATAGGAACAAGGATCGTAAACAAAAAATATCATCCCTCACAGTAGAGGTCCACAACTTAGAAACACTCCATAAACAGCGACCCTCGCAACTTCTTCTTCAAAAGCTCACATCTACCAGGGCCACTTTGAACGCTATGCTAGCCGAAAAAACCGAGCACTCACTCCGCTGGCTGAAGCAAAAATTCTACGAAAAAAGTAATAAAGCCGATTCGCTACTGGCCGGCAGATTGAGGGCTCGGAAAGCGCACACTGCTATCCCGGCTATCAAAGACGAACATGACACCCTCCAACACAACCCAAAGACTATTAACTCCCTCTTTCGGACGTATTATGAGCAGCTCTACAATCTGCTAGACACTTCTTCCTCCATAGACCCGAGCCACCCGACGGTTGCAGACTACTTAGCCTCCGCAGATTTGCCTCGCATCGACGCCAACACCTCCATGGCCCTTAACTCTCCCATCACCCCCGAGGAATTAACCCTTGCCATCGGTAGTCAGAAACCATCTAAGGCCCCGGGCCCGGATGGCTACCCAATGTCATACTATAAAACTTTTCAACCAGCACTACTCCCCCACCTCACATCACTATTCAACCTTATCTTAGATGGGTCTTTCTTCCACCCCCACACTACTAAGGCCGTCATTACCGTGATCCCAAAACCCAATAAAGACCCCCAACTCATTTCTAACTATAGACCCATATCGCTTCTAAACTCAGATCTGAAAATCTTCGCCAAAGTACTAGCTAATAGACTTAATCCTATTCTCCCCTCGCTCATACACCCCGACCAAGTGGGCTTCGTTCAATCCAGGCAGGCACTCGACAACACTAGACGTGTCGTGGATATCATCGACCACATCAATCTTCACAAGATCCCGTCCCTGACCCTTGCCCTAGACGCAGAGAAGGCCTTTGACAGAGTTTCTTGGCCCTTCATGCGACAGACGCTACAACGCTTTGGCCTTCAAGGTAAATTTCTCGAAGCAATACAAGCCCTATATCAAAACCCCTCGACGTCGGTTCTTTCCAACGGCCTACTATCGGACCCCCTCGAAATCTCAAATGGAACACGACAGGGATGCCCACTATCTCCCCTTATTTTCGCACTTATCATTGAACCCCTTGCAAGCCACATCCGGACTAATCCTGACATCACAGGAGTCCTAGTCAATCATACTCAATACACCATCTCCCTCTTTGCCGACGACATCCTTCTGACCCTGACAAACCCAACTATCTCACTCCCGAACCTTTTCCAAGAATTAACCACGTATGGCACTCTCTCGGGTTATAAAATTAATCAGACTAAATCCGAAGCCCTCTCTTTGCACATCCCCAAACAAACTAAGTTACAACTACAAAACAATTTTAATTTTTCCTGGCGTAGACGCTCTCTCAAATATCTCGGAATCTCCATCACCAAATCTTACAGCTCTCTCTACAAGGCTAACTACCCCCCTCTCATCACGTCAATTCTCACTGATATCCAACAATGGGAATCCTACTTTCTCTCTTGGGTGGGACGAATCAACGCTATAAAAATGAATATCCTTCCCAAACTTCTCTACTTGTTTCAGACGCTCCCAATATCCGTGCCTTCCCAGACTCTTAACAAACTCCAGTCCTCCCTCTGTAAATTTATATGGAACCACAAAAAGCCTAGAATTCGGCGAGATATCTTGGCTAAACACTCACAGAACGGGGGTCTAGGCCTTCCCATCCTTCAACGCTATTATGACTCGACCAGACTAAGCCAAATGGTTGCCTGGCATGCCCCAAAACACACTAAACGATGGGTCGATCTAGAGAGCGATCTGTCGGAACTCCCATCTATCTCCCACTTGCCTTGGCTCTCTAGCAAAACACGCACCCCACCCCACCGCACCTCCCCCACAATAGAATTGACACTCACACATTGGCGAAACCTGAACAAAAAATTAAAACTATCAAGCCACCTCTCCCCCATGACTCCCATCTGGAGCAACCCAGCATTTACCCCGGGACTCTCTCGAGATATGGCCCGCCCTTGGATCTCAGCAGGAGTTACCAGAATACACCACTTCACAGGGACGCACTCTATTAAATCATTTGCTGACCTACAAACTGCGCACAACCTACCTAACTCTCTGTTCTATCAATATCTACAAATTCGCCACTTCCTTTCCTCTCTACAGTTAACGTTTCCTCTATCGACCCCCACACCTTTTGAGAGGCTCTGTATTTACAATCCCACCAGTAGAGGCATCATCTCCCTCCTCTACAAAAATATCCTCAGCCCTACACCCCCACCTCTTGAACCACATGAGATAGCATGGGAGACGGACATGGGGTGCAACCTAGAGGACGAGGGTTGGGATGTTATCCGCACCGCGATCTCACAATGCTCCATCAGCGTGGCCATACGTGAAAACTCATACAAAATATATACCAGATGGTACCTGGTACCGGACCGACTGCATAGGATCTACCCCGACACCTCCAACCTTTGCTGGAGAAACTGCGGCCATGTAGGCACATTCTACCATATCTGGTGGACCTGCCCGGTGATTGTTCAATACTGGGCAAAGGTCCGTAAGCTTATCTCACGATTAATCGACTTGCCAGTGCCCCTAACGCCCGCGAACCTTCTCCTCTGCTCTCCGCCCGACCACATCTCTAAGGACTCTAAAAACCTGGTTCTCTTTATATCTTGCGCAGCGAAATATCAAATAGCAAGTAAATGGAAGAACCCCGAATCCCCCAGCAGCCAGGCACTCACAAATAGAATCTGGTTCGTGGCAAACATGGAATACATCACTAGCCTTCGCCATAACACAGTTAAAAAGTTCCATTCCACCTGGCTCCCTTGGTACAGGCTCCAAGATCGTCCCCTCCCAGGACTTAACTAGTTAATGAACCCAGCCCGCAACTACAACCTCCCCTTCTTTATCCCCCCCCCTTTTTTTTTTCCTCTCTCTTCTTCTTTTCCTCCTCTTCCTCCTCCCTCTCATCTCTCTTCTATCTTTCCTCCTATCTTCTAGACCCACGTCCCGCTAACGACACCATTCTATTCCCTCGCACTCACCCTCCTTATATAGCTCTAGATTTTTTCGGCTTCCAATTCTCCTCTCTCTGTCAACCGCACCACACTTTTACACCGCTCTCATAAGGAAGTTTATCTACCTATTTTGTTTCTATAACGACCATTCTGTTTTTACAACTCTCTGTTTATTGCTTATATTTTGACAGTTGACTTATATGTTTCTGACATAAAATAAAAAATTATATGATGAAAAAAAAAAAAAATATTCACTGACATCCACTATTTATATACTGAACATATATAAATGGCAATCCTCCTGGACTTTAAAACACTACAAATATGGAAACACATGAAGTGCTGCCTCGATTTTTTCCATAATGGACTATGCCATGGTCCCAGAAGGATTGCCATTTATATACTCATTAGGAGGACACCCCAGCAGTGATTAATGTATACAGTGTGCCAGATGACTGGTTTTATATATATATCTATATATATATATATTTGTGTGGGTATATGCATATATAGATATATATGTATATATGTGTGTGTTTGTGTGGATCTGTCTTGTGTGTCCAGTGTGCACCTTTTCTTGGCCTTACGGTTCAAGATAAAGCAATACTGTTTTTAGTTTTTATATTAGACGTCACAAATGCTGTCTGCAGTATATGGAGGTGTAACCAATGCTGTGTGTGGGGAGGGGGGGGGGGCACCACCATCCATATCACCTCTGGGTGCATGATATGAACTTACGCCTCTGGATACATGCAATCATATTTCATATGCATACACTTACATTTCATAGAGAGCCTTTTAATGGTCATTTCAGTTACAGTACTGGCCTATGTGCTCTGCTCAGCGACGTTGTTGACTGCCGGAATCCTGACCGCATCCAAAAATGACAATCCTTAGGATTCCTAAAGGCTGTGATAAATATCCAACTGCATTAACCTGTAATCTGAAAAGGCCGGATACAGCAATGGTGTATTTGCATAATTGCAAACATGTGCAGTCTAGCAGAGGGATACATACAGTATACGTCTGTCCAAACCGTGTCATTTGCGGGTGCTCTTAACAATTTGCTGGGCCTTAGACGTTTATGCGGGGAACAGTGAGAAATAATGGGACTTTCTGGTGTGCAGAGTTGATATTTATTTAGAGACTCACTACTCTAATAAATTCAAAGGGTGCATCCAAAAAGTCTTATTTTAGGTCATGAACACTTATGAAATCAGAATATTGTAGGGTTTTTTATCCAGCATCTTCAATTGGTGTGTTTAGACTTTTTATATTCAATGTATAGAAATGCAATATGAATTTCAGATCTACTGAATAAAAAAGTTTCGCCCCTGTAGTTATGCCCCCCTTATAGTTTAACCTCCAGTAGTAATGCCCCCAGTAGTTTGGCCCCTGTAGTTATCCCCCAGTAGTTTGGCCCCTGTAGTTATGCCCCCAGTAGTTTGGCCCCCCTGTAGTTTAGCCCCCAAGTAGTAATGCCCCTGTAGTTAAGCCGCCAGTAGTAATGCCCTCCTGTAGTATGCCCCCAGTAGTTAGCACCTTTGTAGTTGGCCCCCAGTAATAATGTCCCCCAGTAGTTTGCCCCCAGTAGATGCCCCCCCAGTAATGATGTCCTCCAGTAGTTTGCCCCCAGTAGTAATGCCCCCTAGGACTTTGCCCCAATAGATGACCCCCCAGTAGTAATGCCCCCAGTAGCTGCCCCCCACTAATAATGCCCCCAGTAGCTGCCCCCAATAGATGATCCCCCAGTAGTAATGCCCCCAGTAGATGCCCCCCAGTAATAATGCCCCCAGTAGATGGCCCCCAGTAAAAATGTACCCCAGTAGCTGCCCCCAATAGATGACCCCCCAGTAGTAATGCCCCCAGTAGATGCCCCCAGTAATAATGCCCACAGTAGATGGCCCCCAGTAAAAATGTCCCTCATTAGGTGCCCCCAATAATAATGCCCCCAGTAGGTGCCTCCCAGTAATAATGCCCCCAGTAGATGGCCCCCAGTAAAAATGTCCCCCAGTAGCTGCCCCCAATAGATGACCCCCCCTAGTAGATGCCCCCAGATAAAATGCCCCCAGCAGTAATGCCCCCCCCAGTAGTAATGCCCCTTGTTGATGCCCCCCCAGTAGTAATGTCCCCCCGTAGTTTTCCCCCAGTAGATGCCCCCGCTGCATTAAGAAAAAAAACATACTTACCGAGCCCCGTTCCCGCGCCGCTGCAGTCCTCCTCCCTGGGCGTCCGCTCCTCAGTAAGCACTATGAGAGAGACATCATGACTGACGTCTCTCCCATAGCGCATGCTGCACAGTGACAGCGCCGGAAGCCGGAGCTCAGTAC
Source organism: Pseudophryne corroboree (assembly GCF_028390025.1). Lineage (NCBI taxonomy): Eukaryota > Metazoa > Chordata > Amphibia > Anura > Myobatrachidae > Pseudophryne > Pseudophryne corroboree. The sequence continues at coordinate 478,798,258 of NC_086447.1, read as the reverse complement.
TGAGCTCCTGCCTCCGGCTGCCGCTGTGCAGGGAGATGGGCGCCCGCTGGTAACACAATCTCAGCGGGCGCCCATCATCTCCCTGCGCGGCGAGGGGGGGGGGATGGGACACACGTCGGAGGCCGCAAATGACAGGGGGGGCACGGGCCCGAGTGCCCCCCCCCCTGGATCCGCCACTGTGTATATATGTAACCCAAAGAGTAGCAAAAATATAATAGATAATAGTGATAAAACCAAGTGACTATTATACTTATAAATTGCTGTACAACAAATATAAAAAGGCAATTACCTTTACTGCACATATGTAATATTGCACAAACATAATATAAAACTAATTATAACATAGAATCTACATCTAACCATCATAAGAAGCTAGATGATCACATATAACTAAGTGTAATAAAATAGTAGACATAGATTTTGATATTGTTCAACATGTGTTGCTCTTATTCATTCTTTAAGAGCAAACCACAGTGTGACAAATGGTAGACAAATGGAACAAATCCAAAATGTCTCGAGAATAATCATGCTACACTAAAAATGAATCAATGGAACATAGGGTCTGATTCCGATGTGGCCGCTAATGCTGTCACAGCTGCGATTTGTTACACAGCTACTGTGTGTAAATATGCTAGTGCCACAGTCGCCTGGAAATGTACTGAGACACCCACCGGCGGCCTTATAGATTCATCAGCTATGTACAAATACACAGGTGGTTGCAGATCCTTGGATAATTGCCTGAATAATTGTATGGTCATGCAGAATGGCTGCGGTAGCTGAGACACTGCCGCAATGTTTTCAGCATATGGGATCGCAGATATAGGCAGATTCACACCCAAAAGTAGTCACCATATGCTTGCATTTCTGCCGCCATTCCCTGTACCTTCCACCAAATGGCCCAAGACTGTCAGTCACTTGCTAATAAATCCTTACTGCAAACTTAGTTGCATCCCATCAGAATTCAATCGCTGTGCAAGCACATTGCAGCTAAGACACATGCACAGTCCACTGATAATTGCCCAACTACATAAATATCAAAATAGCGACCATATTGGAATCAGGACAATAGTTCTTTCTACTGTGTAGTAGTATAAAACATGTAAAATATACTTGACTGATATTGGTAATGAAAAGGAGTATTGTGAATACTTGCACAGACCGCTGTTGAATAACTACAGTACGTAGCATAGGAATTGACAGATCAATCATACATATCTCAAATGTAATAGTCATAACGTACTAGCTAGTGATAGTGATTAATTTTCCAAAACCTGTTTACGTGTCACAAGCCAAATCTACACGATTCTTTTGGAAGCACAGTTCCCTTTATCAAGGCTTATGTCACAGGATGTCTGGGACATAAATTGTATCATATCAGTCATCTGCCAGTGAAGGTCACTTAAGACACTGCAGTAAACTCAGACTAGACAAAATTTTAAAATAAGGCTATCTGTTCATTGAACCATTCTGTGTCTTATATATAAAATGTAACTGCAATATATGGTGTAATTTACACATGTAGCATTTACCTGCAACAAACTTTATATTTTATACATATAATTTATCTGCAATATATACATTAAATAAATCAAAGTATGATTTTAAATAATGTATAGATTAAGAAAAATGTAATTCTTTATTTAGTCACATTGTACCAAATACATAGCTCCACATCTATTTTGAATGGTAACTATAACCTCTTTTGCACTATTCAGTTATTTAGCAATTGCTAAATTATCTTTATAAGCCATATATATGACACAGGTTCTGTGGTTGGCTGACTTCAAGAATGCATTTCATCTCATTTTAAGAAGCTAGAGAATCTGTGTAATTCATGAGTGTCCCGGTTTAAAGGGATAGTACAGTATGATATATATATATATATATATATATATATATATATATATATTCAGGGTGAGTATCCCTTATCCAAAATTCAAAATCCCACATTTTTGTGTCCCCTACCGAGATAATGACATATATATTATATATTATGTGTATATATAGATATATTATATAGATATATAATTATAATATACATGTATATGTATCATCTCAGTAGAGGAACCAAAAATGTGTGATTTTGAATTTTGGATAAGGGATAATCAACCTGTATATATATATATATATATATATATATATATATATACATGTACAGTATATAAATGCGAAGCCCTCACTCACTCACTGACTCATCGCTAATTCTCTTACCGATACGTTAGGAAGCTGAAATGTAACATAGGTATTCTTCAGGTGGGAAATAGGAAAACTATGTAATTAGAATTTTAATAAACCTCCCCTAAGAGGAAGAAAAGGGGGTTGACATAATTACGTCATTACTGATGTGTGCCTTGCGTTGCGGGAACGATAAATGGATCAAAATTTGGATTGCACCTCCAGTTTGTAGAATTTAATAATCTACTTTTAGTATATCTGCTACGGGTGCTCCTCGGGAAATGCCAAGAACCATGGATTAACATTTACTTACATTAAGACGTCTCAAATTTACAGCTCTATAGATTTACCAAATTTGTAACACTAATTTATACTTACAACTGTGAAAATCAGAAACTCCCGTGCCAAGTATGGGTAGAACAGCTAGTGTGTGTATATATATATATATATATATATATATATATATATACACTGCTCAAAAAAATAAAGGGAACACTAAAATAACACATCCTAGAGCTGAATGAATGAAATATTCTTATTAAATACTTTGTTCTTTACATAGTTGAATGTGCTGACAACAAAATTACACAAAAATTATCAATGGAAATCAAATTTATTAACCCATGGAGGTCTGGATTTGGAGTCACACTCAAAATTAAAGTGGAAAACACACTACAGGCTGATCCAACTTTGATGTAATGTCCTTAAAACAAGTCAAAATGAGGCTCAGTAGTGTGTGTGGCCTCCACGTGCCTGTATGACCTCCCTACAACCCACACAAGTGGCTCAGGTAGTGCAGCTCATCCAGGATGGCACATCAATGCGAGCTGTGGCAAGAAGGTTTGCTGTGTCTATCAGCGTAGTGTCCAGAGCATGGAGGCGCTACCAGGAGACAGGCCAGTACATCAGGAGACGTGGAGAAGGCCGTAGGAGGGCAACAAGCCAGCAGCAGGACCGCTACCTCCGCCTTTGTGCAAGGAGGAACAGGAGGAGCACTGCCAGAGCCCTGCAAAATGACCTCCAGCAAGCCATAAATGTGCATGTGTCTACTCAAACGATTCGAAACAGACTCCATGAGGGTGGTATGAGGGCCCGACGTCCACAGGTGGGGGTTGTGCTTACAGCCCAACACCGTGCAAGACGTTTAGCATTTGCCAGAGAACACCAAGATTGGCAAATGCGCCACTGGCGCCCTGTGCTCTTCAAAGATGAAAGAAGGATTTCACTAAGCATGTGACAGATGTGACAGAGTCTGGAGACGCCAAGGAGAACGTTCTGCTGCCTGCAACATCCTCCAGCATGACCAGTTTGGCACTTGGTCAGTAATGATGTGGGGTGGCATTTCTTTGGGGGGCCACACAGCCCTCCATGTGCTCGCCAGAGGTAGCCTGACTGCCATTAGGTACCGAGATGAGATCCTCAGACCCCTTGTGAGACCATATGCTGGTGTGGTTGGCCCTGGGTTCCTCCTAATGCAAGACAATGCTAGACCTCATGTGGCTGGAGTGTGTCAGCAGTTCCTGCAAGACGAAGGCATTCATGCTATGGACTGGCCCGCCCGTTCCCCAGACCTGAATCCAATTGAGCACATCTGGGACATCATGTTTCGCTGCATCCACCAACCACAGACTGTCCAGGAGTTGGCGGATGCTTTAGTCAAGGTCTGGGAGGAGATCCCTCAGGAGACCATCCGCCACCTCATCAGGAGCATGCCCAGGCGTTGTAGGGAGGTCATACAGGCACGTGGAGGCCACACACACTACTGAGCCTCATTTTGACTTGTTTTAAGGACATTACATCAAAGTTGGATCAGCCTGTAGTGTGTTTTTCCACTTTAATTTTGAGTGTGACTCCAAATCCAGACCTCCATGGGTTAATAAATTTGATTTCCATTGATCATTTTTGTGTGATTTTGTTGTCAGCACATTCAACTATGTAAAGAACAAAGTATTTAATAAGAATATTTCATTCATTCAGATCTAGGATGTGCTATTTTAGTGTTCCCATTATTTTTTTGAGCAGTATATATATATATATATATATATATATATATATACACTGCTCAAAAAAAAATGGAACAATAAAATAGCAGCAGTCACATGACGTGGGAGCGGCCATGTGACCGGGTGAGCCGGAGGAGCAGCGCTGCACCGAGCGCTGTCAGGAGCCCCCAATAAGCCACCGCTCGTGCTGGCTTATCGGGGGTAATAAGATAGCCCCCAGCGGGACAATTAGCCCCAGTAAATTACCGGGGCTAATTGGATATCCCTTTTAGAAGGACTTTCGCATCAAGAAAATTAATTTCTGTGTTGCTGATACTATATGTAAACTTAATATTAGTGTCTAGACCGTTAATCTTATTCATCATGGAGATAAAACTCGTCTCCGTGCCACTCCACACTATGAACATGTCATCTATGTAGCAATTGTAGAAGCAAATTTTGGATGAGTTGTCAGTGTCCATAAAAAACAGATGACATTTTACTTCGAACATGAAGGCATTTGCGTTTGTGGCGGGCCACACAGGCCCACATCGCACAGCCCTGTAGCTGTAGGTAGTAGGCTCCATTGAACATAAAGTAGTTACGGTTGAGGACCAATTCGAGTAATTTCAAAAAAATGCCTAAGTCCGGTCCACGATAATTGATGTTATTCGTCAGTAACCTTCTCATCGCTTCCAGGCCTCTAGTGTGTGGTATACTTGTGCTCTTGACATCTACTGTACACGAGAAACTGTCATCAGGTAGCTGAGGTAACGATGCAAGGTCATTCAAAAACATAGTGGGATCTTGCAGATAAGTAGTCTCAGATTGCACAGGTGCTTAAAGATAATGATCGAGGTACTTGGAAACCTCATAGTAAAGTGACCCTCCTGGAGGTTTACAGCTGTTTTTATGAATTTTAGGGATTAAATAGAAAAAAGGTGTTAATGGAGTTTCATCAAGGAGGTCATTACATACTGTCGAAGGAATGAGTTGTTGCTCCTCAGCCCGTTGTAAAACGTGTCATAATTCTTCCACAAATGTGCGTGTAGGATCACCCTGCCACTTTTTATAACCTAGAGAGTCACTAAGTTGACGATTTGCCTCATCAATGTAATCAACCGTATTTAAAATAACTATTCCACCCCCCTTGTCGGCAGGGCGGATTATTATATCTGTATATGTTGAGAGATCCTGAAGTGCTCTTCTTTCTTTTAAAGATAAATTGTCATGCTTAATTGATTCCTTTTTGTGAAGATCTTCAATAACTCCTGTTAACGCCTTATTGTAGCTTTTTATGGCTACATTATTTGAGTGTGGATCATAAAGGGTCTTGGATTTACATCTATAATCAACTTGAGGAGTACTGGATACGTGTTGCTTGTTGCCAAAGAACTCCCTTAAGCGGAGTTGACGATTAAATCTAAATAAATCCACCTTGCACTGAAATGGATCAAATTTACAGGATGGCAGAAAATTTAAACCACGTCTCAACACATCATCCTCCTCCTTGGTAAGTGTCCTGTTAGAAAGATTATACATTATATTTTGCTTTTTGAGTACTGCCCTATTTTTCCTTTCGCATTGGCGGCCGCATCTAGTGAAGGTTCTTTGCCTTTTTGACCCCCTGTTGTCACCCCTGTGGGTGGAAGAGCAGCCAAGTTCTTTGCCCGGGGGACTTCATCTTGTTCACCATTAGAAGACAACATCTCAGCAGAGGATTCCGTTTCCAATGGGAACCTTTTGTTTCTTCTAAAACGTGTGCACTGATGTTTGCGACCCAATGACTGGTTGCTGGCCCAACGATGCACTCTTTTTTCTTCATAGTCTTTATTGACTGTTGCTAATTTATTGCGTTTGAATTGAATCAAATCACTTTTATATTTGTCAATCTGGGTTTGTAGTTTATTAATCCAATCTTCCGATTTGTCCTCCTGTAGTTTATGTAAGTGTAGGGATTCAAACTGTTTTATTTTCTCCTTGATGATTCCTAATTCGCTTGTTGCTTCCTTTAATTTAATCTGAACTTGTTTGCCAAAGGTTATAGTTAATAAAACACTTAATAAGAATAATATACAGATTATGGTTTGCAATTGCTTTCAGAAAATAAAAATAAGATTAAATTCAGGGAACAAGTTTGCTTACATATGAGGAGATCACAGAACAAAGATTGGTGCAACCTCCATCATAGTTGACTTCTCCTCAACTAGTGACAACATTGGGGGTCATTCCGAGTTGTTCGCTCGCAAGCTGCTTTTAGCAGCTTTGCACACGCTAAGCCGCCGCCTCCTGGGAGTGAATCTTAGCTTATCAAAATTGCGAACGAAAGATTAGCAGAATTGCGAATAGACACTTCTTAGCAGTTTCTGAGTAGCTCCAGACTTACTCGGCATCTACGATCAGTTCAGTCAGTTTCGTTCCTGGTTTGACGTCACAAACACACCCAGCGTTCGCCCAGACACTCCTCCGTTTCTCCAGCCACTCCCGCGTTTTTCCCAGAAACGGTAGAGTTTTTTCATACACACCCATAAAACGGCCAGTTTCCGCCCAGAAACACCCACTTCCTGTCAATCACATTACGATCACCAGAACGAAGAAAAAACCTCGTAATGCCGTGAGTAAAAAACCTAACTGCATAGCAAATTTACTTGGCGCAGTCGCACTGCGGACATTGCGCATGCGCATTAGCGACTAATCGCTCCGTTGCGAGAAAAAAATAACGAGCGAACAACTCGGAATGACCCCCATTGTGCTGCGTGCAACTCATTTTAATCCCCCCTGGCAGCTACTTGCAGCCCCCCTGGCAGCCTTCACCCTTTAACGCTTTCAATGCCAAAGTTAAAGGATTGAGGTATTGGTGTAAAAAGCACCCTTTCTCTGCCACAGGGTCTCAATACCAAGCCAGCAGGATTACTTACTTATCTTATTTCATTCTGTTTGAAGATTAAGACCTGTGACTTTATTTTTCCCAACCTGATACCTTTCTTAAGAATTTCTGTCAAATTCCTCCAAAAGAATGGAACACTTCTATGGACAACATGTCTCCTCATTGGGGATGGTAAGGAAGACAATGCTAGTGACACATGGCCTTCCTTTTCAACATAGCAGAGGAGAGATAGGAAGTCTCAAATGTCCCCTGACTTAGTTCAATTACTTGGAGTTAATTACAGAATCTCAGTTTGACATATAGTTTTGAAAATATTTTTTTTTCCATACAGACTAAACATTGATACAACATACAATTTGAAAAATACCATATTTTGGGATCAGATAACATGATGGATCATGGCACCTTATTTTTAAATTAGAGATATACTGTAGGTATAAAGAATAGTACTATAATCCTCAAGTAAGCTTAATATATAAACTCTTGTAAATCATTCTTATATTAACTATTATATCTAATAATTTTGATTATAATTGGTGAGTTATGATGTCATCATGACCACTGTATTGATTAGGAAAATTTGTATATTAGAATGAAAAAAAAGTCACCCGTACCTAAAGTATATTATAATGTCTATAAAATAATTTCATCATTTACAATAGGGTATACTGCATCCAAAATATAAATGCTAATTGTATTTGGTGATAATGTAGTATTTCATAATATTTTTTAGACATTTCCTCTATTTTAGAACTAATGCAGACCTATAACCAACTAAACCACAGTTGGCTGCCCCTTGAGTTCTATTTCAGTGAACACTGGTTTAGTTTTATGTGTTTCTGTTATTCTATTCTATTTGCTGTATTTAGTAATTGATATTGCAAGTGCCATATACAGCAACAACTAGGGAAATCCCACCTGTATATAATCTAAAAAAAATATCTTTATATTTGTTCCAGAAATAGCTCTTGGATGTAGACAGTGTACAACAAATGCTTATTATGAAAGATAATATGTAACAGTTCAAAAGTGTAATTGCAAATAAGGTTGGTGTGATTAAATTGTCAAATAAAGGACATGTTTTAATCCTTTCTCTTTTTAACACACTTAGATATGATATCAAATTAAAGAATGGAAGGGTGCAGTTTCTGATTTTTATATTTATGTGTACTATTATTTTACCATTACAAACAAATGCTTTATTGTGATGTTATTTAGCTACTACTGTAACTCATAAAACTATCTTGGCAGTGAAAGGTAGAAAGTCAACAGACACAATATACTACTCATATATAAAATTAGTCAATAAATATTGTTGGATTTTCTAGTCCATTTGCAGGGAATACATGGCATAGCTGTACTTTCATGTACTTTCATTCATACAAAATAATTGTTATAGATAATTGAAAGGTGTAGTCGCTGTTAATTTCCAAATGCTGCCACCACCAAGATTTATTTGAAAAGTTGACAGTCTTAGGTCTTAGAAATAAACTCTTACGTTACTCCTCTTTTACTAAGAAAATCATCAAAATTTTTATCACTCCAAAATTACATTTTAAGTCAATCATTATTAGCTAAATAATAAACTGATTTACAGTTATGTAGTGCTTATATTAGATAAGGTGCTTCTATCATTATTAGCCAAATAATAAATTGGTTTACAGTTATGTAGTATTTATATTAGAAAAGGTGTTTGCCACATGAAATTCTTAGAACACAGAGACAGAACTTTTATTAAATAAGATTTAATCAGGGAAAATGCACACAATGTAGGAAAGCACAACTAAAGCTGTCCACGTTGCCTTTAAACCACAGTAAGCCAGGAGTGTGTAATGAAAATCAATGTGTGGTAATGTCATCTTCAGTGTATAATGATGAATGTCCTAGTCACTAGCTAACCAACCAGGGCTCTATAGTAAAGATCAGTGGCTCGCCATTCACAAACTGTTGTGTTCTGACAAGGCCATGCTCAATTTCTTGATTATGAAATATTTTCATCTGCAAAATAGATTGACTCTTTGTGATACAGGTCGAGTTCTGTGAAGAATGTTTTTGTAATTCATTATGTAACTTTTTGCTGTGGAATCTATTTGCCAGCAACAGGATAGTTTATCTTCTATTGCTTTAAAAGTATACTTTCACTGATTTGTGCATGCGTCTCTTTTGGGAATCTTCTCTGTTGCTCTGCATACTATATTCAGGTGTTTTGTGTATTTGCTTTTGTTACTTATTATGTGACTCTATATCTGACGCTTTCAGAGGCATTCTATTTTCATTTTTCATGTTGTCGCATAGGAGTTCCTTTCTATGCTAGGCTTAGCTACTGTACAAGTCACTCTAGTGTTAATCCTACTTCATGCTTTCTTTCCAAGGTGTTAATAAGTGCACAGTTTATGTCGGGTTGACTGCACAGACGTATGGCTACTATGTGATTACATTATGTCATAATTCATTGACAAGATTTACAGAGCCTTATATCTATTTATAGGCTCCTGCATGTCCTTTCCTATATTTTTAGTGCTCAGAGTGTGCACATTTTTCTTCTCTGTATGGCATTACAAATCTCAGCATGATAGCAATATATATATATATATATATATATATATATATATTTATATATACAGACAGAAAAAATGGGAGCACTCACCAGTGTTCAATCTGTATATAGTTTAATCAGACCATCAAGCACAGATAAAGTTATATCAACGTTTCGGTCCCCAAACGCAAATTATAATGATGGCGCGGCCAGGTGGTGTATCCAACTTTTTGTGCACCTTAGGTAATGTGTAGAATAATGGCACAGTCGGAAATGATGGAATTAAAACATCAAAGAGTTCCTGTGTAATAATATCCATAGCCTGTTAGAGAATGATCCTGAGTTCTCTTTTAAACGACATAGAAGGATCCTGGCAAAGTTTTGTATAAACAGCAGTGTCCATTATTTGTCGTTCTGCTTCTCTACGGTAGTCACATAAATCTTGTAAAATAATTGCCCCACCTTTATCCGCCGGGCGAATGATCAGATCACGATTATTACACAGTGATTATAGAGCTTCGCGTTCCAGTTTTTCTTCTGTGGCACTTTTTTGCACTTTTTTGCACTTTTCATTGCACTGGCACTTTGGAAACTGTGTGTATAATAGTGGCAGTTGTATTCTTCCTGGATTAACTCCTTAAAGGGACAGTACCCTGATTTGTTTGTTTCATTATGGCCGATAATGACAATGACCAGCTATCATATTTGAATTTCCCTATAGGGGGTACTTTATCCTTTTCAGAATCTGATGCTGATGCTCGACTATATGCCACCGGACTAAATGATGAAGCTGAGGCTGTTTCTACTGATGGCATTTTTCGTGATTTATTGAGACTTAAAAAGAAGTAGACTGATTTTTACCTCCATGGACTATCGCTTAGTGATTACTATAATTCAAAAAAGATCCCACGCGGTTTCCATGTCAGAAATTGTCCTACTATTGGGCGTTACGACCCTGCTTTTTGTAAACGCTGGGTTGCCATCCTCAACAAGTGCAGCCTTGATTTCTTACTACTAGTGATTGAATAGTCCACTAAAGAACTGGACAAGTTTAAGAGTAAGATCTCTGAATTTGAAACTGTGCACCTTCCTATGCTTAAGGCCGACAAAGACAACTACTGAATGGATAAATTACAGATACAGATTACACAATATAAGTGGGATTTAATTAAATGAAAAAAAGAAAAATAGAGATGAAAGGGTTCGGTTCTCCGAGATCCGAACCCCCCCGAACTTCACCTATTTTGCACGGTTCCGAGGGAGCCTTAGATCTTCCCGCCTTGCTCGGTTAACCCGAACGCGCCCGAACGTCATCATCCCGCTGTCGGATTCTCGCGAGATTCGTATTTTATATAAAGAGCCGCGCGTCGCCGCCATTTTCACTCGTGCATTGGAGATCGAACGGAGAGGACGCGCGTTCTCTCCCTGAAAAGCTCCGTAGTCTGTGCTCAGTGTGCTGCAAATATCTGTGCTCAGTGTGCTGCAAATATCTGTGCTCAGTGTGCTGAAAATATCTACGTTCTCTGCCTGAAAACACTCCATATCTGTGCTCAGTGTGCTGCAAATATCTGTGCTCAGTGTGCTGCATTGTGGGGACTGGGGACCACCAGTATATAATTATAGTAGTACAGAACAGTAGGCCATTGCTGTATCTTGCAGCTCTGTGTCAAGTATACTATCTCTGTGCTGCATTATTGTGAGCAGTATATAGTAGGACAGTGCAGCATTTTGGTGACCAGCAGTATATATATATAGTACAGTACAGTAGGCCATTGCTGTATCTTGCAGCTCTGTGTCAAGTATACTATCTCTGTGCTGCATTATTGTGAGCAGTATATAGTAGAACAGTGCAGCATTTTGGTGACCAGCAGTATACATATATAGTACAGGACAGTTGGCCATTGCTGTATTATGCAGCTCTATGTCAAGTATACTATCTCTGTGCTGCATTATTGTGAGCAGTATATAGTAGGACAGTGCAGCATTTTGGTGACCAGCAGTATACATATATAGTACAGTACAGTAGGCCATTGCTGTATCTTGCAGCTCTGTGTCAAGTATACTATCTCTGTGCTGCATTATTGTGAGCAGTATATAGTAGGACAGTGCAGCATTTTGGAGATCAGCAGTATACATATATAGTACAGTACAGTAGGCCATTGCTGTATCTTGCATCTTTGTGTCAAGTATACTATCTCTGTGCTGCATTATTGTGAGCAGTATATAGTAGGACAGTGCAGCATTTTGGTGACCAGCAGTATACATATTTAGTACAGTACAGTAGGCCATTGCTGTATCTTGCATCTTTGTGTCAAGTATACTATCTCTGTGCTGCATTATTGTGAGCAGTATATAGTAGGACAGTGCAGCATTTTGGTGACCAGCAGTATACATATATAGTACAGTACAGTAGGCCATTGCTGTATCTTGCAGCTCTGTGTCAAGTATACTATCTCTGTGCTGCATTATTGTGAGCAGTATATAGTAGGACAGTGCAGCATTTTGGTGACCAGCAGTAAACATATATAGTACAGTACAGTAGGCCATTGCTGTATCTTGCAGCTCTGTGTCAAGTATACTATCTCTGTGCTGCATTATTGTGAGCAGTATATAGTAGGACAGTGCAGCATTTTGGTGACCAGCAGTATACAGATATAGTACAGTACAGTAGGCCATTGCTGTATCTTGCAGCTCTGTGTCAAGTATACTATCACTGTGCTGCATTATTGTGAGCAGTATATAGTAGGACAGTGCAGCATTTTGGTGACCAGCAGTATACATATATAGTACAGTACAGTAGGCCATTGCTGTATCTTGCAGCTCTGTGTCAAGTATGCTATCTCTGTGCTGCATTATTGTGAGCAGTATATAGTAGGACAGTGCAGCATTTTGATGACCAGCAGTATACATATATAGTACAGTACAGTAGGCCATTGCTGTATCTTGCAGCTCTGTGTCAAGTATACCATCTCTGTGCTGCATTATTGTGAGCAGTATATAGTAGGACAGTGCAGCATTTTGGTGACCAGCAGTATACATATATAGTACAGTACAGTAGGCCATTGCTGTATCTTGAAGCTCTGTGTCAAGTATACTATCTCTGTGCTGCATTATTGTGAGCAGTATATAGTAGGACAGTGCAGAATTTTGGTGACCAGCAGTATACATATATAGTACAGTACAGTAGGCCATTGCTGTATCTTGCAGCTCTGTGTCACTTCTAGTATCCTGATCAGTGCTCAATATCTGTTGCTGTTAGGATCTCCTGCTCTGTGCTGCCACGTCGCCATGGCAACCGGGAGGCAAGTGTTAGCGAAGTAACCTGAGCGCAGCTGATACTCCGGTCCGGGTTTTTACTGTGTAGTGGTTACAGGCTCTGTGCACGGCAGGGAATCCGGCGCTGGTTTTGTGCTCACAGTCTGTGAGGTCTGAGTGGGGCGTGGACAGCACCTGCTATATAAACCATCCTCTCAGGCTAGGCAAATGCTGCTGAATCTTTGTTTGTTAGTCAGTTCCAGAGAGTTAGCTAGTACTGTGTAACTTTGTATTTACTTGTTGCTTACTGCGAATAGGCCTTGGGATTCGGTACTTCATTCTGCCAATCCGGACCTAGCAGTAAGACTGGAGTCAGTTGTTTGACCTGCTGGGGTTCTTTTGCTATTCTGTGAACCCAGCAGGTTTGCGGCTGTACTCTCAGACCTGCTTGCTTAATCCTCCCTCACTGTGCAGGGCGTCCAGGTGTCAGTTTAGTGGCAGTAAGCTGAACCTGTGCCCTGCAAGTGGGGGTTAGGATTGTGGATACTCTACTTGTGTCTATATTTCTATCTCTGACCAAGGAGTTTATTCCCACACCGGTTGGTAACCCTTTGGGGTTTTTTCTGTTGCTCTTAGCAACATCATTTCAGGTGCTCCACATGTTAAATCACTACACCTCGCTTCATTGTCTGCTCTATTCCATCTGAGCATTCCTGACACTAGGGAGACACCCAATTCCTGAGCCTTTGGGCTTCTCCGTTCACTTTGTGTTTATAAGTTATTCCATCACCTTCTGTGTATGTTATGTTATACTGTCTGTGAGTTCGTTTGCTTCGCTTCCCTCTCTGTTCATACACCGGTATACTCCTGTTAGTACTGGTGTGCGTAACAGTTGCATTGTTGTGACCAGTATGTATACTGTACTGTGTGACATGTGTTATACACCTGGGGATTTTATACATCCTGTAATCTGTACTGAGCGATGTGTGAGATACACTTGGGGATTATACACACTGTATACCGTACTGTGCAACGTTTATGATACACTTGGTGATTATACACCCTGTATACAGTACTGAGCAATGTGTAACATACACTTTGGGATTATATACCGTATATACTGTACTGTGCGATGTGTGTTATACACCTGGTGATTATGCATCCTGTAATCTGTACTGAGTGATGTGTGAGATACACCTTGGGATTATACACCCTATATACTGTACTGTGCAATGTGTGTTATACACCTGGTGATTATACATCCTGTAATCTGTACTGAGCGATGTGTGAGATACACCTGGGGATTATACACCCTGTATACTGTACTGTACAATGTTTGTGATACACCTTGGGATTATACACCCTATATACTGTACTGTGTGATGTGTGTTATACACCTGGTGTTTATACATCCTGTAATCTGTACTGAGCGATGTGTGAGATACACCTTGGGATTATACACCCGATATACTGTACTGTGTGATGTGTGAGATACACCTGGGGATTATACACCCTGTACACTGTACTGTGCAACGTTTGTGATACACCTGGTGATTATACACCCTGTATACTGTACTGAGCGATGTATGAGATACACCTTGGGATTATACACCCTATATACTGTACTGTGCAATGTGTGTTATACACCTGGTGATTATACATCCTGTAATCTGTACTGAGCGATGTGTGAGATACACCTGGGGATTATACACCCTATATACTGTACTGTGTGTTGTGTGAGATACACTTGGGGATTATACACCCTATTATTATTATTATTATTATTATCCTTTATTTATATGGCGCCACAAGGGTTCCGCAGCGCCCAATTACAAAGTACATAAATAATCAAACAGGAAAACAGCAATTTACAGTTGATGACAGTATAGGACAAGTACAGGGTAAATAAACATAGTTACATCAGCAGATGACACTGGAATAAGTATCAGGTGGCAGAAGACTGCTGGATGTTGTACAGTTGAAAATTATTAAAGTAAGACAAAGGATAAGCACATGAGGGAAGAGGGCCCTGCTCGTGAGAGCTTACAATCTAAAGGGGAGGGGTAGACAGGCATGGGTGACACAGATGGGGTACATAGAGAACGTGGAACAGAGGGTTAGTGATGTGCACCGGACATTTTTCAGGTTTTGTGTTTTGGTTTTGGATTCGGTTCCGCGGGCGTGTTTTGGATTCGGACGCGTTTTGGCGGATTCTGGTGGGTTTTTTTTACAAAAACCCCTCAAAAACAGCTTAAATCATAGAATTTGGGGGTCATTTTGATCTCATAGTATTATTAACCTCAATAACCATCATTTCCACTCATTTCCAGTCTATTCTGAATACCTCACACCTCACAATATTATTTTTAGTCCTAAAATTTGCACCGAGGTCGCTGGATGACTAAGCTAAGCGACCCAAGTGGCCGACACAAACACCTGGCCCATCTAGGAGTGGCACTGCAGTGTCAGACAGGATGGCACTTCAAAAAATAGCCCCCAAACAGCACATGATGCAAAGAAAAAAAGAGGTGCACCAAGGTCGCTGGATGGCTAAGCTAAGCGACCCAAGTGGCCGACACAAACACCTGGCCCATCTAGGAGTGGCACTGCAGTGTCAGACAGGATGGCAGATTAAAAAAATAGTCCCCAAACAGCACCTCATGCAAAGAAAAAAAGAGGCGCAATGAGGTAGCTGTGTGACTAAGCTAAGCGACCCAAGTGGCCGACACAAACACCTGGCCCATCTAGGAGTGGCACTGCAGTGTCAGACAGGATGGCACTTAAAAAAATAGTCCCCAAACAGCACATGATGCAAAGAAAACTGAAAGAAAAAAGAGGTGTAAGATGGAATGTACTTGGGCCCTCCCACCCACCCTTATGTTGTATAAACAGGACATGCACACTTTAACAAACCCATCATTTCAGCGACAGGGTCTTCCACATGACTGTGACTGAAATGACTGGTTGGTTTGGGCCCCCACCACAAAAGAAGCAATCTCTCCTTGCACAAACTGGCTCTACAGAGGCAAGATGTCCACCTCCTCCTAATCGTCCGATTCCTCAGCCCTTTCACTGTGTACATCCCCCTCCTCACAGATTATTAGTTCGTCCCCACTGGAATCCACCATCTCAGGTCCCTGTGTACTTTCTGGAGGCAATTGCTGGTGAATGTCTCCACGGAGGAATTGATTATAATTAATTTTGATTAACATCATCTTCTCCACATTTTCTGGAAGTAACCTCGTATGCCGATTGCTGACAAGGTGAGCTGCTGCACTAAACACTCTTTCGGAGTACACACTGGAGGGGGAGCAACTTAGGTAAAATAAAGCCAGTTTGTGCAAGGGCCTCCAAATTGCCTCTTTTTCCTGCCAGTATACGTCTGACGTGCCTACTTGGATGCGGTCACTCATATAATCCTCCACCATTCTTTCAATGGTGAGAGAATCATATGCAGTGACAGTAGACGACATGTCAGTAATCGTTGGCAGGTCCTTCAGTCCGGACCAGATGTCAGCACTCGCTCCAGACTGCCCTGCATCACCGCCAGCGGGTGGGCTCGGAATTCTTAGCCTTTTCCTTGCAGCCCCAGTTGCGGGAGAATGTGAAGGAGGAGCTGTTGACGGGTCACGTTCCGCTTGACTTGACAATTTTCTCACCAGCAGGTCTTTGAACCTCTGCAGACTTGTGTCTGCCGGAAAGAGAGATACAACGTAGGTTTTAAATCTAGGATCGAGCACGGTGGCCCCAGCTTCTTCTGCAAAAGCTTGATGAGGGGAATGACCTGACTCATGCTGGCAGTGTCTGAACTGACTTCACATGTGGCAAGTTCAAAGGGTTGCAGAACCTTGCACAACGTTGAAATCATTCTCCACTGCGCTTGAGTCAGGTGCATTCCCCCTCCTTTGCCTATATCGTAGGTAGCTGTATAGGCTTGAATGGCCTTTTGCTGCTCCTCCATCCTCTGAAGCATATAGAGGGTTGAATTCCACCTCGTTACCACCTCTTGCTTCAGATGATGGCAGGACAGGTTCAGGAGTGTTTGCTGGTGCTCCAGTCTTCGGCACGCGGTGGCTGAATGCCGAAAGTGGCCCGCAATTCTTCGGGCCACCGACAGCATCTCTTGCACGCCCCTGTCGTTTTTTAAATAATTCTGCACCACCAAATTCAATGTATGTGCAAATCATGGGACGTGCTGGAATTTGCCCACATGTAATGCACGCACAATATTGCTGGCGTTGTCCAATGTCACAAATCCCCAGAAGAGTCCAATTGGGGTAAGCCATTCTGCAATGATATTCCTCAGTTTCCGTAAGAGGTTGTCAGCTGTGCGCCTCTTATGGAAAGTGGTGATACAAAGCGTAGCCTGCCTAGGAACGAGTTGGCGTTTGCGAGATGCTGCTACTGGTGCCGCCGCTGCTGTTCTTGCTGCGGGAGGCAATACATCTACCCAGTGGGCTGTCACAGTCATATAGTCCTGAGTCTGCCCTGCTCCACTTGTCCACATGTCCGTGGTTAAGTGGACATTGGGTACAACTGCATTTTTTAGGACACTGGTGACTCTTTTTCTGACGTCTGTGTACATTTTCGGTATCGCCTGCCTAGAGAAATGGAACCTAGATGGTATTTGGTACTGGGGACACAGTACCTCAATCAATTCTCTAGTTCCCTGTGAATTAACGATGGATACCGGAAACATGTTTTTCACCACCCAGACTGCCAAGGCCTGAATTATCCGCTTTGCAACAGGATGACTGCTGTGATATTTCATCTTCCTCGCAAAGGACTGTTGGACAGTCAATTGCTTACTGGAAGTAGTACAAGTGGTCTTCCGACTTCCCCTCTGGGATGACGATCGACTCCCAGCAGCAACAACAGCAGTGCCAGCAGCAGTAGGTGTTACACTCAAGGATGCGTTGGAGGGATCCCAGGCAGGAGAGGACTCGTCAGACTTGACAGTGACATGGCCTGCAGGACTATTGGCTTTCCTGTCTAAGGAGGAAATTGACACTGAGGGAGTTGGTGGTGTGGTTTGCAGGAGCTTGGTTACAAGAGGAAGGGATTTAGTTGGCAGTGGACTGCTTCCGCTGTCACCCAAAGTTTTTAACTTGTCAATGACCTCTGATGAATGCGCTCCAGGTGACTTATAAGGGAGGATGTTCCTAGGTGGTTAACGTCCTTACCCCTACTTATTACAGCTTAACAAAGGCAACACACGGCTTGACACCTGTTGTCCGCATTTCTGTTGAAATAATTCCACACCGAAGAGGTGATTTTTTTTGGTAATTTGACCAGGCATGTCAATGGCCATATTCGTCCCACGGACAACAGGTGTCTCCCCGGGTGCCTGACCTAAACAAACCACCTCACCATCAGAATCCTCCTTGTCAATTTCCTCCCCAGCACCAGCAACATCCATATCCTCATCCTGGTGTACTTCAACAGTGACATCTTCAATTTGACTATCAGGAACTGGACTGCGGGTGCTCCTTCCAGCACTTGCAGGGAACGTGCAAATGGTGGAAGGCGCCACCTCTTCCCGTCCAGTGTTGGGAAGGTCAGGCATCGCAACCGACACAATTGGACTCTCCTTGGGGATTTGTTATTTAGAAGAACGCACAGTTCTTTGCTGTTCTTTTGCCATCTTAACTCTTTTAAGTTTTCTAGCAGGAGGATGAGTGCTTCCATCCTCATGTGAAGCTGAACCACTAGCCATGAACATAGGCCAGGGCCTCAGCCGTTCCTTGCCACTCTGTGTCGTAAATAGCATATTGGCAAGTTTACGCTTCCCCTCAGACGCTTTTAATTTAGATTTTTGGGTCATTTTACTGAACTTTTGTTTTTTGGATTTTACATGCTCTCTACTATGACATTGGGCATCGGCCTTGGCAGACGACGTTGATGGCATTTCATCGTCTCGGCCATGACTAGTGGCAGCAGCTTCAGCACGAGGTGGAAGTGGATCTTGATTTTTCCCTATTTTACCCTCCACATTTTTGTTCTCCATTTTTTAATGTGTGGAATTATATGCCAGTAAAATATATCAATAGCAATGGCCTACTACTATATATACTGCGCACAAAAACTTAAATGCACCACAGGTATGGATGGATAGTATACTTGACGACACAGAGGTAGGTAGAGCAGTGGCCTACTGTACCATACTGCTATATATTATATACTGGTGGTCAGCAAAATTAAGCACTGTCCTACTACTATATATATACTGCGCACAAAAACTTAAATGCACCACAGGTATGGATGGATAGTATACTTGACGACACAGAGGTAGATAGAGCAGTGGCCTACTGTACCGTACTGCTATATATTATATACTGGTGGTCAACAAAATTATGCACTGTCCTACTACTATGTATATACTGCGCACAAAAACTTAAATGCACCACAGATATGGATGGATAGTATACTTGACGACACAGAGGTAGGTAGAGCAGTGGCCTACTGTACCGTACTGCTATATATTATATACTGGTGGTCAGCAAAATTATGCACTGTCCTACTATATATATATATATACTGCGCACAAAAACTTAAATGCACCACAGGTATGGATGGATAGTATACTTGACGACACAGAGGTAGGTAGAGCAGTGGCCTACTGTACCGTACAGCTATATATAATATACTGGTGGTCAGCAAAATTATGCACTGTCCTACTACTATGTATATACTGCGCACAAAAACTTAAATGCACCACAGATATGGATGGATAGTATACTTGACGACACAGAGGTAGGTAGAGCAGTGGCCTACTGTACCGTACTGCTATATATTATATACTGGTGGTCAGCAAAATTATGCACTGTCCTACTATATATATATATACTGCGCACAAAAACTTAAATGCACCACAGGTATGGATGGATAGTATACTTCACGACACAGAGGTAGGTAGAGCAGTGGCCTACTGTACCATACTGCTATATATTATATACTGGTGGTCAGCAAAATTATGCACTGTCCTACTACTATATATATACTGTGCACAAAAACTTAAATGCACCACAGGTATGGATGGATAGTGGGGGTAATTCCAAGTTGATCGCAGCAGGAAATTTTTTAGCAGTTGGGCAAAACCATGTGCACTGCAGGGGAGGCAGATATAACATGTGCAGAGAGAGATAGATTTAGGTGTGGTGAGTTCAATCTGCAATCTAAATTGCAGTGTAAAAATAAAGCAGCCAGTATTTACCCTGCACAGAAACAAAATAACCCACCCAAATCTAACTCTCTCTGCAAATGTTATATCTGTCCCACCTGCAGTGCACATGGTTTTGCCCAACTGCTAAAAAATATCCTGCTGTGATCAACTTGGAATTACACCCAGTATACTTGACGACACAGAGGTAGGTAGAGCAGTGGCCTACTGTACCGTACTGCTATATATTATATACTGGTGGTCAGCAAAATTATGCACTGTCCTACTACTTTATATATACTGCACACAAAAACTGAAATGCACCACAGGTATGGATGGATAGTATACTTGACGACACAGAGGTAGGTAGAGCAGTGGCCTACTGTACCGTACTGCTATATATTATATACTGGTGGTCAGCAAAATTATGCACTGTCCTACTACTATATATATACTGTGCACAAAAACTTAAATGCACGACAGGTATGGATGGATAGTATACTTGACGACACAGAGGTAGGTAGAGCAGTGGCCTACTGTACCATACTGCTATATATTATATACTGGTGGTCAGCATAATTATGCACTGTCCTGCTACTAAATATATACTGCGCACAAAAGCTTAAATGCACCACAGGTATGGATGGATAGTATACTTGACGACACAGAGGTAGGTAGAGCAGTGGCCTACTGTACCATACTGCTATATATTATATACTGGTGGTCAGCATAATTATGCACTGTCCTACTACTATATATATATACTGCGCACAAAAACTTAAATGCACCACAGGTATGGATGGATAGTGTACTTGACGACACAGAGGTAGGTAGAGCAGTGGACTACTGTACCATACTGAATAATTCTGGTGGTCACTGGTCAGCACAATTCTGCACTGTCCTCCTACTATATACTACAATGCAGCACAGATATGGAGCGTTTTTCAGGCAGAAAACGTATAATACTGGTGGTCACTGGTCAGCAAAACTCTGCACTGTCCTCCTACTATATAATACTGGTGGTCCCCAGTCCCCACAATTAAGCACACTGAGCACATATATTTGCAGCACACTGAGCACAGATATGGAGCGTTTTTCAGGCAGAGAACGTAGATATTTGCAGCACACTGGGCACAGATATTTGCAGCACACTGAGCACAGATATTTGCAGCACACTGAACACAGAAACTGAGAGAACGCCAGCCACGTCCTCTCACTATCATCTCCAATGCACGAGTGAAAAATGGCGGCGACGCGCGGCTCCTTATATAGAATACGAATCTCGCGAGAATCCGACAGCGGGATGATGACATTCGGGCGCGCTCGGGTTAAGGCGGAAGGATCCGAGTCTGCTCGGAACCATGCAAAAATGGGTGAAGTTCGGGGGGGTTCGGATCCCGAGGAACCAAACCCGCTCATCACTAGTTAGGATGAGATTTGGCTGGGTTTGGTGAAGAAGTGGACCCCCAGAAGGCACAAGTCAGTACTTAACATTGCAACATTTTACTGGGCTATGCAGGAGAAAATTAAAAATAGGGGGGGGAAAAAAGAATCGATAACTTCTACCGCTTTCAAAAAGGTCAATGGAAGCTGAAATAATGGACAACTACCTCATGGAAGCCAGATACAGTATACCAAACAGTACTTAGCAGAGTTAGGAATGAGTGCTTATGAAATACAGTAACATTTTGTCATAATATTTCAGAAACTGCATGGCTGGTCTCTTGCACTCTTTTGCTCTAATACACCACCAGCTTTAGGATTTATATTCATAAACATTATGTCTCGATAATCCCAAAAACGTCAGTCTTCTTGGAAAGTGATTTGTTCCTTTGTAAGGGAAAGAGAACAAACATTCTCAAACAATGGTTTCTCAATTTCTTTTTCCTCTGGGAAGGGATTGTGGATTCGCAGGAATATCTGAGCATTTCTGTAATCAGAAAGCAGCAACTTTCTACAAATGTTTACGAATTATTCCAGTGATTTTGTCATTTTCTTCCAGTG
Organism: Pseudophryne corroboree; assembly: GCF_028390025.1. Classification (NCBI taxonomy): domain Eukaryota; kingdom Metazoa; phylum Chordata; class Amphibia; order Anura; family Myobatrachidae; genus Pseudophryne; species Pseudophryne corroboree. Next base: position 478,776,260 of record NC_086447.1, on the reverse strand, counting down.
ATTTGGACCAATAATACCATTGATTAGAATGAATAATTCCAGTGATTTTGTCATTTTCTTCCAGTGATTTGGACCAATAATACCATTGATTAGAACAAATAATTCCAGTGATTTTGTCATTTTCTTCCAGTGATTTGGACCAATAATACCATTGATTAGAACAAATAATTCCTGTGATATTGAGGTGTTTGTGTCACTTAGCTTAGCCGTCCAGCGACCACAGTGCACCTCTTTTTCTCTTTTCTTTGCATCATGTGCTGTTTGGGGCCAATGTTTTTAAGTACCATCCTGTCTGACACTGCAGTGCCACTCCTAGATGGGCCAAGTGTTTGTGCCGCCCTCTTGGGTCGCTTAGCTTAGTCATCCAGCGACCTCGGTGCAAATTTTAGGACTAAAAATAGTATTGTGAGGTGTGAGGTGTTCAGAATAGACTGGAAATAAGTGGAAATTGTGGTTATTGAGGTTAATAATACTATAGGATCAAAATTACCCCCAAATTCTATGATTTAAGCTGTTTTCGAGGGTTTTTTTTTTAAAAAACACCCGAATCCAAAACACACCCGAATCCGCAAAAAAAATTTCAGGGAGGTTTTGCCAAAACGCATCCGAATCCAAAACACGGCAGTGGAAATGAATCCAAAACCAAAACACAAAACCCTAAAATTTTCCGGCGCACATCTCTAAAGAAAAATTAGCTAAAGTTGAATTTGACTATGAGAGACACACTATCTATAAGTGGCTATCTGGTGATAAGGACACCCGTCCTATTTTTAGAAGAAATAGAAGAACTTTCTCATGGTTTGATTCTGACACTTCAAAAGATACCGGTAGTTCTAACAGTGAAAATTAATCAAGTTCCAGAGGAGGCCACAAGAGCTGATTTAAACAGAGGAAGAGACAATTCACAAGATGGGGGGGTCAAAACAAGAAGGGGGGTCAAAACAAGAGAACTATGGCATGCAGGGAGACCGCCGCTTGCCAAAAGGAACTAATCTTCAATTTCTCATAATACAAGCTTAGTGATAGTGAATTTAAGCTCTTGAGTAAAGGTCTTTCCTATGTTCCTACGGTATCATTTGATGAATTGCAATGGAACATTGAAAAATTCTCATTACAAGGCAAATTAAAACTCAGAGAATTTTTCAAAGATACTACCACTGACCACACTGACCCTTTACCGAAACAATTACACAAATTTCGTTCTCCTTCAAATTTTGACCCACTTTCCAGCAACCCTTCCATAAAAACCTTTATGCGGCTACTTGATGAACAGGTCACATCCTCTTTGATGAACCAAGCACCCACTCATCCGAATTTGTCGAAACTGGAACGCAAAGCTCTATATTCACTATCTAATAATTGTGATCTGATCATTCACCCAGCGGGTTAAAGGTAGGGAAATTGTTTTACAAGATTTATGTGACTACCATAGAGAAGCAGAACAACAGTTAATGGACACTGCTGTTTATACTAAACTTTGCCAGGATCCTTCTATGTCGTTTAAAAGAGAACTAAGGATCATTCTCCAACAGGCTATGGATATTGGCATTATTACACAGGAACTCTTTGATGTTTTAATTCCATCATTTCCGACTGTGCCATTATTCTACACATTACCTAAGGTGCACAAAAAGTTGGATCCACCACCTGGCCGCCCCATCATTGGTGGCAGGGGCTCACTTTTCCAACCTGTTGCAACCTATTTGTACTCAATTCTTTAAACACTTGTGCAAGCCGAAACTACTTTTTTGTTGGATGCCACCACATTGTTACAAAAATGATCTAACCTCAACATTCCTGAGAGTTGTTGGATTGTTAGCGTAGACGTGGTTAACCTTTACACCTCTATCCCGCACCATTTCGGTTTGCTGTTAAAAAAAAAAATCCTGATCAAAAGTGATTGCTTTTCAGCTACTTGGATTGAATTAATCCTGACTTTGTTTGAAATAATCTTTACAAAGAACTTCTTCCTATATAATGATACATTTTTCCTACAGATAATGGGCTGCGCAATGGGTTCTTGCGCAGCTCCAGTGTATGCCAATATTTTGTAATGTTTGCCATTGAACATGATTTATTTTTCAGTGACCCTATGTTGTCAGTGAGACTTGTGCTTTTCACCCGCTTTATTGATGATTTACTTATCATATGGCAACGTGACACTTCGGACCTTTCTACTGCAATTGATACTCATAACACCGGTCCCTGTCCTATTAAGTTTACATACAGTTATAGGGGGTCATTCTGAGTTGTTCGCTCACTAGCAGTTTTTAGCAGCCGCCAAACGCTATGCCGCCTCCCACTGGGAGTGTATTTTAGCTTAGCAGAAGTGTGAACGAAAAGATCGCAGAGCGGCTACAAAATAATTTTGTGCAGTTTCAGAGTAGCTTCAGACCTACTCAGCGCTTGCGATCACTTCAGACTGTTCAGTTCCTGTTTTGACGTCACGAACACGCCCTGCATTCGGCCAGCCACGCCTGCGTTTTTCCTGATACGCCTCCGTTTTTTGGAACACTCCCTGAAAATGGTCAGTTGACACCCAGAAATGCCCTCTTCCTGTCAATCACTCTGCGGCCAGCAGTGCGACTTATTGATTTATGGAATCATATTTATGAATATTAATATTTAATATAACATATATGGTTATTAATATATGGATATATTTAAATTAATATGCGTTATCATATATATCTGCAAATATATTATGTCAGGCTTACAAATTAATTGGCTGATAAATATATGCAGTCCTTATATATATATGACTTATGAAATTATGAAGTTAAGATTCCTTAAAGAGAGTTCAAGCTTGAATATTACCGCTCTTTTTATATGATTCTTTATTTACAGGCAGATCAAATCGTACAGAATAAGATATACACAGTAGTGATATATATACTAATTATAATTATATTAAGCTATGCTATGTTTCCTTCGTTACATAACATAAAACAACATGACATAAGTTTCACAAACAGTTTCAATTGCTAACATAAAATGTATACTTGCAAGTTAAAGATTGCCATCCCAAGAATCATTCCTTCTGCATGTTCTCCATGACTTCTCCTCCTGACTGACTTCCTTCCTTCTCCTTCTTCTTCTCCCTCTCCCTCTTCCTTCTAACTCCTAACTACAAGTCTGGTCCTTTTATCTCATATTTTACCAATTCAAACTATCATATTCTCATAGTTTCCAATGGAATAGGTAATTATAGGTTTGTCAGATTCCAAGGTGTAATAAAACAAACATTGAACTGGGCTGTCGTGTCCTGTTCACGGAGGCATGGTGTCATAAAAGTGTGGTGTCCACACTGCCTTAAGCAAGTATAGTATTGTAAAATCTGGAATGTCTTTTCATCCAAAGTTCTGTTGTATTGACAAGTTTTCCTGGGGTCGGTTACACAATGTTTTATCAATGGATGTGATCTCTTTTCATAGTAGTTAATTTATACTCCCTAGCTTTTAACCTTCACTGGACAATAGACAAACCAGTAGATTCTGATCTACTGTAAGCACACCTGTGAATTCCAATGACCAACAGAGCTCTGTCACATACCTATTATCATTTATGGCCTAATACCTTTTCTCTACAATGACTCTTGATCTTACTGTAACCTCTCTGGCCTTATTTATGACTAGAGCAGAATAAACCTGTTCCCTACACTATTTTTTACCATCTTGCTGTAAAACACAAATATACAGTATATCTATATAAACACATACACAAACCTAATCTCTTAAATCAGCTAAACATTACCTCATACATTCAAACTTATTTCATATCTATTCCTTACTATATATATCCAGTATACTGTCCACTATGGTAACATCGCCTATTTATAATGAATTATATTTTGATTCAGACAATATCCATTGCCCTAATATTATACTAAGTGCAGACAATTACCTATAAGGCAACAGTCGCCCCCTTGTGGCCATGAGAAATTCTTTTGATTGGCCACACATTAAACTAGCGTAATTGCTTCCAAATACATTTCAAAATATTCCTTCAAACATAACTTTCGTTGTAACCATAATATATACCATAAGTGTAATAATAATAACCATTATGATTTTAAAAATCTCTAAAAATTCTTAGCTTACCTAACCTTATTCTACTTTTAACTAAAGCAGACAAAACTGAGGTTTTTATTCAGTATTCATGAGGAAAACTAATTTCTACAGACATTTGGAATACCATAGCCCAATTGTAGACCTTTTTTCTGTATCTGGATCAGTACGTTTGGACATTTTTGCTGTTCTTGTATGTAGCAATTTACTGGGATAAGACTGTCATCTGCGTGGTTTGCTTGCAATTGGAGATGTCTTGCGTTTGCATTATGGCCTTGCGTTTGCAACATTTGCACCATTACTAGAAGTAGAATTCTTCGTAGCAGCTGCTCCTTTGCTTGCCATTTCGCTGTTTGAGGCAGAGGGCTGTGTACGTCGAGTGCTGTGTCTTGAACATTCAGTACTTGTGACGACCCTCAGTAATAGTAATAGTCTTTATACAGTCTTTAGCAGTTCTGTTTCCTTTGCGTTTATCCAATGCCGCAGTTGTGACCAGTGTCCATATTGCTTTTGCACAAACAGGTTGTGATTTTGAATAGAACAGGCATATATGAAACAGTCTTTTTTTTTTTCTTTCTTTCTTTCTTTCCTTGCTTGTTAATAGTAGGTCTTAATTGTCTTCGGGCAATAGTACCACAAATGGCTGTGAGTAGTACACCTACTCTGTTCTGTATTTCCTCACTGAATAAATTACCATGCAGTCTTAAATCTCCTTATTCTACCTTGTACCTATTTATACATCTCAATCTTACATAAACTTATACCAGTTTAACCCATATAAAGGCGTTTTCTATCCTACCTATATTTTGACTAATAATTATTTAAAATGCTTTTGATGTGTATATAGTAACATCCTATCAATACAATAAATGAATATAATTTTGCTTCAAACAGATATTAAATATCATTTAGGAATGGCTTTAAATATATCTAATTCCATCCAATATTATTTTATATGCAGCCATGTGCATATACAGTGACCCTGTTATGCTACAAATAATTATCTTAGACTTGTGACAGTCTTTATTAAGAGAATTATTCATCCCACTTAATAATCTCGGCCCAATTTGTTATAACGTGGTATACCATCCTGTATTAGATATTTAATTACTTTTGAAGCTTTTACGAAGGAAGCATAGGTAGTATCTATTGTGTAATATATAAAAAAAACATAAAATATTTACAAGGTATATATGCAATGATATAAAATATATCTCAGACAAATGTTTACATATATGTGATTAAGGTATATGAAGGGATGAGACAGTTCTGTATAATCACAGTGATGAGATGTGCTGTACACTGTTGTGGGAGTGTACATGTAGTTTGAAAGACAAGTAATGATTACTTGTGATGAAAGGGTTAATGAAAACCTTCCCCTTTCTTGTGAAACTGGAAAACTCCTTGAGGATTTGTCCATATATCAGTCTTTAGGGATGCTATGTAGATTTTGCTGGATAGCAGCGATGAAAGGGTTAATGAAGACCTTTTCCCTTGTAAATTGGAGTCTTTTTGGAGTCTTGCACCATTCTGTATACAGGTTGCCAGGATTACTATGAATCAAACAAAAATACATACAATGACTATCACAGATATTTATACAGTGATTTAACATAGCTTGCTATGCATTCTGTCCTATCTGCTGCATGTTATCAGGTACAGAATTTACAAATGTGTCTTTTAACGATTGAATAACAAACAAACAATTGTTTCTGGCCTGTGCCAATCTTTCCTGTCACATTGTGTGTCAATGACAGCACAATTGTCGCTGCAGATATGATGCAGGTTTAATTTGGAAACTGTGGCTGTTTGAACATCAAAGCAAACAATGGCTTCATTGGATCTAACAAGTAAAGGAATGATACTACCGTATTCACTTGTGACCATACTCCCTTGTGATGCAGCCTGGTCCCAGACTGTCTTTAACCATAGCGTTTGCTGCTTGGTGTGGCTCCTTAGTTTGGAAGAATCTTGGAGCTTCTGAAAAAACCTACTTTTGTGGGGAGAGAAACTTGTTAAACTTTGCCAAATATGTATTGCAGGTCCCAGGGCTTTCTGTCTTTCCACACCTGTAATAAAATGGTTATGGCACCAGGGCATAAAAACATTTTCATCCTGGTGATCCTTTTTGTCATTGTTAATTGGTGTGTGGTTTGCAGAATGACACTCTGCATGTGGTCTCTCTGAGAGCATGCAAACATTTGCACCATCACTAGAAGTCTCTGAGTGCTCTGTGGGGGTTACATAAGTTTGGGAACTTTGTTTGTAAACATGCATTCCTGAATTAATTTCATGGATTTTCCCTTTAAACATGTTTCCAGGTGAATACATTTCAAGGTTTGCAACTCTGGTTGCCATGGGAGTTTTCACCATGGGGAACTTCCCCACCCCTGTGTGCACTGTACTGCTGCTATCAGTGTTTAAATCTGCTGACAATTCACCTTTGCCTAAGGGCATAACAAATTCTTCATTTACATTGGGAACTCTGAGAGTGTATTCAGCAGAATACTCATAATCTGAGTTACAATGATCTTCCCCCTTACTAGACACAGTATAGGGGACATCTCCTATTGCTGCTACCTCCTTTACATTAATGTGCTGTCTGATGATAGACACATCCGGCACATTGCTACTTTCTTCCTTTACCACAGAGGCTGTTCTGCTGGTGGTCTGTGTGACCATAGCAGACTCCATGCGCTGCACATTGATGCAGTCCTGCAACATGTAACTTTCCTTAATTTTAGGATCTTGACTGATTAAGTCATTTCTGACTCCTGTAGACTCTGTGTACAGAGTTTCACATACCTCAACACTATTCCTGTTTGGTGTTTCTATCTCAGCTTGCTTGCTGGATGTTATCTCTTCATCAGAGATCTTGACAATTTGATTACAAACTGTCAGGCTTTTCGCTTCTGCCCCAAACTTTTTCTGTTTATTTTTCTGTTTAAGGGACTTAAATAACGAATGCATTTTTGCATTAATGGTCAGGCACGCCTTACGAAGACGTGAACCTGATTCTTCTTTACATTTCTGTTTGGCTTCTAGAGCCGCAGTTCTGCGCATTTTTCTAAATGCTACAGAAAACTTTTGCATTTTTAACATTTCAATGCTAAATTTATATATTCTTTGTTTTTAGTACTGAAGGTATCCTCTCCTTAAGATTGACCGGTGTCTTAAGGTTAAACTCTAATACCTGGTACATTTATACATTTATTTGGAAATACTCTTTTCCACTGTGCACATTTTCTATTCTAGGCCTTTAAATTCTTTATTCTCATTTGTAACCTATTCCACTGTGATCTTGTACTTTGCCAGCAGGCTTATAGCCATTGGTGCTGCTTCCTAATAGATATTATGTTAGTTAAAATAACGTATATTGCACTAACACATTTATCCTAGGTTATACAGAATACAAAATTGACATTACACAATGGTAATAAATTTTCATAGATACATCCCCACCGTGATTCTGCAGATTTGGTAGCCAGCTTATAGCATTTGCTACTCCTCATAAATATTATAAATCAGATAATCAGATTCAGTAATAACAAGTCCAATTCGTGGTCGCCAATATTGATTTATGGAATCATATTTATGAATATTAATATTTAATATAACATATATGGTTATTAATATATGGATATATTTAAATTAATATGCGTTATCATATATATCTGCAAATATATTATGTCAGGCTTACAAATTAATTGGCTGATAAATATATGCAGTCCTTATATATATATGACTTATGAAATTATGAAGTTAAGATTCCTTAAAGAGAGTTCAAGCTTGAATATTACCGCTCTTTTTATATGATTCTTTATTTACAGGCAGATCAAATCGTACAGAATAAGATATACACAGTAGTGATATATATACTAATTATAATTATATTAAGCTATGCTATGTTTCCTTCGTTACATAACATAAAACAACATGACATAAGTTTCACAAACAGTTTCAATTGCTAACATAAAATGTATACTTGCAAGTTAAAGATTGCCATCCCAAGAATCATTCCTTCTGCATGTTCTCCATGACTTCTCCTCCTGACTGACTTCCTTCCTTCTCCTTCTTCTTCTCCCTCTCCCTCTTCCTTCTAACTCCTAACTACAAGTCTGGTCCTTTTATCTCATATTTTACCAATTCAAACTATCATATTCTCATAGTTTCCAATGGAATAGGTAATTATAGGTTTGTCAGATTCCAAGGTGTAATAAAACAAACATTGAACTGGGCTGTCGTGTCCTGTTCACGGAGGCATGGTGTCATAAAAGTGTGGTGTCCACACTGCCTTAAGCAAGTATAGTATTGTAAAATCTGGAATGTCTTTTCATCCAAAGTTCTGTTGTATTGACAAGTTTTCCTGGGGTCGGTTACACAATGTTTTATCAATGGATGTGATCTCTTTTCATAGTAGTTAATTTATACTCCCTAGCTTTTAACCTTCACTGGACAATAGACAAACCAGTAGATTCTGATCTACTGTAAGCACACCTGTGAATTCCAATGACCAACAGAGCTCTGTCACATACCTATTATCATTTATGGCCTAATACCTTTTCTCTACAATGACTCTTGATCTTACTGTAACCTCTCTGGCCTTATTTATGACTAGAGCAGAATAAACCTGTTCCCTACACTATTTTTTACCATCTTGCTGTAAAACACAAATATACAGTATATCTATATAAACACATACACAAACCTAATCTCTTAAATCAGCTAAACATTACCTCATACATTCAAACTTATTTCATATCTATTCCTTACTATATATATCCAGTATACTGTCCACTATGGTAACATCGCCTATTTATAATGAATTATATTTTGATTCAGACAATATCCATTGCCCTAATATTATACTAAGTGCAGACAATTACCTATAAGGCAACAGACTGAAAAGCTTCGCTAGACCTTGTGGGAAACGACATTGTTCATTGTAATAGTATGACGCGCGTGCGCATTGCGCCACATACACATGCGTAGAAGTGCCATTTTTTTTTGCCTGATCGCTGCGCAGTGACCAAAAGCAGCTAGCGATCAACTCGGAATGACCCCCATAGTCAGGACCAAGGGCCAAATGTAATAGAGTGAGAGTTTCATAAAGTGAGAGATCTGGTAAGGTCTTGCATTTTTTTTTAAAGTGGCAATCATTTACACAGCAAGATCAACCTGGTTTTGCAGTGTAAAAAAAACTGAAAAATGCTACCAAATCTCTCACTTTCTGAAACTCTCACTCCATTACATTTGGCCCCTAATCTCTTTTTTGTATGTCCTCATTACTCTTAAAGGTAATTTAATCAATACCACTGTATATATGAAATCCACTGATCGTAATACGTTTCTACAGACCCATAGCTGTCACCCCAAAACGTTGGTAAGAGGTTTGTCTTACTGACAAGTGGTCCGTATTCACCATATTAGCAATCAAATGGATCTAACTATTAAACAAATTGATAATTTCATCAATAGATTTGTTCAGAGAGGGTACTCCCGTATTGATTTGTTACACACTAAAGATAAAGTCCTGAAAATGAACCGTAACTTTCTAGTGTATGCTAGTGCTGAATGGGCAAGCAAAAATAAAAGTAAAAACAAAAATAAATTACCTTGGGTCAATAAGTACAATGTAACATCAGCAGTGATTAATAATATCTTGAAGAAACTTTGGCCCATAATAGAAACGAATAAAAATCTCCCCCTTAAGGGCTCCAATCTAATGCCATGCTACTCCCGGGGCTGCAATTTGAGAGGTTTCTTAGTAAAGACGGATATTGCACCTTTCTCTAGCATCCATAAGGGATATTGGGGGAAACTAGTACGATGGGGTATAGACGGGGTCCAAAGGAACCAGTGCACTTTAAATTTCTTCAACTGGGTGTGCTTGATCCTCCTCTCTATGCCCCCTCCCACAGGCAGTTTAGAGGATGCACATCTCTGCAGCTCCAGAGAGTTTTCTTCAATTTCTTTTACTCTTTTATTATTTTTTGTATGCTGTCTGGACAACAGCATACCTGCACCATAGGAGTTAGGGGAGGGGGGCCGTCACCGGCCTTACGACGCGCAGAGCCGCTTCCCCGCTGCAGAACCACCGTCCTGAGGGATTGTTGTTCAGCGGGGCACTGCACCTTGGCTGTCACAGCCGCAGCACGCCGCACTCCCCTAATGCTGCCCGAAGGTGACATCGGTGGCGAGTACAAACCGGGGGCCCCGCTAGGGGGGTCCCCCGGTTCAAAGTGCGGCTGACCACGGATGCGGCATATGGGACCCTCCGGGGGGGGGGGGGGGGGTGTTCCCGCTAAGATTCCCCGTGTAAAACTGGCACAACAGGGCTTGACTGGCACTTGTTTTAAGCTCAAAAGGAGACTTTTGCCAGTATAATAAATGTATGTAACTCCAGCTCCATAGGAGGGGGCAGAGCTACCTCAGAGTGGGACCTGAGGTGTCTTGGCACCTTCCTCTGCTTACTGCAGCACAGACAGCGCACACAGCGCTTCCTGATCCTTAGACACGCTGGATATCTGGTACAGCGTGTAACAAAGGGGGAGAGCAGCTTGTGTACACTATCGTGATCCTATCTAGGACAAAAATTATTAGTGTTTACTGTATTATAGGGAGCTGACAGCCTCACTGGGGCTGTGCAGCTCAGGGTGTGCTGGTGTTATTTCTCTCTCTGTGTCTCTTCTCACATACAGTAGGGCAGGCTTGCATTATAACTATCTGTGTGTATGTTATTGTGCTTACACTAGATTCTCTCCCTTATCTAATGACTCTTTCCTGTAAACAATGCAGTCAATATTCACAAATCAGTGAAGGGGCTGGGGGAGAGGGTCCAGAGCCCCACTGGTTAGGGTCTCTTAAAACTATGATGTCAGATATGTCATCCCAGCTCACTGCTAATGTTGTCGACCAAAAAGAATCTCAAAGGGTGATAGGTTAAGGGGGGACCTGGGAGTGGTTCTGATGCTGTACAATACAAGTGGCAAAGCTTCTGGCCACAACAATCCAGTTTCAGCCATCACTTTGCTCAACTTGTTCTTAATAGTGCTGTTTACTCTTTCCACCTTCGCACTCGCCTGTGGGCGGTACGGAGTATGCAGCTTACTATTAATTCCCATTAATTTGCACATAACCTGAAAGACTTCACCTGTAAAATGGGTACCCCTATCACTTTCAATCATCCTAGGGATACCATATCTGCACACAAATTCCTGCACGATCTTCTTTGCAGTGAACGTAGCAGTATTTGTGGCAGCGGGGAATGCTTCTACCCAATTTGAAAACACATCAATACAAACCAACACAAACTTTAAATTTCTGCAGGGTGGCAACTGTATGAAATCAATTTGTATTACCTGAAAAGGGCCGTCTGTCGGCAGGATATGGGATGGTTCTGTTGGTATTGACTTTCCAATATTCTTCCTCAAGCAGGTAAGACATGTCATTGCTCTCTTACCCGCATGAGAAGAGAATCCTGGCGCACACCAGTAGGCTCTCACCAGCTTACACATACCCTCTTTGCCCAGATGAGTCAGACCGTGTGCCGCCTCAGCTAAACTTGGAAGGTATGCTCTGGGGGCTACTGGCTTACCCTGTCCATCTGTCCAGAGTCCTGAGGACTCCTGGTCATATCCTTTTGACCTCCAGACTGCCTTTTCCTGTGGGGAACACAAATTTTGCATTTCACTTAATTTTTGTGTGTTGACGGTATTGAATACCATCAGTTGTGTGATGTCTGTCTGTCTGGGGGTGCTGGCTGCTGATTTAGCAGCTTCGTCTGCCCGGCTGTTACCAAGTGACACTGGGTCTTGGCTGTAAGTGTGGGCTTTGCACTTGATAACAGCCACTCTGTCAGGTTCCTGTATCGCTGTTAGAAGCCTTTTTATATGGGATGCATGCGCTACAGGTGTGCCAGCTGCCGTCATGAAATTTGTGAGGCACCATAGGGCCCCCGAAATCATGCACTACTCCAAAGGCATACCTAGAATCTGTGTAAATATTGGCTGACTTACCCTTAGCCAATTCACATGCTCTGGTTAGGGCGACCAGCTCAGCAACTTGTGCTGAGTGCGGTGGGCCCAGGGGTTCAGCTTCTATGATACCTTTGTCATCTACGACTGCGTATCCAGTACACAAGTCTCCCGAATCCGTCTGTCTGTGGCAACTACCGTCAGTGTAAAAAGTAAAATCTACGCCTTCCAGTGGGTTGTCACTAATGTCAGGTCTTGCAGTGAAAGTTTGGTTCAGATATTCCATACAATCATGTGTGTCAGTGTTTGTACTAAATCCTCCTTCACCATCACTCTCATCCTCCACCCTTTGTGCCTGTCCAGGCACACCTGGGAGATACGTTGCAGGATTAAGTGCGCTGCATCTCTTTATGGTGATGTTTACAGGGGCCATTAGTGCTAATTCCCACCTTGTAAACCGTGCTGATGAGACATGTCTGGTTTGGGCAGAATTCAGTAAGGCGGATACTGCATGAGGTGTATGGATGGTCAGGTTGTGTCCTAACACTACATCTTCGCGTTTACTCACTAGCAAAGCCATCGCTGCAACACTTCGCAAGCTTGTGGGGAGAGACCGTGCTACGGTGTCCAACTGTGCACTGTAGTAAGCTACCGGCCTGCTGGCATCACCATGTCTCTGGGTTAGGACACCTGCCGCACACCCAGCACTCTCTGTGCTGTACAATTCAAAGGGTTTCCCATAATCTGGCATACCTAATGCAGGTGCCTGTGATAGGCACTGTTTGAGTCTCTCAAATGCCAGTTCGGACTCATCTGTGTGCGAAATCCGATCTGGTTTGTTTGAAGAGACCATCTCTTGCAAAGGTAAAGCCAGTATGGAGAACCCTGGGATCCAGTTTCGGCAGTACCCACACATTCCTAGGAAAGTGCGGATCTGTTGCTGGGTCTGTGGTAGAGTCATGTCGCGAATCGCCTCTATTCTATCAGCGGTGAGGTGTCTCAGTCCTTGTGTTAAGCAATGTCCCAAATATTTTACCTTGGTCTGGCACAACTGTAACTTATCCTTTGAAACCTTGTGTCCCGTATTAGAAAGGTGAAACAGAAGCTGTTTCGTGTCTTTCAAGGATGATTCGAGTGAATCAGAACACAGCAGTAAGTCATCTACATACTGTATTAATACGGATCCGCTCTCAGGTTGAAAGGATTGTAAACAGTCATGCAAAGCCTGGGAGAAAATACTTGGGCTGTCAATGAAGCCTTGGGGTAAGCGAGTCCAGGTGTACTGTACTCCCCTGTATGTAAATGCAAACAAATATTGTCTGTCAGGGTGCAGAGGGACCGAAAAGAAAGCAGAACAGAGGTCAATGACAGTGAAAAACTTCGCAGTAGGGGGAATTTGCATGAGGATGACAGCTGGATTTGGCACTATGGGGAATTGGCTCTCAACTATCTTGTTTATCCCCTTTAGATCCTGCACTAGCCTGTAACCCCTCCCCCCACTCTTTTTCACAGGGAAGATGGGACTATTGGCAGTGCTGGACGTCCTAACTAGGATGCCCTGTTGTAGCAAGCGCTCTATGACTGGGTACACTCCTAATTCCACCTCTGGCTTCAGAGGATACTGTGGGATTTTTGAAGCTATCCTACCATCTTTTACTTGAACTACTACAGGAGCTACGTTTGCAATCAATCCAGTGTCTTGTCCATCTTTGGTCCAGAGGGATTCCGGTATCTGGGAGATCATTTCCTCTACCTTGGATGGACACCTGTCTATAACAGCAGAGTGTGACATTAGCCTTTGTGGGGTGTCTAACATATCCTGCACTTCCTGAACGTGATTCTCGGGTATATCTAAGAAGACACCCTCAGGAGTACAATATATGACACACCTCATCTTACACAATAAATCTCTCCCAAGTAGATTAGTCGGAGCCTATGCAGCTAGCAAAAAGGAGTGCTTGGTCTGCAAAGGCCCTATCGTAATCTCTGCTGGTCTACTTAAGGGATAGTGTTGCACTACTCCTGTTACCCCCATTGCTGAAATTGTTTTACCCGTTGTTTTCATACCTACCGTTGAGTTTAACACTGACCTGGCCGCCCCTGTATCTACAAGGAAAGGTAGTGATCTACCAGCTACGTCAACTGTAGCCTCGGGTTCATTTCCAAGGCTAGCAATCAACTTTACTGGCTGCAAACTACAGGTGTGGCCTAACCCCTATTGTATGTTGTGACCCTCCCGCAGCGCGCTGGCAGCTACAATATGTGAGGGGGGTAGCTGAGAATTCCCAGAGGTCTGCCAGTCCTTCCTAGGTGGGTATCTCCTTGTTTCCCCTGCATGTGGCTCGTAATTCCTCCTATGCGGTCCCTGATCCCAATTACGTGTGTCATACTGTGGGTCATGTTCTGGTCTAGGGGGTCGATATACCTTATGTGGGTCTTTAAAATTACAGTTCCGTGCATAATGTCCTTCCCTCTGACATTTATAACATTTTACCACATACGACTTACCATCAGGGGTCTGGGGTTTAGGCTGATGTGGCTTCGTTGTCAGGGCTTTTATACTTACTGTAATCAGCTTATCCCCCTGTGACTCCCTGTGCCTAATGATGTTCCGATCATGCTCAATAGTGACTCTCTTAATGCAGCCACCGAGATACCTCTCCAATTTGGTTGAGTGGTTTGTACCCTTGTTCTCAACGTCTCTTTTAAACCGTCCATTAATACGGACACAGCTACCTCCCTATGATGTACATTTTCCTTAATATCCTCGACCCCAGTGTATCTAGCCATTTCCTGCAGTGCTCGATGGAAATATTCAGAAGCAGCTTCACCTTCTTTTTGTCTAATGGAGAAGATTTTATTCCACTTGACAACAATTGGGAAATATACTCCTAATTGCAGATTGATCTGTCGTACATTCTCCTGAGTGTATTCATCAGTGAGAGGTACCTCTGCGTCTAATTTTCAATCAGCAATGAATTTCACAGGGTCAATATTAGAGGGCAAAAATGCCCGTAGCACTGTCCGCCAATCTTTGTTTGTGGGTTCGGTGGCGTTACCTAATTCTCTAATAAACCTCTGACATGCGGGTAGATCCTTCCTGGGATCGGGAAATTCAGGCATAATTGTCCTCAATTCTGTCCGGGACCAGGGACAATGCATAGCAATGTTCCTGACGGGAGTGATTCCCTGCGCGTCAGTCTTCCCATTGGGGACTGCGATCACCCTGACAGGATTTAGTTCAATTACATCATTCTGGGTTGCTTCTACAATGTGAGGTGCAATTGTCTCTGCATAATGTACTGTACCGTACTTACCTATGGACACGACCTCACCTGTCCCTCCGCTAGGGGCCTTTGCTACTACTCTTACTGGTTGGGCCGTGCCCACTTGTGTGTCTTGTATGGTGGCTGCCAGAGAGAGTGCCGATATCGTGCTGGGCTCATCTTCTTGGTCGCAGTCCTGAGGGAAGTTTAAGATGGGATACAACTTGCACGGGTTAGCATTAATACATTTATCAAGTTCACTCTTATCATATATTAGTATGCCATTCTCTGTAGCCACTTTCTCTCCTGTAATGTACGGTGGTGGTGGTGCAGTTGCTATCAGTTTCCTGCTAGGGTTGGAACCAGCTGTTTGAGCTAATCCCCTTTGCATATCACCCTCCTGTTGCCATAAATGTAAACAATCATTATGTCTAATCCTTTGTTTTCTGGATCTTATTAGACATATCCTTCTTCTTAAATTTTGCAACACCTCTGGACTAAAACTGCCTACCTTAGGGAATGGTTCCCTATCTTCCGCAGTCATACGTTCCCATTCATTGCATAAAACCTCTGCGTGTGATCCATATTTCTCACACATTATGTACCTCGCCGACCCTTTGGGCCGCGGAATATCATCCTGAACCCTGGTTGATCGTCCCTTACTTGAGCAACTGGCCTCCATTCTTTGCAGGTATTGCCTTCTCAGCTAATTCCTACAAAAACCAAAATACTCAGTGGTAAGGCGACGGTGAAAGTTCTCAGAGCGCTCTCACCCACTCACGCCCACGTTGGCCAATACACCTAAGCACTGTCCTCAGCACCGGTCGTACCCAACCTAGGGCCCTATGTAACCTCTATTTACTGAGAGTGTGTGGGAGTGACTTACCCTTCCCAGTAAATATTGGTCGTTGGAGACTTCCTGAGTGACCAGCGAAACTCCCTTAAAATAAAAAACTGTTACACAAATCACGTTGCGTGTGCTATAATTAGCGTCTATGATCCCGCGATTTTACGCAAATGGCGTAATGGGTATCAAGTTGAACTAAATATTGCACAAACTAACGCGTGGTACAATCGCACGGTGTATAAGTAACTGTTACTTATCCGCTATACGACCAATGGAATCGTTTTTCAGGCTGCGAAACCTCAGCCGGAGCTTTTCAGAACAGGCCTATATGGGTACTACGCTAACCCCCGGGGCTGCGCTCTCTATACAACTCACCGCTGACCTTTTAGGCCACGGTATTCAGAGCTTCGTGTGACTTTGTCAGCGGATTTCTGACTTCGCTGACCTCTTGGTCTGCTGTTATACTAATTGCTCCTTTATACCTTAATCAATGTTAACGTGAGAAAGCCACTCCCACGCCACCAAGTGTCCACTCACCTGATGTGGTCTCCTACAGGATCCCGAATTCCCTGGGTCCACAAAACCTTTATTGTTTGCACACTCACGCTCGTTCACTCATATACACTTTGGTTTTTCTGTACAGAAAATTTAACTTTCATTCAGATAAAACAGCCTAGTCCCTGAGGTGACACAGTAAGAGAAGGTTCTTTTAAACTAAATATTGGAAACTGAACAAATTTGTGCTATTATCGCGTGGCTACCGTATCGCCTAAACTGAAACAATGCTATTGTGTGATTTGTATTTAGTGGGCGTACCTGTACGCACGTTGCGTTAACACGCCACGTGTGTAGGCCTTTACGTTGCGTACGCAGTCCCGTACGCTGTACAAGACACGTGTACAAAGGCCGTACGTCCGCAGTACTACAAATCCCACACTTCTATAAATGTAAGCGATATTTAACTATAATCACTTACTTAACACACACACAGTTTCTACTGTATAAATGTTTACAACTAGGCCAGGCTGCGTGTGCGTTTTACACTAACTCCCTTAAATATTAAACTCTATATGTTAACTAAATAGCAACAAATTTTCTCAGTACAGGTCAAAATAAATCTAGTAATCAGTGTTTATGGCAATAGTGTGAGCAGATATGCAAAGTACAAAATACAGGTGTGTGCGTGTGTTGCATGCGCATTTGGCGCCAAAACAGAAATTTACAGATTTTAAAAAGAAAAATAGCTTTTGCGTTCTTACCTTACGGATCCCTCCAGCATCCCTTCAAACCGTGCAGGGCAGACGCTTATCTAATCAGCACTAATATCCCCCGACCAAGAGAAGGTTTACAGGGGATACCTCTCCGCCCTTTGCTGATAGATAAAGTCTGCGAAAACTCTGCTAGGCTGCGGGTATGAGAAGGAACCGGACGAGCTCCCAATTGATAATGTCGATATTATCTTAGACCGCAATGCTATACCTCTAAATACACTTTTACCGTGGAGCCGTTATGGCCGCTAAACTAAAAGCACGTGCTACGCACTTTGTATGCTATTTGCGTACAGAGTCCTGCATGTGGTATGCACTTGGCGTACACACGCTGCACTGAGTGTACGGAGTACACACAGCGAGCGCACACACAATTGATTACCTTTAAACCTTGTTAATGATACAATGTAATGATATGCTTATACTTTAAACCTTTAGCAGCAAAGTACTGCAATGATGTAATACCTTTAAACCTTAAGTAGCGCTAGCGATACAAAGTACTCGCAGTGCGTACACCTTATCAGTGTTATACACCTTATACAGATAAATCTACTTTAAAGCCCATGCAGGAAAGTTAAAACACAACACTGATTTGTAGTTGCAACCACAGGGTTCTAAGGCCTCAGTGGATTAAATTCCAAAAGGTAAAAACAATACAAATCATACACTACAGGCTAACAAGTAAATCTAAACAGAATAATGGCTACAGAGAATATACATACGTGAGAATGTTCGCAAGCGCAACCCCAGTCGGTCCTCCGCTGGTCATACAGATAGCGTTTAGAGTCTTCTGACCGGCCAGGCAACAATGGTCTTTTTATACACAACATGCATACACAATACAATGGTCACTGTAATCTCATTGTCCATTGGACACAGGGATGTGTCTCTACATTACAGCAAAGGTCATAGGTGGATTTGAAAAGGTGGGCGATGTCTTTCCCCAACTGCTCTTGTGAGTGGTATCCTGTGGATTCCTGCCGCATACATAAAATACAGTAAATACAGTTCAAGGTTCATAATCTACTTTTGTACATAACTATACGCAGGAACAAGCGATCTTTCTCTAACTAACACCGGAATGTTACCCTCAAAATACCCTACAGCTGGATACTAGACATCACCTTCCAACCTTTATCTGACCCTTCCTATCATGTAAAGGCGAATCTCTCTGTCCAGGAACTGTTTAAACTAATAATACTCGCTGACATGGTCTAGGGGAACTATATCTACAATGTACACTATTTGGGTTAAATATGTAATGTTCTAATAACCCTTTATGCGCTCACAAACTCTACCGTAAATGCGCATACCACGCGCTAAGGCGCATGGCCGTGGAAAGCTCCGTTACGCAAATTGCGGATATGCGCACGCACGGCAGAGCGAGTGCACGCGCAGCGGGCATGTGCATGGGGTTAGTACAAGGCATATGCATTACAATATTTTTCGACTTTGAAACCACTGCTCTACCTACCTCTGTGTCGTCAAGTATACTATCCATCCATACCTGTGGTGCATTTCAGTTTTGCACAGTTTGCTGACCACCAGTATATAATATATAGCAGTACGGTACAGTAGGCCACTGCTCTACCTACCTCTGTGTCGTCAATTATACTATCTATCCATACCTGTGGTGCATTTCAGTTGTGCGCAGTATATATAGTAGTAGGCCATTGCTATTGATACTGGCATATAATTCCACACATTAAAAAATGGAGAACAAAAATGTGGAGGGTAAAATAGGGAAAGATCAAGATCCACTTCCACCTCATGCTGAAGCTGCTGCCACTAGTCATGGCCGAGATGATGAAATGCCATCAACGTCGTCTGCCAAGGCCGATGCCCAATGTCATAGTAGAGAGCATGTAAAATCCAAAACACAAAAGTTCAGTAAAATGACCCAAAAATCAAAATTAAAAGCGTCTGAGGAGAAGCGTAAACTTGCCAATATGCCATTTACGACACGGAGTGGCAAGGAACGGCTGAGGCCCTGGCCTATGTTCATGGCTAGTGGTTCAGCTTCACATGAGGATGGAAGCACTCATCCTCTCGCTAGAAAAATGAAAAGACTTAAGCTGGCAAAAGCACAGCAAAGAACTGTGCGTTCTTCTAAATCACAAATCCCCAAGGAGAGTCCAATTGTGTCGGCTGCGATGCCTGACCTTCACAACACTGGACGGGAAGAGGTGGCGCCTTCCACCATTTGCACGCCCCCTGCAAGTGCTGGAAGGAGCACCTGCAGTCCAGTTCCTGATAGTCAAATTGAAGATGTCACTGTTGAAGTACACCAGGATGAGGATATGGGTGTTGCTGGCGCTGAGGAGGAAATTGACAAGGAGGATTCTGATGGTGAGGTGGTTTGTTTAAGTCAGGCACCCGGGGAGACACCTGTTGTCCGTGGGACGAATATGGCCATTGACATGCCTGGTCAAATTACAAAAAAAAATCATCTCTTCGGTGTGGAATTATTTTAACACAAATGCGGACAACAGGTGTCAAGCCGTGTGTTGCCTTTGTCAAGCTGTAATAAGTAGGGGTAAGGACGTTAACCACCTCGGAACATCCTCCCTTATACGTCACCTGCAGCGCATTCATCATAAGTCAGTGACAAGTTTTAAAAACTTTGGATGACAGCGGAAGCAGTCCACTGACCACTAAATCCCTTCCTCTTGTAACCAAGCTCCTGCAAACCACACCACCGACTCCCTCAGTGTCAATTTCCTCCTTACACAGGAAAGCCAATAGTCCTGCAGGCCATGTCACTGTCAAGTCTGACGAGTCCTCTCCTGCCTGGGATTCCTCCGATGCATCCTTGAGTGTAATGCCTACTGCTGCTGGCGCTGCTGTTGTTGCTGCTGGGAGTCAATCGTCATCCCAGAGGGGAAGTCGGAAGACCACTTGTACTACTTCCAGTAAGCAATTGACTGTCCAACAGTCCTTTGCGAGAAAGATGAAATATCACAGCAGTCATCCTGCTGCAAAGCGGATAACTCAGGCCTTGGCAGCCTGGGTGGTGAGAAACCTGTTTCCGTTATCCACCGTTAATTCACAGGCAACTACAGACTTGATGGAGGTACTGTGTCCCCGGTACCAAATACCATCTAGGTTCCATTTCTCTAGGCAGGCGATACCGAAAATGTACACAGACCTCAGAAAAAGAGTCACCAGTGTCCTAAAAAATGCAGTTGTACCCAATGTCCACTTAACCACGGACATGTGGACAAGTGGAGCAGGGCAGACTCAGGACTATATGACTGTGACAGCTCACTGGGTAGATGTATTGCCTCCCGCAGCAAGAACAGCAGCGGCGGCACCAGTAGCAGCATCTCACAAACGCCAACTCGTTCCTAGGCAGGCTACGCTTTGTATCACCGCTTTCCATAAGAGGCACACAGCTGACAACCTCTTACGGAAACTGAGGAACATCATCGCAGAATGGCTTACCCCAAATGGACTCTCCAGGGGATTTGTGGCATCGGACAACGCCAGCAATATTGTGCGTGCATTACATCTGGGCAAATTCCAGCAAGTTCCATGTTTTGCACATACATTGAATTTGGTGGTGCAAAATTATTTAAAAAACGACAGGGGCATGCAAGAGATGCTGTCGGTGGCCCGAAGAATTGCGGGCCACTTTCGGCATTCAGCCACCGCGTGCCGAAGACTGGAGCACCAGCAAACAGTCCTGAACCTGCCCTGCAATCATCTGAAGCAAGAGGTGGTAACGAGGTGGAATTCAACCCT
This sequence comes from Pseudophryne corroboree, assembly GCF_028390025.1. Classification (NCBI taxonomy): domain Eukaryota; kingdom Metazoa; phylum Chordata; class Amphibia; order Anura; family Myobatrachidae; genus Pseudophryne; species Pseudophryne corroboree. The sequence goes on along the minus strand of NC_086447.1, from coordinate 478,755,092 downwards.
CTATATGCTTCAGAGGATGGAGGAGCAGCAAAAGGCCATTCAAGCCTATACATCTGCCTACGATATAGGCAAAGGAGGGGGAATGCACCTGACTCAAGCGCAGTGGAGAATGATTTCAACGTTGTGCAAGGTTCTGCAACCCTTTGAACTTGCCACACGTGAAGTCAGTTCAGACACTGCCAGCCTGAGTCAGGTCATTCCCCTCATCAGGCTTTTGCAGAAGAAGCTGGAGACATTGAAGGAGGAGCTAAAACAGAGCGATTCCACTAGGCATGTGGGACTTGTGGATGGAGCCCTTAGTTCGCTTAACCAGTATTCACGGGTGGTCAATCTGTTGAAATCAGAGCACTACATTTTGGCCACCGTGCTCGATCCTAGATTTAAAACCTACGTTGGATCTCTCTTTCTGGCAGACACAAGTCTGCAGAGGTTCAAAGACCTGCTGGTGAGAAAATTGTCAAGTCAAGCGGAACGTGACCCGTCAACAGCTCCTTCTTCACATTCTCCCGCAACTGGGGGTGCGAGGAAAAGGCTAAGAATTCCGATCCCACCCGCTGGCGGTGATGCAGGGCAGTCTGGAGCGAGTGCTGACATCTGGTCCGGACTGAAGGACCTGCCAACGATTACTGACATGTCGTCTACTGTCACTGCATATGATTCTCTCACCATTGAAAGAATGGTGGAGGGTGGAGGATTATATGAGTGACCGCATCCAAGTAGGCACGTCAGACAGTCCGTACGTATACTGGCAGGAAAAAGAGGCAATTTGGAGGCCCTTGCAGAAACTGGCTTTATTTTACCTAAGTTGCCCACCCTCCAGTGTGTACTCCGAAAGAGTGTTTAGTGCAGCCGCTCACCTTGTCAGCAATCGGCGTACGAGGTTACTTCCAAAAAATGTGGAGAAGATGATGTTCATCAAAATTAATTATAATCAATTCCTCCGTGGAGACATTCACCAGCAATTGCCTCCAGAAAGTACACAGGGACCTGAGATGGTGGATTCCAGTGGGGACAAATTAATAATCTGTGAGGAGGGGGATGTACACAGTGAAAGGGGTGAGGAATCGGACGATGAGAAGGAGGTGGACATCTTGCTTCTGTAGAGCCAGTTTGTGCAAGTAGAGATTGATTGCTTCTTTTTTGGTGGGGGCCCAAACCAACCAGTCATTTCAGTCACAGTCGTGTGGCAGACCCTGTCGTTGAAATGATGGGTTTGTTAAAGTGTGCATGTCCTGTTTATACAACATAAGGGTGGGTGGGAGGGCCCAAGGACAATTCCATCTTGCACCTCTTTTTTCTTTCATTTTTCTTTGCATCATGTGCTGTTTGGGGACTATTTTTTTGAAGTGCCATCCTGCCTGACACTGCAGTGCCACTCCTAGATGGGCCAGGTGTTTGTGTCGGCCACTTGTGTCGCTTAGCTTAGCCATCCAGCGACCTTGGTGCACCTCTTTTTTTCTTTGCATCATGTGCTGTTTGGGGACTATTTTTTTGAAGTGCCATCCTGTCTGACACTGCAGTGCCACTCCTAGATGGGCCAGGTGTTTGTGTCGGCCACTTGGGTCACTTAGCTTAGTCACACAGCTACCTCATTGCGCCTCTTTTTTTCTTTGCATCATGTGCTGTTTGGGGACTATTTTTTTGAAGTGCCATCCTGTCTGACACTGCAGTGCCACTCCTAGATGGGCCAGGTGTTTGTGTCGGCCACTTGGGTCGCTTAGCTTAGTCATCCAGCGACCTCGGTGCAAATTTTAGGACTAAAAATAATATTGTGAGGTGTGAGGTGTTCAGAATAGACTGAAAATGAGTGGAAATTATGGTTATTGAGGTTAATAATACTATGGGATCAAAATGACCCCCAAATTCTATGTTTTAAGCTGTTTTTAAGGGATTTTTGTAAAAAAACACCCGAATCCAAAACACACCCGAATCCGACAAAAATTTTTCAGGGAGGTTTTGCCAAAACGCGTCCGAATCCAAAACACGGCCGCGGAACCGAATCCAAAACCAAAACACTAAACCCGAAAAATGTCCGGTGCACATCACTAATATATATATATATATATATATATACTGCTCAAAAAAATAAAGGGAACACTTAAACAACACAATGTAACTCCAAGTTAATCACACTTCTGTGAAATCAAACTGTCCACTTAGGAAGCAACACTGATTGACAATCAATTTCACATGCTGTTGTGCAAATGGAATAGACAACAGGTGGGAATAATAGGCAATTAGCAAGACACCCCCAGTAAAGGAGTTGTTCTGCAGGTGGTGACCACTGACCACTTCTCAGCTCCTATGCTTTCTGGCTGATGTTTTGGTCACTTTTGAAAGCTGGCGGTGCTTTCACTCTAGTGGTAGCATGAGACGGAGTCTACAACCTACACAAGTGGTTTAGGTAGTGCAGCTCATCCAGGATGGCACATCAATGCGAGCTGTGGCAAGAAGGTTTGCTGTGTCTGTCAGCGTAGTGTCCAGATCATGGAGGCGCTACCAGCAGACAGGGCAGTACATCAGGAGACGTGGAGGAGGCCGTAGGAGGGCAACAACCCAGCAGCAAGACCGCCACCTCTTCCTTTGTGCAAGGAGGAACAGGAGGAGCACTGCCAGAGCCCTGCAAAATGACCTCCAGCAAGCCACAAATGTGCATGTGTCTACTCAAACGATCAGAAACAGACTCCATGAGGGTGGAATGAGGGCCCGACGTCCACAGGTGGGGGTTGTGCTTACAGCTCAACACCGTGCAGGATGTTTGGCATTTGCCAGAGAACACCAAGATTGGCAAATTCGCCACTGGCGCCCTGTGCTCTTCACAGATGAAAGCAGGTTCTCACTGAGCACATGTGACAGACGTGATAGAGTCTGGAGACGCTAAGGAGAACGTTCTGCTGCCTGCAACATCCTCCAGCTTGACCGATTTGGCAGTTGGTCAGTAATGGTGTGGGGTGGCATTTCTTTGGGGGGCCGCACAGCCCTCCATGTGCTCGCCAGAGGTAGCCTGACTGTCATTAGGTACCGAGATGAGATCCTCAGACCCCTTGTGAGACCATATGCTGGTGCGGTTGGCCCTGGGTTCCTCCTAATGCAAGACAATGCTAGACCTCATGTGGCTGGAGTGTGTCAGCAGTTCCTGCAAGACGAAGGCATTGATGCTATGGACTGGCCCGCCCGTTCCCCAGATCTGAATCCAATTGAGCACATCTGGGACATCATGTCTCGCTCCATCCACCAATGCCACATTGCATCACAGACTGTCCAGGAGTTGGCGGATGCTTTAGTCCAGGTCTGGGAGGAGATCCCTCAGGAGACCTTCCGCCACCTCATCAGGAGCATGCCCAGGCATTGTAGGGAGCTCATACAGGTATGTGGAGGCCACACACACTACTGAGCCTCATTTTGACTTGTTTTAAGGACATTACATCAAAGTTGGATCAGCCTGTAGTATGTTTTTCCACTTTCATTTTGAGTGTGACTCCAAATCCAGACCTCCATGGGTTAATAAATTTGATTCCCATTGATAATTTTTGTGTGATTTTGTTGTCAGCACATTCAACTATGTAAAGAACAAAGTATTTAATAAGAATATTTCATTCATTCAGATCTAGGATGTGTTATTTTAGTGTTCCCTTTATTTTCTTGAGCAGTATATATATATATATATATATATATATATATACATGCTATCTGTTCTACCTGTACTTCGCATGGGATTTTCTGATTTTCACGGTTGTAAATATAAATGATTGTTAAAAATGTGGTAAATCTATAGAGATGTAAATACTTAATGTAAGTAAATATTAATACATGGTTCTTGGCGTTACCCGAGGAGCACCCGTAGCAGATACGGTAAAAAGTGACAGGATCATTTTTGTAGTTTATTAAATTCTACACACTGGAGGTGCAATCCAAATTTGGATCAGATTGTGCATTTGGGCATTATTGTTCACGCAACGCAAGCCACACAACGGTAATGATGTCATGTCAACCCCCATTTCATCCCCTTAGGGAGGTTTATTTAGACTCTAATTACATAGTTTTCGTATTTCCCACCTGCAGAATGCCTATGTTAAATTTCAGCTTCTTAACGTATCGGGAAGTAAGAGAATTAATGATGAGTCAACCAGTCAGTGAGTGAGTGAGAGATACAGTAAAAAGTGACAGGACCATTTTTGTAGTTAATGAATATCTACATACTGGAGGTGAAATCCAAATTTTGTCGGATTGCCCATTTTGGCGTTATCGTTCACGCAACGCAAGCCATGCATATATTAAATATTAAACATTTACAGGTACAGTTAGTGGTTATGTTTTATCCGGCTCTCATCTGCTAGTTTTGCTCTGCGCTGCAGACCTGGTTAGCAACTGCCACTGTTTTATACAGCAATTTAGATTTTAGTTGGACACGCTCCTCCCACATCTAAGTCTCTTTGTACAATTTAAATCAACCCCACCCAGGGCTTAAAGTGGTCCTGGAGAGGTGGTGGAACTCATTTACCCCTGGGCACCCCCCCCCCGCAAACTATAAATTAGAGCCCTACTTCCCATACTTTATAAAGGGACATTAATCTCTCAAAGAAGCAACATGGGGGGTTATTCCGAGTTGATCGCTAGCTGCTTTCGTTTGCTGCGCAGCGATCAGGCAAAAAAAGGCACTTCTGCGCATGCGTATGTGGCGCAATGCGCACGCGCGTTGTACTATTACAACGAACGATGTAGTTTCACACAGGGTTTAGCGAAGCTTTTCAGTCGCACTGCTGGCTGCAGAGTGATTGACAGGAAGAGGGCGTTTCTGGGTGTCAACTGACCGTTTTCAGGGAGTATTTGGAAAAATGCAGGCGTGCCAGGAAAAATGCAGACGTGGCTGGGCAAACGCAGGGCGTGTTCGTGATGTCAAAACAGGAACTGAACAGTCTGAAGTGATCGCAAGCGCTGAATAGGTCTGAAGCTACTCTGAAACTGCACAAAATTATTTTGTAGCCGCTCTGCGATCCTTTCGTTCGCACTTCTGCTAAGCTAAAATACACTCCCAGTGGGAGGCGGCATAGCATTAGCACAGCTGCTAAAAAATGCTAGCGAGCGAACAACTCGGAATGACCACCATGGTCACATAATAGTACTTTCAATTCAAATTGCACTACACAGTAGCACAAGTATATTAGCATTACACTACATAGTAATGCCCCATATTCAGGTTACATCACTCAACAGTGCTCTTTATGCACATTGCACTACACAGTGGTACCCTCTATACATGTTATGCCACACAGTAGTGCCCCTTATATACAGTACCCATAGTAGTGCCCCTTATACACAATTCCCACAGTAGTAGTGCCCCTTACACCTAATGACCACAGTAGTGCCACTTATACACATAATGGCCACAGAAGTGCCACTTATACACAAAATGCCCACAGTAGTAGTGCCACTTATATACAGAATGCCCACAGTAGTAGTGCACCTTACACATAATGCCCACAGTAGTAGTGCCGCTTATATACAAAATGCCAACAGGATTAGTGCCTCTTACACATAATGCCCACAATGGTAGTGCCCCTTATACACATCGCTGCCTCTGTCACTCCAGCAGCATACCGCCTGTGTCCCTCCAGCAGCTCCATGATCTGTATCCCTCCAGCAGCTTCCCCACTTCTATTGTCGCTCAGCCCCCTCTCATGTTATCTTCAAGAGGCACAGAGCCTGCTCCTCTTCATGGCTCCTCTTCACTTCAGCAGTGGTGACAACATGACCTCACATACGCCGTGACGTAAAAGGAAGCTACTGGGTCCTGAGGAGGGGATGAATGCTGTCCAACAGACACAGCATGTGTGAGTACCAGGAGGGGTGGGCTGTAGATGGAGGAGGACCATGGAGCCACCAGGACCTGAGGAAGGGGGAGGAGGCTGCAGTTCATCTCACATCTATTGATGTAGGTCATGGGGCAGTTTTTTCTGTTGGAATTACTGTGCAGGGAAATGGAGGTGGTAGAATTAGTTCCCCCTACAATTAGAGGTGGCGGAACTCAGTTCCACCTCATTCCCCCTCATTTTAACCCCTGGCCCCAATTGTAGTGTCACATGGTTTGCCAATGTGCACAGTTACTTGCTCTTTTTTACTTTATTGCCATCTCAGAATCAGTTATATTAATAGTAGTCTATTTATCGTTTCATTTGCATGTATTCTTGTCAAATAAATAAATCAGTATGATACTTATTATTTGCTCTATTACCAATCTAATTAGTAGAAATTGAACAATATATGTTATGTTACTCTGGAGAGAGATAATTGAAGAGCATTTTGACAACTACTTCCCTTTCTATGATTATCTATTATTCCCTAGTGTTCACTCTTCTGGAATACTCTTGTCAATCTCCACTAAAAAATACATTCATAAGTATGTGTTGTGCTTCTCTAGAGCCTTTTTCCAAATGGGGTTTTGCCACTTTTTATGTCGGTGTCGGTTACGCTCTCTATCTAAAAAAAAGTAGGGCAGAGTGATCCTATTGATAAAGACCTGATAGTGTCCCACTGTATCCGGATAACAGGTCAACCTTATTATTTAGAAAGTCAATTGTTCGACATGCTGTTATGCACACCAGTGCCAGCAGGAATGTACTGGTGTCTGAACGGTGAGGGGTGCAAAACAAATGAACTCACAGACAGACTGGGGAATATGACATTACATACACAGAAGGTGATAGGGTAACAAAATAAACACAAAGTGAACAGAGAAGCTCAAAGGCTAAGAAACTGGGTGTCTCCCTAGTATTAGGAATGCTCAGATGGAAAGAAGCAAGATGTAGTGATTTAATACGTAGAGAACCCGAAATGCTGTTGCTAAGGGCAACAGCAAAACCCTAAAGGGTTACCAACGGGTGTGGCAGTAAACTCCTTGGTCAGAGATGGAATAATAGACACAAGGAGAGTCTCCACAATCCTATTCCTCACTTGCAGTGCACTGGTTCAGCTTACTGCCACTAAACTGACACCTGAACACCTTGCACAGTGAGAAAGGATTTTGGCAGGCAAGTCTGAGAATACAGCTGCAAACTTGCTAGGTTCACAGAGTAGCAAAAGAACCCCAGCAGGTTAAACGACTGACTCCAGTCTTACTGCTAGGTCTGGATTGGCAGAGTGTAATACCAAATCCCAAGGCCTATTTGCAGTAAGCAACAAACAAATACAAAGTTACACAGTACTAGCTAGCTTTCAGGAACTGACTAACCAACAAAGATTCAGCAGCATCTGCCTAACCTGAGAAGAGTGTTTATATAGCAGGTGCTGTCTACGCCCCACTCAGACCTCACAGACTGTGAGCACAAAAACCAGCACCGGATCCCCTGCCGTGCACAGAGCCTGTAACCACTGCACAGCAAAAGACCCGAACCGGAGTATCAGCTACGCTCAGGTTACTCCGCTAGCACTTGTCTCCCGGTTGCCATGACGACGTGGCAGCACAGAGCAGGAGACCCTAACAGTACCCCCCCTCTGACGAGGGGTCAAAGAACCCCTACCACCGGGTTTATCGGGGAACTGCGAGAAGAAAGAGCGTAACAGTCTGGGGGCATGAAGATCACAACTGCGCACCCACGACCGCTCCTCCGGGCCATACCCCTTCCAGTGCACCAAAAATGACAGCCGACCCCGAACCATCTTGGAGTCAAGAATCCTTTCAACAACAAACTCCCTCTGGCCACGTATCAGAAGAGGGTAAGGTCTTCCACTGGAAGAAGGATTACTAATCGCCCGTTTTAAAAGGGAACAATGAAATGTTTTATTGATACCCAAAGAACGGGGTAGATCTAACTGAAATGCCACCGGATTGATAACCCTAGTGATCTTATAAGGAGCGATGAACCGGGGGCCTAACTTATGAGATGGCTGTCTCAACTTCAAATTCTTGGTAGACAACCAGACGAAGTCTCCTAATTTGAAGCTGCAGGGTCTTTTACGCTTATCAAAAACCCTTTTGGTCACTAATGACACAGACACAAGGGCTTTCTTCACTTTCCTCCAAATACCTCTAAGGACCGAAACCACAGAGGAACCACCAGGCGTGGAGTCCAAAAGAATTGGCCTTAGGATGATGCCCATACACACAAAGGAAGGGAGAGATCCCTGTAGCAGAGGGAGCCGCGTTGTTATAGGCAAACTCCGCCATGGACAGATGAGCAACCCAGTCAGTCTGACACTTGGAGACATAACACCTGAGGAACTGCTCCAAGGACTGGTTCACCCTTTCAGTCTGCCCATTAGACTGCGGATGGTAGCCTGACGACAAGCTGACAGAAATCTGGAGATCGGAACAAAATGCCCTCCAGAATTTGGCCACAGGCGTCTGGCCGATGGCAGCCCAACCAATGGAACGAAGTGCACCATCTTCGAAAACCTGTCAACGACAACCCAGATGGCTGTCATCCCCGAGGATTTGGGCAAGTCCACCACAAAATCCATTGAAATGTAGGTCCATGGCTTAGATGGAATAGAGAGTGGATGTAATGGGCCAACAGGAACCCCTCTAGGAGTCTTATTTCGGGCACAGATGTCACATGCCCGAACCCACTGATCCACATCCCTAGCCACCGAGGGCCACCACACCACCCTAGATAGCAACTCCCGAGTTCTGGCAATACCCGGGTGACCTGCCGACTTCTTGGCATGGAATTCCAGGAACACTCGCTGTCTTAACCTAGGAGGCACAAACAAAAGACCTACCGGAAGGTCTGGAGGAGCCTGCTCCTGTGCTCTAAGGACTAATGACAAGAGGTCCTGGGTAATGCCCACTTTAATACATAATGGGGACACAATGGGCAATGGCTCCTCGGTGGTCTCCTGGATTGGAGCAAAACTCTGCGAGAGCGCATCAGCCTTGATGTTTTTTGACCCAGGGCGATATGTTATCAAAAAATTAAAGCAAGCAAAAAACAAAGCCCATCGTGCCTGCCTGGCATTGAGGCGCTTCGCTGACTCTAAATATGCCAAATTCTTATGGTCGGTGAGAATTGAGACCACAAACTTAGCCCCCTCAAGCCAGTGTCTCCACTCCTCGAGTGCATCCTTAATAGCCAACAATTCCCGGTTACCCACGTCATAATTCATCTCGGCAGGCGAAAATTTACGGGAAAAGTAAGCACAGGGATGAAGGCGATTATCAGACACCCCCATCTGAGAGAGCACTGCCCCAATACCCATCTCAGAGGCATCCACCTCCACCACAAAAGGACGCTCTGGATCTGGGTGTCGCAGCACCTTGGCCGAGACAAATGCCCTTTTGAGACGGGCAAAAGACGCTTTGGCCTCACAAGACCAGTGAGCAACATCCGCCCCTTTCTTAGTGAGTGCCACCAAGGGCGCCACTATAGATGAAAATCCAGCGATAAATCGTCTATAAAAATTTGCAAAGCCCAGAAAACGCTGAAGCGCCTTCAAACTAGTGGGCTGCACCCAATCCAGGACTGCCTGTACCTTGGAACCCTCCATTTGGAAACCTTCTGGGGAGATAATATATCCTAGAAATGCGATTTACTGAACTTCAAATTCGCACTTCTCCAGCTTCGCCCCAAGCCGGTGGTCTCTGAGTCTCTGGAGGACTAAGCGTACATGCTTCCGATGTTCCTCCAGGGAATGGGAGAAGATTAGGATGTCATCTAAGTATACAACTAAGAATCTATCCAAATATTCCCTGAGCACATCGTTCATGAAGTCCTGGAAGACTGCCGGGGCATTACAGAGCCCAAAAGGCATCACCAAATATTCATAATGCCCTGAGTGGGTATTAAAGGCAGTCTTCCATTCATCCCCCTCTCTTATTCGGATTAGATTGTACGCACCGCGTAGGTCAATCTTAGAAAAAATGGTGGCACTACGAAGCTGGTCAAACAAGACCGAAATGAGAGGCAGTGGGTATGAGTTTTTAATCGTGATACGGTTCAATTCCCTAAAGTCGATGCAAGGTCGCAACGAACCGTCCTTTTTACCCACGAAGAAGAACCCCGACCCAACTGGAGACTGTGAAGGTCTGATAAATCCCTTAGCCAAGTTCTCCTGAATGTACTCTGCCATAGCCTGAGTCTCAGGACGTGACAGGGAGTACAACCTGCTCTTGGGAAGCTTAGCATTCGGCAACAAATCAATGGCACAGTCATAGGGGCGATGGGGAGGTAGTACCTCTGCAACTCTATTGGAGAACACGTCTGCAAAATCTGCATAACATCCTGGCAATCCTGGCAAACTTAGCTGCGAAAGCCTGACTGGAAGGCTCAAGCAACTCCTGAAACAATCAGTACCCCAACTAAGAATCTCCCCAGAGACCCAGTCAAATTGAGGATTGTGGGCCCTTAACCAGGGTAACCCCAACACCAATGGGGCAAAAGTACAGACAGTCACATAAAAGGACAATTTTTCAGAGTGTGTGGCTCCAATAAACAAAGAAATCTGGCTAGTGCAAGAGGTAATTTTACCCTGGGATAATGGTTCCCCGTTTAACCCACAAATCTCAATTTCCGATGCCAAGGGTACTAAGGGAACAGAGTGTTTCAGGGCGAATTGGCGGTCCATAAAAACCCCGTCGGCCCCACTGTCCACAAAGGCCTCAGTCTTGACAGTTTGACCAAGGATCTTCAAGGTCTCCGGAATGATAAAAGTCTTCTTGGGAAATTCTGACTTCTGGCCTGACAGGATATTTCCCATCACCCTCAGGCCCTGAAGTTTTCCGGCTTTTCTGGGCATGATACTACCACATGACCTTTATTCCCACAGTACAAACATAACCCCTGCTGTCTCCTCCGCGTCTTCTCACGCGAGGAGAGGCGGGTAGCCCCAATCTGCATAGGCTCCTCGGAAAATTCCTCAGAGTCTGAGGTTCCCTTGGGAAAGAAGGAAACCTCGGTCTCCCTTTCAAGCCTGCGCTCTCTCAGCTGTCTATCCACCCGAATGGATAACTGCATGTGCTGATCCAAGCTATCAGGCAAGGGATATTGTACCAGTTGGTCTTTAAACTGGTTAGAAAGACCTCTTCGGTACTGGTGTCTCAGGGCTGGGTCATTCCACTGGGTATCATGGGCCAACCTCCGAAACTCCGTACAATAAACCTCAACTGGCCTTCGCCCTTGCTTAAGGATCAAAATCTGAGCCTCGGCTGAGGCCGTCTTGTCAGGGTCATCATACAACATGCCCAGTGCCGTAAAAAAAGCATCAACACTTTTAAGCGACGGACAGTCAGGCTGCAACCCATATGCCCAGACCTGTGGGTCTCTTTGTAGCAAGGAAATCACTATACCCACCCGCTGAATCTCCGACCCAGAAGACTGAGGCCTAAGCTGGAAATATAGCTTGCAGCTCTCCTTGAAACAAAAGAACTGCGAGCGATCTCCAGAAAAACGATCCGGGAGATTTACTTTCGGCTCCTTAACCCCTGAAGGTACTGCTGCTGCGGGAGCTCCGCCAGCGGCCTGCGAGGTGTGCATTTTAATGGACAAATTATTAAATTGTCGAGTCAGGACCTGCACCTGATCAACCACCTGTTGCAAAGTATTTTGAGGGGTATGCTCCATATTCCCACAAAATTTCAACAGGAGTATTAGGCTGCTGAATATGTTATGCACACCAGTGCCAGCAGGAATGTACTGGTGTCTGAACGGTGAGGGATGCAAAACAAATGAACTCACAGACAGACTGGGGAATATGACATTACATACACAGAAGGTGATAGGGTAACAAAATAAACACAAAGTGAACAGAGAAGCTCAAAGGCTAAGAAACTGGGTGTCTCACTAGTATTAGGAATGCTCAGATGGAAAGAAGCAAGATTTAGTGATTTAATACGTAGAGAACCCGAAATGCTGTTGCTAAGGGCAACAGCAAAACCCTAAAGGGTTACCAACGGGTGTGGCAGTAAACTCCTTGGTCAGAGATGGAATAATAGACACAAGGAGAGTCTCCACAATCCTATTCCTCACTTGCAGTGCACTGGTTCAGCTTACTGCCACTAAACTGACACCTGAACACCTTGCACAGTGAGAAAGGATTTTGGCAGGCAAGTCTGAGAATACAGCCGCAAACTTGCTAGGTTCACAGAGTAGCAAAAGAACCCCAGCAGGTTAAACAACTGACTCCAGTCTTACTGCTAGGTCTGGATTGGCAGAGTGTAATACCAAATCCCAAGGCCTATTTGCAGTAAGCAACAAACAAATACAAAGTTACACAGTACTAGCTAGCTTTCAGGAACTGACTAACCAACAAAGATTCAGCAGCATCTGCCTAACCTGAGAAGAGGGGTTATATAGCAGGTGCTGTCCACGCCCCACTCAGACCTCACAGACTGTGAGCACAAAAACCAGCACCGGATCCCCTGCCGTGCACAGAGCCTGTAACCACTGCACAGCAAAAGACCCGAACCGGAGTATCAGCTACGCTCAGGTTACTCCGCTAGCACTTGTTTCCCGGTTGCCATGACGACGTGGCAGCACAGAGCAGGAGACCCTAACACATGCATTAGGTCGACATGAACAAATGGTCGACTTGATCAATAGGTCGACATGTAAAAGGTCGACAATGCTTATTGTTGACAGGTTCAAAAGGTTGACAGGTGCAAATGGTCAACACACATATGGTCGATATGGTCGATACAGCTTTTTTTCCCAGTTTTTTAATCTTTTCCTACTTTACCATCCACATGGACTGCGATTGGGAATAGTAACCTGTGCCAAGCACATAGGTTGTGGAGCAAAGCACCTTGCCTGAAGAATGGTGAGCGAAGCACGTGGGGTTCCACGTGCATTGCCCATGAAAACAACACCAAGTAAATGAAAAAGTGTCCACCTTTTTTATGCTGACCATGTGTCATGTCGACCTTTTCCAGTGTCAACTTTTTCCAGTGTCAACATTTTATCCCTGTCGACTTGTTCCATTGTCGGCCTTTTAACCATGTCGACCTTCCACATGTTGACCTTTTTTATTATGTTGGCCATTGCCATGTCGACCAACAGTGGTCAATCTAATGACTGTCGACCTAATTAGTGTCGACCCTGTGATCCATACCCGTGCCCCACATGAGTACTTATGATGTGGATCCCTTTATTGCTAGAAAAAAAAGTGTTTTTTTAATAAACTGATTACATTAAATGTAAACATTTAAATTGCATTTAAATTGGTCAGATATCTACCTATTAACAATTCATCTGATATAAGCAATTGCCATGAATACATTTCAAACCAAAACAGTAAAAAATAAAAAAAATCAATGATAATTTGTTTCTAATAAGTTACTTATCATTCTGTATAAAAAGTTGTTTGATTAAATTATTCATTTCACCAAACACTTAATTTGAGCTATATTTATGTAAGACTATCTACATGTTGTTGGTTCATTATAAAAGCACTGCAGAATAAGAAGAATTATCTAATGGCTAATGAATAGGTCAGGTTTATTATTACGGACCACGAAATGCTGACATTTTATTACTCATACATATTTATGCTTCATTTATAGAAACAAAACACTAAATTGTCTTTTATTGTATAAAGTTAATGATAAGCAAATGAAAGCATCAATGAACCGTGTGTCACCATGTGTCAAGAAATGTTCGGAAGATTATGCAAAGGATTATATCAAATAAAAACACTGTAATTAATGAAAATTAAAATATCACATAGTTTATGAATAAAATGATTTTAATTTGTAAAAAATATAGCTTATTTATTCTTAAATCAGAATAATGAGGTGGTATAGTATACTAACAATTTTAGTAGTCACATAAAACAAATTGATGTCGGACTCAAGATTTAACAAAATAGGGGCATATTTATTAAATAAGAAGACACAATTTTGCTTAATATAAAATAATAAAAAGCTGTTTTGTAGAATGAAAAATTCAGTTTAAAATTGAAATTAAAATCTCAAATGAAATTTTACAGAAATTAAAAAGAAAATAAACATTAAAATTAAATAATACAAGCTCAGTTGAAACTAATTGTTTACACATGAATTTAGGAGGTAGAATCTATTGTGTAATGGTATAATGAAAGATACATTTACACTATCATAAACTTTAGACCAAACAGGTGGGTAAAACAAAACTATGTTTTTATAAAACACGCCCCTTAGTCTGTATTTATTAACAATCTACTCAAAATATTTTCAACATTTTCAGAGCCTTGTGTTAGAAGATGCTCACCACTCTTGGCACATAACAACTGGAGAGAAGTTGCATGTAATAAATAGTTATTATTAAGCAATAATATATCTCATCATTAACCCAACAATGGGGGTCATTCCAACCCGTTCGCATGCAGCGGTTTGTCGCTGTGGTGAGAACGGGTCTGGAATGCACATGCACAGTGGCCACACTGCGCACACGCATCATTGCTCGGTGACAGGGGTCTCTGGGTTATGTCGCGTCCTACGAAGAAAGCGGTCGCAAAGCTGACCGCAAGAAGATTGACAGAAGAAGGCGTTCCTGGGCAGATCCGGAGTGTTGGAGACCATTTTCAGGGAGTGGAGAAGAAAACGCAGGCATGTCCAGGAGAACGGAGGGCGGATGTCTGACGTCAAAGTCGGCTCCAGCATCGCTGAGATCGTCGCACAGGGTAAGTATGTCCAGGACTAGTCTACTTCTGCTTTAAAAATGTTTAGCTTAGCAGGGCTGCACAAGCAATTGCAGCCCTGCTAAGATAAAATACACTCCCCCATAGATGTGGACTATTGATCGCAGCAGCAGCAAAAAGTTGCTGGCTGCGATCAACTTGGAATGACCACTAATAACCCAATATTGGTGGGAAATTGGCACCAATAGCTCACACCATTTTTAGATGGTGTTAGCAATTGTAAGTCATTGGCTACATTATACTAAACTTTTTGGGAGCCTGGTAAATCCTGCTTGCACATGCACATGAACCCAGAAGCAAAGTGATTCCATTAGTGATCCATTTATGTTATACCTCAAAGCCCTTGATCCTGCATATGATTATCGATACACTCCAATGACACATAATTTCTTATTGCAATGAAATGTGATGATATGAAATTATAGTTATTGAGACCAATTTATAACAGTAAATTGCCCCTATGTAACATGACAAGAAAGGAATAGTAGAACTCTGTATAAGCAAGATCAGATATATGCAAACAGACTCCGGATTATTTGAAAAATATTGGGATAAATAAACAATGATAGCTACTTACCCATAAAATAGATTATTCGCTATTAAAGTCCATACAAACGTTGGCATGGTGATAATTCCTGTGCAAAGCCATGTACACACTAGCCGATGTGTGTACCCGGTGATATTGGCTGCGGCAGGGTCCCGGAGGGGTGGTGGGATCAGCAAGTGCATACACACTTGCTGATGCTGTCGGAGAGGGAGTGATGGGGAGGAGCGAGGGCTGCAGCATGGCTCTCGTTAACGAGGTCCTCCATCGTCTGAACTGTTCAGGCGAGGGAGGGGGTTGTCAACGATGTTGAGTGTACACTCTAGACGAGATAGTAAAAGATATTGCTTAGAATGGCCCTTCTGAGCAATATCTTTTACTTTCTCGACTAGTGTGTATGGGGATTGAAACTAGTGATGAGCGGGTTCGGTTTCTCGGAAACCGAACCCCCCCGAACCTCACCCTTTTTACACGGGTCCGAGCCATACTCGGATTCTCCCGTATGGCTCGGGTAACCCGAGCGCGCCCGAACGTCATCATCCCGCTGTCGGATTCTCACGAGATTCGGATTCTATATAAGCAGCCGCGCGTCGCCGCCATTTTCACTCGTGCATTGCAAATGTTAGGGAGAGGACGTGGCTGGCGTCTTCTCCGTTATTGTTGAATTTGATTGTGCATTATTGCTTAATTCATTGTGGGGAGGACTGGGGAGCAGCTGTATAATATAGGAGGAGTACAGTGCAGTTTTGGTGATCAGTGACCACCAGTTATCCGTTCTCTGCCTGAAAAAAACGCTCCATATCTGTGCTCAGTGTGCTGCATATATATCTGTGCTCACACTGCTTAATTGTGGGGACTGGGGAGCAGCTGTATTATATAGCAGGAGTACAGTGCAGAGTTTTGCTGACAGTGACCACCAGTATACATTGTCTGCCTGAAAAACACTCCATATCTGTGCTCAGTGTGCTGCTTTATTTTAATGTGGGGACTGGGGACCACCAGTATAATTAATATTATATAGGAGGAGTACAGTGCAGAGTTTTGCTGACAGTGACCACCATTATACGTTGTCTGACTGAAAAACACTCCATATCTGTGCTCAGTGTGCTGCTTTATTGTGGGGACTGGGGAGTCGGGACCACCAGTATAATATTATATAGAAGGAGTACAGTGCAGAGTTTTGCTGACACAGTGACCACCAGTATACTATATATAGCAGTACGGTACGGAAGGCCACTGCTGTACCTACCTCTGTGTCGTCATTAAGTATACTATCCATCTACATTCTATACCTGTGGTGCATTTTAGTTTTGCAGTTTGCTGACACAGTGACCACCAGTATACTATATATAGCAGTACGGTACGGAAGGCCACTGCTGTACCTAACTCTGTGTCGTCATTAAGTATACTATCCATCTACATTCTATACCTGTGGTGCATTTTAGTTGTGCGCAGTATATATAGTAGTAGGCCATTGCTATTGATACTGGCATATAATTACACACATTAAAATATGGAGAACAAAAATGTGGAGGTTAAAATAGGGAAAGACCAAGATCCACTTCCACCTCGTGCTGAAGCTGCTGCCACTAGTCATGGCCGAGACGATGAAATGCCATCAACGTCGTCTGCCAAGGCCGATGCCCAATGTCATAGTAGAGAGCATGTAAAATCCAAAAAACAAAAGTTCAGTAAAATGACCCAAAAATCAAAATTAAAAGCATCTGAGGAGAAGCGTAAACTTGCCAATATGCCATTTACGACACGGAGTGGCAAGGAACGGCTGAGGCTCTGGCCTATGTTCATGGCTAGTGGTTCAGCTTCACATGAGGATGGAAGCACTCATCCTCTCGCTAGAAAAATGAAAAGACTTAAGCTGGCAAAAGCACAGCAAAGAACTGTGCGTTCTTCTAAATCACAAATAACCAAGGAGAGTCCAATTGTGTCGGTTGCGATGCCTGACCCTTCCCAACACTGGACGGGAAGAGCTTGCGCCTTCCACCATTTGCACGCCCCCTGCAAGTGCTGGAAGGAGCACCCGCAGTCCAGTTCCTGATACTCAAATTGAAGATGTCACTGTTGAAGTACACCAGGATGAGGATATGGGTGTTGCTGGCGCTGGGTAGGAAATTGACAAGGAGGATTCTGATGGTGAGGTGGTTTGTTTAAGTCAGGCACCCGGGGAGACACCTGTTGTCCGTGGGACGAATATGGCCATTGACATGCCTGGTCAAAATACAAAAAAAATCAGCTCTTCGGTGTGGAATTATTTCAACACAAATGCGGACAACAGGTGTCAAGCCGTGTTTTGCCTTTGTCAAGCTGTAATAAGTAGGGGTAAGGACGTTAACCACCTCGGAACATCCTCCCTTATACGTCACCTGCAGCGCATTCATCATAAGTCAGTGACAAGTTCAAAAACTTTGGGTGACAGCGGAAGCAGTCCACTGACCACTAAATCCCTTCCTCTTGTAACCAAGCTCCTGCAAACCACACCACCAACTCCCTCAGTGTCAATTTCCTCCTTACCCAGGAAAGCCAATAGTCCTGCAGGCCATGTCACTGGCAAGTCTGACGAGTCCTCTCCTGCCTGGGATTCCTCCGATGCATCCTTGAGTGTAATGCCTACTGCTGCTGGCGCTGCTGTTGTAGCTGCTGGGAGTCGATCGTCATCCCAGAGGGGAAGTCGGAAGACCACTTGTACTACTTCCAGTAAGCAATTGACTGTCCAACAGTCCTTTGCGAGGAAGATGAAATATCACAGCAGTCATCCTGCTGCAAAGCAGATAACTCAGGCCTTGGCAGCCTGGGCGGTGAGAAACGTGGTTCCGGTATCCACCGTTAATTCAGAGGCAACTAGAGACTTGATTGAGGTACTGTGTCCCCTGTACCAAATACCATCTAGGTTCCATTTCTCTAGGCAGGCTATACCGAAAATGTACACAGACCTCAGAAAAAGAGTCACCAGTGTTCTAAAAAATGCAGTTGTACCCAATGTCCAATTAACCACGGACATGTGGACAAGTGGAGCAGGGCAGACTCAGGACTATATGACTGTGACAGCCCACTGGGTAGATGTATTGCCTCCCGCAGCAAGAACAGCAGCGGCGGCACCAGTAGCAGCATCTCGCAAATGCCAACTCGTTCCTAGGCAGGCTATGCTTTGTATCACCGCTTTCCAGAAGAAGCACACAGCTGACAACCTCTTACGGAAACTGAGGAACATCATCGCAGAATGGCTTACCCCAATTGGACTCTCCTGGGGATTTGTGACATCGGACAACGCCAGCAATATTGTGCGTGCATTACATCTGGGCAAATTCCAGCACGTCCCATGTTTTGCACATACATTGAATTT
The DNA here is from genome assembly GCF_028390025.1 of Pseudophryne corroboree. NCBI lineage: Eukaryota > Metazoa > Chordata > Amphibia > Anura > Myobatrachidae > Pseudophryne > Pseudophryne corroboree. Next base: position 478,736,583 of record NC_086447.1, on the reverse strand, counting down.
GGTGGTGCAGAATTATTTAAAAAACGACAGGGGCGTGCAAGAGATGCTGTCAGTGGCCCGAAGAATTGCGGGCCACTTTCGGCATTCAGCCACCGCGTACAGAAGACTGGAGCACCACCAAACAATCCTGAACCTGCCCTGCCATCATCAAGAGGTGGTAACGAGGTGGAATTCAACCCTCTATATGCTTCAGAGGATGGAGGAGCAGCAAAAGGCCATTCAAGCCTATACATCTGGCCACGATATAGGCAAAGGAGGGGGAATGCACCTGACTCAAGCGCAGTGGAGAATGATTTCAACGTTGTGCAAGGTTCTGCAACCCTTTGAACTTGCCACACGTGAAGTCAGTTCAGACACTGCCAGCCTGAGTCAGGTCATTCCCCTCATCAGGCTTTTGCAGAAGAAGCTGGAGACATTGAAGGAGGAGCTAAAACAGAGCGATTCCGCTAGGCATGTGGGACTTGTGGATGGAGCCCTTAATTCGCTTAACCAGGATTCACGGGTGGTCAATCTGTTGAAATCAGAGCACTACATTTTGGCCACCGTGCTCGATCCTAGATTTAAAACCTACGTTGGATCTCTCTTTCCGGCAGACACAAGTCTGCAGAGGTTCAAAGACCTGCTGGTGAGAAAATTGTCAAGTCAAGCGGAACGTGACCCGTCAACATCTCCTCCTTCACATTCTCCCGCAACTGGGGGTGCGAGGAAAAGGCTAAGAATTCCGAGCTCACCCGCTGGCGGTAATGCAGGGCAGTCTGGAGCGAGTGCTGACATCTGGTCCGGACTGAAGGACCTGCCAACGATTACTGACATGTCGTCTACTGTCACTTCATATGATTCTCTCACCATTGAAAGAATGGTGGAGGATTATATGAGTGACCGCATCCAAGTAGGCACGTCAGACAGTCCGTACGTATACTGGCAGGAAAAAGAGGCAATTTGGAGGCCCTTGCACAAACTGGCTTTATTCTACCTAAGTTGCCCTCCCTCCAGTGTGTACTCCGAAAGAGTGTTTAGTGCAGCCGCTCTCCTTGTCAGCAATCGACGTACGAGGTTACTTCCAGAAAATGTGGAGAAGATGATGTTCATCAAAATTAATTATAATCAATTCCTCCGTGGAGACATTCACCAGCAGCAATTGCCTCCACAAAGTACAGAGGGACCTGAGATGGTGGATTCCAGTGGGGACGAATTAATAATCTGTGAGGAGGGGGATGTACACAGTGAAAGGGGTGAGGAATCGGAGGATGATGATGAGGTGGACATCTTGCCTCTGTAGAGCCAGTTTGTGCAAGGAGAGATTGATTGCTTCTTTTTTTGGTGGGGGCCCAAACCAACCAGTCATTTCAGTCACAGTCGTGTGGCAGACCCTGTCGCTGAAATGATGGGTTCGTTAAAGTGTGCATGTCCTGTTTATACAACATAAGGGTGGGTGGGAGGGCCCAAGGACAATTCCATCTTGCACCTCTTTTTTCTTTCATTTTTCTTTGCATCATGTGCTGTTTGGGGACAATTATTTTGAAGTGCCATCCTGCCTGACAATGCAGTGCCACTCCTAGATGGGCCAGGTGTTTGTGTCGGCCACTTGTGTCGCTTAGCTTAGTCACACAGCGACCTTGGTGCGCCTCTTTTTTTCTTTGCATCATGTGCTGTTTGGGGAAATTTTTTTGAAGTGCCACCCTGCCTGACACTACAGTGCCACTCCTAGATGGGCCAGGTGTTTGTGTCGGCCACTTGTGTCGCTTAGCTTAGTCACACAGCGACCTTGGTGCGCCTCTTTTTTTCTTTGCATCATGTGCTGTTTGGGGACTATTTTTTTGAAGTGCCATCATGCCTGACACTGCAGTGCCACTCCTAGATGGGCCAGGTGTTTGTATCGGCCACTTGTGTCGCTTAGCTTAGCCATCCAGCGACCTCGGTGCAAATTTTAGGACTAAAAATAATATTGTGAGGTGTTCAGAATAGACTGGAAATGAGTGGAAATTATGGTTTTTGAGGTTAATAATACTATGGGATCAAAATGACCCACAAATTCTATGATTTAAGCTGTTTTTTAGGGTTTTTTGAAAAAAACACCCGAATCCAAAACACACCCGAATCCGACAAAAAAATTTCGGTGAGGTTTTGCCAAAACGCGTCTGAATCCAAAACACGGCCGCGGAACCGAATCCAAAACCAAAACACAAAACCCGAAAAATGTCCGGTGCACATCACTAATTAAAACTAAGTAGTAGAAGGAAGTTTGTTGGATACAGTAATAGTTCCAAAGGATCCAGAATATAGATTTGAGAACAGATACAGTGAATCAGCAACACTGTGACTTGCTGAATACCTATCGCTACATGGGATAGACATTACCATAGGCAAACACTGGAGGGGGAGATCCAGTTGCCCAGAAACCCCCCTCCTCTTGGCCAGTGGCTCAAATGAAGACCAAAATAGCAACAATATATAACATAGGGCCCGATTCTGGCCTGACCGCTGGTGTGCGGAATCGCACAGCAGCAGATTATCGAATGACTGCGCATGCATATGCACTGCAATGTGAACGCGCGTAGCCAAACAGCGACAGGATGGTGCAAAAACTTTCAATTGTATGGGTGTTCGCAAGGTGATTGACAGGAAGCGGACATTTGTGGGTGGTAACTGACCATTTTCTGGGAGTGTCAGGAAAAATGCAGGCGTGTTTTCAGATCGTCAGCTCCGGCCTCAATCAGCCTGTTTGTATTGCACTGTAGGAGTAAGTATTGGGCTACGCACAGACTGGAAAAAACATTCTATGGTGAGTGAATTGCGAACGTATTTGCAGCTGTTCGCTGTCTGGCGGAATTTTTGCACGCTGTACACATGCATTTGCACACTTGCATGGGGCAGGTTTTCACTCTCCCTGGGCGTCGACTATCTGATCGCAGATCTCTGTAAATTTGTAGCACAGCAATCAGGTCTGAAATAGGCCCATGATTACCTGAGCTACCTGCACACAATATGCAGTTTAAAGGCCTGTAATAGCAGCTTCTTCTACCAAGTTTGCTGTATGTGTGAATCTGAGCCCTCAGTCACCGCACTGGACCATGAGGTGGGAGAATGTGTGCTTATGTGCAGTTCTGTCTCCTACAGGTTCTATTATGTATGTGTATTTATATATTATGGGATGTTTAACCTTTTCCTGACCACTTATGTTATTTATATCAAATATGTTTGCTATAGCCTATGTTATAGGCCATCTATATATTCAATGTATAAAAATGCTGCAATGTTTCGTAGCATGAGATTGTGGAATGCATTTGGAAACCCCCCTCTAGAAATCCTGCATTTGCCCCTGACTACATTCTGTTAATGAAAATTAGTTTAATAGACCAAGCCACATCTGTTGAGAAAGGGGTATTGGAGCATAGCAGCAGCTGCTGGCTGAGTATTGCTTAGAAGTTATGAGGGAGGTTTAATAAGTAAGGTTAGGTAACAAGACCTCTCAAGTGTGCAATGTTCTCTATTTCATTCTAATTTCCTAGCAGGCCAGAGCAGGTAGACCACTGCTGTCTCCCGATTGCCGGTCACATAACCGCATCCCGTAAAACACTACAAATGGAGCACTCCTAATGTAATCTATAAACACATACACCATTTATATCAGGCAAAATTCACTTATTCTCTAGTAATCCATATTCTATCATCACTCATGTGTATCCAAGCATAAGAGGGTAGTGTTCAATATAGTATATATGATATTAGCAGACTAATAAATGTATGATTTCACTCTCCTAATTTGCACCAGCAGATCCAGAATATTCTAAAGATAACAGTGGTGGAGAGTCTAATAGCACCCAGAATGGGCCAGTCTCCATGTAGTCACAGTGAGCATAGATGGTTCATTGACATGTGAATAAATAGTTCTCCAGATGTGTATATATGGATTAGATGTAATAAGAAGGAAATAACATTTCTCACCACAGCAGTATATGGTGGAGTGTATTCCGTGTGGCAAGGCTTAGTCAGCCTGTAGTCAACCCAGTGATATCAGTCAACCCAGCAATATCAGTCAAACCCACTGATAACAGTCCCAACATCAGTTGTAAGATGGTGGGGCTGGTGTGTACTGTGATCAGATTTCTGCATCTAGGGGAAACATCAGCAGCTGAAATTCATCACTAACTTGTGTAGGTGTATGGTGATAACTAGTGATGTGCACCGGACATTTTTCGGGTTTTGTGTTTTGGTTTTGGATTCGGTTCCGCGGTCGTGTTTTGGATTCGGACGCGTTTTGGCAAAACCTCACCGAAATTTTTTTGTCGGATTCGGGTGTGTTTTGGTTTCGGGTGTTTTTTTCAAAAAACCCTAAAAACCAGCTTAAATCATAGAATTTGGGGGTCATTTTGATCCCATAGTATTATTAACCTCAATAACCATAATTTCCACTCATTTTCAGTCTATTCTGAACACCTCACACCTCACAATATTATTTTTAGTCCTAAAATTTGCACCGAGGTCGCTGGATGGCTAAGCTAAGCGACACAAGTGGCCGACACAAACACCTGGCCCATCTAGGAGTGGCACTGTAGTATCAGGCAGGATGGCACTTCAAAAAAATTGTCCCCAAACAGCACATGATGCAAAGAAAAAAGGAGGCGCACCAAGGTCGCTGTGTGACTAAGCTAAGCAACACAAGTGGCCGACACAAACACCTGGCCCATCTAGGAGTGGCACTGCAGTGTCAGACAGGATGGCACTTCCAAAAAATAGTCCCCAAACAGCACATGATGCAAAGAAAAAAAGAGGCACACCAAGGTCGCTGTGTGACTAAGCTAAGCGACACAAGTGGCCGACACAAACACCTGGCCCATCTAGAAGTGGCACTGCAGTGTCAGGCAGGATGGCACTTCAAAAAAATTGTCCCCAAACAGCACATGATGCAAAGAAAAAAAGAGGTGCAATGAGGTAGCTGTGTGACTAAGCTAAGCGACCCAAGTGGCCGACACAAACACCTGGCCCATCTAGGAGTGGCACTGCAGTGTCAGACAGGATGGCAGATTATAAAAATTGTCCCCAAACAGCACATGATGCAAAGAAAAAAAGAGGCGCAATGAGGTAGCTGTGTTACTAAGCTAAGCGACCCAAGTGGCCGACACAAACACCTGGCCCATCTAGGAGTGGCACTGCAGTGTCAGACAGGATGGCAGATTATAAAAATTGTCCCCAAACAGCACATGATGCAAAGAAAAAAAGAGGCGCAATGAGGTAGCTGTGTGACTAAGCTAAGCAACCCAAGTGGCCGACACAAATACCTGGCCCATCTAGGAGTGGCACTGCAGTGTCAGACAGGATGGCAGATTAAAAAAATTGTCCCCAAAAAGCAAACTGCACAACTGAAATGCACCACAGGTATAGAATCTAGATGGATAGTATACTTGACGACACAGAGGTAGATACAGCAGTGGCCTTCCGTACCATACTGCTATATATACTGGTGGTCACTGTCAGCAAACTGCAAAACTAAAATGCACCACAGGTATAGAATGTAGATGGATAGTATACTTGACGACACAGAGGTAGGTACAGCAGTGGCCTTCCGTACCGTACTGCTATATATACTGGTGGTCACTGTGTCAGAAAACTGCACAACTGAAATGCACCACAGGTATAGAATTTAGATGGATAGTATACTTGACGACACAGAGGTAGGTACAGCAGTGGCCTTCCGTACTGTACTGCTATATATACTGGTGGTCACTGTCAGCAAACTGCAAAACTAAAATGCACCACAGGTATAGAATGTAGATGGATAGTATACTTGATGACACAGAGGTAGGTACAGCAGTGGCCTACCGTACCGTACTGCTATATATACTGGTGGTCACTGTCAGCAAACTGCAAAACTAAAATGCACCACAGGTATAGAATGTAGATGGATAGTATACTTGATGACACAGAGGTAGGTACAGCAGTGGCCTTCCGTACCGTACTGCTATATATACTGGTGGTCACTGTGTCAGCAAACTGCACAACTGAAATGCACCACAGGTATAGAATCTAGATGGATAGTATTCTTGACGACACAGAGGTAGGTACAGCAGTGGCCTACTGTACCGTAATGCTATATATTATATACTGGTGGTCAGCAAACTGTGCAAAACTGAAATGCACCACAGGTATGGATGGATAGTATACTTGACGACACAGAGGTAGGTACAGCAGTGGCCTACTGTACCGTAATGCTATATATTATATACTGGTGGTCAGCAAACTGTGCAAAACTTAAGTGCACCACAGGTATGGATGGATAGTATACTTGACGACACAGAGGTAGGTACAGCAGTGGCCTTCTGTACCGTACTCCTATATATTATATACTGGTGGTCAGCAAAATTATGCACTGTACTCCTACTATATACTACACAATGCAGCACAGATATGAAGTGTTTTTCAGGCAGACAACGTATACTGGTGGTCACTGGTCAGCAAAACTCTGCACTGTACTCCTCCTATATAATATTATACTGGTGGTCCCCAGTCCCCACAATAAAGCAGTGTGAGCACAGATAAATGCAGCACACGGAGCACAGATATGGAGTGTTTTTCAGGCAGACAACGTATACTGGTGGTCACTGTCAGCAAAACTCTGCACTGTACTCCTATATAATACATCTGCTCCCCAGTCCCCACAATTAAGCAGTGTGAGCACAGATATATGCAGCACACTGAGCACAGATAAGGAGTGTTTTTTTCAGGCAGAGAACGGATAAAACTGGTGGTCACTGATCAGCAAAACTCTGCACTGTACTCCTCCTATATTAATATACAGCTGCTCCCCAGTCCCCACAATTAAGATATAAGCAAGCACAAATATTTGCATCAACAATGAATAAATGGAGAGGACGCCAGCCACGTCCTCTCCCTAACATTTCCAATGCACGAGTGAAAATGGCGGCGACGCGCGGCTGCTTATATAGAATCCGAATCTCGCGAGAATCCGACAGCGGGATGATGACGTTTAGGCGCGCTCTGGTAAACCGAGCCATACGGGAGAATCCGAGTATGCCTCGGACCCGTATAAAATGGGTGAAGTTCGGGTGGGTTCGGTTTCCGAGGAACCGAACCCGCTCATCACTAGTGATAACACCATGACATGGAAACAGGTTTGGATTTGGTGCACTGGATTTGATAACAACAGAACAGACATTCAAGATGAGCAGCAATCTGGCTGGCCAAGCATGTCCACCACAGATCAGTCCAATTTGTGCTGCATTAAAGATCTGATTCAGGAGGACCAACACATTCAAGTTAGTGATACAGTATTGCTGATGAACTGAACATCTCAGTGGGTACTGTGTACAACATTGTGCATGAGTAACTAGGGTACAGGAAAAAAAGTGTTCACACTGGATACTGAAGCAATTCACAGAAGTTCACAAAACCAATAGGATGGTATTCTCTCATGCACTTGAAGCGGTAACATGAGGAGGGAGTGCAGTTCCTACAGCATATTGTTACAGGTGATGAAACATTGATGTTACCCCTGAAGGTTTGGTTTGGGTTGGCATGGGAGGCTGGAGCCAAAGTAGCTGGAGTGTGGAGGAAGTGTGGAGGCTTAATCCAACTACTGTTCATGGAGTGATATGCGCAATCTGGAATATATATTAAAGGACTTTAGGGGAAAAGGCTGGGGCTCTAGCAGTGGCTGGACTGAAGGCATGAGAGAATAAAGAAATATCTTTATTATACAGCAAAATTCTTTAGACTTGGATAACCATCTGGAAGCAGGTAGTGATGACTAGATGCAGGAAAAAGCTGGGATGCTGGAACTGGACTAGAGTGATGACTGAATGCAGGTACAAGCTGGGATGCTGAAAGTGGACTAGAGCAATGACAACTGGAATAGAAACTGTACTGGAACCGGAGTGGTGCCTGTACTGGAACCGGATAGGAGACCGGACTGGAACCAGATTAGGGACCGGACTAGAACTAAGTTAGTGACCAGACTGGAACTAAGTTAGTGACCAGACTGGAACCAGATAGGTGACTGGACTGGAACCGAATTTATGTGACAGGATTGGAACCTGAATAAGTGACCGGACTGGAACCAGATAGGTGACCGGACTGGAACCAGATAGGTGACTGGAAAGGAACCGTTATATTTGACTGGACTGGAACCAGAATAGGTGCCAGACTGGAACTGGATAGGTCACACAGAGGATATATAGCAGTAGTGAACGGCAGTACTAGTAGTGTGACGCATGACTGTACACACAGTCACACAGCCCCTTATAGACAGAGAACAACACCTGGTCCTATACACAGCCACAGTATGCTATATGCAGTGCACTACTATGCAGAGCAATAGCACATCTACACATGCACCGCAGGTTAACTCAACCCTCCTGCAAAACAACCCCTCTGTCTCTCCTGCCCCCCTTTGCTCTCTGCTGCCCCCCCCCCCTCCCTTTCTACAGAACAAGAAGGAACACGTCCTTACTGTGCAATCTCCAAGTCCAGAGTGAAAATGTCGGTGACACGCGGCTCCAATATAGAATCCAAAACCCGCGTGATCCGACAGCGGGATGATGACATTTTGCTTTGTTTTCAGATCCGAGTCAGGAGCGCAAAACCGAGCCTGACTCGGATCTGGGCTTGGATCTCCAAGTTTGGGCGCTCATCTGTATCTATCACTTTCCTGTTTAAAAGATGGAATATGATTACTGATATCACTAGAAAGGTGCGAATAGATAACAATACTTACAGTACTACAGTTTTGCCATAAATAATAGGGGGAATTTAGATGCACTGAGCCAATTAGAAGTGGTCACTAATCATTATTATCACCAGTTCAAATTCTATACCAGGGATAGAGCACTTGCAAGTGATCCACCTCCAAACCGAGGTATATGCCCATGTCTTGCAGTCAGCGTGGGACACATGAACATGAACATGCCGTTAATGTTCTTTGGTCACTCTCTAACCACTGTCCCAGGTAAAAATAAGCAATTGCAACTCTATATATGTGCCACTGGGTCCTCAGTAGTTCTTAATATTGCAGATGGCAATTGTTTTACATTTGGCCAGTATATAAGCTGCACCATTGATGAACAGACCCCATTTGGCCAGTATACATTGCAATGATGCACCACTTCACTAGTAATTTGACCAAATATAAATAAACTGTCTAATACTGCAACATAAGTAAAAATATTGCATTTACAGTACACATGCTATACTATTATATTAGTAAATACCCTCTCCTGTATTGCCCTTTCTCAAGGGCAGCCAGCATTGTGCTTTCAGAACCGCTGATTATTGAGGTTTTGCCTAGGCTAGGAGTTTTAAATATGGCAAAAATATTAAGTGCCAAAGCATTCATGTTATGCATTTAATAATTTCATATTAATAATATCCATTCTCAGAGGATAAGTGCTACACTCTGTGGACCAGGCATATATAACTATGGTGACCAGGACCAGGCATATATACCTATGTATGTATGTATGTATGTATGTATGTATGAATGCATCTATCTATCTATCTATCTATCTATCTATCTATCTATCTATCTATCTACTGCTGATTATCTATCTATCTATCTATCTATCTATCTATCTATCTATCTATCTATCTGTTAATTTTATGCCCCATAATAGTGCCGTAGTTCATTTTCTAAACCATAGTAGTACCCTAGTTTATTTTATGAGCCATAATAGTGCCCTAGTTCACATTATGTCACATTGTAGGTCTGTCAGTACATGTTATGCAGCACAATACTCCCAATTCACATTATGACATACAGTGTCTCCAGTTCATATTGCGCCACATTACAGTGCCCCCAGTTCATATTATGTCACACTATAGTACCTCCACTTTTTGTTATGCCACATTACCGTGCTCCAGTTCATATTATGTAACATTATAAAGACCTTCCAGTTCATTTTATACTACATTACAATGATCAGGACTAGTGGTGTAATGTGATATATTGTAGGCCCTAAAGTAAAAGTTTGTAAGGGCCCCTATGTATTTCCCACTGGTGAAAAATGTAGAGATGAGCGGATTCGGTTTTACTCGGTTTTACTCGGTTCTCAAAACGGCATCTTATTGGCTCACGGATGTCACGTGTTTTGGATAGCCAATAAGATGCCGTTTTGAGAACCAAGTAAAACCGAGTAAAACCGAATCCGCTCATCTCTAGAAAAATGTATATAATACATGTAACTGTGACAGGGAAGGTGGCCCCTCTCAGCTCTGGGCCCCATAGCAGCTGCACTCCCTGCACCTATGGTAGCTACGCCCTTGTATATAACACATGTAACTGTGACAGGGAAGGTGGCCCCTCTCAGCTCTGGGCCCCATAGCAGCTGCACTCCCTGCACCTATGGTAGCTACGCCCTTGTATATAAAACATGTAACTGTGACAGGGAAGGTGGCCCCTCTCAGCTCTGGGCCCCATAGCAGCTGCACTCCCTGCACCTATGGTAGCTACGCCCTTGTATATAACACATGTAACTGTGACAGGGAAGGTGGCCCCTCTCAGCTCTGGGCCCCATAGCAGCTGCACTCCCTGCATCTATGGTAGCTACACCCTTGTTACTCAGTAATAATTATTGCAGTACCATTATAGTTTAACTAATAATATTCATCCCCTCTAAGTCTTTAATAATTATAATGCCCTCTATGATATTAAAAATGGAAATGCCTCCACCCACAATATTATTTATTATTTACAATACTTTTTTTTTTACATTTCATTTGGTCTTATTTTTCAAGGATTGGAATAACTTGGATGCCACTTAGTTGTTTTCTCCATATCTCCTATATTCAACAGAATGTATTGAGAAATACTGAGGATAGAATGACGCACATGTAGTGCTGGAAGCAAATGCAAACTGCGCCTTTTTCCATGTAGATTGCATTTTCGCAACTACTCATACACACCAAATTCTTATACAGTATGCCTGGTCCCATGCCGTCTGAAATGCATTTCCTGCTGTAAACCCTTGTGCCATATGGGCCGGGACAGTGGTTGCAGAGTGACCAAAAAGCAGTAAGGGCATGTTCGTGTGAAATGCATCCCATGCTGACTGCAAGACATGGACATATGCATCTGTTTGGAGCTGGATCACTTGCAGGTCCTTGTACTGGTGATGATAACGATCAGCAGCCACTTCTGATCTGCTCTGTATACCTGAATCCCCCCTACAAATTATGATAAAACTGCATAATGTTAGTATTGCACCATTACAGTAATGTCAGTGATATTAGCAATCAGCCTACATTAATAAAGCATATTTCATCTTTTAAAACTGAAGGTGATGATTAAGATTTAAACTTAAAATCTTTATTATGCATTGTGTACTCCTAGCACTTACTACTATAATTGTGAAGCCACACATACTGGCATAAACCAGGCACATGTTTTACTGTTGCCTCCAGGAATAAAGAAGATGCCTATACTACCCTGGCCTAGCTAGATGCATCTTGCATATGTGGTCACTTTAGTAAGATGCACCCTTTTTCAGAGTGGAATTAGAATGTGGGATTTAGATGCAAATTATATCCAACTCCGCATAAACACCATTATGTACGTTATGCTTTATATGTTGTGTCTGTGGCATTAATATCACAGGGAAGCTCTCTTAGTATTCTGTCATATGTACATTTTTGCTGCTAGTTACATAAGCTGATTTTCAGTGCAATGCCACCCAAGCAGCTGGTACTATGTCACAGAAGGTCTTTGCTCTATTACATAATATCAGCCAGTGGTGGATTTTGACTATGGGCTGCATGATTGCAGCCCCCAAGGTAAAATCCACCACTTCAGCACAGATTCTGTGAAGCCAGATGCAGTCCGTGAGACTACACTAGCTTCACTGAGACTGGCAGTGACTTCCTAGTGGAAGTACTACCTGCCAGTCAGAGACACTACAGGCAATTCCATTGGGAGGTGTTTCCTCCCACTGGGACTGCCAGACTGGGCTGTGATTAGCAGAGAGCTGGCTTGCTGTTGGAAGCCACTCTCTGCCTTTCCGGCAGCCCTAGCCGGCTTCTATGGACTGCAGCCGATGCAGTCTATAGAAGCTGGGGTTTGTGCATGCGCAGTACAGTCACCGGAACTGCGCATGCGCCGGTCCCAGACTCTGTGAACTACATTGTACAGATGCCAGACCCAGCCGGCGGCAGGGACAAGGGACCCGGCGGTGGGGACCCGGGAGGAGGGATCCAGTAGCACGACCAGCGACAGCCTTCCTCCTCCACCGAGGTAGGAGCCAGCGCTGGTATCAGCTGTTGCCATGGTGACAAACAGGTTGCAATTGATGTCACTGGCCATATGCCAGGAAACAGCCTAGCTGTCAGTAGGTCCATATTTTTGGATATATACCTGAAGGGTTACCTCTTCTGTCTTTGTACATATTACTTTTTATATGATCAGTTTCCTTGTGGTGGTTACAGTGTAAAAGTGAATATTTCTATTTCCCTAGTGAAGGGTTAAAACATGCTATATGAACTCTTATGTGTTTGCATGGATGCGTGCTGCCCTGTGCTAGGTGCCTTTGTCTCTCATACAGATACCAGGCTTGTGTGGGTCTGGCATCCAAGGTCAGTTCTATACCAGATGAAACCTGCTTTTTCTACTTCTGTGTGTTACTAAAAGATCCTGTGTTAAGTTCCGTCTGATGCAACGTATATAACATCTGCCTAGCAACTGCTATATCCAATTATGTTATGTCAAGTATTAACCACCCCTACGTACCCCACTAGGGCACCACCCCTAAGCCAATGAGCCCTTTTACACTTATCAGTTACACCCTTATGTGTTCTCTTTTTATACCAATGTTAAAACATTCAATAAAGCAGAGTGATTCTTAACTACATGGTGTCGTGTATTATCTGTAACGTTAAGGATTGCTCTCACTGACGTCAGTGGCCATCACATCGAGGGGTAAAAGAAGAGGCTGAATTCCTTTCAAAGTGGGGGCTCAGTCCTGGATTCAGTTGATCGCCCCCGGACCGGTAAGATAGAGAATTTATTGTCTGTCTTTGCCGTAAGGGATTGCGTTCAAACACTGAATTTGAACTCACTCCGTGTTCCGGGAACACGTGACAAGGTAATATTTAAGTCCGGGACTTAATATTACGAAGTTTTATGTAAAAGCATAAAACAGGTATCAGGGATACCATAGAATCTTTAATGTCTGGGACTTAAAGATACGTCTGAGAAAGGACCAGGGGTCCAAGCGCAATTCTCCAAAGACGTTAGTATCTGGGATACTTAAAAAAAAAAAAAATAGACCTGGGGTCTATACGTAACGTAGAGAATACCCCGATTTGATCGCCTATATATTCTTGTATGTTTGTAGTGAGATAAGTTCTTATATTTGGTCCAGACGGCTGGTAAGTTTTCGTCTGCCAGATATCTTTACTCAAACACTTTTCTTGCTTCCTGTTTAAAACGCTGTATTTTTCTGACATCTTGTACGAATGGTAAGTATCGTACCCGTCAAAAGATTTCATGTTCTCATTATACAGATAATATTGTGATATTGTCAATGACTAATTAACTGGTGTTAGCTAATGCATGCATAGAAAGTTTTTGTAAATTGCATTTTTTGTTGTGAAATTGCATAGAAAGTATTTTTGTTGTGAAATTGCATAGAAGGTTTTTTTGTAAACTGCATTTTTGTTGTGATATTGCATAGACAGTTGTTGTAAGTTGTTGTAGAAATTGCGTAGAAAGCTGGTGTAGATTGTATTCTTTACTATGGGAGGGGGTCAGAGTAAGACAGTCATTTATCCTCCACCTTTACCAGGAGAGACATGTAAGGAGTATGTTGCCCGTAACTCCACCACAGATTATTATTTAGTTAACCCTTGGGTGGATAACTTAGCAGGATGGACAGAGAAAGTTGGCAGCCCCAGTCCATTCCCCCGTGACGGTATTAATTATCCCTTTTATATGGACATGGTCAAAGGTCTTTGTCTGGAAGACAAGGAAGCCTGGCCGTGGTATGATCATGACCCACAATGGGACATGACATATATGCGTGCTGGAGGAGAGCAATGGCTCACGATAGCACCTCATTGGTATGACAAGAATATCAAGCAGAAACAGCGTAGAATAAAAACTGTAACTTCCAGACTACATAAAGCTGAGGAATTTAGAAGCAACAAGTTTCTAAAAAACTCTTCTCCCCCGCCCTACACTCCCCTATATCCCTCCTTAAAAGACACAGATCTTTTAGCTGCAGTTGCTTTGTCACGAATGCCGATGCAAGGGGGAGGGGGAGGAGGAGGAGGGGAAGGAGGCTCAGGAGGCTCTGAAGGGGGAACAGCCCCCCCTGACAGTACCCTCCACACAGGCATAACCACCCCCGCCCCTAGTGCCCCTGACGCAGCTATTGTGGGTGGCGACTCTGACATTCCTATTGAAGGTGGTGGCCGCTCGGGCCATGATCAAATATATGTAACCCAGCTTGAAACTACAGTCCAGACTCCTAGCAAACAAATCACCTCCCGCCGTAACGCTGACTCAACTGTTGTCATTAACCACCCTCTTACCCCCTCCATAACGCGATCCGGCACTGGTTTCCTTGAAAACAGTGCTGGTGCCAGCAGTGTCGCCACCCAACACCTGCCCTTTATGACAGTAGGGGATCAGTTGTTAAAGAAACCCATTGAAATAGAGGATTTGGACAGAATTGTTAAGAACTGCCCCAAACCTACTGTTGCACCTGACGGCTGCATAGCTTACTTGAAAAAGGCTTGCACAGGACGCAGCTATACTCAAGAAGATATGAAGCTGATCATAGATGGGGTTATAGACCATTACAACGGGTGGGATTGGAAAATGATTCCCTCTATCAACACTCCTGCAGTCCTAAACAATGCCACTAATTACCCCCTCAATACCGAGGAAGGTGTAAAGCAAATGTGGAAGGAAATTGGAGAACACATGAAAGAAATCTTTAAGACCCGTGCCTCCCTTCCCATTGCTGTAGCATGCAAGCAAAAACCTACTGAAACTGTCACTGAGTTTTGGAAGAGGTTTAAAAAGTGTTGGTCTGAAGATGCAGGTCTCACTCTTGTAGATACAGACCATTTACTAATTTCTACCTTTGTAAATAACTTGTTGCCATCTGTTATGGTCCCTGTTAAGCAAGGTGTTTCTTCCTGGACCTCTGATAATATTAAGGAATTTGAAAAGCACTTATATGAAAAGGAAGCTGCAGGATGCTTTGATGTTAAAAAACCCTTGCAGAATGCCCCAACTCATAATTACCAAAATCAGAGAAACCGGGGAGATAGACGCCAGCAGCACTTTACTGGCCCACCCCGCAATCAAGCCCGATATCAAAACCCACAAGCCAGGCCACCCCACCCCCCTGACTCTGCCAGCAGGAAACAAACCTCCTGCTTCAACTGTGGAAGGGACGATCACTGGGCAAGGGATTGCCCTTGTCCCTCACAAAACCAGCGACAGCCCCAAGCTCCGGCTCCCTCCCGGGATCATCCCCGACAGTCACACAACAACCCCTTTCAGGATCATGTCCGATTCCGAGTTGACTGGCAGGATCCCTCCCACTGACGGGGCCCGGAGGAGGGTATCCCAGCCTTTGCCCAACTCACCAGACACTGGAAGGACCCACCGCTACTAACCTTGATTATAGGAAAGAGAGCAATCCCTTTCCTGGTGGATAGCGGGGCAACTACTAGTGTTTTGTGTGTCGACCTGTACGACGGTCACTTGGAAAAGACTGCTCCTTCAATGGGAATCAATGGGATACCCACAGATGCTTACCTGACAGATGCCCTTAGTGTCAGAACCACGGGAGGCACGTATATGGGTAAACACAATTTCACTGTAATACCTGAATGTCCAATTAATCTTCTGGGAAGGGATCTTCTTAGCAAACTCGAAATCTCCATTCTCCCTTCACCCACTAGCAGCGGCCTGGAGGTCGAGTCCCCACACCTACCGGTGTGGGAAGCAACAGACATTACACCTGATTTTGACAAAGTAAACCCTGCTCTATGGTCGGAGGGTCCCTATGACACTGGCCTCATTCCTTGCACACCATATAGAGCAACCCTGAAACCTGACACACAACCTGTCTATCAAAAGCAATACCCCTTGTCACAAGAGAAGGTTGAAGGTCTTAGACCAATGATACAACAGTTTCTCCAACAAGGCATTCTCAGACACGTAATTTCACCTTACTGCACACCAGTCAACCCAGTTGCTAAGTCAGATGGCAGTGTAAGGTTTGTACAAGACCTTAGGGCAATTAACCAACTCATTGTGCCTATAGCACCCATTGTACCTGACATTAACTCACTCATTTCAGCTATCCCTGCAGATGCTGCATTTTTTTCTGTGATTGATTTAAAAAATGCATTTTTTAGCATTCCAGTGGATGCACAGACACAGTTACTTTTTGCATTTTCTTTTGAGGGCAAGCAACTCACCTGGTGTCGTTTACCCCAGGGCTACATTGACGCACCTGTTGTGTATAGCATTGTACTCCAGGCCACATTGGGGCCCTGGCACCCTCACCATGGTTCAGTCCTGCTACAGTATGCAGATGATCTGCTGCTCTGTAGTCAAACTGAGGAGGCCTGCCGGGAGGATGGTATATCACTGTTAAACTGGCTCTGTGAATGTGGACACAAGGTGTCCAAAACAAAAATGCAATGGTGTAAGAAGCATGTGGATTACTTAGGTTTTGTGCTCACTCAGGGGGAAAGGAAAGTCAGTCCACAGCGCATTCAGTCTGTATTGGGCCTGGTCACCCCAACTACCCAGAAAGAACTGCTGTCTTTTCTGGGTATGGTAAATTACTGCAGACAGTGGATATCTGATTGTTCCTATTATGATAACATTTTGAGACAAGCCACACTGAAAGACAAACCTAATATTGTACAATGGTCACAAGAAATGTTAACTGCATATGAAAGCTTAAAGTGTATGTTAATGAAAAGTCCGGCACTTGGCCTCCCCAACTATGTACTACCTTTTCATTTGTTTGCAAGGGACAATTGTAAAACCATGGCGGGGGTGCTCACACAGTTTCATGGAGGAAAGTTGCGCCCAGTGGCATTTTTTTCCAAAGTAATGCCTGTCACAGTGCAAGGTATGCCTGCTTGCCTCAGGGCACTTGCAGCCTGTGCAATGGTAACTGAAATGGCCACCACACTCACCCTAGGCCACACAACAATACTTCACACCACTCATGATGTTCTAACCATTTTAAAAGGGTTACACACACAACACATGTCAGCTCAGCGCCTCAGTGGATATGAGGTTCTCCTTTTGAACAACCCCTCACTCACCATTAAGTATGCCACCAACTCTTCAGGTCCTGCACCCATTCTCAACGCTCTACTGGGGCTCAAAGGTCCTGAAGACCACCCTCCTGAACCCCATGACTGCTCAGCTTCCATTGAGTCAGAAACATCCCCCAGACTGGACATGTCCCCTGTCCCTGTCCCCGACGCGGATGTCATTTTTGTAGATGGTTCCTGTAGCAGACCCAATGACACCACGTACCAAGCGGGTTATGCTATTGTCACTCTCCCTGACATTATTCTGGAAGCACAGCCCATTCCTTACCAGTCAGCACAGGCTGCAGAGCTCATTGCTCTCACAAGGGCTTGTCACCTTTACCAGAATAAACCAGTCACCATCTACACTGACTCCAAATACGCGCACGGCGTCGTGCATGACCATGGGGTCATTTGGCGACGCCGTGGTTTCCTTGGAGCTGATGGAAAAGGCATATCACATGCCCAACTCATCTCTGACCTTCTGCATGCCATAACCCTACCCTCTGACATTGCAATCCTCCATTGCAGGGCACACACGGGGGGGAAGGATGCAGTCTCCCTTGGAAATGCCCTTGCTGACTCTGCTGCCAAACATGCAGCCTCACAGCCCATCACTCAGGCCCACATGACTATCATGACCCCCCCAGCTCTCGACAACCATTACCTGATCACCCAGTTACAGGCCTCGGCCTCCAATGCCGACCTAGCTGACTGGACTTACCCTGTTTTGCAGAAGAATCCTAAAACAGGATTAATCTGCAAAGAGGGGAAACCTTGTATACCCCAGTCCAGTGCACCCTTGTTTATTGCCCACTACCATGGCATAGGACACCACAGTAAGGCAACAACTACCTTACTCTTACGTAATGATTTCTATGTCACGGATGCCAAGTCATTAGTAGATCAGTATGTCAGTAGATGCATCACTTGCCTGCGAAACAACCCCAACAACCCTGATAAGGCAAAACACCAGCATCTTGAATACCCCACCACACCCTTTACACACCTGCAAATTGACTTCACCCATATCCCAGGTACTGGTAAACAGGAGTATGCCCTGGTCATTGTAGACATGTTCTCTCGATGGCCAGAGGTATTCCCCACTAAATCTGAGGATGCAAAGACAGTTGCTAGGATCCTAACTCAGGAAATCATCCCCAGATGGGGGTGCCCATTGCAAATCAATAGTGATAAAGGCTCCGCCTTTACAGCAAAAATTACACAGGCCTTGGTAAAGGCCCTGCAGGTGGAATGGAAGTTCCACATCCCGTATCACCCGCAGAGTTCAGGGGTCGTAGAACGCATGAATAGGACCCTCAAAGACAAGCTTAGGAAGGCCACAGGAGGCACCTTCCACAAATGGAAGCAAGTCCTTCCCATTATCTTGGCAGAAATTAGAATGACACCACAAAAGACTTTGGGTTACTCCCCCTTTGAAATATTAATGGGTAGGCCCTTCCCTACACCTTGGGCTAAGAAACCATTAGTAATACAGGAGGGAGATCTAGAACTTATCAGAGAAGAGTATGTCAGGTCCCTGATAATAAAACTGAATGAAATTGAACATGAGGTTGTTTGTAAAAACCCTTTGAATCCACAGGAACCTACACACCCCTTTAAAGTCGGAGACAGAGTCGTGGTGAAGGTGCTCCCCAGGAACAAGAGCCCAGGAGACTTTACCTACGGTCCAGAGACAGAGGTCGTAGCAGTAACCAGAACAGCAGTCCTGACAGAGGAAAGCCCCACCTGGATCCATGCATCCCGAGTGAAAAAGGTTCCTAGACCAGACCTAGAGAGGGAAGCAAGTGATTCCAGCGAGGTACGAACGGGGGCAGACAGCCCTGACCTCCCACCTAGCGAAGACAGAAGAACAGAGGAAGATGAGGAACCTGTCCCCTACCTCTATCCTGGGGACTATGTTGATAATCCTAATGGTCCTCACTTGCCAAGCTACAGCTGAAGCAGACATTACACAAAAATCCGGCACCTACACATTTTGGTATAACTCCTCCAATACTGAGGTTGCCACCTACAAAATAGATTTCTGTACCATTGCTCCCTGTCTTAACAAATATTATTCCTGGCAGTGTGATCAGTATGGTACACGTAATACCCCCACTGAAGCCTATATTTGTGTTACTAGTAAATATTGGGGAAATAAATGTGCGTATTGGGGATCAGTGGGATGGAATTCTGGCCATAGTTATGGATACCAGCCCAAAGAGGCTCTCTCAAGTAAAGACAAATATGGTGAGTCCCTGCTTACCCGTCTTACCCTTCATAGACAAAACAGATGTGATAGTAAATTCATATTAAGCATAAAACATCCCCAGTCTACTGATGCAGGCACCTATGTCCTAGGTGAATCTTTTTTTTTAAACCCATCCCTTACACCATTCTTGTTACAGGATATGTTTAACAATGAAAAGTATGCCCAGCTCAAGCCCTCTAAACCACGCCCCAACCTCTTGAAACCTCATATAACCACCTTCAAGGATATGATGGCCGTTAACAATCCCACCTTTAAAGACACCCTAGCTATTGAAACTGGTTTCTCTGACATCAATTTCTGGTTGGAATGGATGAAGTATAGTGCTAACAAACACAATAAAAGCAACTGTTATGTCTGTGGCAAATCTAGGCCCCACCTCGGTACAGTGCCCCTTAATATACCCCTAGAACAGGAAAATTGTTTTTTCAGCCTTTTTAATGACACCAAAACAAATGATAGTCAGTGCGAAATGTGGAAAAGGGAATATCCCATATTGTCAAAAAATCCCAACCCAGGAAGCACCATAACCATATATCCTGGAAACTATACCTGTTATACATCTAACACCACCACAGGGAGAAATCTAAAAACCTTCCCACCAGGGTATTGTGCAAATAAAAGAACAACTGTTTTAGTCAACCAAACTAGATCATTAGGCGACATTTATTACATATGTGGGGATATGAAACTTAGAATTAAATTAGACACACCATGGTATGGTGAGTGTGCCCTGGCCAAAGTCATAATGCCACTCCTAATGATCACCGATGACCCCACTCCTCCCTCTAATACTCCTGCTAATCGAAAGAAAAGAGCACTCCCAGGAGGTAGCTTTGACCCCCACGTATACATTGATGCTATAGGGGTCCCAAGAGGTGTTCCAAATGAGTTCAAAGCTAGAGATGAAGTGGCTGCGGGTTTTGAATCATTGTTTCCTATAGTAACTGTAAATAAAAACGTAGCCTGGATTAATTATATATATTATAATCAACAAAGATTTGTTAATGATACCAAAGATGCTCTTAAAGGTATAGCTGAACAGCTAGAAGCCACTTCCCAAATGACATTTCAAAATAGAATGGCCCTTGACATGATTCTAGCAGAAAAAGGCGGTACATGTGTTTACATTAGTAAGGTGGAAGGCTGTTGTACATATATTCCTGACAACACTGGTCCCAATGGTAAGGTTACTTTAGCCATAAACAAGTTAGAAACCTTATCCATAGAACTTAAGAAAAATTCAGGTATTGATAACCCATGGAGCCAATATTTTGGGTGGTTTGAAAATTGGAAACAGGCTCTTGTGCAAATAAGCATATTTATACTCATAACTTTAATTCTTTTAGGCATTATAGTTTATTGTGTAATTCCCTGTGGAAAGAAACTTACCTCCAAAGGCATTGATAAGGCCCTGATGTATTATGATATAACTACCAGTCCTGTCACCTCCTCTGATAGTGAGGGACCCGACGATTATGTCCAATATCTCAAGAACTGGAGAAACAAGAAAGGAGCCTCACTCCAGAATCATGTCATATAATAATCATGATTCTAAGAGGGGATTGAAGGGTTACCTCTTCTGTCTTTGTACATATTACTTTTTATATGATCAGTTTCCTTGTGGTGGTTACAGTGTAAAAGTGAATATTTCTATTTCCCTAGTGAAGGGTTAAAACATGCTATATGAACTCTTATGTGTTTGCATGGATGCGTGCTGCCCTGTGCTAGGTGCCTTTGTCTCTCATACAGATACCAGGCTTGTGTGGGTCTGGCATCCAAGGTCAGTTCTATACCAGATGAAACCTGCTTTTTCTACTTCTGTGTGTTACTAAAAGATCCTGTGTTAAGTTCCGTCTGATGCAACGTATATAACATCTGCCTAGCAACTGCTATATCCAATTATGTTATGTCAAGTATTAACCACCCCTACGTACCCCACTAGGGCACCACCCCTAAGCCAATGAGCCCTTTTACACTTATCAGTTACACCCTTATGTGTTCTCTTTTTATACCAATGTTAAAACATTCAATAAAGCAGAGTGATTCTTAACTACATGGTGTCGTGTATTATCTGTAACGTTAAGGATTGCTCTCACTGACGTCAGTGGCCATCACATCGAGGGGTAAAAGAAGAGGCTGAATTCCTTTCAATACCAGTGCTCTTCATGCACCGCACTAAAATGATGGAATCCATGTCCATAAAAAGTAAATAAAAAGGAATATTATTTAATAGTACTACAGGTTGAGTATCCCATATCCAAATATTCCGAAATACAGAATATTCCGAAATACGGAATTTTTGGAGTGAGAGTGAGATAGTGAAACCTTTGTTTTCTGACAGCTCAATGTACACAAACTTTGTTTAATACACAAAGTTATTCAAAATATTGTATTAAATGACCTTCAGGCTGTGTGTATAAGGTATATATGAAACAAATGAATTGTGCGAATGTACACACACTTTGTTTAATGTACAAAGTTATTAAAAATATTGGCTAAAATGACTTTCAGGCTGTGTGTATAAGGTGTATATGAAACATAAATACATTCTGTGCTTAGACTTGGGTCCCATCACTATGATATCTTATTATGGTATGCAATTATTCCAAAATACGGAAAAATACGATATCCAAAACACTACTGGTCCCAAGCATTTTGGATAAGGGATACTCAACCTGTACTAATAATAATAATTATTATTATTATTCCTGTCCCCCATATTATTTAAATAATAATAGTGAAATATTGTCCCCCTCTAGGTATTTTTTATAGTGCCCCCTTGTATTATTCATTTATTACCACTACCATATTATTATTATTATTATTATTATCATTATTATTATAAAAAAATAATGTAGAAGTTTTTTTAATTGAATATAGCAATACATAGAAAAAAAGTCAATCATCAAGCATCCAAATACAGTATAATTCAGCACTCATGACCCAAATGGCATAATACAACAGTAATAACTTACAAATTGTATTTGAAACAAATGTAACAATAGATGGGAAAGCAGAGAACCTAAAGGTCCATACACACTTGCCGATAACATGAGCAACGTCGCTCATTTTCCCCCTCCCTGAGCGATGTCGCTCATTTTATCGGCAAGTGTGTATGCCGCCAGCGACGACCGATGCGCGGGCCCACGGGTCGGCAACGATCGTCGCTGTCGTTAGGGCATGCATGCAGGATCTGGACTGTCGTCCACGACCTGCATGCACGGCTGCGGAGGCGTGACGTCACTGAGCGATATGAGCTTTCATATCGCTCAGTGTGTACAGTCGGCCGCCGACCGGCCGGCCCGGGAGGGGGAAACATTAGACGACGTCGCACACAGAGCGACATCGTCTAATGTGTATGGGCCTTTAGAAAAGAAAAGTGAAAAAAGGGAAAGGTAAGTTAGGGAGGAAAGTGGGGTGGGGGAGCACCAATCCTGACGTGCTATGTCCAGAAAACGAAACAACATACATGCCTACTTTGCTGCCCCCTACTCCGGGATGGGGCAGCATGGTCAGTGCGTAGGAGGCAGGGCCAGCAGGAAGGTGGATTGTTCGGGGGGTGGGGGGGGGGGGGTGGAACGATCATATCATCGTGGCTCCATGCCCCGCTATAAAGTGCATAGAAAACAGGCATTATGTAGCAGGGCAGGGCTACGATGACACAATTCAGTGCAAATCATGTCATCGGGTTTCCTGAGGCTGCAGGCCAGGAACTATGAGGAGGCTTGTGAAATGAGGGGTCGTGTGGAGCTGCCCAGCGGAGTGTTTGGAGAGACAGCAGCCTGCCAGCAAAGCGAAAAAAGTAAGGCTGGCTGTACTTAAAGTTCAGGTTCTGGATTATTTTATATATATATATATATATATATATATATGTGTGTGTGTGTGTATGTGTGTATATATATATATATATATTTATATATGTGTATTTATATAAATATATATATATATATATATATATATATATACTGTATATAGAATCCTCAATGCAGTCCGACACTAGTGATGAGCGGGTTCGGTTTTACTCGGTTTTACTCGGTTCTCAAAACGGCATCTTATTGGCTCACAGATGTCACGTGTTTTGGATAGCCAATAAGATGCCGTTTTGAGAACCGAGTAAAACCGAGTAAAACCGAACCTCGCTCATCACTATCCGACACTCTCCTCCCTACCTTGGTGCTGGCTCCGGTGCCCTCCTTAGGGGTGTTTGCTGCCCTAATATGTCCAGAAAAGAAGGCGGCACTCAGAGACTTGTAGAATAAGGTGAATCATACCAGCATGTGTTTAATCAACATTTCGGGGGTCGCACCCACTTCTTCAGGAAAAAAACAACACACCAATGTGTGTCGTTTTCCTGAAGAAGGGGGTGCAACCCCCGAAACGTTGATTAAACACATGCTGGTTTGATTCACGTTATTCTACAAGTCTCCGAGTGCGAACCTCTTGTGTGTGTGTGTGTGTGTGTGTGTGTGTGTGTGTGTGTGTGTGTGTGTTTTAGATCTTGGGTCCCCCTGTCTTAAGTACCCTGGAACTCCTGAAGCCTTAATCCAGCTCTGCTTAAATATGTGATAGTGGGGCAAATGGAAATTAATGTAGGCCTAAGATGAAGCCCCATCTAAACCCTTTACATACAATCTGGGTGGAGAGATGGTAGTATAAACAAAGCAAGGATCCCAAACATGTTCAAATTTGTCCAGAGTATCATGCAAAGTGTGGGTGATTCTTACATACTAACAATAAACTGTGCACTGGATAAAACCATATTTATACGGGGAGGGCTGTTCCAGCACCTAGCAGCCAGATTGCCTCTGGCAGTGTGAACAACATGAAGAACAAGTTTATAGTAAGAAGCACTAACCCCTGGGAGCCCTAACAAGGCAGTCCATGGGCTAAGCAGGGACGTGCGGTGAGCTAAATAGCTCAGGAGGCACTGGCTAGAACCAGAACCAGATTTACATGCAATATATGAGCCAAAGCGTACATCTGGGCATTATACACAGGTGCAGCAGTATAAACTCCTGGAAACCTGGTGAGATTTGATCAGAGATGTGCGGAAAAGTTAGCCAGGTGAGGCACTGCCTCACCTGCCATAGACTTGTTACTCCAGAGTTTTGGCTATAAAAATTATTAGAATAATACAAAGAAGATATTTCTTACATAGTCTTTGTATTTTTCATATACTTTATTGATTTATGGAATCATATTTATGAATATTAATATTTAATATATCATATATGGTATTTAATATATGGATATATTTCAATTAATATGCATTTATCATATATATCTGCAAGTATATTATGTCAGGCTTACTAAGTGGCTGATAAATATATGCAGTCCTTATATATATATATATATGACTTATGAAATTATGAAATTAAGATTCCTTAAAGAGAGTTCAAGCTTGAATATTACCGCTCTTTTTATATGATTATTTATTTACAGGCAGATCAAATCGTACAGAATAAGATATACACAGTAGTGATATATATACTAATTATTATATTAAGCTATGCTATGCTTCCTTCGTTACATAACATAAAACAACATGACATAAGTTTCACAAACAGTTTCAATTACTATCATATTTATACTTGCAAGTTACAGATCCTTTGCTCCTGCATCTTCTCCATGACTTCTTCTCCTCCTGACTGACTTCCTTCCTTCTCCTCCTTCTCCTTCTTCCTTCTCCCTCTTCCTTCTAACTCTTAACTATCAGACCTACCTCTTTTTATCCTATATTTTACCAATTCAAACTAACACATTCTCATAGTTCTCAGTGCCAAATATAATTATAGGTTTGTCAGATTCCAAGGTGTAATAAAACAAACATTGAACTGGGCTGTCGTGTCCTGTTCACGGAGGCATGGTGTCATAAAAGTGTGGTGTCCACACTGCCTTAAGCAAGTATAGTATTGTAAAATCTGGAATGTCTTTTCATCCAAAGTTCTGTTGTATTGACAAGTTTTCCTGGGGTGGGTTACACCATGTTTTATCAATGGATGTGATCTCTTTTCATAGTAGTTAATTTATGGTCCCTAGCTTTAACCTCTACTGGACAATAGACAAACCAGTTTTATAATTGCTAAAGGTATTGCGAATCTTGATTCTGATCTACTGTAAGCACACCTGTGAATTCCAATGACCAACAGAGCTCTGTCACATACCTATTATCATTTATGGCCTAATACCTTTTCTCTACAATGACTCTTGATCTTACTGTGACCTCTCTAGCCTTATTTATGGCTAGAGCAGAATAAACCTGTTCCCTACACTGTTTTACCATCTTGCAGTAAAACACAAATATACAGTATATCTATATAAACACATATACAAAACTAATTTCTTAAATCAGCTAAACATTACCTCATACATTCAAACTTATTTCATATCTATTCCTTACTATATATATCCACTATACTGTCCACTATGGTAACATCGCCTATTTATAATGAATTATATTTTGATTCAGACAACATCTATTGGCCTAATATTATACTAAGTGCGGACAATTACCTATATGGCAACAGTCGCCCCCTTGTGGCCATGAGAAATTATTTTGATTGGCCACACATTAAACTAGCGTAATTGCTTCCAAATACATTTCAAAATATTCCTTCAAACATAACTTTCGTTGTAACCATAATATATACCATAAGTGTAATAATAATAACCATTATGATTTTAAAAATCTCTAAAAATTCTTAGCTCACCTAACCTTATTCTACTTTTACTTTTAACTAAAGCAGACCAAGACTGAGGTTTTATTCAGTATTCATGAGGAAAACTAATTTCTACAGACATTTGGAATACCATAGCCCAATTGTAGACCTTTTTTCTGTATCTGGATCAGTACGTTTGGACATTTTTGCTGTTCTTGTCTGTAGCAATTTACTGGGATAAGACTGTCATCTGCGTGGTTTGCTAGCAATTGGAGACGCCTTGCGTTTGCATTATGGAGGCAGTTGAAGTAGAATTCTTCAGAGCAGCTGCTCCTTTGCTTGCCATTTCGCTGTTTGAGGCAGAGGGCTGTGTACGTTGAGTGCTGTGTCTTGAACATTCAGTACTTGTGACGACCCTCAGTAATGGTCTTTAGCCTTGTGCGTCCTTTAAATGTTTTTCCAATGCCGCAGTTGTGACAAGTGTCCATATTGCTTTTGCACAAACAGGTTGTGATTTTGAATAGAACAGGCATATATGAAACAGTCTTTTTTTTCTTTCTTTCTTTCTTTCTTTCTTTCTTTCTTTCTTTCTTTCTTTCTTTCTTTCTTTCTTTCTTTCTTTCTTTCTTTCTTTCTTTCTTTCTTTCCATGCTTGTTAATAGTAGGTCTTAATTGTCTTCGGGCAATAGTACCACAAATGGCTGTGAGTAGTACACCTACTCTGTTCTGTATTTCCTCACTGAATAAATTACCATGCAGTCTTAAGTCTCCTTATTCTACCTTGAACCTATTTATACATCTCAATCTTAAATAACCCTATACCAGTTTAACCCATATAAAGGCGTTTTCTATCCTACCTATATTTTGACTAATAATTATTTAAAATGCTTTTGATGTGTATATAGTAACATCCTATCAATACAATAAATGAATACAATTTTGCTTCAAACAGATATTAAATATCATTTAGGAATGGCTTTGACTAAATCTAATTCCATCCAGTATTAGATATTTAATTACTTTTGAAGCTTTTACGAAGGAAGCATAGGTAGTATCTACTGTGTAATATAAAAAAAACATAAAATATTTACAAGGTATATAATACAATGATATAAAATATATATATATATATATATATCAGACAAATGTTTACATATATATTTGATTAAGGTATATGAAGGGATGAGACAGTTCTGTATAATCACAGTGATGAGATGTGCTGTACACTGTTGTGGGGGTGTACATGTAGTTTGAAAGACAAGTAATGATTACTTGTGATGAAAGGGTTAATGAAAACCTTCCCCTTTCTTGTGAAACTGGAGAACTCCTTGAGGATTTGTCCATATATCAGTCTTTAGGGATGCTATGTAGATTTTGCTGGATAGCAGCGATGAAAGGGTTAATTAAGACCTTTTCCCTTGTAAATTGGAGTCTTTTTGGAGTCTTGCACCATTCTGTATACAGGTTGCCAGGATTACTATGAATCAAACAAAAAGACATACAATGAATATCACAGATATTTATACAGTGATTTAACATAGCTTGCTATGCATTCTGTCCTATCTGCTGCATGTTATCAGGTACAGAATTTACAAAATGTGTCGTTAAAGATTGAATAACAAACAAACAATTGTTTCTGGCCTGTGCCAATCTTTCCTGTCACATTGTGTGTCAATGACAGCACAATTGTCACTGCAGATATGATGCAGGTTTCATTTGGAAACTGTGGCTGTTGGAACATCAAAGCAAACAATGGCTACATTGGATCTAACAAGTAAAGGAATGATACTACCGTATTCACTTGTGACCATACTCCCTTGTGACGCAGCCTGGGCCCAGACTGTCTCCAACCATAGCGTTTGCTGCTTGGCGTGGCTCCTTGGTCTTGAAGCATCTTGTAGTTCCTGAAAAATATTCTTGTGGGGAGAGAAACTTGTTAGACTTTGCCAAATATGTTTTGTAGGTTCCAGTGCCTTCTGTTTGTCCACACCTTTAATAAAATGGTTATGGCACCAGTGCATAAAAACATTTTCATCCTGGTGATCCTTTTTGTCATTGTTAATTGGTGTGTGGTTTGCAGAATGACATTCTGCATGTGGTCTCTCTGAGAGCCTGCAAACATTTGCACCATCACTAGATGTCTCTGAGTGTTGTGTGGGGGTTACAAAAGTTTGGGAACTTTGTTTGTAAACATGCATTCCTGAATTAATTTCATGGATTTTCCCTTTAAACATGTTCCCAGGTGAATACATTTCAGGGTTTTCAACTCTGGTTACCATTGGATTTTTCACCATGGAGAACTTCTCCACCCCTGTGTGCACTGTACTGCAGCTATCAGTGTATAAGTCTGCTGACAATTCACCTTTGTCTAAGGGCATAACAAATTCTTCATTTACATTGGGAACTCTGAGAGTGTATTCAGCAGAATACTCGTAATCTGAATTACACTGATCTTCCCCCTTACTAGACACAGTATAGGGGACATCTCCTATTGCTGCTACCTCCTTTACATTAATGTGCTGTCTGATGATAGACACATCCTGCACATTGCTACTTTCTTCCTTTACCAAAGAGGCTGTTCTGCTGGTGGTCTGTGTGACCATAGCAGACTCTGTGTGCTGCACATGGACAATGCTGTCCTGAGTCTCACCTACATCTACAATGTTCTCCCTTGTACTTTCTTTTATCTCCTCCTGAGAGGTCATGACAGTTTGCTTACAATCTGCCAGGCTTTTTGCTTCTGCCCCAAACTTTTTCTGTTTATTTTTCTGTTTAAGGGACTTAAATAATGAATGCATTTTTGCATTAATGGTCAGGCACGCCTTACGAAGACGCGAACCTGATTCTTCTTTACATTTCTGTTTGGCTTCTAAAGCCGCAGTTCTGCGCATTTTTCTTAATGCTACAGAAAACTTTTGCATTTTTAACATTGCAATCATTTACAATGCTAAATTTTTATATTCCTTGTTTTTGTACTGACGGTATCCTCTCCTTAAGATTGACCGGTGTCTTAAGGTTAAACTCTAATACCTGGTACATATATTCATTTATTTGGAAATACTCATTTCCACTGTGCACATTTTCTATTCTAGGCCTTTAAATTCTTTATTCTCATTTGTAACCTATTCCACTGTGATCTTGTACTTTGCCAGCAGGCTTATAGCCATTGGTGCTGCTTCCTAATAGATATTATGTTAGTTAAAATAACGTATATTGCACTAACACATTTATCCTAGGTTATACAGAATACAAAATTGACATTACACAATGGTAATAAATTTTCATAGATACATCCCCACCGTGATTCTGCAGATTTGGTAGCCAGCTTATAGCATTTGCTACTCCTCATAAATATTATAAATCAGATAATCAGATTCAGTAATAACAAGTCCAATTCGTGGTCGCCAATATTGATTTATGGAATCATATTTATGAATATTAATATTTAATATATCATATATGGTATTTAATATATGGATATATTTCAATTAATATGCATTTATCATATATATCTGCAAGTATATTATGTCAGGCTTACTAAGTGGCTGATAAATATATGCAGTCCTTATATATATATATATGACTTATGAAATTATGAAATTAAGATTCCTTAAAGAGAGTTCAAGCTTGAATATTACCGCTCTTTTTATATGATTATTTATTTACAGGCAGATCAAATCGTACAGAATAAGATATACACAGTAGTGATATATATACTAATTATTATATTAAGCTATGCTATGCTTCCTTCGTTACATAACATAAAACAACATGACATAAGTTTCACAAACAGTTTCAATTACTATCATATTTATACTTGCAAGTTACAGATCCTTTGCTCCTGCATCTTCTCCATGACTTCTTCTCCTCCTGACTGACTTCCTTCCTTCTCCTCCTTCTCCTTCTTCCTTCTCCCTCTTCCTTCTAACTCTTAACTATCAGACCTACCTCTTTTTATCCTATATTTTACCAATTCAAACTAACACATTCTCATAGTTCTCAGTGCCAAATATAATTATAGGTTTGTCAGATTCCAAGGTGTAATAAAACAAACATTGAACTGGGCTGTCGTGTCCTGTTCACGGAGGCATGGTGTCATAAAAGTGTGGTGTCCACACTGCCTTAAGCAAGTATAGTATTGTAAAATCTGGAATGTCTTTTCATCCAAAGTTCTGTTGTATTGACAAGTTTTCCTGGGGTGGGTTACACCATGTTTTATCAATGGATGTGATCTCTTTTCATAGTAGTTAATTTATGGTCCCTAGCTTTAACCTCTACTGGACAATAGACAAACCAGTTTTATAATTGCTAAAGGTATTGCGAATCTTGATTCTGATCTACTGTAAGCACACCTGTGAATTCCAATGACCAACAGAGCTCTGTCACATACCTATTATCATTTATGGCCTAATACCTTTTCTCTACAATGACTCTTGATCTTACTGTGACCTCTCTAGCCTTATTTATGGCTAGAGCAGAATAAACCTGTTCCCTACACTGTTTTACCATCTTGCAGTAAAACACAAATATACAGTATATCTATATAAACACATATACAAAACTAATTTCTTAAATCAGCTAAACATTACCTCATACATTCAAACTTATTTCATATCTATTCCTTACTATATATATCCACTATACTGTCCACTATGGTAACATCGCCTATTTATAATGAATTATATTTTGATTCAGACAACATCTATTGGCCTAATATTATACTAAGTGCGGACAATTACCTATATGGCAACAACTTTATACAGTCAAAACTCTGACACAAACGTTAGTATGACAGGAAAGGCTCTGCCTCACCTGCCTCACCCCACCGCACGTCGCTGGGGCTAAGGGTAACCAGGGTCTGAAATATCTCTCTCAAAAGTGATTTAATACTAGCACAATATAGGCAAATCTTAGGACACTTCCACCAAATATGGATGAAGTCCCCCTTCTGGCCACAACCCTGCTAGTATAAAGAAGAGGACAATGGCTCGATTTTGTGCAGTTTAGAGGGCACCAGATACCACCTAGTATACATTTTGTATGAATTTTCCTCACTCCCACATTATTTCATAATTATAATGTGCCCTATATTTTGTTAATCAATCATATTAGTACTTTTTTTTTGCTATTTATAACTACCCCCATATGTTTGGCATATTGTTGGCCACATAAGTTTTCCTGTAGTGTAGGGATATTCATATGTACACTAGTGATGAGCGGATTCGGTTTTACTCGGTTTTACTCGGTTTTACTCGGTTCTCAAAACGGCATCTTATTGGCTCACGGATGTCACGTGTTTTGGATAGCCAATAAGATGCCGTTTTGAGAACCGAGTAAAACCGAGTAAAACCGAGTAAAACCGAACCTCGCTCATCACTAATGTACACCCTTCTATTCTTGATCTGACGTATATTCATATGTATACCCTTCTATTCTTGATCTGACGTAAAAGTTGATTTGAGTTGGTACGCTTATCAAAGCACCCCCAATACAAAATATAATGACTGGGCCTACTTAGGACCAGTCTATCATCTGTCACTATAGGGACCACTGTAATTATTACTAAACTAATATAGAGGGGCATATCAACAATACTAGGGGCTCACTTTTAATACAGTACTGGTAATGGCCATTTAATTTAGTAATGGCCATTTCTCTTGCAGGCAATTAGGGGTGCAAAATTGCTACAATTTGTTGATACTCAGCAATAATATTTCAAAAATGTTCTTACTGTCACTGCTATATTATATATTCATCACTAAGAACTGGTTGGAGTAATTATTCCACCGGGGGTGGTTTAAGAGAGAAGAGGGCCGTATGCAGGCTCTGTGCTGGCTCCCTTCTCCCTGGCAACTTAATAGACTCTGGATTTTTGTGCAAGAGCCTACTGCACATGAGCAGGTCTCTGGAAACATTGCACATACAGATGGAGCCACGCTAATCGTGGCTCCGTCTGCGACTAGGCACGCCCAGCAAGGTGGACCAATGGGAACAAATGGGATGCGAGTGCATCGTAGACGCGCACATGCTCGATTCACTTTGAATGGTAGCGTCTCTGTACGCTCGGCTACGGGCTGAGGTGCTCAATGAGTGTGGCTCTATCTGTATGCCTTGATTCCGGAAACTTCTCTACTATGCAATCACATTACTGTCCTAGACTGCTGAGTTGCAACAAGAATAAAACAGTTCATATTGTAGCCAGGGGCACCAAGAAGGGGGAGGGGGGGGTGGAGGGTACTCCTTACCTGTGCCTGAGTTTCTTGGAATGGCCCTTGCCAGTTACTTAGGCAGTGCTGCTGAGGGGGACAAATTTACTCCTTTGCAGTTTGCAGCACAACCGTTTGTGGCTTGTGGCTGTGCCACACATAGTATTTTTTCATTTTTGTAGGGGGGACATGGCCACCCTTCCCACATTTGGTCATGTACCCCTCAGTACCAGCCCATCTCCACTCTTGATGACTCTTTTTGCAGCTGGAAAACTATCTCAGAGAGTCTTTCCCTGACTGTCCTGTAAAAAACAAAACAAAAAACAGTAGGCTCTAGCATAATGGCCTACCCAGTCAATGCTCCAGAATTGTTCTTGTTCATTTGTATTTTGGTCACTAGGAAGGTGCATAAATCTTATGAGTTCAATTACACAGTGAAAAGCCAAAAGATAACTGACCTTTTTCTAATCCAATATTGTTGATGTGATTATATTTAATACAGAAACTCTTCAGTGGCCCAGAGAAGGAAGCTCAGTTCTAAGTGTGGCGAGAGCACATATCGTGGCACCTGCAAAAAAATCCAAGAATTGCCAAGGAGCATTAGGCAGGACACATTTAGAGCAGTACTTAGCCACAACAATAGCGTACTTCCACCGATTGCTTACTTCCACAGCTTACGTCCTTCCTCACGTAACACTTTGTTATGTACAAGCAGGAGCAGGCCTAGTTATAGCTGTGTGTCCAGTGGTTATAATTCACAGAAAAGCTCAGTAACTGGAAATAGAATAGTATTGGCATACCAGCCTAAAGCCAATCTGAAAAACCATGACTTGCTGAACTCAACTGTAGGAAAGAAAGACATTTCTCGGAAAAAGGAAGAAGACATCTTAAGTACCCTGAAGCCCATAAATATTGCTCAAGAAAAATCAAAAATTTTCAGTTCATCATATACTGTACATACAATCCTCAGTTTAAATATGAAAATCCTGCATTACCAGATGATCTAGGAAAGCACAGCGATGCCTCCAACAGATTCCTGAAACAGGTATAGTTTATGGCATTTCTTTTTGTTATACATTCTTTTCTCCCTATAAAATGATACTGTACATCACTTACAGGGGCCCATTTATCATTGAATATATGCAGCTTATTCCCCAATAACAACCATTTTTGGGGAGTAACCACAAATATTTAGTATTCCCTGAATGTATGACAGGGGACCGCTGCAGATATCTTTGATATCTGCCGTGGCCTTTCATTCCCGCCATCTGCAACCCCCATAGGTTTCTACAGGGTATGCGATGCTGCAGATTTACCAATCTCTGGAATGCTTGGTAAATCTGGCAGCATTGCATCCCCCATAGAAACCTAATGATTGGTGCCCACAGCTATCACCATCTAAAGATGGTGTTAGCCAGCTGTAGCCAATGGGCTACAGATTGCATAATGAGCCAGGAGAGACTAATAATTTATTTCTACTCCACAACCACCTCTTGAATCTCATCTAACAAAAGATGAAGAGGTGTATGTCTTTATGTTAAGCCATCTCTTAAACCATACTTAAAGGAGGTTATCTACGAGGGGATTGAAGATAATGTGGAGTCAATATGGGTAGAAATCTCAAGTGGGGGTAATGATGTAAAGAAACTAGTCATAGGCACGTGCTACAAGCAGCCAGATATTAGCATACATGAGGAAGAACAACTCTTGCAGCAAACTAAAAAGGCTGCGGGATTGGGTGACATCCTGGTGATTGGGGATTTTAATTAACCTGATATAAACTGGAGTAACGATTCATGTGGTAAGGCTAGGGTCAACAGGTTCTTAAATACGTTAAAGGATCATTACATGTCTCAACTAGTCGAGGACCCAACTAGAGACAAAACTACTCTGGATCTAGTAATTACTAATAATGTGGACCAAACACTAAAGTTGGGGAGACTTTGGGGAACAGTGATCAGTATTTGATCACATTCGAAATCAATTTCAAGAAACATAGCTATAAGGGATCAACCAACACATATAACTTTAGGAAGGCTAACTTCAGTATGCTGAGAAGTGCTCTAAACGACATTGACTGGGAAGATTTGTTTCATGGCAAGAACACTACGGAAATGTGGGTTGCGTTAAAAGGGTTGCTAGATAGCAATATTCACAAACTCATTCCCATGGGTAGGAAACGCAGGAGTAACAAACTCAAACCAATGTGGCTTAATAAGAAGGTCAAGGAAGAAATGGATAATAAGAAGAGTGCTTTCAAAGCATTTAAATCTAATGGAACGGAGGAGTCATTTCAGTACTACAAGGAATGCAATAAAAAATGCAAAAAAATCAATAAGAGCAGCTAAAATTGAAAACGAAAAGCAAATCGCTAGAGAGCAAAACCAATACTAAAAAGTTTTTTAAATACATAAACAGTAAAAGATTAAAAAAGGAGAATGTAGGTCCAATAAAAGATGAAATTGGACTATTGATAAATGGTAATGAAACAAAAGCAGAAATACTGAACAAACATTTTTCATCGGTGTTCACCAGAGAAGAACTGACGGTGGGAGTTGTGCATAACAAAAGTGACAGCAATGATTTGTGGCTAGATACTTGTTTAAATTAAGAAATAGTCAGGGAGAGACTAAGCAAAATTAAGATTAATAAATCACCTGGCCCAGATGGACTTCACCCGAGGGTTCTTATGGAGCTTAGGTCACAACTAGCATGGTACCAATGGACTGGTGTATAGCTGAGGTAGTGCCATTATTTAAAAAGGGATCTAAAAATCATCCGGGTAACTAAAGACCAGTTAGTTTGACAATTAGAATGGGGAAATTATTGGAGGGAATTTTAAGGGATAGTATACAGGAGTATCTGCATGCCACTAAGTTTATTAGCAAGTACCAGCATGGGTTTGTGAGGGACAGATCATGTCAAACTAACTTAGTTAGCTTCTATGAGGAAGTGAGCGACAATCTTGACCAGGGAAAAGCTGTGGATGTGGTATACTTAGATTTTGCAAAAGCCATCGATACAGTGCCTCACAGGAGACTGATTATCAAATGAAAGGAGCTTGGCTTAGTAAAAACTATTTGTACATGTGTGGTGTTGCCCCCCCCCCCCCTGGACTCCAGGAGCCCGTGTTGCTACCGGGCCTCAGCGCTGAAGGGGGCACCTGGCTCCAACAGTGTCTCCCGACTATGCCCTTCCTGCCAGTTCTTATTTATAAATGTAGCACAGCACGCCCATCCGTTAACCACCCGTCAACCCCACATTGGCCGGCCATAGACTTCAGCTGGCAGTCAGCAGCAGGGAGCTGCAGATTGCCAATTTTATATTTTTATAAATGACAAGCTTTCCGCAGCCTAATGAGCCGGCTCCAGTGCACATCACCGGGACCAGCCCCAGCAGCTTCCTATGCACTTCTGGGTGGTTGGCAACTCCCCTGGGACCAGTGGCCACTGCTCAGTCTGCAAGAGCTCCTTTAACCCCGGATGTCAGACAGGGGATTCCGCGCTTCAGTGCTGTGCACCACACGGCTTTCCTCAGGGATTGGATGTTACAGGAAGCCCAACATGGGACACAGGAGGCCGGGTGCACCATGGCTGGCACTGCTGCTTCAGGTCAGTCACTGTATCTGCTTGCCTGGTGTACACCGCAGGTTACAGGTCTAGCTTCATGTCCTGCAAAATACTGCACCCTAGACCTTTCACCTGCTGGCCCGTGACTGCTCCCTATGCTCCAAGACTGCTATCTATACCCCAGTTATACCACACTGACTGTTCCCTATACCCCCTGACTGATCCCTATACCCCCTGACTGATCCCTATAGCCTCTGACTGCTCCCTATGCCCCCGACTGCTCCCTATACTCTCTGTCTACTCCCTATGCCCTCTGACTGCTGACTTTGCCCCCTGACTCCCCAATTTGCCCCCTGACTGCCCACTTTGCCCCCTGATTGCTCCCTATGCCCTCAGACTGCTCCCTATGCCCTCTGACTGCTTCCTATGTCTCTCTGACTGCTCCCTATGCCCTCTGACTGCTTCCCATGCCCTCTGACTGCTCCCTATGTCTTCCTACTGCTCTCTATGCCCTCTGACTGCTCCCTATGTCCCCTGACTGCTCTCTATGCCCCTGACACCCCTCTGACTGCACCCGATGTCCCCTTCTTCCTGCACCTCAGACCTAGCAGGAAAACTGCCTGACAGCCTCTCCCTCACTGTCTGTCATCTTCTCTACTGCATCACCCACTGCCTCTACCAGTATCCCACTCCCTGTCACCCAATGTCCTTCCATCTCCAACTATCTCTCCGCATCACCTTTCTCTCGCTTGTTAGCCTCTTCCTGTCATTCAATGCTTCTCTCCAGCATCATCTACATGATCCACTGCCTCTCACTGGTGTTATCCACTGCATCCCCTTGTCACCATTTCCCTAGCATCACCCACTGCCTCTGCTTGGCATCACCCTCTGCCTATCTGTCTCCCACTCTCTCTCTCCATCACCCATTACATCACCACCTGCCTCTCCCATGCATCACTAACTCCCCATCAACCTCTATTTCTCCCTGTCACCCACTGCTTCTCTCTGTCACCTTCTCCATGTCACCCACTGCCTCTGTGTCTCCCACTATTTCTCCCCGTCACCTCTCCCTGTCATCCACTGCCTCTCTCTGTCATACTCTAAATCACCCACTGCCTCTCCCGTGGGTCATCCACTGTATTGTGGTGGAGTGTGCTGAAAATGAGGGCATGGCACATGGAGACGGCAGTCCCTTAGAGTGCACGCCCCTTGATGTGTGGCCACACACACTTTTCCAGGAGCGTACCTTTGTTACAATACAGGGAGTCAGGAGAGCACTGGCATTGGGCCAAAACAAACAGTGTGACTGGGGAAGGGGGGGCATGGCTCACACTGGGGGAAGGGGAGGCATGACACACTGGGGGAAGGGGAGGATACCTTGACAAAGACCCTTGCACAGCACGAAAGGCGTAGGTGGGGAGGCCTGCTTTTGGATGGACTTTGCATTTTTACCCGGAGAGAACCAGGAGGATATTGGATGAACGGGGCCCCATCTTTTTCTGCATAACATCTTGCATCTCTGTGAACCCCGGGTACGAATACTCTTGTTTTTATACTGATGTTTGTATGTAAATAAAAACCTTTTTATTCAAACATCTTTCTCTGACACATTCCTATGGAGCAATAGTGCATGGCCTAAAAAGGAGGAGAAAAAGACCCACCTGATATGCTTGCTGATTGTCTTCATATTGTGAGTGCCATATAAAGGGGGCAACCCCAATATTATTTCTCACTTGGTGACCGATAAATTCCATAACAGAAACACTGAGTTGATATGCGGTTATCCTTTGCACGATTGTGAGTGTTTGGGAAAGGGGACTTCCCTGTAAATTATGCCAGTCCTAGATCTTCAATTATAGTGTGAATTACCACAATCATTGTACTGTATTACATAAGGATCTTGTTGAATTTCTTTATTTTCTTTTATGTATACACGGACGCAACCGGAAAAGGGAAAGGAAGAATTTTAAGATCTACCTCACCTATACTAAGGGGAAGTGTTCATTTAAATATTTTTTGAGCGCCTAGGCTTTACAATTGTATCTATTTTGTTTGAAGGGGAGGACATGGTTTACACTGGTTCCAAGGAAGGGGGTTACATGGGTCTCACAGGGGGAAGGAATGGGACATGGTTCACACAGGGGCCATGGGAGGTGGGACAACACAGGGGCCCCTAGTTAAAATAAAAGGGAGAGACCCGTCAAGCAGCCACGTGAGGGACGCCGCAGTCTGAGGCTTTAACACGGTGTGATCATTGTGTTTGTATGTCTTAATTTTCCTATTGGCGCCATTGTGTTTGTTATTTTTCATGTGAAGCCAATGTGTTTTATTATTTTGAATGTGTGTGTTTTTTTCATATCTGCGCTAATGTGTGTGTGTAAACTGAGATGAAATTACTCCACTGACTGCACCCATTATAAAAACGCCAGTGACTCCAGTCATGCCTGTGGCCGGAAGGATTATTTAGAGCAGAGCTTTCAAAACTTCACTATTACAGTGCAGATTTTAAGGATATCCATGCTTGAGCACAGGTCACTTAATTAGTACATTCGATATCAGCTTCCAAAAACAACAATATAAGGGTCTAACTAAAACTATTAACTTTAAGAAAGCTAATTTCATATTGCTGAAACAAGCAATGAGGGACATCAATTGGGAAATTGTATTGCATGGTAAGAATACTGCTGAAATGTGGGATGTTTTTACAACTACTCTCAATAAGTACACTCATTTGTATATTCCCATAGTTAACAAAAACAGGAGTAGGAAATTCAAAC
The DNA here is from genome assembly GCF_028390025.1 of Pseudophryne corroboree. Classification (NCBI taxonomy): domain Eukaryota; kingdom Metazoa; phylum Chordata; class Amphibia; order Anura; family Myobatrachidae; genus Pseudophryne; species Pseudophryne corroboree. The sequence goes on along the minus strand of NC_086447.1, from coordinate 478,697,799 downwards.
CGATGTGGCTTAATAAGAGGACCAAGGAACAAATGGATAAAAAAAAAGGCGTGCTTTCAAAGCATTTAATTCTGACAGAACAGTGGAATCATTCCAGTTCTACAAGGAATGTTAGAAAAAATGCAAAAAAGAAATCAGAGCAGCAAAAATAGAAAACGAAAAACAAATCGCAAAGGAGAGTATAACAAACCCCCAAAAAAAATTTAAGTACATAAACGGAAAAAGGTTAAAAATGGAGAATATTGAGCCTTTAATGTGTAAGTTGGATGTCTTGATTAATGATGATAGGGATAAAGCGGATTTATTTAATAAATTCTTTTCATCAATATTCACGAATAAGGACAGGTTGACGAGAGTAGAGCATAACATAAGCTACGAAAATGACCCGATGCTAGGTACTTGGTTAAACAAGGATGTAGCCCGGGAGAGACTAGGTAAAATTAAGATAAATAAATCTCCTGGGCCAGATGGACTCCACCGCAGGGTTCTTATGGAACTTAATGTAGAGATATCGAGACCCCTATATTTGATTTTCAAAGAGTCAATTAAATCAGGAATGATACCAAAGGACTGGCGTATAGCAGAGGTAGTCCCAATATTTGAAAAGGGTATTAAAAGTCACCCCGATAACTATAGACCGGTAAGTTTGACATCTATATTGGGGTAATTGCTAGAAGATATATTAAGGGACAGCATACGTGAGTACTTGGATACCTCCAAGGTTATTACTAGGAATCAGCATGGTTTTGTGAAGGACAGATCTTGTCAAACTAACTTAATAAGCTTCTATGAGAAAGTGAGCGATAATATTGATCAGGGTCATGCAGTGGATGTGATCTTTTTGGACTTCGCTAAGGCCTTTGACAAAGTTCCACTTAAGAGACTAATTCTCAAATTAAGGGAGCTTGGGGTAGGGGGCACTATTTGTACTTTGGTGAATAATTGGCTGTTCAATAGGGAACAGTGAGTGGGGATTAATGGGATGTACTCTGAATGGACTTCAGTGCTCAGTGGAATACCACAGGGTTCAGTACTCGGACCATTGTTGTTTAATATATTCATTAATGACCTAGAAGAGGGACTGGAAAGCACAGTATCAATTTTCACAGATGATACTAAGCTATGTAGAGTAATTATTCAAACAAGGATGTTGAGTCTCTACAGAATGACTTATCTAGACTTGAGGTCTGGGCAGATAAATGGAAAATGAGGTTCAATACAGACAAATGTAAAGTTATGCACTTTGGGACTAAGAACAATCAGGCAGCCTATAAACTAAATGGGGAAAATGTAGGATTAACAGTAGTTGAAAAAGATTTGGGAGTGCTCATCGACAATAAACTTGGTAGCAGTACGCAATGTCAAAATGCAGCAAAAAAAGCAAAAAAGGTGTTAGCATGCATTAAACGGCGAATTGGAGACAAGGGATGAGAGTGTAATCCTGCCACTGTGTAAATCATTGGTGCGGCCACACCTGGAATATTGTGTACAGTTCTGGGCACCTCACTATAAAAAAGATATCTTGTAATTCAAAAAGTTTCAGAGGCGAGCCACCAAACTGGTTAAGGGGTTAGAGGCACTGGGTTAAGGGGTTAGAGGCACTGGGTTATGAGGGAAGACTTAAAAGGTTAGATTTGTTTACACTGGAAAAGAGGTGACTGAGAGGAGACATTATTAATAATTTTAAATACATTAAGGGACAACACAAGGATTTATCAAATGATTTGCTTATTAAAAAAAACACTACATAGGACACGAGGACGTCCCCTGAGGTTAGAAGAAAAAAAAATCCATACACAACGGAGAAAAGGGTTATTCACAGTAAGAACAGTAAAGATTTGGAATTCTTTGCCAGAGAAGGTAGTAATGGTGGACTCTATCAATAAGTTTAAAAATGGATTAGATAAATTCCTAGCGGAAAAAAATATCCAAGGATACAGCAGTTAAATAACTAAGATTTAAAAAAAAAAACATTTATTATATAGGTTGAACTCGAGGGACATCTGTCTTTTTTCAACCTCAACAACTATGTAACTATGTAACTATATAATGTCATAGTAAAGGCCATGTAAAATCCAAAAAGCCAAAGTTCAGTAAAATGACCCCAAAAAATTAATTTAAATCGTCTGAGGAGAAACGTAAACTTTGCCAATATGCCATTAACGACATGGAGTGGCAAGGTTCTTGACCAGTGGTTCAGCTTCACATGATGATGGAAGCCCTCATCCTCCCGCTAGAAATATTAAAAGAGTTAAGCTGGCAAAAGCACAGCAAAGAACTGTGCATTCTAAGAGGCTATCACAAATCCCCAAGGAGAGTCCAAGTGTGTCGGCGGTTGCAATGCCTGACCTTCCCAACACTAGACGGGAAGAGATGGCTCCTTCCACCATTTGCACGTCCTCTGCAAGTGCTGGAAGGAGCACCCACAGTCCAGTTTCTGATATTCAAATTGAAGAAGTCACTGTTGAAGTACACCAGGATGAGGATATGGGTGTTGCTGGCATTGACAAGGAGGATTCTGATGGTGATGTGGCACCGGGGGAGACAGTTGTTGTCCGTGGGATAAATAAGCCCATTGTCATGCCTGGGCAAAATACCAAAAAAGCCACCTCTTCGGTGTGGAATTATTTCTCCACAAATGTGGAGGTGTCAAGCTATCTGTTGCCTTTGTCAATCCATAATAAGTAGGGTTAAGGACGTTAACCACCTTGGAACATCCTCCCTTATACATCACCTGCAGCGCATTCATCATAAGTCATTGTCAAGTTCAGAAACTTTGGGTAATAGCATAAGCAGTCCACTGACACCTGAATGATGTGGTTTTGTTTGTTTGAATATTTTTTCTCTGTGTGGATGAGGATGTAAACACTAAAGGGGGGTGGAGGGGGGGGGGGGGGGGGGGTCTGAGGATGAGGATAACATCTTGCCACTATAGAGCCAGTTTGTGCAAGGAGAGATTAATTGCTTCTTTTTTAGTGGGAGCCCAAACAAACCAATCATTCAGCCACAATCGTGTCGCTGAAATGATTGGTTTGTTAAAAGTGTGCATGTCCTGTTTATACAACATAAGGGTGGGTCGGTGGGCCCAAGGACAATTCCATCTTGCACCTCTTTTTCTTCTTTGCATTATTTGGGGCCTAGTTTTTAAAAGTGCCATCCTGTATGCCAATGCAGTGCCACTCCTAGATGGGCGAGGTGTTTGTGCCGCACACTTGTGTCGCTTAGCTTAGTCATCCAGCTACCTCATTGCGCCTCTTTTTCTTCTTTGCATTATGTAGTCTTTTGGGCCTAGTTTTTAAAAGTGGCATCCTCTCTGACACTGCAGTGCCACTCCTAGATGGGCCAGGTGTTTGTGCCGCCCACTTGTGTCGCTAAGCTTAGTCATCCAGCTACCTCTCTTTTTCTTCTTTGCATTATGGGCTCTATGGGGCCTAGTTTTTGAAACTGCCATCCTGTCTGACACTTCAGTGCCACTCCTAGATGAGCCAGGTGTTTGTGCCGCCCACTTGTGTCGCTTAGCTTAGTCATCCAGCGACCTTGGAGCAACCTTTTGGCCTAAAAACAATATTGTGAGGTGTTCAGAATAGACTGAAAATGAGTGGAAATGAATGTTATTGAGGTTAATTATACTGTAGGATCAGAATTACCCCCAAAATCTGTGATTTTAGCTGTTTTTATGTTTTTTTCAAAAATCATCCAGATCCAAAACCAAAACCCGAAAGGGTGGTTTTGGCAAAACCAATCCAGATCCAAAACACGAGCGGGGATCCAGATCCAAAACCAAAACACAAAACACAAAAAGTGCCCGCCATACATCTCTAGCTTCAGGGGGGTTTTGGTTCTGCACTGGACTAATGGTTACCAGAGGTTACGCATTAATTTGCACTGAAGAAACCAACAATATATTTATTTTTCACGATTACTTCATCTGTACAGTACGTGCCCCAATAGCGTCTCTCTTCTCTTTTTTCCTTTGCAGATTATTAGAGCTAGAAGCTGATTGGTTGCTAAGGGCAACATCTCCACTTCTAAAAACCTGCACTTTAGTAAATATATCCCTAACAGTCCAGGTATTAGTAATATCTACGCTTGAGCACATATGGTAAAATCAAGATAACTGAGATACTAATTAAGGGGGTAATTCCAAGTTGATCGCAGCAGGAATTCTGTTAGCAATTGGGCAAAACCATGGGGGTAATTCCAAGTTGATCGCAAGCAGGAAATTTTTTAGCAGTTGGGCAAAGCCATGGCCCTCATTCCGAGTTGTTCGCTTGCAAGCTGCTTTTAGCAGCATTGCACACGCTAAGCCGCTGCCTACTGGGAGTGAATCTTAGCTTAGCAGAATTGCGAACGAAAGATTCTCAAAATTGCGAATAGAAATTTCTTAGCAGTTTCTGAGTAGCTACTCAACACTTACTCTGCCACTGCGATCAGTTCAGTCAGTTTCGTTCCTGGTTTGACGTCACAAACACACCCAGCGTTCGCCCAGACACTCCCCCGTTTCTCCAGCCACTCCCGCGTTTTTCCCAGAAACGGCAGCGTTTTTTCACACACACCCATAAAACGGCCAGTTTCCGCTCAGAAACACCCACTTCCTGTCAATCACATTACGATCACCAGAACGAAGAAAAAACCTTGTAATGCCGTGAGTAAATTACCAAACGTCTTAGCAAATTTACTTGGTGCAGTCGCAGTGCGAACATTGCGCATGCGCAATTAGCGGAAAATCGCTGCGATGCGAAGAAATTTACAGAGCGAACAACTTGGAATGACCACCCATGTGCACTGCAGGGAAGGCAGATTTAACATGTGCAGAGAGAGTTAGATTTGGGTGTGGTGTGTTCAATCTGCAATCTAATTTGCAGTGTAAAAATAAAGCAGCCAGTATTTACCCTGCACAGAAATAAAATAACCCACCCAAATCTAACTCTCTCTGCAAATGTTATATCTGCCCCCCTTGCAGTGCACATGGTTTTGCCCAACTGCTAAAAAATTTCCTGCTGCGATCAACTTGGAATTACCCCCTAAGTCACCTGTGCTCAAGTACGGCTATTCTTAAAATGTGGAAGTTAGTGTAACTTAAGGACCATGGGGGGTCATTCCAAGATGATCGCACGCTGCAACTTTTTGCAGCCCGTGCGATCAACTAGACACAGCCTATGGGGGAGAGTATTTTTGCATAGCAAGGCTGCGATCGCTTGTGCAGCCGAGCTATGCAAAAACATTTTGTGCAGTTTCTAAGTAGGTCTGGACTTACCCACTGCGATGACTTCAGCGTCTCAGGTCCCGGAATTGACATCAGACATCCGCCCATCAAACGCCTTGACATGCCTGCGTTCGGATCTCCACACCCCGAAAACGGTCAGTTGATGCCCCGGAACGCCTTCCTCCTGTCAATCACGGTGCGATCGTGGCAGCGATCGTTTTCTTCTTTAATTCAGTCACTGCCCGGCGTTCCCCGTCGACGGGCATCGACGCGCCTGCGCATTACGGTTGCTGCGCATGCGCATTCCGGATCCGTTCTCACGGCTGCGAAAAAAGCAGCGTGAGGACGGGTCGGAATGACCCCCAGGGTTAGGAACCTCTGGAATAGACACTGGGAATTATCCACTATACTAACAAGAGAAGTGGTAGTATACCTCTAACATACAGAAAAACTGCATTAGTTACTTCAATTGTTAAGAGCAATAACTAGATCAGTGATGGCTAACCTTGACACTCCAGCTGTTGTTGAACTACACATCCCAGCATGCCCTGCATCAGTTTTAGCAAGGCCAAATAACAAAACTGTAGCAGGGCATGCTGGGATGTGTAGTTCAACAACAGCTGGAGTGTCAAGGTTAGCCATCACTGGACTAGATACTGCGCAATCTTCCATAGATTCTATGCCAAGCTGACCACTCAGATTTACTGAACAATTTAATTTTGGGAATTTCCATCCGATTAATGTAATTTTTAAACTAAAAGCAAATATTATTAGTATAAAGACTAAAATAACTGTAATGTACATTTTTGTTTCCCATCCCCTTAATTATTATTTATGAAAACATTTTTAAATAGCAGCAGCAGATTCTGTTGCATTTTACAATTAGCTACCAAATTATAATAAAACACTGGGGGTCATTCCGAGTTGATCGCTCGCTAGCTGTTTTTAGCAGCCGTGCAAACGCATAGTCGCCGCCCCCGGGGGAGTGTATTTTTGCTTTGCAGAAGTGCGAACGTGTGTGCAGCCATGCTCAGCAAAAAGAGTTTGTGCAGTTCTGAGTAGCTCAGAACCTACTCAGCGTTTGCGATCACTTCAGCCTATTCGTGTCTGGATTTGATGTGATACACCTGCCCAGCGAACGCCCAGCCACGCCTGCGTTTTTTCAGACATGCCTGCGTTTTTGCAAACACCCAGAAACGTCCCTTTCCTGTCAATTTTCTTGCGGCCGTCAGTGCGACTAAAAACTTCGCTAGAACCTGTGCACAACCACAAAAGCCTTTGTACTCGTACGTCGCGCGTGCGCATTGCAGTGCATACGCAGAAATGCCGATTTTTAGCCTGATCGCTGCGCTGTGAACAACGGCAGCTAGCGATCAACTCGGAATGACCCCCATTGTTCAGTATCAAGAGACAGACAGAGAATTAAGAGGGCCCTGCTTGCAAACTTACAATCTACAGGACAAAAACAGGCATTGAATTCATGAAGATAAGCACTACATGTTGCAATTTGGTCCTGCCGGACTGCAGGGGGAGAATATAATTGTTGGCTATATGATCAAGTTAAGGTGCATGCACACAGTGATATTTTGACTAAGGCCCTTATTCAAGTTGGATTGCAAAACGCGATCCAACAGCAAAAACTACAAAGACAATGCAGTAAATGCAAACGCGGGAGGGGGCGGCAAAGCTCCATTTCCTAGGCGGAGACAGAGCAATGCGGAGGCGGCGTCTGTATTACGGAGGCAGTGGCAGATGAATGGGGGGCGTGGCGGGGGCGGGATTGGGTTGGCTGTGTGACATCACATGCAGCCACTGCGGTCACAAAGATGGCGGTGGGCCTCCTGCGCCAGGCGGCGCCGACAGGAGGCATCAACAAATTCTGCTATCACGCTGGAATTGTGGTGCGAACCCAATTTCAGCGTGGTCACAGGGGGAAGGCGACGGGTAGCACGCTGGGCGGCCTTGCCCTGCGATGGGCGGCCCCCAGCATGCAATCACAAGGATTGTAAATTCTGCTAATATGCAGAATTTGCAGCCGCTGCGATTGTCGAACATGGTGGCGGGTCTCCTGCGGGCGCAGTATATACATGATTGGCAGCACCCACCCCTTTAGTTATATTCATTTAATTGCTTGATGCCACTTCTCGCCGAGACATCTGTCTTTTTATTTACCTGCTCACTTTTTCTTTCTATCTTCTCCAGTCTTCTCTCTGCTGCTGTGCTTCTCAAAGGCAGGCACCTCTTCGGCCTGGAGCTCCTCATGCTTGATGGCTCACGGCTGCTGTTCATCCTGGATTTGTGACATACCCCTGTGCAGTGGTGCAAGTATGTCAGTACAGGCTGGTAATTTTCAGCCATTACGCCATACCAATTCAGCGGCATGGAAGCTCTTCCTACCATTACTAAGGGGCCAGAGCAGCTGGGAGTGCAATGTCACATCATGCATCGCTCCCTGTCCTGCGGCTGCTGTGAAGAAGAGTTTGCTTCACTGTGTACTTCCTGTGATACCTGTCTGGCTTCACTGTCTACCTCATACAGCAGAGGTAAGAGCGGCTGGCTGCAAGTGAACAGGGGCAGGCTGAGCGACACAGAGTGAAGGAGGGGGCAGGCTGAAAGACACAGAGTGAAAGGGGGCAAGCTGAGACACACAGAGTGAATGGGGGGCAGACTGGGAGACACAGAATTAAAGGGGGCAGGCTGAGAGTAGCGGGGGGTAGATGATGTGTGCTGAGAGATGCATGGGGGAGACGATGGTGTGGCTGAGCGATGCAGGTAGGAGATGACCGTGGCTGAGAGTAGCAGGGGGGAGATGGCAGTGTAGCTGGGAGACGCAGGGGAGAAGATGATGGTGTGGCTGAGAAACAAAGTGGGGGAGATGATTGTGTGGCTGAGAGACACAGGGGGAAGATAATGGTGTAGCTGGGAGATGCAGGGGGTGGAAGGTGACACAGGTGGCATGAGACTAGTTGCACCTCTGTTGTATAACGATGGCTTTGGTTATACTCCTAAACAAACAGCATCTTCCAGACAATGTAATTTCCTACATGAATAGTGAGTACTGACTGAAGATGCTGTGTGACCAGGAAGGATACATTTCTTCAGAAGTTCCCCATTGTGAGAAACCACAATATAAGTAAGGTGTATTTGGAATGGAAAGGAATGTTTCCAGAGTGTCAAGAAATGGATGGTGTCATGTTGACACGCCCCCATGCCACACAGTACCGCTAAGAAATCTTACTACTTGCACCACTGCCCCTGTGTCAGCGGCGGTGCTGTCCACAGATTAAGAGGGCTCAGGTCAGGGGAGCCAGGACAGTTTTTCATAGTTGGGCCAGGGACATCAGTTGTGAATTTGTAGTTCACCCCTGAGCAGAGCGGGCTGGCCTGGTCTTACATAAGGCAGGGAGTACTCTTGGGTTCAGCAACAACAGCACTCTGGGTGACTGATCCTGGAGGAGGGACCAGCCACCATAGACTTCCAGATGAGGTGAGCGCTCTGATACTCTGCTAGCCCCCCTCCTCTCCTCCGGACCACCTTCTTCTTCATTAAGGCCCGCAGTGTGCCGCCAGCCAGCTGGTGTACTTTAATAAGTCATTCAGACTCATTATTAGTACTGTTAATGCCGGCTGTGGGCCCTTTCAGAGCCATGGGCTGCAGTGCAATGCATCGGCTGCAATGCCGGTAGTTCTGCTGCTGCATGAACATACACCTGCCAGAATCTGCCAAATCAGTAGGTGGGTTGGGTTATCATCATACTCAGTGCAAATGCCTTGGACATCCAGCAATCTCCTATGTGTACTTGCAAACTAACATGACAATTGCCAGTAGTACCCACCTGACAACCTGACCAACCTACAGGGAACGTCCTCACTCTGTCCTAGAATCCATGTGAACTGTGTATTGTGCTCACACTTGTCTAACTACGCATGGGACTTAGCGCCCAAATCTATTACTGCCCATAGGCCTAGTACACAAATCTTATTTTGCCAATGGACATAGTGCCGAAATATATTTATTTCCAAGGTCCTAGGCTAGTGTCCAAATCTAATATAGCCCACAAACCTAGTGCCTGAATTACATGTGGCTACAGCCTAGTGCCGTAAACCTTGGTGGACGAAGTTGTACTTAGCCTAGCATCCAAATTTAAAGGGTCAACACCCTGATGGTCTAGTATGTGATGATAATAATAATAAGACTCCCCACTAAGGCCATGGGCCGGATGTAATGGCTTGCGAGACGGCCAGAGCTCCAAGATTCCGGGCCGAACTCGTACGTCTTTTTAAAACAGCAAACGTTTACAAGGCAAAACCAACCAGGTTTTGCCTTGTAAATGTTTGCAGCTTTAAAAAAACATATGAGTTCGTCCAAAGTCTCGGAGCTCTGGCCGTCTCAGAAGCCATTACATCTGGCCCCTTATCTGGTTACTTGACCTTGGCAGACACTGGAAGGGCACCGTATAAGCTCTTACGTATGTGTGCCATGTCAACCTTCACCTGGGCACTCCTTCTTTCTTTCTTTCTTTCTTTCTTTCTTTCTTTCTTTCTTTCTTTCTTTCTTTCTTTCTTTCTTTCTTTCTTTCTCTCTCCCAGAATCTCTCTTATTTTCTTCTGTCCAGCGGATCTTCTTTGCTTTTTAGCAGCTTCATTCTTCCTTATTAGGGAGGTGTACTTCTTCCTGCTTACAGTGGTAAATACAAACTGCCATGGGGCTGCGGCAGTTTGTAGTAACCAGTGATTGGCCACTGTGTGTGAGCCACAATTGGCTTGCAGTCTGTGTCAAATTTTAAACACTGCAATGCTTCTTCTGCCCGTGCTGGAATCCGATCTTTAGTCCCTGCATCGGCTACCGATGTGTCCCTTGCGGGATGCATCTTTGCTCCACCATGCTACCCCATATCTCATCACATATCTAGTTAATGAATGAATTCTCAATTTTTGATATTCAGATTTCAGTTATTTGCTGCTGCCAAATTGTTTTTTTTGGGGGGTTGTCCACCTCAGTAAAACAATTATTTTCTGTACATGCTACTAGTACCATAGGGTGCAGAGATACACAGATAATTCATTGTGATGTGAACTGGTGTATTTTTCTAAATAAAGTAACTGCTACAAAACATGATTTCTTTCTGAAGTCATTCTTCTCTCATATAAACAACTTGTATTACTACCAGAGTTTTTCGTCTGACTTTCTACAGCAACAGTAACTGCAAAAACATAAATTTTCCTGTCAAGATATTGACTTCATAGTCATGACTGCAAATGAGTAATGAGCAAAGCATAAGTGATTTATCAATTTCACATTAATCAAAATGAAAGTGCTGCTTGTGTTAGTGACAGAATATGAGTGCATAGTAAAGTTACAGAGTTCTGCTCAGTCAGTAAATGAAGCAGTTCCAGTTACTGGACATGTTTTCACTTGCACAATGCATTACACTGCAAACGACACATAACAACTATATAAATGTAAAATTGTATTTAAGACGTATATTGAGACTTAATTTATTTTCAGAATTTCATTACGGAAAGGTGCTGTCTGCCTTATATATTGTAGTCAAAGAAATTAGTTGTGTGTTGTATCAATAATAGAGATGTATGATAAAAAAAAAGGTTCTAATTACGCCAAGTCTCTCAAGGTCAAGCGACAAATTATTTCTCTATGCAGGCGAATCTCAGTTTGTCTTAACCAATTTCAAAATTGTAATGCTTTGCAGGATGGAATTTAATATTCTCTCTTCATAAAGCAAAGGACACCTCTATAAGTGTATAGATAATAAAAATTATTTTGCATTGGTCGGTATGAGGGCAATGAGGGGCCAACCTGAATCAGTTAAAGTAAAACACCCTATTTTCAAACAGCATGGTCACTCACTACACGCTGCGCAAGTCCCTAATAGTGCATACACATTGAGCTATTTTCCCAAAGAGCAAGAGATTTTCAGGAGGCGAAAGACTTTGCTGAAAATCTTTCATTAGAAAGGCTATTTACATAATGGGCTGGGCTAGCAATGTATACGTTACCAGCTTATTCATATACATTGGTGGGCAGTGGCGCAGGTAACGTATACATTGCTGGACTGTGCCAGCAATGTATATATTTACTAACTCATAAATCAACATGCATTGGTGGGCAGTGGTGCCAGTAATATATACATTGCTGGCCTGTGCCAGCAATGTATATGTTACTAGCTTTTAAATAAATAAGCATTGGTGGGCAGTGGTATATACATTGCTACCCAAGGACACAACATTGTTTGCAGAGACTCACTTCACAGTGAATGTGCTGCTGCTGCTGCTTGCTGCTCCTCAGCGTGTGTCTCCATATGGTCACCAGTGACCTGGAGGGAGCAGGGCGTGACCACGGCACCGAAGCTGATGGGGCTTGGGGAGGAAACAGGGCGGGTCATCTTTCAGTGATCGTCGCTCGCGAGTCGCGGCTGTAGACACTGAGCGATGATGGCTGAAAAATGATCCATCATCACCAAACATGCTGGTAAAACTCGCTTCCCTATGTGCCATATACCCATACAATTGGCAAACAGTTTCGATACAATATTTAGGTATTCGTACCCCCACGTCTTCCTTCTCCGTTTTTGAGGTTAACCTCCCTCCTCTGCTGACCTCACTTTTATTGTTTACCAAATCATGGCTTAACTATAATACATCTTGGTTAGGATGTCTGGCAGCATTTAAGATGTCATTGCTTCCTAAATTAATGTTCCTTTTCCATACAATCCCCTACGCCTTCCCAAAGAAGTACCTAGATAAGGCTACTTCTGTCCTGACCAAATACATATGGTCTTCGCGCCCTCCCGAACATGCTTGCTCAAGAATGTGCTTGCCAAAGAGTGATGGTGGCTTAAATATGCCCAATTTATTATTGTATGAGGAAGCTTGCCTCCTAGCTCATATTAAAGCTTATTGTAGTGAGGATAGGGGCCCGGGGTGGACGTGTCTGGAGGATTTGGCCTACCCCAGGATTCCTTTGAAAGACCTTCTCTGGCTACCTAAATCTATGCGTCCAACGAACTTAAATCTCCTTCCCTCTACTCGTGCATCATTACAGGTTTGGGATAGAATGACCGCTGGTTTATCCACTTCCTTTCATAATTTGCCCCTAATCTCTCTTCACACAGTAGCCACCCTCATCCCTAATCTTAACCTTACAAAGTGGTGTTCCAAAGGGATTGGCTCTGTGAGAGATTTGTTAAATGGATCTGTCCTTAGCTCCTTTTCAGATCTCCAAGGTTGCTTCTCTTTGCCTAACATGGAGAGGTTACAGTACTACCAAATATAACACTGGTGGAAAACCCTCCATCATGTTATCACCCAACCGACTCCTTCTATAGCATCTGTATTAGGCCGACTCTTTAACAAAACACTTAAAATAATATTTATGGTAAGAATTTACCATTAAATCTCTTTTTGCGAGGTACACTGGGCTCCACAAGGATTAACATCGGGGTGTAGAGTAGGATCTTGATCCGAGGCACCAACAGGCTCAAAGCTTTGACTGTTCCCAAGATGCACAGTGCCGCCTCCTCTATAACCCCACCTCCATGCACAGGAGCTCAGTTTCGTTAACCAGCCCAATGCAGTAGCAGGTACCAGAGACGACAATCGCTCGTAGCCAATTACACCACACACTCACCACAGGAGAAGGTGTTAGAGGCAATGCCATACCAACCCAAAGAAGCTAAGCGCATCAGGGTGGGTGCCTTGTGGAGCCCAGTGTACCTCGCAGAAAGAGATTTAACAATGGTAAGTATTTACCATAAATCTCATTTTCTGCTGTGGGGTACACTGGGCTCCACAAGGATTAACATCGGGTATGTCCTAAAGCAGTTCCTTATGGGAGAGGAAGCACTGTAGCGGGCACAAGAACCCGGCATCCAAAGGAAGCATCCTGGGAGGCAGAAGTATCGAAGGCATAGAACCTAATGAACATATTCCCTGAAGACCACGTAGCCGCCTTGCACAATTGTTCAAGGGTCGCACCACGGTGGGCCGCCCAAGAAGGTCCAACCGACCGAGTAGAATGGGCTTTGACGTTAGCAGGAACTGGACGACCAGCCTATACATAAGCATGTGCAATCACCATTCTAATCAATCTGGCCAGTGTCTGCTTGGAAGCAGGCCAGCCACGTTTGTGAAAACCAAGCAACACGAAAAGAGAATCAGATTTCCTAATGGAGGGTGTTCTCTTCACATAGATACGAAGAGCCCGTACTACATCCAAAGACCGCTCTTTGGTAAACAACTCAGGAGAATTAAAGGCCGGAACCACAATCTCCTGGTTAAAGTGGAAGGAAGACACCACCTTGGGTAAATAACCTGGCTGCTTTCTAAGAACCGCCCGGTCACAGTGAAAAATCAGATGGGGAGACTTACAGGATAAGGCCTCCAAGTCAATAGCCAGCAAAAACAGCACCTTAAGAGAAAGCAACTTAAGGTCAGCAGATGCAAGAGATTCAAAGGGAGATTCTTGCAAGGCCTCCAAAGCCACCAACAGATCCCAAGGGGCCACAGGTGGCACATAAGGAGGCTGAATTCGCAACACGCCCTGAGTGAATGTATGGACATCAGGTAGGGCAACAATCTTTCTCTGAAACCAAACCGACAAGGCAGAGATGTGAACCTTGAGGGAGGCCAGACACAGGCCTAAGTCCAGGCCCTGTTGTAGAAAGGCCAATAGTTTGGCTGTACAAAACTGGAAAATGTCATGATTGTGAGACGCACACCAAGTAAAGTAAGCATTCCAGACCCTATGGTAGATTCGAGCAGAAGGCGGCTTACGGGCCTTCAACATAGTTTGAACGACCGCCTCAAAAAATCCTTTGGCCCTCAGGATGGAAGCTTAAAGAGCCATGCCATCAAAGCCAGATGGGCCTAATCCTGGTAAACACAAGGGCCCTGAACGAGGAGATCTGGACGTTGTGGAAGTAGAAGGGGACGATCCGAGAGGCCCTGTAGATCGGAGAACCAGTGTCGCCTGGGCCACGCTGGAGTGACCAGAAGTAGGTCTCCTCCTTCTTGCTTGAACTTCCGTATTACTCTGGGCAGGAGTGACACCGGAGGGAATACATACAGCAGCCGAAAGTTCCATGGAATTGCCAGAGCATCCACGAATGCTGCTTGAGGATCCCTTGTCCTTGCTCCAAAGACCGGAACCTTGTGATTGTGTTGAGACGCCATCAGGACCACATCTGGAAGGCCCCACTTGTCCATGAGAAGTTGAAACACTTCTGTATGTAGGCTCCATTCTCCGGTGTACATGTCCTGACGACTGAGATAGTCCGCCTACCAGTTCAGGAACGAACACTGCTGATATGGCCGGCAGATGGCGTTCTGCCCACTGAAGAATCCTTGATACATCCCTCATTGCCATGCGGCATCGAGTGCCGCCTTGATGATTGATGTATGCCACCGTGGTGGCGTTGTCCGATTGTACTTGAACAGGTCTGTTCTGTATCAGAAGCGTAACCTTGAGTGACGACTTCCCTTACCCTGGTATCCGAAGTGGTCTTCAACCATTCCTGGGCAAAACCTAGAAGTCGGCCCCCCACCCTGGGATCGCCAGAGGGAGGCCCGCCCCATCATGCGGCAGGCTTGTCAGTTTTGGATGCAGGCTGATGGGCAGCCCAGGCTCGCTTTGGTCTGGGCTTTGCAGGTATGGAAGCACGAGCTTGCTTTGGGTACGTCTGACCTTTTGTTTTACCTGGAGGACGAAAGGGCCGGGGGAAAGTACTTTTAGCCTTCTGTGCGGAAGGAGCCATACTAGGTAGGCAATCTGTTTTAGCAGTAGCCAGATCAGCCACAATCTTATTGAGGTCTTCTCCAAAGAGAATGTCCCCTTTGAAAGGAAGCACCTCCAGGGTTTTCTTTGAATCCATATCCACCTACCAGGATCTCAACCAAAGGATACGCCTGGCCAAGATGGACGTAGTAGCAGCCTTGGACGCCAGCACCCCGGCATCTGAGGACGCCTCTTTAAGGTACAGAGAAGCTGTGGTAATATACGAAAGACATTGTCGAGCATGCTCAGATGCATTATAAGGTAACTCCGCCTTTAGCTCCTGAGCCCATGCCTTAACAGCTTCAGCAGCCCAAGTCACTGCAATGGTTGGCCTATGCACCAACCCCGTTAGGGTGTGATAGAGTCAGAGATCTACCTTTTAACATTAGCTATATACTAATACCGTGTAGCCGTAATGGCTGCTAAACCACGTGCACATGCTACGCACTCCGTACGCTATTTGCGTATGAAGACCTCGCACGTGGTACGCAAATTAAGTACACACGCTGTGCTGGGTGTACGGAATACCCACAGCGAGCATACACACAGACAGTAACCTTTATAAACTTTAAACACAGAATATGCTTACACTGTAAACCTTAATACCGTGGTACTATAATGCATTTAACACTGAACCTTTGTGAGTATGCAAGCTGTTTGAGCAATTGAGATACTCAGAAACTCTTTTTACTAGCTAGAGAGACACAGACACCCTGCTGAGGTTCCAACACCTTTACTAACGAGCTTTTAGATATATCAAAAGGGGTACACAGTTTACAAGTCACACACTACAAGCTAACATATCATTCTAACAGAATATCTAGACAGAAATATACAATAGCATCACAATCTTATACTATAACAGAGTGAGAGAGAGAGAGAGTATGGCCAATACAAACAGAGAACAAGTTGATTACAGAGAATTACTTACACACACTAGGAACGAATCGCTGCGCTAGTCCTGGTACCAGCTCCAAGTTAGTCAAGATGAAAACCGTTTGTGGAGATTGAGACTGAGCTGCTTCAGGCTGGCTTGTTCTTATATACACTACAAAGGGACCTATAATCTCATTGTTCATTGGACACAGGAATGTCTCCTCGCATCATAACAAAAGGTCATAGGTTAGTTTGAACAGGTGGGCTGTGACTATATCAAATTGCTCAGGTGGGAGGGAAACTCAGGATTTCCAACACATGGACAATAAATAAATGTCCAGAAACTACTAATGGCCATAACTATACGCCGGAGCGATTAATCTTTTCCTAACCAGCACCGGATTGTTTCTAATAAAATACTCTTCGGTTAGGTACCAAACACAAGTGCTCAAACCCTGTCTGGCCCTTTGTACCATGAAAAGAGGAATTCCCTTGTCCAGGGACCAACTCACTTTAAACAAACTTACAGTTATCACTAAGGGGAACATTACCAATAAAACCTGCTATATGGATTTATTAAGCAGCGATTGAGTCGCTCGCTAGACGCACACAAACTCTACCGTAAATGCACATACCATGCGCTCGAGCGCACGCCCGTAGAGGCGCCGTCACGCAATTGCGAATATGTGCACGCACGCCAGAGAAAGTGCATGTGCAGCGGGCAAGCGCATGAGGTGAATATATGGCAACGTGTAGCGTGATATTTTTCCGACTTTGACAGGTGTAAATTGCTTTCAAACAACCCTCCACCCGTCTATCCGTCAGTTTCTTCAGAGAGGTGACAGTAGTTACTGGCAGAGCAGAGGAAACTACCATGCGCGCCACATGAGAATCTACAGGCGGAGGAGTTTCCCAATTTTTACATAGCTCCGCGGAGAGAGGATAGTGAGCCAACAGTCTCTTGTTCGGTGTGAATTTCATCCCCGGATTTTCCCAGGACTCCTGACGTATGTCAGCCAGATGTTGAGAATGAGGTAAAACTGTCAGATGGACATTCCGCTTACCTCCACACACGTAACACGGTAATATTGGTTTCACAGTGAAACCAGATTTTCAAGATTTTCTCAGCATCAGCATAATATTATCAGTGTTATTATAACATTATTAGTATAACATTATCAGTGGAATCTTGTCAATATCACATATGCTGACGTTATTATCTATTCCTCCGCATGAGATCCAAGTTTATACTGTGATTACAGCTACCTTAATGTATAATCATTATCTATCCCTCTGCATGAGATCTGAGTTTATATTGTGATTACAGTTACTATCTTGACTGTCATTCAATTTACTGTCCCCATGCATCAGTAGTTTTCAGGGACACTGTATGTGCATCGGATCCCTTTTTTCTTCCATTTTCCTTTTCATTGCTTAACAAATGAGAACCCCCCCTCCCCCCCCCCACCTTTTTTTTTTTTGAACACATTATATTGTTATAAAATCAGTCTGATTCTGTGCTGTTGCCACAGATTCTTCCCCTCACTCTCCTTTTTCCGTTACCACCTAACCAATTGTTACTTTTCTTACATTTCTGTATTTACTATTCAGAATAGCATTTCTACAAAGATTAGTTTGGCTGTGTACACAAGTGATACAGCTCATCCATTTAGGATCAGCATTACCTTTTGGTATGAACTCCACCTTTCTTTCATAAGTGATAGATAATACATCACATATTTTTTACAGCCTATAGGAATCTATCTCATAGGATCTCCATAACTGTGTATTTTCTTTTCTTCTCTTATCTACTTTCATGGACTCATAGGATCTCCATAACGGTGTATTTTCTTTTCTTCTCTTATCTACTTTCATGGACTCTCACCATTGATTCAGGGGTTCACCCCTGTCTAACATTGGCAGCAGATCCATTCTGGTCCTTTACAGTGGCTTTATACTGTCACCACTCATTCTATAATATTCGTGAACTCTCATCAGTGATTCCAAAGCCTCAGAGCGCCGTTCATAGTCTCTCTACTATCATACCACACTGGAAACGCCTGAATCCATTCGATCTTGGAAGCTAATCAGTGTTGGGCTGGGTCAGTACTCAAGTGGGTGACCGCTGAGAAAGACTCAGTGTAGTAGAGTACAAATTGGACCCACATGCTTAGTGTCTAACACTGACAGCAGATTCACCCTGTTATCTTCCTTCACCCTTTTCTCTCGCTATTTTTTTAGCCATATAATCATAATATTCAGAATCACAACTATTACTTAGACTAATAGTTTATCACCATCTTGCACAGGCACATGACATAAGCATTTTACAACTCTGCACGAAATAAAGATCTCTTCGTGAACTTTCATAACTTACTTAGGTAAATTCCATTACCTAGACTATTAGGTCGTTACTACCCCACACAGGCGCAGGATAGAGACCCATCCGTAAATTATTGAAATTTATCTAGGTAAATTCCTAAACAAACATTCTTGATTTAACCTAGACAGCCGCAAATCGTTATTTAATATTTGTATTAATTTTGTTATCTTTCTATCCGACTACTGAGAATTTTATGTGATATCAATAAAAGTTGATTTTATTATAAATCTATTTTCAATATTCTTATACTGTCTTAAAGTCAAGAGTCCACCCACACAAGAGTCTTCTTTTCTCCTGTATATTGTTTTATGGATTAAAAGCAGGTACCATGAACTGCTGCATTGGCACATGTGGTCCCACAGGAGGCGTCAATTTAGTTACAAGTGTGTTTAACAGCATGGAAAAGGTAGCCCAAGGTGGGTCATTTGTTGCCCCTGGTGCTACAGACCCACTGGAGGGTAAGGAACCCCCTGAACCTGAACTCTCTGCTGCCAAATTTTCCTCCAAAATGTCTGCGGCATCACCATCATGTAATGTGGGAGAAGCCCCAGCTCCATTGCGTCGTGTAGATGACATAACAAGAAGCACAATATTGGGCAACCTGGTACAATTCCTAGCAGCGATATACCTAGCAAGAACTCCCAATGAAGTGTGACTGTGTCAGCACAAACCAGGAATCCAAGAGCTATATGGTGACTATATATCACAAGGAAAAATACACAGCAAGTATATCTTGTGAAAAACCTATATTATACAGAAAACCTGATACACTTAGCCCCCTCTGGTTATGGAGTATAGGAGTAGCACGCTGAGTGAAATACCCGATATGGCAGCCACGCAGCAGCTACATGCACACACACATATATAGTCACAAGCGTACCATGCAGAAATTATATACCATAAAACTGCACTGGACTAGCAATACAAAGCAATACACAGTATAGCTATATATGTTCACAATAGATATAACAAAGCACAGTAGATACTGGATGCATATCACAGGGTGTTTGTACCCCACAACCCTGAATGTATGCACTCTTTCTTAACTAACACTGTCCCAGTGACAGGTAGAATACTTAAGTGTCCTGTAAAATGCACAGCGCTGGCGATCAGGCGGCTTGACAGAGGAGGATTTGCCCCAGCAGTCTCAGGAACATCTCAGCTCCGTTGTGATGGCTGCTGACAGGGAGTGAGGGAGATATATGCAGCTCCAGTGCAGGAACATTCACTGAAATGGTGCCCTGGGGCTGGGGGAGGGGCTACAGGCTAGGCCTTCTCCCCCTGCTGGCTTCCCCACCGGGCGCTGCGGGCTATTAAAAATGGGGTTTTATTAGAGGAAAAAACCCCACCTGTGCCCAGTACCCGGTGACTAGTGGAGCGGCTGCCCAGTAACAGTGTCCACGCCAGCGCGCGCGGCCCGCCTCCCAAGGCCACGCCGGATCGCGGTTAACAGTGGCCAAAGAGACCCCTTACCTCCCCTTGTACCTGCGGCCATGCGATCCTGGAGGGCAGCGGCGGGTGTGTGGGACTAACAAGAAGGACACCGGAGCCTCCGCTGTAGTAACCTGGCAACCAAGGCGCGGGAGTATACAGCGCCGCTGGGGGAGTGATGGAGCTGCAGCACAGTATGTCTTATGACATACATAAAAGCTGCAGCCCTTAAAGTCTTGAAAGTTTTCTTTCTTCTTTTCTTCAATTTAAGCTATAATATGGGCTGCAAAGGCAGCCCCCCTGTTGATTGCCTGCTTATTGCATGGCACCAACTTACAAACTGAGCTCCTGTGCACGAAGGCGGGGTTGTAGAGGAGGCGGCACTGTGCATCTTGGGAACAGTCAAAGCTTTGAGCCTGTTGGTGCCTCGGATCAAGATCCTACTCTACACCCCGATGTTAATCCTTGTGGAGCCCAGAGTACCCTGCAGCAGAAAGGTGAGGTTTCTTTCTGATACAAAACGTTATTAGACCTCACTCCCGCTTTTTAATCCAGGGGCCAAGTCCATTGGGAATTAGATATTGGGTGTGTTCTACATGACTCTCAATGGCAAAATTTTCTGTCATCTTATAAAATTTTTAAATGTCTGAACCACTCCGAGATGGACGTCAAATTATTGCATAGGCTGTACCTTACACCTGACAGGTTGCATACGATTTGGCCTGCATGTTCAAAGTTTTGTTGGCGCCTATGCGGAGAAGTGGGCCACCTCTTCCATGTTTTCTGGTCTTGTCCCCTTACTAAGGTATTTTGGGATGAGATATTTGTGTTAATTAATAAGGTTCTTGATCTCTCCATATCCCCCTTATAGCCTTATTAAAAGTGTATCCACGTTCAGTAGGTTCTCACTTACACTATGTTCTAGGACACATTTATATTGCGGCCCACACGGCCCTAGCCCAGAACTGGAAACAACTAGTGATGTGCACCGGAAATTTTTCGAGTTTTGTGTTTTGGTTTTGGATTCGGTTCCGCGGCCGTGTTTTGGATTCGGACGCGTTTTGGCAAAATCTCCCTGAAATTTTTTTGTCGGATTCGGGTGTGTTTTGGATTCGGGTGTTTTTTTACAAAAACCCCTCAAAAACAGCTTAAATCATAGAATTTGGGGGTCATTTTGATCCCATAGTATTATTAACCTCAATAACCATAATTTCCACTCATTTCCAGTCTATTCTGAACACCTCACACCTCACAATATTATTTTTAGTCCTAAAATTTGCACCGAGGTCGCTGAATGACTAAGCTAAGCGACCCAAGTGGCCGACACAAACACCTGGCCCATCTAGAAGTGGCACTACAGTATCAGACAGGATGGCAGATTTAAAAAATAGTCCCCAAACAGCACATGATGCAAAGAAAAAAAGAGGTGCCCCAAGGTCGCTGGATGGCTAATCTAAGCGACCTAAGTGACCGACACAAACACCTGGCCCATCTAGGAGTGGCACTGCAGTGTCAGACAGGATGGCAGATTTAAAAAATAGTCCCCAAACAGCACATCATGCAAAGGAAAAAAAAGAGGTGCACCAAGGTCGCTGAATGACTAAGCTAAGCGACCCAAGTGGCCGACACAAACACCTGGCCCATCTAGGAGTGGCACTGCAGTGTCAGACAGGATGGCAGATTTTAAAAATAGCCCCCAAACAGCACATGATGCAAAGAAAAAAAGAGCTGCACCAAGGTCGCTGGATGGCTAAGCTAAGCGACCCAAGTGGCCAACACAAACACCTGGCCCATCTAGAAGTGGCACTACAGTATCAGACAGGATGGCAGATTTTAAAAATAGTCCCCAAACAGCACATGATGCAAAGAAAAAAAGAGCTGCACCAAGGTCGCTGGATGGCTAATCTAAGCGACCTAAGTGACCGACACAAACACCTGGCCCATCTAGGAGTGGCACTGCAGTGTCAGACAGGATGGCAGATTTAAAAAATAGTCCCCAAACAGCACATCATGCAAAGGAAAAAAAAGAGGTGCACCAAGGTCGCTGAATGACTAAGCTAAGCGACCCAAGTGGCCGACACAAACACCTGGCCCATCTAGGAGTGGCACTGCAGTGTCAGACAGGATGGCAGATTTTAAAAATAGCCCCCAAACAGCACATGATGCAAAGAAAAAAAGAGCTGCACCAAGGTCGCTGGATGGCTAAGCTAAGCGACCCAAGTGGCCAACACAAACACCTGGCCCATCTAGGAATGGCACTGCAGTGTCAGACAGGATGGCAGATTTTAAAAATAGTCCCCAAACAGTACATGATGCAAAGAAAAAAAGAGCTGCACCAAGGTCGCTGGATGGCTAAGCTAAGCGACCCAAGTGGCCGACACAAACACCTGGCCCATCTAGGAGTGGCACTGCAGTGTCAGACAGGATGGCACTTCAAAAAATAGTCCCCAAACAGCACATGATGCAAAGATAAAATAAAGAAAAAAGAGGTGCAAGATGGAATTGTCCTTGGGCCCTCCCACCCACCCTTATATTGTATAAACAGGACATGCACACTTTAACAAACCCATCATTTCAGCGACAGGGTCTGCCACACGACTGTGACTGAAATGACTGGTTGGTTTGGGCCCCCACCAAAAAAGAAGCAATCAACCTCTCCTTGCACAAACTGGCTCTACAGAGGCAAGATGTCTACCTCCTCCTCATCCTCCAATTCCTCACCCCTTTCACTGTGTACATCCCCCTCCTCACAGATTATTAATTCGTCCCCACTGGAATCCACCATCTCAGGTCCCTGTGTACTTTCTGGAGGCAATTGCTGGTGAATGTCTCGACGGAGGAATTGATTATAATTCATTTTTATGAACATCATCTTCTCCACATTTTCTGGAAGTAACCTTGTACGCCAATTGCTGACAAGGTGAGCGGCTGCACTAAACACTCTTTCGGAGTACACACTGGAGGGGGGGCAACTTAGGTAAAATAAAGCCAGTTTCTGCAAGGGCCTCCAAATTGCCTCTTTTTCCTGCCAGTATACGTACGGACTGTCTGACGTGCCTACTTGGATGCGGTCACTCATATAATCCTCCACCATTCTTTCAATGGTGACAGAATCATATGCAGTGACAGTAGACGACATGTCAGTAATCGTTGGCAGTTCCTACAGTCCGGACCAGATGTCAGCACTCGCTCCAGACTGCCCTGCATCACCGCCAGCGGGTGGGCTCGGAATTCTTAGCCTTTTCCTCGCAGCCCCAGTTGTTGGAGAATGTGAAGGAGGAGCTGTTGACGGGTCACGTTCCGCTTGACTTGACAAGTGTCTCACCAGCAGGTCTTTGAACCTCTGCAGACTTGTGTCTGCCGGAAAGAGAGATACAACGTAGGTTTTAAATCTAGGATCGAGCACGGTGGCCAAAATGTAGTGCTCTGATTTCAACAGATTGACCACCCGTGAATCCTGGTTAAGCGAATTAAGGGCTCCATCCACAAGTCCCACATGCCTAGTGGAATCGCTCTGTTTTAGCTCCTCCTTCAATCTCTCCAGCTTTTTCTGCAAAAGCCTGATGAGGGGAATGACCTGACTCAGGCTGGCAGTGTCTGAACTGACTTCACGTGTGGCAAGTTCAAAGGGTTACAGAACCTTGCACAACGTTGAAATCATTCTCCACTGCGCTTGAGTCAAGTGCATTCCCCCTCCTTTGCCTATATCGTAGGTAGCTGTATAGGCTTGAATGGCCTTTTGCTGCTCCTCCATCCTCTGAAGCATATAGAGGGTTGAATTCCACCTCGTTACCACCTCTTGCTTCATATGATGGCAGGGTAGGTTCAGGAGTGTTTGCTGGTGCTCCAGTCTTCGGCACGCGGTGGCTGAATGCCAAAAGTGGCCCGCAATTTAGCACATTGAACGTAGATATTTTCAGCACACTGAGCACAGATATTTGCAAGCACACTGAGCACAGATATTTGCAGCACACTGAGCACAGATATTTGCAGCACACTGAGCACAGATATTTGCAGCACACTGAACACAGAAACTGAGAGAACGCTGCACGTCCTCTCCCTATCATCTCCAATGCACAAGTGAAAATGGCGGTGACGCGCGGCTCCTTATATAGAATACGAATCTCGCGAGAATCTGACAGCGGGATGATGACGTTCGGGCGCTCTCGGGTTAACCGAGCAAGGCGGGAGGATCCGAGTCTGCCTCGGAACCGTGTAAAATGGGTGAAGTTCGGGGGGGTTCAGATTCCGAGAAACCGAACCCGCTCATCACTAGAAACAACCACCCCCTCTACTGAAAGTTATCCACAAAATCCAGCTACATTCTCTAATGGAAACTGAATACATCCCTTAATTTTTTTCCACTAACTCTCCCTATGTCCGTTGAATGCCTTGGCATGTTTACTTAACGGATGGCGAGGGCACAAAATTGATTGCGCATACCTCCTGCTTGGACACATGCCCGCCTAGCCCATATGACAATAGGGATCCTTCCCAGCCTTAATTCTAGGATTGACTCATTCTCACTAGCGTTATATTTTTACTGTTGCTTTTTATTTTTTATTGTATCAGGTTTTGCACATTCATTGATGTATGTATGTATGTATGTATGTGTGATTGGTATTGAATAGTATGTACTTCCTTTATTATTATTGTCTCATTAAATTGTATGATGATCCCCCCCACCCTTTTTCTTTTGTACCCCATGTTTTGCAAAACTAAAAAATTCTTAATTAAAATTATTAATGTTAAAAAAAAACCCAGGACAGGAAGTACCTTCTACTACAGGGGGCGGATTCAGCAATTCCTTTTGCTATTACTTTATGGCCTGTAAAACAACGCATTATATTCAGTGCACATTATTATAATAATACCCATGTTTCAATAAAATGTATACTAAAATCTGTACATGGCTTCAAACAATTAAAGAGACTCTAAAAAATTTAATGTGTTCTACCTCCGGAGCGCACAGCGCTGCTGCCGGAAGTGGTTGATGTCCTAGTGTTCACTCTAGGCTGTTTTAGCAGGGCGCCGCGCCCTGCCCATTTTTTAACAGGCAAAACCCGCCCTGCCCCTTTTGCGGCACCCTGCTAGAACAGCCGCCCGCTTCTTGCCCTCCCAGCGTGTAAAGATGCCGTGCGCATGCGCGCGGCATCCATTCATGCATTGGGAGAGAGCTGGGGGAAGCCCAGCACCGACGGAGGTGCTGGGCACGCCCCCAAAAGTGACATCGCCGGCCACAGACGCCCTCTATAGTAGCGTCTGTGGGCCGCACCGCCCACTAAAATGACATAGGCGTGGTCACGCCCCCGATTTTGCGTGGCCGCGCCCCCATTTCGGCGCGCGCACATATGCCCCCAGAGTCCGGCGCCATGCCCCTTTTCACTTCTAGAGTGAACACTATGTCCCCTGTACTTCTTGCTTCCGCGGTGATGACGTATATCGGGGGAACCCATGTGATGCAGATGTGTTTGCAATATGGTCCACCTACAGTGAGTGTGCACGTACTGCATTCCGCTGCGTTCCACCGTGGTTCTTCTTTTACGGGCATGCACGGCAAAGAAATGTGCCACTATTATGCTTAATGGGATACAGTATTGTTTAAATATAAATAGAGATCTGGGCTTTGACTAGGCCACTCCAACACATTTAAATGTTTCCCCTTAAACCACTCGAGTGTTGCTTTAGCAGTATGCTTCAGGTCATTGTCCTGCTGGAAGGTGAGCCTCTGTCCCAGTCTCAAATCACAGGCAGACTGAAACAGGTTTTGCTCAAGAATATCCCTGTATTTAGCACCATCCATCTTTCCCTCGACTCGAAACAGTTTACCAGTCCATGCTGCTGAAAACATCCCCACAGCATGATGCTGCCACCACCATGTTTCACCGTGAGGATGGTGTTCTGGGGTGATGGGATGTGTTGGGTTTGCGCCAGACATAGCATTTTCCTTGGTGGCCGAAAAGTTACATTTTAGTCTCATCTGAACAGAGCACCTTCCTCCACACATTTGGGGAGTCGTCCACATGTCTTTTGGAAAACTCAAAACATGCTTTCTTATTTTTAACACTAAGTAATGTCATTTTTTCTGGCCACTCTTCCATAAAGCCCAGTGGAGTGTACGGCTTATTGTGGTCACATGAGCAGTCTCTGCTGTGGAACTCTGCAGCTCCTTCAGGGTTACCTTTGGTCTCTGTGCTGCCTCTCTGATTAATGCCCTCCTTGCCCGGTCTGTGAGTTTTGGTGGCCGGCCCTTTCTTGGCAGGTTTGTTGTGCTACCACGTTCTTTCCATTTGAAGACAATGGATTTGATGGTGCTCTGGGGTATCATCAAAGATTTGAATATTGGATAACCCTGACTTGTACTTCTCAACAACTTTGTCCGTGACTTGTTTGGAGAGCTCCTTGGTCTTCATGGTGTGATGCCTCTTGCTTAGTGGTGTTGCAACCTCTGGGACCTTTTAGAAAAGATATGTTAATACTGACAGATCATGTGACGCTTAGATTGCACACAGGTGTACTTCATTTCACTAATTATGTGACTACTGAAGGTAACTGGTTGCACCAGAACTTTTGAGGGGCTTCATAGCAAAGGGGGTGAATATATATGCACATGCCAATTTTCTAATTTTTATTTATAAAAATTATTTTTTATATACATTTTTCTCATTTCACTTCACCAATTTAATCTATTTTGTGCAGATCCATCACATAAAATTCAGATAATTTTTTTTTTAAGTTACAGGTTGTAATGTAACAAAATAGGTAAAAAGCCAAGGGGAGTGAATACTTTAGCAAGGCATTGTATATGTGACGTACTGTATATATGGAGGAATTTTATAAAACATGTTAGTCAACTACTTGCAATAAAAGGATTTATTGAAACACTAGTATTTCACATTTTTAAGACACCTGTTTTGTAAAAAACACTTTGTCTCAAAATCTAAGTTTAAAACCCCCAGCCGGGTATAACATGCTCATATTAAAAATGGTATGCATTTCTGCTCTGGCCAGCCTTGCTTCTGTATCGTTCTTTTTCCAATAATTTTTTTCATTATCTGTATCCCACAAAAAATCCTAATTCCAAGGGATTACAATTGTGTATTTCTTTAAAGTGTGCAGATACATTATGAGTTATAAGTCTTTTCTCTATATTTCGGATATGCTCAGACATCCTTTCCTTTAATTTTCTGGTGGTCCTACTGATGTACTGATTATCACATGAGCATTGTAAAAGATATATTACATTTTTACTATGGCATGTAATGAATTGTTTTATTTCAAACTCTTTCTGTGTGTGGTTGGAGGTATACTTGCTATTTTTTGTTGTTATTCTTTTACAATTCCTGCACATAACACTGTTACCACACCTATAGAAACCTTTGGAGAGAACTTGTCCTGAAGATTCCATTTTATTAACTACACTTTTTACCATGTGAGTTTTTTAGATTATTTGCTCTATGGTAGATAAACCTGGGTTTCTCTTGTAATGTATTTTTGAAAGCAGGATCTTTCAGTAATATTGCCCAGTGTTTCTTTATTATGGATTCTACCTGCTTATTTTGGCTACTATATTTTGTGATAAATGGGATATTTACAGCAATTTCATCTCCATTTGTTTTTTCTTCTGGTTTAATAGTTTGGCATTATCACATTCAGCATACTTCTGGAAACTTCCACCTTTGACTAGAAATTGTTTTTGAGATTTCCACCTTGTACCTGATAGTATTCTATTTTGGAACAGTTCCTTCTAACTATGTGAAACTAGCTGTTCGGGACCGAAACTAGCCAGTTTCAATGGGGGTTACTGTTATAAGGAATAAAGGAATTGCAATCTGTTGGTTTTAGATATGTTTTAGTTTTGATCCTATTCTCGTCTATAAAAATTAGTAAATCCTAAAAATGTATAGATGTATTGCTTGTTTTAAATGTGAAATGTATATTCTTATCATTTGAATTAAGGTATTTTCAAAATTCATCCAAACATGATTGATCCCCCTTCCAAACAAAAAAGATATCAATATATCTTGTCCTAGTCACCAGGTTCACTCAAAAGCTACGTCCTCTGTATACAGAATTGTTCTCCCAGTGGGCCATGAACAGATTCGCATAGCTAGGGGCAAACCTGGTGCCCACTGCTGTACCATTCAACTGTAGATAATAGGAGTCAATGTACCAAAAAAAAATTTTTTTAGTATAAGTTCAATACCCTCTAATACAAAATTCTGTATTTCTATTGATCTTTCATTCTGGATAAGAACTGGGATACTGCTTCTAAATCATTTTTTTTATATTATACTCATAAAGACATTGTAAGGAGCACCACAAAGGGCTTTATCAGGTCTTCCATTATTTTTTATCTCATGGAAGTGTCATATGAGCGTCATGGGTATGTCGGACAATGTCAAAGCTCATTTCTTTCCCAAAGAGACTAGTGAGTTTACTATTACAAGCACCTCCACCAAACCATTTATAGACAGTAATATTAGATACGGCTTACTTGGGAAACCCCAAACACACTAATATATGTATTCTAATTATTACATAAAAGCTTTATGTACAATACAAATAATGTTGTATTGCATAGATGTAAATGTGCAGTATAATCACATACTCCATAGCTGAAACAATTTCTGAGCATGTTTATTTCCTTTGTCCAGGTTTTCTTCTTCTCCAAGATGCAACAGACATGTCATTAATATATTTAACAACTAAGTTCAACAGCAAAAACCCTGTCTTATACAATTACCTAATACATATTACATGTTTATTACCGTAGTCATTGGTAGTACTGAAGCATAAGGGTAAAATTAACACAGAACTCACTCTATACACACTTATATTGTTATCGCCCTTTGTATTTCAGTGCTATCCAATGTCAATACAACTTCATTTTAAAGTTATCAATAAGAATTTAATAATATAGTTAAGTAGCTCTTACTTTAAGCTAGGATAATATACTTGCATATATTAGAAACTAACCACCGCTGTAACATAGTAAACTCTATATACTTGCATTAACATAAAATTGTAGCCTGTAAACTTGGGTACAATATTTGCGATACTCCTCCATATTGTAGTCAGTGAGATATATATATATATATATATATATATATATAAAAAATATATATATATATATATATATATACACACACACACACACACACACACATACACACGCACACACACACACACACACACACACACACACACACACACACACACACACACACACACACACACACACAGAGATAGCTTGCATATTCCCCCAAAGTGGCAGAAATAGGAACCAGGTGACACCGATTTTATTTTTTTTCAATAAGAAATAATGTGTTTGAACAATTATTAGTGGACCTTGCTGGCAATGTTCTCTATGTACCCAAACTGGCTCTACATAGGCAAGATGTTGTCATCATCATCCGATTCCTGAAACACATCAGTGTGTACATTATCTTCTTCACACACTACAGGTTGAGTATCCCATATCCAATATTCCGAAATATGGAATATTTCGAAATACAGAATTTTTTGAGCGAGAGTGAAATAGTAAAAACTTTGTTTTCTGATGGCTCACTGTACACAAACTTTGTTTAATACACAAAGTTATTAAAAATATTGTATTAAATGACCTCCAGGCTGTGTGTATAAGGTGTATATGAAACATAAATGAATTGTGTGAATGTACACACACTTTGTTTAATGCACAAAGTTATTTAAAATATTGGCTAAAATGACCTTCAGGCTGTGTGTATAAGGTGTATATGAAACATAAATGCATTCTGTGCTTAGACTTAGGTCCCATCGCCATGATATCTCATTATGGTATGCAATTATTCCAAAATACGGAAAAATCCGATATCCAAAATACTTCTGGTCCCAAGCATTTTGGATAAGGGATACTCAACCTGTATTAATTTGTTCCTGCTGGAATCCACCATTACATTTTTGGAAATAATTGCAGATAACGGTCATCCTCATGGAATTTGTAATTCATTTTGATGAACATCATATTTTCCACATTTTGGAGAAGTAACCTCCTATGCCGGCTTGCTGAGAAGGTTCCCAGCTGTGCTGAAAACTATTTCTGAGTACACACTGGAGGGTGGGCAACCTAAGTTAAGCAAAGCCAGTTTGTGCAAGGGTCTCCAAATTGCCTTTTTTCCTGCCAGTAGTGAAATGGACTATCTGACATGCCTATTTGGATGCTATCACTGAAATAATCATCAATCATGAATATTACACTGCAGTCTGGCCTACAGCGTCACATGAATATTAAGCTGTGGTTTGACCTGCAGCATCACAATACTTGTATGAAATTGGGACATCACCTACAGAGTCATAATACGTGTGTGATTATTACAGAAATATAACAGCATAGTACACTGTGGTATAGCAAAACAAAATTTATATACACTGTATATAATTTTTTTAAATTATATTTTTAGCTTTTATTTTTATTCACTGGGGCAGAGCCCCTGGATGGACAGACATAGCACACCTAGACGGACAGAGCACCCCTGGAGGACACAGCAGCCCCTCGATGGACAACACAGCACCCCTTTATGTACAACAAAGCACTCCTGGGGATGACATAGCACCCATTTATATACAACAAAGCACCCCTGGAGATGGATCACCTACAGTTTGGGTACCACCTACAGTGTCACAATACATGTATGATTATACACTGTGGCCTGACTGGAAGTGTCACAGAAAAATAATACTATAGTACACTGGAATATAGTACTATATATATATATATATATATATATATATATATATAGTATATATATAGTATATATATATATACTAGGTGCTTCATCGCGCCCTACGGGCACTCTTCACAAGGGGCTACGCCCCCTTAATCCTTGCATGCCTTTCTGGGGTTCAATATTTGTGTTATATGGAGTATCACCTGCATTCCTTTGTTAGTGGTTAAATATTGCACAATGAAAGGGTGTGCGATGGTGAAGGAGGCGCAGCCCCTTGCGACGGCGTGAACAGCACCTGCAGGCCACAATGTACAGAATGTAGCGGGTGCGGGGGGTACTGCGGATGGTGTCTGAAGATGCTGCGGATGGAGGGGGGGGGGGCGGAAGTGGGGGTGGGGCCCGGATGGGGAAGGGCTGGGAGGTGCTGCGGGTGGGGGAGGGGCAGAGGAGTGGGGGATGCAGATGGGGGAGGGGTCCGGAGGCACTGCAGGTGGGGGAGGGGCAGGGGTGCCATGGGTGGGGGAGGGGCAGGTGTGGGGATGTTGCAGATGGGTGAAGGGTTCCGGAGGTGCTGTGGGATGGGAAGGGGCGGGAGTGCCGCTGGTGGGGTAGGGGTCCGCAGGCGCCATGGGTAGGGGAGGGGCAGGTACGGGTGTTGCGGCGGATGGGAAAGGAGGTCCGGAGGTGCTGCTGGTGGTGGAGGGGCAGGTGCGGGGGTGCCATTGGTGGGGGAGGGGTGGGTGGGGGGGGACCGCGGATGGAGGAGGGTGTCTGCAGATGCTGCGGGTGGAGGGGGGCAGGTGTGGGGGAGACATATAAGGGGGGTGAATGGTGGAGGGGGCCTGGAGATTGCTGGGGGTGGTGAAGGGGCGGAGGAGTGGGAGCCGCGGGTGGTGTAGGGGGTCTGGAGGCACAGCATGTGGGGGAGGGGTGGAGTGCCGCATGTGGTGGAGGGGAAGGTGCGGAGGTGTGGTGCATTGGGGAGAGGTCTGGAGGTGCTGCGGGTACTGTACCTGCCAAAAAGGTAGTTGGAGGGTATGCAGTAACAGGGCCAGGACAGGGGTGACAGGGTCAGAACAGGGTTGACTGGGCCAGGACAGGGGTGACAGGGTCAGAACAGGGGTGACAGGGTCAGAACAGGGGTGACGGGGCCAGGACAGGGGTGACGGGGCCAGGACACGGGCGACGGGGCCAGGACAGAAATGACAGGGACAGGATAGGGGTGACAGGGTCAGTGTAGGGGCGGCAGGACCAGGACAGGGGTGACAGGGCCAGTATAAGGTTGACAGGGCAAGCACAGGGGTGACAGGGCCAGGATAGGGGTAGCAGGGCCAGCATAAGGGTGACAGGGCCAGGATAAGGGTGAAAGGGCCAGGATAAGGGTGGCAGGTCAAGGCCAGGGGTGACAGGGACATGACAGAACACAGGGCATGGGAGAGATTGGTATTAGGGACAGAACAGTGGTGACAGACAGATGTGTGTTACCGGAGTCACTGCTGCTGTTCCACTCCAACCTGTTGGGATCTGCTGCTGGTGGAGACTTGGCATGGCTGACTCTCTTAGGCTGTAGTCCTGCTTCCTCTGCCCGTCCGCATCACTCCCCCCCTCCTCAGTCACACACCGCAGACCTCGCGCAGCTGCCAGGCACTGTGGTAAGGGGAGACTGGGAGTGACTGGTTAGCTCCCAGGAGACGCTGCTGCTGGAGGGAGGAGGGGGTCAGAGCCTGCAAGCAGCGCGGACTTCTGCAGCGCTACCCGCCGGCTAAAGTGTGTGAAGGAGCTGGGCGCACCTCACTGCGGGTGGCAGCGCTGCAGCTAGCGGTGGGGTTGCCGGGGCTGGAGAAAACAGAGGCAGTACGGAAAGTGCAGAGCGGCTGGTGACCCACAAAACTACAGCTAAGAAGCGTGGAGTGTACCAGAAAGTGACGCTCCTCCGCGCCAGAGAGACCCTGCTGAGTATGCTGATGTGGGGGTCAAGTATGGCATACCCCCTCACACACCCTCATACCTCCCAAATGTCCCAATTTTCGCGGGACAGTCCCATTTTTTGGGGTCTGTCCCGCTGTCCCACCCGCGGGTCGCAGTGTCCCACGGTGGGGGGGGGGACAGATGGAAAGCTCCTGTACTCGCTGTTCTGCTTAGCAGAGCAGCGGTGAATAGTGGAGACAGAGGGAGAGGGGGCATCAGGGGGTACGGATTAAGGGGGGGTTCCAGCAGCAGAGCCGGATTAAGGGGGGGGGGGGCAGGCGGTACGTACCGTTGGCCCCACAGTTTTAGGGGGCCCCCCGGCTGGAGTAGCTCTGTCCCAGCTCAGAAGCTCCCCGCCCTGCCAGCAACAACATTGTGCTACAGTCGGCACACGCTGCTGCGTATTGGCAGGTCTGTGGTGTTGCAGGGAGGCAGCAGTCTCCCTGCTTTCTTCTGCCTGTGCGGGTGTGTAGGGGGGAGCGACCACCTCCTCTGTATTTACCCCTAGCTGAGGGGCCAAAATCCCATTAAAAAAAAAAAAAAAAAAAATAATCCCGGAATTTGCATAAGGGGGCGTGGCCTCGCGGTCGCGATTAGGCCACGCCCCCCAACCCCACAGCAGGCACAGCAATGAGATAGGGCTCTCCTTTCTCAAGTACCCTGTGCCCCCCGGACTCATAATCAGCCCCTGGGGGCATGCCAGTAGCTCACAGAGCGCTGGGCATGCCCCCTCACTGACGAAAACGGGGCCCTCCCGTGAAGCCACGCCCCCTTTTCGCTGTGTGTGTGTGTGTGTGTGTGTGTGTGTGTGTGTGTGTGTGTGTGTGTGTGTGTGTCTCCTGCTCCTGAAGAAGCTGGTAGGTATGCACCCCTGCCTGTGCCATGTCCATACTATCTGCTTCTGCAGCTGCTCCTAGTGTCCTATAGATTTGGCCAGATCTGTGACTCATTTGACTAACTCCGCCCACTGCTGTGACTCCGCCCAGCGTTAGCAAATGAATCACAACATCACAGATCTGGGCTATTATATAGGAGATATATATATATTAGCAATATAGCTTGGCACTCCGGACTCACACAAATTCAAATTAGGGGTGCCATCCTATTAAATTCCATAGCTACCAATGTCTTTCCTTGAAAAAACGAGGCGGCACTCCCAGATACTTCCATAAAGCGTGATATATTCAATCAAAACAGCATAGTAATTTGTCAAATTGACAAATTACTATGCTGTTTTGATTGAATATATCACGCTTTTTGGAAGTATCTGGGAGTGCCGCCTCGTTTTTTCAAGGAAAGACATTGGTAGCTATATATATATATATATATATATATACATACATGTGGTAATGGTCGGCACTCTCTAATACACAGTCACCTGGCCCTGGTGCCCTCCTAGGTGTATGCACACCAAACAGTATGAAGCTGGAGACAGGCGGCACTCGCGGGACTTGCTCACAAAATACACGGGACAGCACTTGTGGATATCAACGTTTCGATTTTATTATTCATCTTCAGGATAAAACACATACCAAAAAACAGACATTTATAACTCACCAAGTGAATGCGCGCCTCCTCCCGCCGCCAGGCTCCGGGCGTCCGTCCGCTCCCGATGACGTCATCCCACCGCGACGTGCGCCCTCCAGCACTCACACCGAGATCCGTACTGGACTCCCGTTGCCTGGCTACAGCAAGAGGCATAATCATGTGACTTTCCACCACCATGCTGAATGAAAGAACAAAACAAAACATATTGTAACAGCTAAAAAGCAATCCATCCTGCCCTGCAACTGCAACAATGTATCATTATCTTATCGACTATACATATGCATAATACACTTTGTTAGATAAATGGTAAAATACAAGTTACAATCATGCCCTATTGTTTTTTAGAGAAAGCAATTCAATCCAAAATTCTCATTCAGGCCATGTGGGGATACAGTATTTAATCTATGTATCCACCTCGCCTCGCATTGCAGGAGAGACCTATCTCTGTCTCCACCTCTCACCTTTTCTCTACTTGATCTATGATCTTGTATCTCAAGGTAGACAATCCATGTTTGTGAATTCTAAAGTGCCTCGCTACTGGCTGTTCCTGGGCTACTATTTGTCCCTCAACTGCTTTTCTGATGGATGAACGATGTAGATTCATCTGTTCTTTAAATTGCCTGGTGGTCTTCCCTACATAGAGAAGACCACATGGGCATCTAATAAAATACACAACATGAGTACTGAGGGGGGGAGGGATTGTGGTACAGGATTTGGACCAATATTGCCAAGAGGTCTATCGTCAGTTAGGGGACAGCACTGTATATTGTGAGTTAAAAGTAGATCCCACAATAGTATTTAACAATGAGTTACATACTATACTTGCCAAAGCTGTGGCAGACAATATCATTTCTGATTCATTAAAAAATGCATTGTTTCAACAGTTCCCAATAGCTCCTGTACTCTATACAATCCCCAAGGTCCACAAAGACCCCCTCTGTCCCCCTGGACGTCCCATAATCTCTGCCCGGGACTCCATATATTATAAGGTGTCCAAATATTTGGACACACATTTTCAGCCGGTAATACAAGCCCAGACCACATATTTGAAGGACACCACAACCTTTATCCTTAAGCTAAATCAATTACCATCCCCATTACCTAAGTGTTTTTTATGTTCCTTGGATGTTGTAAATTTATACACGAGTATACCCCATGAAGGGGGTCTAAGTGCAGCAAGGAGACTCCTTATCGATAGTCCACTGTATACTGGCCCAGATATTTTGTTTTTCATTGGTTTGTTAGAATTGACTCTTAAAAAGAATTATTTCCTATTCAATAATAAATGGTATCTACAGCAACAAGGCTGTGCAATGGGGTCCTGTGTGGCCCCGGCCTTTGCAAACAGCTATATGTTTGATGTGGAACGGGAAATCTTTTTTTCTGATTCCAATATAGCGTCCAAGTTTTTGGTGTTCTTAAGATACATAGACGATCTATTTATCATCTGGTTAGGAGAGGAGAGTGACTTTCATGACTTAATGACAAAGGCCAACACTGTAAATGAACATATTAAATTTACGTATACCATCAGTGATTGTGAGGTGAACTACTTAGATGTTACTATCCAACTTAGAGATGACAGATTGCATACCACACTATATAGGAAGAAAACAGATCGCAATAATGTTTTACATCATTCTAGTCAGCATCCCAGAGCAACTAAGGAAGGGCTTCCTTTTTCCCAGTTTGTCAGGGCACACCGCATTTCTGGCAACATGGAAGAAGCAAACAATGAAATTGATCAATGAAATAAACAGAAAAAAACCTCTCGTGGCGCTGCACAATGGAGCAGCAATGGGCGGTACAAAACTAGGTCACCAACCTATAACACAATGGATAATAGAAAAATTACAACCTCACTTTCTGCGCTCCAAATGTCCCCTTGATTGTATACAGTAGTTCTCACCAAGATAATGGTATTACATGAAACAGAAAGACATAAATCACAACATAGTGTAATATTGTCTATATGAAATGGTTCTTTTCCACTGTGTGGGGTGGAAGAATAGGTGATGGAGAATAATCCCAGAAAGAATTCAAACGTCCACCTTCTTATAGGATCACCCAAAGTGATGTCATGACAACGGAACATGGAATTCGTACATGTATGCTTACTTGTATAAGCGGAGTAGAAAACACATAAAGGTTTCTTTGTTAGAAGTGTGAACTTTCTTCTTTAACCAATAGGGTGAGGAAGAGTATCACTCGTGCAATGGATGAGAAATTAGAAAGGGAGCCAATTAGGGCAAAGCTTAACCCCTTTATTGAGAATAAAATACAAATAGAAGACCAGCCGTACCATGGAAGAAAACTGAGATGGAAACCAGCTGACACAATATGACCCGGGTATCAATATGTCATAAGTTTTCCTCCATGAATATGACAGGTTTAAACATCAATAGGCACTGTATCAACGCGTTTCGACGTTCACCGGCGTCTTTATCAAGATTTAACAGTGTGTGTGAGACACTGATGTGCAGCCTCTCCTGTATTGTCAGCTGAATGAGGTCATTCAGCTGACAATAGAGTGAAAGCACCGCCAGCTTTCAAAAGTGACCAAAACATCAGCCAGAAAGCATAGGAGCTGAGAAGTGGTCTGTGGTCACCACCTGCAGAACAACTCCTTTATTGGGAGTGTCTTGCTAATTGCCTATAATTTCCACCTGTTGTCTATTCCATTTGCACAACAGCATGTGAAATTGATTGTCAATCAGTGTTGCTTCCTAAGTGGACAGTTTGATTCCACAGAAGTGTGATTGACTTGGAGTTACATTGTGTTGTGTATATATATATATATATATATATATATAGATCAAAAAATGAGGCAGCACTCAGAGATTTGTTGAAAAGCAAACAGGTGTGTATTCAAATCATCACATCACATCAACGTTTCGGGGAACAAATCCCCTTCATCGGGATGAACAAACAGTGCAGAAAGTGAAATATATAGACATACTCACCCAAGGAGGCTTCCCACTGCACATCACCGCAGTCCCAGCATACCTGGCTCCGCCTCCCTTACTTCCGGGTATGTCACTTCCTGCGGAAGTGACAAAACGGGTCCCTGGCTGGTAACCACGGTGATGCTGTAAACAAAACAGAGGATCATCAATGGGACCAATAATCAGCACTCCGTGACAGAAATTTCCAAGACATTATGTCTTATTCTATATTATAATTCATCAAAAAAGCTTATTTAGAGTAAGACCAACTCTGGGGATAGAAAGTGCATCTAGTGCTTTTGGAAGCCACCTGGCTTAACATTAAAGGTGCATAAAGTAAACATCAGGTAAAATTTATAAAGTGGCTCTGTGTAAAGTGTATTAAAAGCGCTGATTCATATCCACATGAAAATTCCTCCTTAGTGCATTACCAAATTACATAAAAAGCACTTAGTGACATAAAGTTAAATCCGCAATACATACAGAGGTTTCCTTGTCTCCGTCTTTGTCGTTCTTCATCAGTGAGACGGGGCCGGTTAACTTGCATAGGAGAAGATGGTTTAGGAA
The DNA here is from genome assembly GCF_028390025.1 of Pseudophryne corroboree. NCBI lineage: Eukaryota > Metazoa > Chordata > Amphibia > Anura > Myobatrachidae > Pseudophryne > Pseudophryne corroboree. The sequence goes on along the minus strand of NC_086447.1, from coordinate 478,660,373 downwards.
GAGGAGCAACCCAAGGTTTCGGACGGTCGGACTTTGATCTTTCCAAGCAACGCTCTCTATACCTCAGATCCAACTTGTTGCATAGAGAGATTAGTTTGTCCAACTTGTCTGGAATGTCTAGGGTTGCTAGATCGTCCTTAATCTCGTCACCATGCATCGAAGCGCCTGCACAATACTGCCGCCACGCATGCGCAGTTCTGACCCGATCACGCGGCTGCGAGGAAGCGCAGCATACGATCGGGTTGGAATGACCCCCTATGTCATTAATAAAAGTTACATTTTATCAGAATTAATATGACGTTATAGTTCTAAGAGTGCGCCCAAAAAAAGAGTCTTCTTTTTTTCTTCCTCTGTTTATCAAACTTATAATACTCAAACCATACCTCCCAACTGTGCCAATTTTGGAAAGACATTCCCACCATTCCATCTGCAGCCCAAAGTATAAGAAGATCAATCTGTCACACGTGTGGCATCCAAACACAAAAGCAACCAGAAAGATGAATGACAGGGTGTTACACAGCCATGCCACTCATGGCATGGCACAATCCCCTCTGAAATATTGGAAGGTATAAGCAAGATAATAAAATTTTAAACCTACCGGTAAATCTTTTTCTCCTAGTCCGTAGAGGATGCTGGGGACTCTGTAAGGACCATGAGGTATAGACGGGCTCCGCAGGAGACATGGGCCCTATAAAGAACTTTAGATGGGTGTGCACTGGCTCCTCCCACTATGCCCCTCCTCCAGACCTCAGTTAGAGAACTGTGCCCAGAGGAGACGGACAGTACGAGGAAAGGATTTTTGTTAATCTAAGGGCAAGATTCATACCAGCCCACACCATCCACACCGTATAACCTGGAATATACACAACCAGTCAACAGTATGAACAAAAAACAGCATCAGCCAAAGACTGATCTCAACTGTAACATAACCCTTATGTAAGCAATAACTATATACAAGCCTTGCAGAAATACGTCCGCACTGGAACGGGCCCCCAGCATCCTCTACGGACTAGGAGAAAAAGATTTACCGGTAGGTTTAAAATCTTATTTTCTCTTACGTCCTAGAGGATGCTGGGGACTCCGTAAGGACCATGGGGATTTTACCAAAGCTCCAGACCGGGCGGGAGAGTGTGGATGACTCTGCAGCACCGATTGAGCAAACATGAGGTCCTCATCAGCCAGGGTATTAAACTTGTAGAATTTTGCAAAAGTGTTTGAACCCGACCAAGTCGGCGCTCGGTAAAGCTGTAATGCCGGGACGCCTCGGGCAGCCGCCCAAGAAGAGCCAACCTTCCTAGTGGAATGGGCCTTTACCGAATTTGGTAACGGCAATCCAGCCGTAGAATGAGCCTGCTGAATCGTGTTACAGATCCAGCGCGCAATAGTCTGCTTAGAAGCAGGAGCGCCAACCTTGTTGGCTGCATACAGGATAAACAGTGCCTCTGTTTTCCTAACCCGAGCCGTCCTGGCTACATAAATTTTTAAGGCCCTGACTACATCAAGGGACTTGGAATCCTCCAAGTCACCCATAGCCACATTTACCACAATAGGTTGGTTCATATGAAACGATGAAACCACTTTAAGCAAAAATTGAGGACGAGTCCTTAATTCCGCTCTATCCACATGGAAAATCAGATATGGGCTTTTGTGAGACAAACCCGCCAATTTGGACACCCGCCTTGCAGATGCCAAGGCCAACAACATGACCACCTTCCAAGTGAGAAATTTGAATTCAGCCGTTTGAAGAGGTTCAAACCAGTGAGATTTTAGGAACTGTAACACCACGTTAAGGTCCCATGGTGCCACTGGAGGCACAAAAGGAGGCTGTATGTGCAGCACTCCCTTTACAAAAGTCTGGAGTTCTGGGAGAGAAGCCAATTCCTTCTGAAAGAAAATTGATAAGGCCGAAATCTGTACCTTAATGGAGCCTAATTTTAGGCCCATATCCACTCCTGTCTGTAGAAAGTGGAGAAAACGGCCCAGATGGAATTCCTCCGTAGGAGCATTCTTGGCTTCACACCAAGATACATACTTTCTCCAGATACGGTGATAATGTTTCGCCGTCACCTCCTTCCTAGCCTTTATCAGAGTAGGGATGACTTCTTCCGTAATGCCTTTCCCAGCTAGGATTCGGTGTTCAACCGCCATGCCGTCAAACGTAACCGCGGTAAGTCCTGGAACACGCAGGGCCCCTGTTGCAACAGGTTCTCTCTGAGAGGAAGAGGCCACGGATCTTCTGTGAGCATATCCTGAAGATCTGAATACCAGGCCCTTCGTGGCCAATCTGAAACAATGATTATTGTCCGCACGTTAGTTCGTCTTATGATTCTCAACATCTTTGAGATGAGTGGAAGAGGAGGGAACACATAGACCGACGGAAACACCCAGGGTGTCACCAGGGCGTCTACCGCTACAGCCTGAGGGTCCATTGACCTGGCACAATACCTCAGAAGCTTCTTGTTGAGGCGTGACGCCATCATGTCTATTTGAGGAAGTCCCCAATGACTTGTTATCTCTGCAAAAACTTCTTGATGAAGTCCCCACTCTCCTGGATGGAGATCGTGTCTGCTGAGGAAGTCTGCTTCCCAGTTGTCCAATCCCGGAATGAAGACTGCTGCCAACGCGCTTATGTGATTTTCCGCCCAGCGAAGAATCCTGGTGGCTTCCGCCATTGCCGCTCTGCTCCTAGTCCCGCCTGGGCGGTTTACATGAGCCACGGCTGTGACGTTGTCTGATTGAATCAGAACCGGTCAGTCGCGAAGCAGATTCTCCGCTTGACGTAGGCCGTTGTATATGGCCCTCAATTCCAGTACGTTGTTGTGTAGACAAGCCTCCTGGCTTGACCATAGTCCCTGAAAGTTTTTTCCTTGTGTGACTGCTCCCCATCCTCGGAGGCTCGCGTCCGTGGTCACCAGAACCCAGCCCTGAATGCCGAACCTGCGACCCTCTAGAATAGGGGTGGGCAAAATACGGCCCGCGGGCCGGATGCGGCCCGCAAACCGATCCTGTCCGGCCCACTGCCTCCCACCAGCGAGCAATGACAAGCGGCCCGAACGGCTGAGCTGCTTGTCATTGCTCTGAGCTGCAGTACCTCCAAGCTGACGGCAGCGCCTCTCTCCCTCTAGATTCAGAATCCAGCCATGTTGCTGCAGCACTCTCAGAGAGAGCCCACGCTTTTCAGCAACTGATCTCTCGATCTCGCTTTTATCAGGAGATCGTCCAAGTACGGGATAATTGTGACTCCCTGCCGGCGCAGGAGCACCATCATTTCCGCCATTACCTTGGTGAAAATCCTCGGGGCCGTGGAAAGCCCAAACGGCAACGTCTGAAACTGGTAATGACAGTCCTGTACAGCGAATCTCAGGTACTCCTGATGAGGGGTATATATGGGGACATGAAGGTATGCGTCCTTTATGTCCAGTGACACCATAAAATCCCCCCCTTCCAGGCTGGAGATAACTGCCCAGAGCGATTCCATCTTGAATTTGAACTTTATCAAGTACAGGTTTAGGGATTTTAAATTTAGAATGGTCTGACCGAGCCATCCGGTTTCGGGACCACAAATAGGGTTGAATAGTACCCCTTCCCCTGTTGAACTAGGGGAACCTCAACAACCACTTGTTGTTGACACAGTTTTTGAATTGCAGCTAAAACTATCTCCCTTTCTGGGGAAGAAGCTGGTAAAGCCGATTTGAAAAACCGGCGAGGAGGCACGTCTTCGAATTCCAGCTTGTAACCCTGGGATACAATTTCCATTGCCCAAGGATCCACGTCTGACTGAACCCAGATGTGGCTTAAGAGTCGAAGACGTGCCCCCACCGGTGCAGACTCCCTCAGTGGAGCCCCAGCGTCATGCGGTGGATTTAGTAGAAGCCGGGGAGGACTTCTGCTCCTGGGAACTAGCCGTAGCAGGCAGTCTTTTCCCTCTACCCTTACCTCTGGCGAGGAAGGAAGAGCCCCGACCTCTTCTGGACTTATGCGTCCGAAAGGACTGCATCTGATATTGCGGCGTTTTCTTTTGCTGTGGGGAAACATAAGGTAAAAAAGTAGATTTACCCGCGGTAGCTGTGGAAACCAGGTCTGCGAGACCTTCCCCAAATAAATCCTCACCTTTGTAAGGTAAAACTTCCATATGCTTCTTTGAGTCGGCATCACCCGTCCATTAGCGGGTCCACAGGGCTCGCCTAGCAGAAATCGCCATGGCGTTGGCTCTCGAACCTAGGAGACCAACGTCTCTCTGAGCGTCTCTCATATATAAGACTGCGTCTTTAATGTGACCTAAGGTCAATAAAATGGTATCCCTATCCAGGGTATCAATGACAGCTGACAAAGTATCCGTCCAAGCCGCAACAGCGCTACAAACCCAAGCCGACGCTATTGCCGGTATGAGCAAGGCACCCGTATGTGTATAAATTGATTTTAAGGTAGTTTCCTGTCTGCGATCAGCAGGATCCTTGAGGGCTGACGTGTCTGGAGACGGTAGCGCCACCTTTTTGGACAAGCGCGTTAACGCCTTGTCCACCCTGGGTGAGGATTCCCACCGTAACCTGTCCTGAGCAGGGAAAGGATACGCCATAAGAATTCTTTTGGGAATCTGCAATTTCTTGTCTGGAGTTTCCCAAGCCTTTTCAAATAACGTGTTCAGCTCATGAGATGGGGGAAAGGTTACCTCAGGTTTCTTTTCCTTAAACATGTGTACCCTCTTGACATCCTTTATTGCAATAATCATATAATGAATACTTTTGGCCACCCTTGGGTGTAACCTCGCATCATCGTAGTCGACACCGGAGTCAGAATCCGTGTCAGTATCAGTGTCTGCTACTTGGGACAGGGGACGTTTCTGAGACCCTGAAGGGCCCTGTGACACAGTCAAAGCCATGGATTGACTCCCTGTTCTATCCCTGGACTCTGCTTTGTCCAATCTCTGATGTAATAAAGACACATTTGCATTTAAAATATTCAACATATCCAACCAATCAGGTGTCGGCGTTGCCGACGGAGACACCACAATCATCTGTTCCACCTCCTCCTTAGATGAGCCTTCCACTTCAGACATGCCGACACACGCGTATCGACACCCTCACACACTCAGGGATATATCTATATGGAAACAGTTCACCAATAAGGCCCTTTGGAGAGGCAGAGAGAGAGTATGCCAGCACACACCCAGCGCCAACTGACACTGGAAACAAAATTCCCAGATAAAACAGCGCTTTTATATAAATATATATATACACTCACTGCGCCAATTAAAAGTGCCCCCCCCCCCCTCTTTTTTGCCCTCTGTCACCGTGTTCAGCAGGGGAGAGTCTGGGGAGCCAGCTTCTCTGCAGTGTACTGTGGAGAAAATGGCGCTGGTTAGTGCTGGAAGATCAAGCTCCGCCCCCTCAGCGGTGGGCTTCGGTCCCGCTCAAATTTCCAATACTGGCAGGGGATTATATAATATACTGCCTCCGTAGCCTATATATATGTTAGCCAGTTCCTAGAGGTTTATTATTGCTGCCCAGGGCGCCCCCCCTGCACCCTGCTCCCTTCAGTGCCCGCTGTGTGTGTTGTGTGTGGGAGCAATGGCGCGCAGCGTTACCGCTGCGTATTACCTCAGAGAAGATCTGAAGTCTTCTGCCGCCTTTGAAGTCTTCTATCTTCTTATACTCACCCTGCTTCTATCTTCCGGCTCTGTGAGGAGGACAGCAGAGCTTATCATTTAAGTAGGTCTGCTTCTCTCCCCTCAGTCCCACGATGCAGGGAGCCTGTTGCCAGCAGTGCTCCCTGAAAATAAAAAACCTAACAAAATTATTTTTCAGAGAAACTCAGGAGAGCTCCCATGTAGTGCACCCAGTCTCCTCTGGGCACAGGATCTAACTGAGGTCTGGAGGAGGGGCATAGAGGGAGGAGCCAGTGCACACCCATCTAAAGTTCTTTATAGTGCCCATGTCTTCTGCAGAGCCCGTCTATACCCCATGGTCCTTACGGAGTCCCCAGCATCCTCTAGGACGTAAGAGAAATAAGGTATAAGTAAGGTGTGAATACATCAGAAAACCATAAACAGGCCCAGATTTCATTTATAGCCCATCTAGACCTACCTTGCCAGTTACCATAGCATAGTTTGCCTGCAGCAGACAAAAATGTGGCAATCAACAAAGCACGAAAATCTGCTGCTTTAAGCAGGTGTGATCAGAGTGAATGCCCCACCCGCCAACACTTTCATCCAGCCTATAGGGCTGGCTCTAGCAGCAGAGAACAGAACAGGTAGCTTAGAGCGGTGGTCTTCAGTATGCCGCCGGCTGGGATCCCGGCGAGCAGCATACTGGTACCGGGATCCCCACCGCCGGCATGCCGACATATATTCTCCCTCTTGGGGGTCCATGACCCCCCTGGAGGGCGCACCACCATGCCCCGGAAGGGGCTCATTAGCGCTCACCCAGCTGTTGGTATGCCGGCGGTCAGGATCCCGGCGCCGGTATGCCGGCCCCCGGGATCCTGGCCTCCGGCCACTCATACTACTACTACGCTTAGAGGCAGCAACCTCCCTCCCCATCCGAGGATATGAGCTCCGCTACTTCAGCTGGACCATCAGCTGGAGGCAGAAGGGAAGTGTTACGGGGAAGGGGCGGTATTTTTATAATATCTAAGTTAGACCAAGTTCTAATGAAAGATGGGTCTAAAGTGGTGAAAATATATACAATACTGTGCAAAAGTTTTAAGGGGGGTACTCACGGGAGAGATGTGTGCTGAGCGATCTTAACACAGACCGCTCAGCACACATCTCTCACCCCGCTCAGCACAGCGCGATGTGCTGAGCGAGGGGGAAAGCCGACGGGGGGCCGCTCACTTCACACAACGGTGAAGTGAGCGACCCGCTAGATTGAGCCTGCATGCAGCTCAATCTAGCATCGGCGATAGCGATGCGCGGGGCCGCGCATCGCTATCGCTGGAGGGCATACACACGGCAGATCCGTGCTTAAAATCTAAGCAATCTAGCAAGATTGCTTAGATTTTAAGCACGGATCTCTCCGTGTGTACCCCCTTTTAGGCAGGTGTGGAACAAATGCTTTCAAAATTTGAAGTGTTAATAGTTTATTTTTTATCAATTAACAAAATGCAAACTAAATGAACAGAAGAGAAATCTAAATCAAATAAATATTCCTAACTTTGTGCAAGTGTACCTTTTGTAGGATTAGGATTATAGGGCCTAATTTAGACCTGATCACTGCTGTACGAATTCACACAGTGGCTGATTATTGATTGACTGTGCATGCGTATGGATTAAAATGCCCAAACAGCTAAAAACTCATGTGTTTTTATCGCTAGGCGAACGCAAGCTGATTGACAAGAAGTGGGCATTTGGGGGGGGGGGGTAACTGGCTGTTTTTAGGAGTATCAGGAAAAACGCAGGCGTCCCCAAGCGTATTCAGGGAGGGTGTGTGACGTCAGCTCTGCCACAATCTGCCTGTTTGTATTGCACTGAAGAGTAAGTCCTCGGCTACGCACAGACTGCATAGACTGGAAAAATCATTAGATGGTAAGTGAGTTGTGTATGGATTTGCAGATATCCTCTGTCTAGCAAAGTTTCTGCACAGCGTACGCATGCATTCGCACACTTGCACGGGACGGGTTTTCACTCTTTATGAGCGGCATCTATCTGATCGCAGACTTCTGCAAAAACGCAGAGGAGCGATCAGGTCTGAATTAGGCCCATAGTCAGGTGTATGATTAACCAACCATACCAAACAGGTGATAATGATCATCATTTTCATATGTAGGTTGAAACACAATCATTAAATGAAACATAAACAGCTGTGTAGGAGGCTTCAAACTGGGTGAGGAACAGACGTAGGGGCCCTACACATTTCACGATGCGCCGCCGAGGTGCCCGACGGCCGATACGGCCGACGAGCTACCCGGCGGCGGGGGGGCAGTGACGGGGGGAGTGAAGTTTCTTCACTCCCCCCGTCACGCGGCTGCATTGAAGTGCAGGCCAATATGGACGAGATCGTCCATATTGGCCTGCATGCACAGCCGACGGGAGACCAGCGATGAACGAGCGCGGGGACGCGCATCGTTCATCGCTGGAGTCTCCACACTGAAAGATATGAACGAGTTCTCGTTCATTTATGAACGAGATCGTTCATATCTTTCAGAAAATCGGCCAGTGTGTAGGGCCTATAACTTTACTACAAAGGTGAGATTGTGGAAAACAGTTTATGTCACAGGTCATACACTATAGCAAGACTGAGCCTATCAACAAGACACAAGGTAGTTATACTGCATCAGCAAGGTCTCTCAGAGGCAAAGATTTCAAAGCAGACTGGGGTTTCAAGATGTGCTGTTCAAGTTTTTTTTTTGAAGAAGCACAAAGAAACAGCCAACATGGAGGACTCTAGACGCAGTGGTTGGCCAAGGAAACTTAGTGCATCAGATGAAAAACCCATCATGCTTACTTCTCTTAGAAATCGGAAGATGTCCAGTAGTGCCACCAGCTCAGAACTTGCAGAAACCAGTGGGACCCAGGTACACTCATTTAGTGTTTAGAGAAGTCTGACTAGAAGTGGTCTTCATGGAAGCCATACCGTTCAACATGGAAACAAGGCCAAGCAACTCAACTATGTACGAAAACATAGGAACTGGGATGCAGAAAAATGGCAGCATGTGCTCTGAGTGTCTGTAGACAACAGTGAAGCATGGTGGAGGTTCTTTGCAAATTTGGGGCTGCATGTTAGCAAATGGATTTGGGGATTTGGTCAGGATCAATGGTATCCTCAATACTGAGAAATACAGGCAGATCCATCATGCAATACCATCACGGAGGTGTCTGATTGGCTACAAATGTATTCTGCAGCAGGGCAATGACCTGAAACATACAGTACAACCAATGTCGTTAATAACTACTGTATACTGTATACTGTAAAGTAAAACAAGGAGTCCTGGAAGTGATAAATAATATGGCCCGCACAGAGCCCTGATCTCAACATCATTGAGTCTGTCTGGGATTACTTGAAAAGACAGAAGGATTTGAGAACCCTACATCCACAGAATATCTGTGGTTAGTTCTCCAAGATGTTTGGAACAACCTCCTTTCTGAGATCCTTCAAAAACGGTGTGTAAATGTACCTAGATTTTCTGCTGTTTTGAAGGCAAAGGGTGGTCGCACCAAATATTGATTTGATTTAGATTTCCCTTCTGTCTATTCAATGTGAATTTTGTTAATTGATGAAAATACACTATTAACCATGTATTTTTGTAAGCATTCTGTCACAGTCCGGGTAACAAAACAGACATTCTTACCAGGGCCGTCTTTTCGTATGGGCTCAATGGGCTCTTGCCCAAGGGCCCCATGAGTTTAAGGGCCCTATGCTGATAGCTGAGGGTCCCCTCTTTCCAGCGGTACCAGATTTTTAAAATTGGCCCTGGGGAACCGGAGATATCCGACTTGAAACCAGTGGTCCCCATCCAAACCTGTTAATTGCTCTTCCCAGCCAGATATCTCAGGTTCTGTCTGACTTAGAGTTTTTCCAAGGGAATAATCCAAAAGCTGTGACTCTCCCTTTTCGGTGAACACTGGCAGCTTGTCTCTACTATGCCCAGAACTAGAGATATCAGCCTTCAAGCAGATGGTCCCTGCTCCAGCTCCACACGCCTAATATGCAGTTTTAGATTTTCATTGGTGAATTGCTCTGGCTCCTGAACTCTGATCCCCAAGTCCTCAGAACCATCTGAAAAGTGGGACTCTCTAGTTTTTTTATCCCATAAAGCTAAGAAATATATTTTCAGGAGCTTGAGATATCTGCAGTCAAGCAAGCTGCCCTCCCACACAAAAATAACAAATATTAAGCCCACTCCACTATCCACCCCTTCCCTACGTATTAAACACCCCATACCACCCTGGAAGTCATGTACCAGGGCTTCTTCATTCAGCCCAATTCATTCAAGCCCCCCTTCTACAGTTTAGCGCCATCTGTGCAGTAAAGGCGAAATTAGCAGAAATTACTGCTCCAGGTCCTACATGCTGAGCAGAAGATAGAGCACCCCCTACCTCCCGCGGGACATCAAAGCTGCCGCTGATAGCACCCCCCACCCCTACCTCTGAAGGATGGGTAGGGGGCCCAGCGCATTGCTGTGCCCAGGGGCCTACACTACTGTTAAGACGGCCCTGATTCTTACCTCTCAAGTGCCTGTCCAAGCTGTCGCTGCACTCCAGGTCCGGTGGCTATCAGTGCTGTCTGCGTCAACTGCGCAGTGTTGCAGACCTGCATCCATTCCATAGGTCACTTGGTGCCGCCATCCCTGCAGCTATACAGCATCATCAGCCCATCATGTCTGACTCACAGTCTCAGCTACCCACGGCTTCCATGCCTCCGCCGCCATTGATGCTAGGCTGCAGCCACATGTGATACAAACATAGTTTCCCTCCTAAACCAAACATGGGTGCTGCCATGTTTAATCCGGTCACCTGATTCCAGTGAGCCTATCCTGAGCATCCTGCTGTCCAGCTGATTGCCCCAGCCAATCCCAGCACACTGGCTACTATAAGAATGCTGGGTAATGACTGCCTAATCAGCAGTGCTATGATTGTCATACCCTATATGGTTATTTGCACTCAGCTGCTTCCAGTTTACCTTGCTCCAGAAAATTCCACTCTGTCCTAAGACCTGAGATCCACCCAGCTTGCAGCTCTGCCTGGCTCATCGGTGTTCTGCCATCGATACCTCCATCGGTGTTCCGCCATCGATCTCTAGCTCCATTGGTGTTCTGCCATCGATATTCAGCTCCATCGATGTTCCGCCATCGATCTCTAGCTCCATTGGTGTTCCGCCATCGATACTTAGCTACATCGGTGTTCCATGATTGTTCTCTAGCTCCATCAGTGTTCCACCATCGATACTCAGCTCCATTGGTGTTCCGCCATAGATCTCTAGCTCCATCAGTGTTCCGCCATCGATCTCTAGCTCCATCGGTTTGTCTGCCATTGATTTCTCGCTCCATCGGTGTTCCGCCATCGATCTCTAGCTCCATTGGAGTTCCGCCATCGATCTCTAGCTCCATCGGTGTTCCGCCATCGATCTCTAGCTATTGTACAGTGGTGCTCCGCACCAATATCCAATATCATCAGTATCCTTTCTACCTCCTGTGGTCAGTGTCCCTGTGTTCATTTATATTGGGACTTCATCAGTGGTTTACACTGCATCTAAGTTTGCTGCTGTGTGCTTATTTATATTGGGACTTCATCAGTGGTTTACACTGCATCTAAGTCTGCTGTTGTGTGCTCACCCATACTGGGACTTCATTAGTGGTTCACACTACATCCGATATTACATCTGCCACAGCATTGCCTCAGTTCCTGTGCTGCCTATGTTACTGAATTATCTGTCATACCGATTATTGAGTCTATTACCATCTGCCGCTATCTGTACCATCTTGCGTGCTGAATAAAAAGACTTCTTTTATTTTACATTCTCCTTTGTTCTGGTCACAGATTCGGGCCTACGCTCAAGTACACAATATCCCGGTTAATGTACAAGAACTTAATTGAAGCTCCCAGGTTCACATCTCCAATGGTCAGAGTCAGACCTCAGGCGTGACAGTTAGCACTGGCCTAATGGATTCAGCCGGAGAACAGACCCCACCCACCAGCCCTGTACAATTGTTGTCAGCTCTAGTCTAGAACATCAAACGCTGCGCAAAGTCAGGTAATTCGTTGTCTGCAAGACCTCTCCTCTAGGCTGGATAATTTACAGGCTACCCTCCGTGGTGTAGGGGCTCCCAGTGTACCCCAGGTGGACTCACCACCTCCAACTGCTACAGCTGTTCCTCGCCTCCACCTGCCAACTACTCCTAAGTTCGATGGTTCCCTAATGCCTGTAGGGGATTCCTGAACCAATGCGAGATCCATTTTGAACTGCAGACCAGAAACTTCACGACAAAATGTGCTAAAGTTGCATATATTAACTCTCTCCTGTCCGGTTAAGCTCTGGATTGTGCATTGCCATTATGGGAAAGATCTGACGCCCTTCTATCTTCGTATAAGAACTTTGTGGCAACTTTCTGGTGAATATTCGATGACCCTGGGCGAGTGACTTCAGCAGCTGCAGATATATTACATCTTCGTCAGAGATCTCGATCTGTGGGACAGTATCTTGTACAGTTCTAAATTCTGGCTTCTGAACTTACCTGGAACGACGAGGCGCTATACACAGCATTCTAGCATGGACTTTCTGAGTGTCTAAAAGATGAGTAAGCCACTCGTGACTTACATCCAAAGTTGGATGTGCTCATCTCATGGTGTATCAAAGTTGATCTCTGTTTTCGGGAACGTGCTATTGAACGTGGAAGGGTCATTCAATCTAAGGTGAAGTCATCTCTACACCTCAGTCCAGTTTCACCAGCAAAAGAGGAACCAATGGAGGTAAATCGCTTCCACCTGTCTCCAGAGGAATAGCAAAGACGCCGCTCTGCGCACCTGTGTCTATACTGTGCTGCTCCTTCGCACATGATTAATGCATGCCCAAAGCGTCAGGAAAACTCCAAGTCCTAGCCCGTCAGGGAGAAGGCTGGCTAGAAGTAATTAAATCTTCTCCGTCTATAAATGACTGTATCCTACCAGTTTCTTTGCAAGTTTCCCAACGCTTAGTGGATTCCGGAGCAGCAGGGAATTTCGTAACTGCAGAACTGATTCAGCAATGGTCCCTTCCCACCAAGAAACTTTCTAATCCTGTGTATCTCACTGCTGTGGATGGCAGCAGAATTCTAGATGCTACTATTAATTGCAGGACGCTGCCTCACCAAGTCAAAGTGGGGGTCTTGCATTCTGAACTGTTATCTTTCCTAGTGATACCCAGAGCCACCGATCCTCTTTTTCTGGGCCTGCCTTGGTTCCGCCTCCACAACCCTCAGATCGATTGGAAGACTTCTCAAATAACAGCCTGGGGTCCTCTTGTTTAGGTGCCTGTCTTCAGTGGGTCCTTCAGGCACATACTTCAGCCTCCAAGTCAGCTGATATTCTACCTCATCCATATACGAACTGTACCAATGTCATCAGTAAATCCAACGCAAATTAACTTCCTCCTCATAGGGAATTGGACTGTCCAATAGACCTTGTTCCTGGCAAGACTACACCCAGAGGTCATACTTACCCTCTCTCTCTTCCCGAAACTCAAGCAATGGCAGACTACATCAAAGAAAATCTTGCCAAGGGGTTCATTCGACCATCCTCCTTACCTGCCAAGGTGGTTTCTTTTCTTTGTGAAGAAAAATATGGCGGACTGCGTCCATGTATAGACTGGTGAGGTCTCAATGACATTACGGTAAAGAAGCGGTACCCATTGCCTCTTATCACTGAATTGTTTGATTGTGTCAGTGGAGCCACCATTTTTACGAATATGAATCTGAGAGGTGCATATCATCTCATTTGTATCCGAGAGGGTGACAAGTGAAAGATGGCCTTTAACACCAGGGATGTACATTATGAGTACCTCATCATGCCTTTCAGACTCAGTAATGCTCCGCAGTCTTTTAGCACTTCGTAAATGAAATATTTCGAAACCTGCTCTACTGACACGTTGTCGTATATCTGGACAACATTCTAATCTTTGCAAACAATTTGGAAGAACATCGATATTGGGTGAAAGAAGTCCTATCCCGTCTACGTGCTCACCGTTTATTCTGTAAACTTGAAAAGTGTATGTTCGAGGTAAAATCCAGTCCATTCCTTGGATACATTATTTTAGGCTCCGGTCTTAGAATGGATGCAGAAAAGCTTCAAGCAATTCAAGATTGGTCAATTCCGTCTTCGTTGAAAGGTGTTCAAAGCTTTCTGGGCTTTGCCAATTACTAAAAAAAATTAATCCGTAATTTCTCTACCATCGTTGCTCTCATCTCCGCTCTAACCTGGAAAGGGGCCAATCCGGTGAAGCGGTCTGAAGAAGCTACCCAAGCTTTCCATCTTCTAAAACAGAAGTTTATTTCAGCTCCAGTCTTGAAACAACCAGATACTTCATTACCTTTCATTCTAGAAGTGGATGCCTCATCCGTCGGTGTGGGAGCGTTTCATTACCAAAGTTGCTCCAGATGGTCATTTCCACCCCTGTGGGTTCTTTTCAAGGAAAATCTCACCCGCAGAGCGCAACTATGCTATTGGCAACCAAGAATTGCTCGCAATTAAGTTGGCATTAGAGGAGTGGAGATATCTACTCTAAGGTACTTCCCATGAAATTACCATTCTAACTGACCACAAAAATCTGCTGTACCTCAAGTCCGCTCAATGTCTTAACCCCCATCAATTCAGATGGGCTCTTTTCTTTTCCAGGTTTCGCTTCAAACTGTCGTTCTATCCTGGGTCACAAAATCGTAAGGCTGATGGCCTTTCCCACTCTTGGGAGCAAGAAAATGAGTAAAATTCTACTGAAAAACATGCACCAATGGCCAGGGGGAGCGCAGCGATATGAGAACTCAGTGGACGCAGCGGTGATGAGGAGGGAGAGGAGATGAGAAAGCAGACAGGGGAGCTAAGGGGAAGCAGCGGGCAGTGGAGCGGTGAGTGAGATCTTAGAGAAAACAGCACTTAACGCGGCGGAGGTTAGTATATCCCACCCACAGTCACAGCTCTGCTCAAAAATATAGGAGAGATGGCTGGATGCAGCCCATGATGACATGACTGTCTGGTGAGTAGTTGATGCAGCGCCTATGGACCCCATCCCCCATCCATGGTACCCCTGCTACTGCCCCACTTGCGTCAACCCCGCTCCTCCTCCACCCGTTTCACCTCCCAACCCCCGCGCCCGCCCCTTCTCCCGTGGTGTCTCCGGCCCCTGGTCTGGCAGCGCTGTGAGCAGCTGGTGACACGCAGGAGCGGCGGGGCCAGAGAGCGTGGCGCAGCGGAGTCTCCGGCCCCCGGGCTGGCTGCACTGTGAGCTGCCAGTGACACACAGGAGCGGCTGGGCCAGCAGAGCGCCGCGCAGTAGAGTCTCCGCCCCCGGGCTGCCAGAACTGTGAGCAGCTGGTGACATGCCGGAGCGGCGGGGCCAGCAGAGCGTGGCGCAGCGGAGTCTCTGGCCCCCAGGCTGGCTGCGCTGTGAGCAGCTGGTGACACGCAGGAGCGGCGGGGCTGCGAGAGCGTAATGCAGCAGAGTCTCCGGCCCTTGGGCTGGGTGCACTGTGAGCTGCTGGTGACACACAAGCGGCGGGGCCAGCAGAGCATGGGGCAGCGTAGTCTCCGGCCCCCGGGCTGGCTGCACTGTGAACAGCCGGTGACACACAGGAGCGGCGGGGCGAGCAGATCTCGGATTTCTCCAGGCACTCCCGGGAGAAGCTGCTGCAGCAGAGGGGGAAGAAGATGTTCTCTAAGCTGACACCCATCCTGCAGCAGGCGGTAGAGGCGGTGAGTGCCGGGGGCAGCTAGGCCGCAGCGCCGGCACTGTCCCATGTAGGGACTGGAGGCTGGCCTGCGGGGGGAAGACAGGGGGCAGCACGGATCGATGATGTGGCCGGAACACCTCATTCCGGGCCCGCCGTTGCCGATTCCTGTCTCACCACCCTGATTAGATACCGAAGAGTGTATTACACACCACACACATATACACCCCTATATACTACACAGCGCACAAATATATACACCATTATATACAATACTACACACCACACACATACATCCCTATATACTACACACCACACACATATACACCCCTATATACTACACACCACACACATATACACCCCTATATACTACACACCACACACATATACACCCCTATATACTACACACCACACACATACACCCCTATATACCCCATTATATATACCTCAATATACCCGCCCCACCACCACCCCAGCACCCGGCCCTTCCCCCACCTGCAGCACCCCCGGACCCCCTCCCCTATCCATGGCAACCCTGCACCCGCCCTTCCCCCACCCGCTGCGCCTCCGGACCCCCTACCCTACCCACGGCACCCCCGCACCCGCCCCTCCACCACCCGCAGTGCCTCCGGCCCCCACCCACGGCACCCCCACCCCTCCACCACCCGCAGTGCCTCCGGACCCCCTACCCCACCTACAGCACCCGCTCCTCCCCCACCCACGGCACCTTTGCACCTGCCCCTTTCCCACCCGCAGCACCTCTGTAACCCCTCTCCCATCCGCAACAGCCCCCCACCTGCCCCTCCCCCAACCGTAGCACCTCCAGACCCCCTCCCTCATCCGTGGACCCCACTCCCCCGCCACTCCCCATCGCAAAGGGTTTGACCATCGCATGCCCTTTTGTCGTGCAATGGTAATACTCCATATAATACAAATATTGAATGCCAGAAAGGCGTGCAGGGGTTAAGGGGACGTAGCCCCTTGCGATGAATCACCTAGTATATATATATATATATATATATATATATAGAGAGAGAGAGAGAGAGAAAAATATATACCGGCACTCCAAACGACAAAGGGTTACTTGGCTGCGGTGCCCTCCAGGTCAGGTAAGGACTAAACAAGCTGGAAGAATCGGCGGCACTCAAGCAGACTGGTACAAAAATGCAGAAATGTGTCCCTTTAATAGCCTACATGTTTCGGGGAAGCTCCCCGTCCTCAGGGCTAGACAACAGTGAAAACCAACATACAAGACATTTAAATACATCACGAACAAAGATATTAGTGTGAAGATTGTACTCACCTGTCCTCACGGCGCTGCCGCCCGCCTGCACACGCTGTTCGCTTCCGCGTCGCCGGGCTGTGACGTCACGGTGCGCCGCGGGACAGGATCGTTGTCATGGTAACTAGTGAAGCAAAATCCCAGGCTCCTCTCGCACTGTAGAGCCTGTAACAAACATGCAAAAATAACAAAAGACAGCACATTTAAAATACATGAATATCACCAATCAAGGAAATATACTAACAGCCCATAACCATTAATATATAAATAGACCATATGCATAAACTATCTAACATCCTCGCTAGATAGCAAACCACTCTATAGTGATAAAGGTCCTAATATACTTATCTCGGAGCCACGCTTTCTACCATAAGGGAAATATAAACATCATAAAGGCAAAATAAAATTAAATTACAAAAAGCTGAAGAAGACAAGAGCTCACTAGATGGGTTAGAGAAAACATTGTAACCCTAGGTTCTCATTTAGGCCACCAGGGGACAGTGTTCCCAATTTAAAGATCCAACGTGACTCTTTTTTCAAAAGCAGTTTATCCCTATTGCCACCCCTCAACATGATGGGGGTATGGTCAATAAGGATAGCTCGAATGCTAGCCACCCCATGTTTGGCCAACAGGCAATGGCGAGCAAATGGCTGGTCACTGGATCCCTTCTCAAATGCCTTTTTAATTGCACTCCTATGCAAGGCCATCCTTTCCCTAAATTGTCGTATGGTCTTGCCTACATAGGCAAGACCACACGGGCAAGTAAGTAAATATATCACATGGGTGGTAGTACATGTGAGGCGGTGTTTGATAAGTATTTTCTTGCCTGTTTGTGGATGATTAAAAGTGGTGCCAGTCTGTAAAGTGTTGCAGGTGGCACATCCTAGACACCTATAGCACCCCATCTTAGGTCTAAGAAAATGAGTTTGCTCAGATCTAATCATGTTAGTAACGTCGAGACGAACCACATGATCCCCTATATTCTTGCCCCTAGTGTGGCTGGGCAATAGTCTAGTATTGGCTAACTTACTCAGTGCAGCCTCTGTTTGTATGATGGGCCACAGTGGTTTAGCTTTTCTAACTGTATGTTTAGAACACGTAGTGAATCTACTAACCCATGGTAGTCTATCTGCATTAATATCCTGGCGGGCCCTGGGGTTTAACAATTGTTCCCTGGGTATATTTAATGCTAACTCCTTGGATTTCTCTAATTCCCTTATCGGGTAACCTCTTTGGGCAAATTTCAGTAGCATTTCATCAAGGGCCCTAATGGTATCTTGAGGATCTGAGGTAATGCGCCGTACCCGCAAAAACTGCGAGTATGGCAGTCCCTTCTTTAACGCAAGTGGGTGAAAGCTTTGATAATTCAAAAAAGTGTTCCTATCTGTTGCTTTGACAAATAAGGAGGTACTAAGTTGACCAGAATCAAGAGAGATGATGACATCCAAATAATTAATTTGTTTATCATCAATCACATATGTAAATTTCACCACATGGTCTGTCGCATTATGCTGGTCCCAAAGTAATTTAAGATCTTCCCTAGAGCCACTCCAACAAACTATAAGATCATCAACATAACGCCTGTAATAAACCACATGGGGGCTGACTAAAGGATCAAGATGGAACATAGTCTTCTCAAGATGGTACATAAACGCATTGGCGTAAGATGGGGCCACCGCGGACCCCATCGCACACCCCGATGTCTGTAAATAAAAGACCCCATTGAACACAAAATAATTCCTTTTCAAAACCAGACTCAACAAATGTACGAAAAAAGACAACTCTGGGCCCTGGTATGTTACATTACCTTCAATGAGTGTTCTTACCACCTCCACACCTGCATCATGTGGGATGCAGGTGTAGAGACTGGTAACGTCAGCACTACATAGCAAGGTATCAACAGGTACTGGTCCCAACCGCTGCAATTGCAGCAAGAGGGACGATGTATCTTTTAAGAAGGAGGGCAAAGCCTGAACGCAAGGGTTAAGATAGGCGTCCAGGTAGACCGCAATAGGTTGATAAAGTGAACCTCTCGCCGACACAATTGGGCGGCCTGGGGGGTTCACCAAGGTTTTATGCACCTTAGGCAAGGTGTAGAAAAGAGGTGCTACCGGGAAGTCTACCACAAGCGCAGCACAAACATCTTGTGATATAATACCTGAAACATTAGACTCCCTAAGATAAGTATCCAACTCTTTCTTAAATTCGTTAGTGGGATCTTTCTTAAGACAAGAGTAAACAGTGGAATCACTCAAGTTGAGCACTAAGGTGCATAAAACCTTGGTGAACCCCCCAGGCCGCCCAATTGTATCGGCGAGAGGTTCACTTTATCAACCTATTGCGGTCTACCTGGATGCCTATCTTAATCCTTGCGTTCAGGCTTTGCCCTCCTTCTTAAAAGATACATCGTCCCTCTTGCTGCAATTGCAGCGGTTGGGACCAGTACCTGTTGATACCTTGCTATGTAGTGCTGACGTTACCAGTCTCTACACCTGCATCCCACATGATGCAGGTGTGGAGGCGGTAAGAACACTCATTGAAGGTAATGTAACATACCAGGGCCCAGAGTTGTCTTTTTTCTTACATTTATTGAGTCTGGTTTTGAAAAGGAATTATTTTGTGTTCAGTGGGGTCTTTTATTTACAGACATCGGGGTGTGCGATGGGGTCCGCGGTGGCCCCATCTTACGCCAATGCGTTTATGTACCATCTTGAGAAGACTATGTTCCATCTTGATCCTTTAGTCAGCCCCCATGTAGTTTATTACAGGCGTTATATTGATGATCTTATAGTTTGTTGGAGTGGCTCTAGGGAAGATCTTAAATTACTTTGGGACCAGCATAATGCGACAGACAATGTGATGAAATTTACATATGTGATTGATGATAAACAAATTAATTATTTGGATGTCATCATCTCTCTTGATTCTGGTCAACTTAGTACCTCCTTATTTGTCAAAGCAACAGATAGGAACACTTTTTTGAATTATCAAAGCTTTCACCCACTTGCGTTAAAGAAGGGACTGCCATACTCGCAGTTTTTGCGGGTACGGCGCATTACCTCAGATCCTCAAGATACCATTAGGGCCCTTGATGAAATGCTACTGAAATTTGCCCAAAGAGGTTACCCGATAAGGGAATTAGAGAAATCCAAGGAGTTAGCATTAAATATACCCAAGGAACAATTGTTAAACCCCAGGGCCCGCCAGGATATTAATGCAGATAGACTACCATGGGTTAGTAGATTCACTACGTGTTCTAAACATACAGTTAGAAAAGCTAAACCACTGTGGCCCATCATACAAACAGAGGCTGCACTGAGTAAGTTAGCCAATACTAGACTATTGCCCAGCCACACTAGGGGCAAGAATATAGGGGATCATGTGGTTCGTCTCGACGTTACTAACATGATTAGATCTGAGCAAACTCATTTTCTTAGACCTAAGATGGGGTGCTATAGGTGTCTAGGATGTGCCACCTGCAACACTTTACAGACTGGCACCACTTTTAATCATCCACAAACAGGCAAGAAAATACTTATCAAACACCGCCTCACATGTACTACCACCTATGTGATATATTTACTTACTTGCCCGTGTGGTCTTGCCTATGTAGGCAAGACCATACGACAATTTAGGGAAAGGATGGCCTTGCATAGGAGTGCAATTAAAAAGCCATTTGAGAAGGGATCCAGTGACCAGCCATTTGCTCGCCATTGCCTGTTGGCCAAACATGGGGTGGCTAGCATTCGAGCTATCCTTATTGACCATACCCCCATCATGTTGAGGGGTGGCAATAGGGATAAACTGCTTTTGAAAAAAGAGTCACGTTGGATCTTTAAATTGGGAACACTGTCCCCTGGTGGCCTAAATGAGAACCTAGGGTTACAATGTTTTCTCTAACCCATCTAGTGAGCTCTTGTCTTCTTCAGCTTTTTGTAATTTAATTTTATTTTGCCTTTATGATGTTTATATTTCCCTTATGGTAGAAAGCGTGGCTCCGAGATAAGTATATTAGGACCTTTATCACTATAGAGTGGTTTGCTATCTAGCGAGGATGTTAGATAGTTTATGCATATGGTCTATTTATATATTAATGGTTATGGGCTGTTAGTATATTTCCCTGATTGGTGATATTCATGTATTTTAAATGTGCTGTCTTTTGTTATTTTTGTATGTTTGTTACAGGCTCTACAGTGCGAGAGGAGCCTGGGATTTTGCTTCACTAGTTACCATGACAACGATCCTGTCCCGCGGCGCACCGTGACGTCACAGCCCGGCGACGCGGAAGCTAACAGCGTGTGCAGGCGGGCGGCAGCGCCGTGAGGACAGGTGAGTACAATCTTCACACTAATATCTTTGTTCGTGATGTATTTAAATGTCTTGTATGTTGGTTTTCACTGTTGTCTAGCCCTGAGGACGGGGAGCTTCCCCGAAACATGTAGGCTATTAAAGGGACACGTTTCTGCATTTTTGTACCAGTCTGCTTGAGTGCCGCCGATTCTTCCAGCTTATATATATATATATATATATATATATATATACACACACTTCTCAAAAAAATAAAGGGAACACTTAAACAACACAATGTAACTCCAAGTCAATCACACTTCTGTGAAATCAAACTGTCCACTTAGGAAGCAACACTGATTGACAATCAATTTCACATGCTGTTGTGCAAATGGAATAGACAACAGGTGGGAATTATAGGCAATTAGCAAGACACCCCCAATACAGGAGTTGTTCTGCAGGTGGTGACCACAAACCACTTCTCAGCTCCTATGCTTTCTGGCTGATGTTTTGGTCACTTTTGAAAGCTGGCAGTGCTTTCACTCTAGTAGCAGCATGAGACGGAGTCTACAACCCACACAAGTGACTCAGGTAGTGCAGCTCATCCAGGATGGCACATCAATGCGAGCTGTGGCAAGAAGGTTTGCTGTGTCTGTCAGCGTAGTGTCCAGAGCATGGAGGCGCTACCAGGAGACAGGCCAGTACATCAGGAGATGTGGAGGAGGCCGTAGGAGGGCAACAACCCAGCAGCAGGACCGCTACCTCTGCCTTTGTGCAAGGAGGAACAGGAGGAGCACTGCCAAAGCCCTGCAAAATGACCTCCAGCAAGCCACAAATGTGCATGTGTTTACTCAAACGATCAGAAACAGACTCCATGAGGGTGGTATGAGGGCTCGACGTCCACAGGTGGGGGTTGTGCTTACAGCCCAACACCATGCAGGACGTTTGGCATTTGCCAGAGAACACCAAGATTGGCAAATTCGCCACTGGTGGCCTGTGCTCTTCACAGATGAAAGCAGGTTCTCACTGAACACGTGACAGACGTGTCAGAGTCTGGAGACGCCAAGGAGAATGTTCTGCTGCCTGCAACATCCTCCAGCACGACCGGTTTGGCAGTGGGTCCGTAATGGTGTTGGGTGGCATTTCTTTGGGGGGCCGCACAGCCCTCCATGTGCTCGCCAAAGGTAGCCTGACTGCCATTAAGTACCGAGATGAGATCCTCAGACCCCTTGTGAGACCATATGCTGGTGCGGTTGGCCCTGGGTTCCTAATGCAAGACAATGCTAGACCTCATGTGACTGGAGTGTGTCAGCAGTTCCTGCAAGACGAAGGCATTGATGCTATGGACTGGCCCGCCCGTTCCTCAGACCTGAATCCAATTGAGCACATCTGGGACATCATGTCTCGCTCCATCCACCAACGCCACGTTGCACAACAGACTGTCCAGGAGTTGGCGAATGCTTTAGTCCAGGTCTGGGAGGAGATCCCTCAGGAGACCATCCGCCACCTCATCAGGAGCATGCCCAGGCGTTGTAGGGAGGTCATACAGGCACGTGGAGGCCACACACACTACTGAGCCTCATTTTGACTTGTTTTAAGGACACTACATCAAAGTTGGATCAGCCTGTAGTGTGTTTTTCCACTTTAATTTTGAGTGTGACTCCAAATCCAGACCACCATGGGTTAATAAATTTGATTTCCATTGATAATTTTTGTGTGATTTTGTTGTCAGCACATTCAACTATGTAAAGAACAAAGTATTTAATAAGAATATTTCATTCATTCAGATCTAGGATGTGTTATTTTAGTGTTCCCTTTAATTTTTTTGAGCAGTTTATATATAGTGCACCTGGAAAGTATTCACTGCGCTTCACTTTTTCCACATTTTGTTATGTTACAGCCTTATTCCAAACTGGAATAAATTCATATTTTTCCCTCAAAATTCTGCACACAATGCCCCATAATGACAACGTGACATTTTTTTTTTTAGATTTTTGCAAATTTATTAAAAATAACAACAAAGAAATAACATGTACATAAGTATTCACAGCCTTTGCCATGAAGCTCAAAATTGAGCCCAGGTGCATCCTGTTTCCACTGATCATCGAGCCGTTCCTACTGCTTAATTGGTGTCCACCTGTGGTAAATTCATTTGATTGGACATGATTTGGAAAGGCACACACCTGTCTATATAAGGTCCCACACTTGACAGCGCATGTCTGAGCACAAACCAAACATGAAGTCAAAGGAATTGTCTGTAGACCTCAGAGACAGCATTGTCTCGAGGCACAAATCTGGGAAAGGGTACAGAAAAATATCTGCTACTTTGAAGGTCCTAATGAGCACAGTGGCCTCCATCATCTATAAACGGAAGAAGTTCGGAAACCACCAGGATTCTTTCTAGAGCTGGCGATCGGGGTAGAAGGGCCCTAATCAAGGAGGTGACCAGGATCCTGATGGTCACTCTGTCAGAGCTACAGCATTCCTCTGTGGAGAGAGGAGCACCTTCCAGAAGGACAACCATCTCTGCAGCAATTCCCCAATCAGGCCTGTATGGTAGAGTGGCCAGACAGAAGCCACTCCTTGGTAAAAAGCACATGGAAGCCCGCCTGGAGTTTACCAAAATGCACCTGAATGAGTCTCGGACCATGAGAAACAAAATTCTCTCATCTGATAAGACAAAAATTTAACTCTTTGGCATGAATGCCAGGCATCATGTTTGGAGGAAACCAGGCACGGCTCATCATCAGGCCAATACCATCCCTACAGTGAAGCATGGTGGTGGCTGGGAGACTAGTCAAGATAGAGGGAAAGATTAATGCAGCAATGTACAGCGACATCCTGGATGAAAACCTGCTCCAGAGTGCTCTTGACCTTAGACTGGGGCGGCAGTTCATCTTTCAGCAGGAAAACGACCCTAAGCAAAAATGAATTTATTCAAGCCAGAGCCCTCACAAGTAAAAGTTATATAGGAACGAAGGTGCGGCACTCCTACTGTAGCTGGAGCTGTGTCAAACAACTTTTCAGTGCTGACCACTGTCGTCTGGTTTATACATATATATTGGCAAGATCGGGGTAAGGATGTTGTCTCCTGGTGTAGATGGGAGTACTTTCTTACTGCAGCTTAAATAGCAATATGCCAGAACAGTCCTTGAGGAAGGTGTACATACACTGAAACGGTATAGTTGGATAGACTCACGATGACCTATGATGAGCATTATGTAGATTGCTGACTGCAGATACAGTAAGTATTAGAGATGAGCGCCTGAAATTTTTCGGGTTTTGTGTTTTGGTTTTGGGTTCGGTTCCGCGGCCGTGTTTTGGGTTCGAACGCGTTTTGGCAAAACCTCACCGAATTATTTTTGTCGGATTCGGGTGTGTTTTGGATTCGGGTGTTTTTTTCCAAAAACACTAAAAAACAGCTTAAATCATAGAATTTGGGGGTCATTTTGATCCCAAAGTATTATTAACCTCAAAAACCATAATTTACACTCATTTTCAGTCTATTCTGAATACCTCACACCTCACAATATTATTTTTAGTCCTAAAATTTGCACCGAGGTCGCTGTGTGAGTAAGATAAGCGACCCTAGTGGCCGACACAAACACCGGGCCCATCTAGGAGTGGCACTGCAGTGTCACGCAGGATGTCTCTTCCAAAAAACCCTCCCCAAACAGCACATGACGCAAAGAAAAAAAGAGGCGCAATGAGGTAGCTGTGTGAGTAAGATTAGCGACCCTAGTGGCCGACACAAACACCGGGCCCATCTAGGAGTGGCACTGCAGTGTCACGCAGGATGGCCCTTCCAAAAAACCCTCCCCAAACAGCACATGACGCAAAGAAAAAAAGAGGCGCAATGAGGTAGCTGACTGTGTGAGTAAGATTAGCGACCCTAGTGGCCGACACAAACACCGGGCACATCTAGGAGTGGCACTGCAGTGTCACGCAGGATGTCCCTTCCAAAAAACCCTCCCCAAACAGCACATGACGCAAAGAAAAAAAGAGGCGCAATGAGGTAGCTGTGTGAGTAAGATTAGCGACCCTAGTGGCCGACACAAACACCGGGCACATCTAGGAGTGGCACTGCAGTGTCACGCAGGATGTCCCTTCCAAAAAACCCTCCCCAAACAGCACATGACGCAAAGAAAAAAAGAGGCGCAATGAGGTAGCTGTGTGAGTAAGATTAGCGACCCTAGTGGCCGACACAAACACCGGGCCCATCTAGGAGTGGCACTGCAGTGTCACGCAGGATGTCCCTTCCAAAAAACCCTCCCCAATCAGCACATGATGCAAAGAAAAAGAAAAGAAAAAAGAGGTGCAAGATGGAATTATCCTTGGGCCCTCCCACCCACCCTTATGTTGTATAAACAAAACAGGACATGCACACTTTAACCAACCCATCATTTCAGTGACAGGGTCTGCCACACGACTGTGACTGATATGACGGGTTGGTTTGGACCCCCCCCAAAAAAGAAGCAATTAATCTCTCCTTGCACAAACTGGCTCTACAGAGGCAAGATGTCCACCTCATCTTCACCCTCCGATATATCACCGTGTACATCCCCCTCCTCACAGATTATCAATTCGTCCCCACTGGAATCCACCATCTCAGCTCCCTGTGTACTTTGTGGAGGCAATTGCTGCTGGTCAATGTCTCCGCGGAGGAATTGATTATAATTCATTTTAATGAACATCATCTTCTCCACATTTTCTGGATGTAACCTCGTACGCCGATTGCTGACAAGGTGAGCGGCGGCACTAAACACTCTTTCGGAGTACACACTTGTGGGAGGGCAACTTAGGTAGAATAAAGCCAGTTTGTGCAAGGGCCTCCAAATTGCCTCTTTTTCCTGCCAGTATAAGTACGGACTGTGTGACGTGCCTACTTGGATGCGGTCACTCATATAATCCTCCACCATTCTATCAATGTTGAGAGAATCATATGCAGTGACAGTAGACGACATGTCCGTAATCGTTGTCAGGTCCTTCAGTCCGGACCAGATGTCAGCATCAGCAGTCGCTCCAGACTGCCCTGCATCACCGCCAGCGGGTGGGCTCGGAATTCTGAGCCTTTTCCTCGCACCCCCAGTTGCGGGAGAATGTGAAGGAGGAGATGTTGACAGGTCGCGTTCCGCTTGACTTGACAATTTTGTCACCAGCAGGTCTTTCAACCCCAGCAGACCTGTGTCTGCCGGAAAGAGAGATCCAAGGTAGGCTTTAAATCTAGGATCGAGCACGGTGGCCAAAATGTAGTGCTCTGATTTCAACAGATTGACCACCCGTGAATCCTTGTTAAGCGAATTAAGGGCTGCATCCACAAGTCCCACATGCCTAGCGGAATCGCTCCGTGTTAGCTCCTCCTTCAATGCCTCCAGCTTCTTCTGCAAAAGCCTGATGAGGGGAATGACCTGACTCAGGCTGGCAGTGTCTGAACTGACTTCACGTGTGGCAAGTTCAAAGGGCATCAGAACCTTGCACAACGTTGAAATCATTCTCCACTGCACTTGAGACAGGTGCATTCCACCTACTATATCGTGCTCAATTGTATAGGCTTGAATGGCCTTTTGCTGCTCCTCCAACCTCTGAAGCATATAGAGGGTTGAATTCCACCTCGTTACCACTTCTTGCTTCAGATGATGGCAGGGCAGGTTCAGTAGTTTTTGGTGGTGCTCCAGTTTTCTGTACGTGGTGCCTGTACGCCGAAAGTGTCCCGCAATTCTTCTGGCCACCGACAGCATCTCTTGCACGCCCCTGTCGTTTTTTAAAAAATTCTGCACCACCAAATTCAAGGTATGTGCAAAACATGGGACGTGCTGGAATTGGCCCAGATTTAATGCACACACAATATTGCTGGCGTTGTCCGATGCCACAAATCCACAGGAGAGTCCAATTGGGGTAAGCCATTCCGCGATGATCTTCCTCAGTTGCCGTAAGAGGTTTTCAGCTGTGTGCGTATTCTGGAAAGCGGTGATACAAAGCGTAGCCTGCCTAGGAAAGAGTTGGCGTTTGCGAGATGCTGCTACTGGTGCCGCCGCTGCTGTTCTTGCGGCGGGAGTCCATACATCTACCCAGTGGGCTGTCACAGTCATATAGTCCTGACCCTGCCCTGCTCCACTTGTCCACATGTCCGTGGTTAAGTGGACATTGGGTACAGCTGCATTTTTTAGGACACTGGTGACTCTTTTTCTGAGGTCTGTGTACATTTTCGGTATCGCCTGCCTAGAGAAATGGAACCTAGATGGTATTTGGTACCGGGGACACAGTACCTCCAACAAGTCTCTAGTTGGCTCTGCAGTAATGATGGATACCGGAACCACGTTTCTCACCACCCAGGATGCCAAGGCCTCAGTTATCCGCTTTGCAGTAGGATGACTGCTGTGATATTTCATCTTCCTCGCAAAGGACTGTTGAACAGTCAATTGCTTACTGGAAGTAGTACAAGTGGGCTTACGACTTCCCCTCTGGGATGACCATCGACTCCCAGCGGCAACAACAGCAGCGCCAGCAGCAGTAGGCGTTACACGCAAGGATGCATCGGAGGAATCCCAGGCAGGAGAGGACTCGTCAGACTTGCCAGTGACATGGCCTGCAGGACTATTGGCATTCCTGGGGAAGGAGGAAATTGACACTGAGGGAGTTGGTGGGGTGGTTTGCGTGAGCTTGGTTACAAGAGGAAGGGATTTACTGGTCAGTGGACTGCTTCCGCTGTCACCCAAAGTTTTTGAACTTGTCACTGACTTATTATGAATGCGCTGCAGGTGACGTATAAGGGAGGATGTTCCGAGGTGGTTAACGTCCTTACCCCTACTTATTACAGCTTGACAAAGGGAACACACGGCTTGACACCTGTTGTCCGCATTTCTGGTGAAATACCTCCACACCGAAGAGCTGATTTTTTTGGTATTTTCACCTGGCATGTCAACGGCCATATTCCTCCCACGGACAACAGGTGTCTCCCCGGGTGCCTGACTTAAACAAACCACCTCACCATCAGAATCCTCCTGGTCAATTTCCTCCCCAGCGCCAGCAACACCCATATCCTCCTCATCCTGGTGTACTTCAACACTGACATCTTCAATCTGACTATCAGGAACTGGACTGCGGGTGCTCCTTCCAGCACTTGCAGGGGGCGTGCAAATGGTGGAAGGCGCATGCTCTTCACGTCCAGTGTTGGGAAGGTCAGGCATCGCAACCGACACAATTGGACTCTCCTTGTGGATTTGGGATTTCAAAGAACGCACAGTTCTTTGCGGTGCATTTGCCAGCTTGAGTCTTTTCAGTTTTCTAGCGAGAGGCTGAGTGCTTCCATCCTCATGTGAAGCTGAACCACTAGCCATGAACATAGGCCAGGGCCTCAGCCGTTCCTTGCCACTCCGTGTGGTAAATGGCATATTGGCAAGTTTACGCTTCTCCTCCGACAATTTTATTTTAGGTTTTGGAGTCCTTTTTTTTCTGATATTTGGTGTTTTGGATTTGACATGCTCTGTACTATGACATTGGGCATCGGCCTTGGCAGACGACGTTGCTGGCATTTCATCGTCTCGGCCATGACTAGTGGCAGCAGCTTCAGCACGAGGTGGAAGTGGATCTTGATCTTTCCCTAATTTTGGAACCTCAACTTTTTTGTTCTCCATATTTTATAGGCAGAACTAAAAGGCACCTCAGGTAAACAATGGAGATGGATGGATTGGATACTAGTATACAATTATGGACGGACTGCCACGGTTAGGTGGTATAAAAAAACCACGGTTAGGTGGTATATAATACAATTATGGATGGACGGACTGCCTGCCGAGTGCCGACACAGAGGTAGCCACAGCCGTGAACTACCGCACTGTACACTGGTTGATAAAGAGATAGTAGTATACTCGTAACAACTAGTATGACGACGGTATAAAGAATGAAAAAAAAACCACGGTTAGGTGGTATATATTATAATACAATTATGGTTGGACGGACTGCCTGCCGAGTGCCGACACAGAGGTAGCCACAGCCGTGAACTACCGCACTGTACACTGGTTGATAAAGAGATAGTAGTATACTCGTAACAACTAGTATGACGACGGTATAAAGAATGAAAAAAAAACCACGGTTAGGTGGTATATATTATAATACAATTATGGTTGGACGGACTGCCTGTCGAGTGCCGACACAGAGGTAGCCACAGCCGTGAACTACCGCACTGTACACTGGTTGATAAAGAGATAGTAGTATACTCGTAACAACTAGTATGACGACGGTATAAAGAATGAAAAAAAAACCACGGTTAGGTGGTATATATTATAATACAATTATGGATGGACGGACTGCCTGCCGAGTGCCGACACAGAGGTAGCCACAGCCGTGAACTACCGCACTGTACACTGGTTGATAAAGAGATAGTAGTATACTCGTAACAACTAGTATGACGACGGTATAAAGAATGAAAAAAAAACCACGGTTAGGTGGTATATATTATAATACAATTATGGTTGGACGGACTGCCTACCGAGTGCCGACACAGAGGTAGCCACAGCCGTGAACTACCGCACTGTACACTGGTTGATAAAGAGATAGTAGTATACTCGTAACAACTAGTATGACGACGGTATAAAGAATGAAAAAAAAAACACGGTTAGGTGGTATATAATACAATTATGGTTGGACGGACTGCCTGCCGAGTGCCGACACAGAGGTAGCCACAGCCGTGAACTACCGCACTGTACACTGGTTGATAAAGAGATAGTAGTATACTCGTAACAACTAGTATGACGACGGTATAAAGAATGAAAAAAAAACCACGGTTAGGTGGTATATATTATAATACAATTATGGTTGGACGGACTGCCTGCCGAGTGCCGACACAGAGGTAGCCACAGCCGTGAACTACCGCACTGTACACTGGTTGATAAAGAGATAGTAGTATACTCGTAACAACTAGTATGACGACGGTATAAAGAATGAAAAAAAAACCACGGTTAGGTGGTATATATTATAATACAATTATGGTTGGACGGACTGCCTGCCGAGTGCCGACACAGAGGTAGCCACAGCCGTGAACTACCGCACTGTACACTGGTTGATAAAGAGATAGTAGTATACTCGTAACAACTAGTATGACGACGGTATAAAGAATGAAAAAAAAACCACGGTTAGGTGGTATATAATACAATTATGGTTGGACGGACTGCCTGCCGAGTGCCGACACAGAGGTAGCCACAGCCGTGAACTACCGCACTGTACACTGGTTGATAAAGAGATAGTAGTATACTCGTAACAACTAGTATGACGACGGTATAAAGAATGAAAAAAAAACCACGGTTAGGTGGTATATATTATAATACAATTATGGTTGGACGGACTGCCTGCCGAGTGCCGACACAGAGGTAGCCACAGCCGTGAACTACCGCACTGTACACTGGTTGATAAAGAGATAGTAGTATACTCGTAACAACTAGTATGACGACGGTATAAAGAATGAAAAAAAAACCACGGTTAGGTGGTATATATTATAATACAATTATGGATGGACGGACTGCCTGCCGAGTGCCGACACAGAGGTAGCCACAGCCGTGAACTACCGCACTGTACACTGGTTGATAAAGAGATAGTAGTATACTCGTAACAACTAGTATGACGACGGTATAAAGAATGAAAAAAAAACCACGGTTAGGTGGTATATAATACAATTATGGTTGGACGGACTGCCTGCCGAGTGCCGACACAGAGGTAGCCACAGCCGTGAACTACCGCACTGTACACTGGTTGATAAAGAGATAGTAGTATACTCGTAACAACTAGTATGACGACGGTATAAAGAATGAAAAAAAAACCACGGTTAGGTGGTATATATTATAATACAATTATGGATGGACGGACTGCCTGCCGAGTGCCGACACAGAGGTAGCCACAGCCGTGAACTACCGCACTGTACTGTGTCTGCTGCTAATATAGACTGGTTGATAAAGAGATAGTATACAATACTACTAATATACTGGTGGTCAGGCACTGGTCACCACTAGTCACACTGGCAGTGGCACTCCTGCAGCAAAAGTGTGCACTGTTTAATTTTAATATAATATTATTTATCATGTACTCCTGGCTCCTGCTATAACAACCTGCAGTGCTCCCCAGTCTCCCCCACAATTATAAGCTTTATATACAATACATTGATGTGCAGCACACTGGGCTGAGCAGTGCACACAGACTGAGTCACTGTGTGACTGTGTATCGTTTTTTTCAGGCAGAGAACGGATATATTAAATAAAACAAACAACTGCACTGTCTCTGGTGGTCACTGGTCACTGTGGTCGTCAGTCACTAAACTCTGTCTGCACTCTCTTCTAATCTACAGTATCACAGCAATCTCTCTCTCTCTCTCTCTTCTAAATCTAATCTAAATGGAGAGGACGCCAGCCACGTCCTCTCCCTATCAATCTCAATGCACGTGTGAAAATGGCGGCGACGCGCGGCTCCTTATATAGAATCCGAGTCTCACGAGAATCCGACAGCGTCATGATGACGTTCGGGCGCGCTCGGGTTAACCGAGCAAGGCGGGAAGATCCGAGTCGCTCGGACCCGTGAAAAAAAAAGTGAAGTTCGTGCGGGTTCGGATTCAAAGAAACCGAACCCGCTCATCTCTAGTAAGTATTAAATTATTTGGCTATATAAAAATACTAATAATTTGAAAACACCTACACCACAAGAATAAGCAAGATGATTTTAATTACAGAATCACATTTTGCCACAATTCATTATCGATGAGGTCTATCCACCATGCACAAGCTGCCATGGCAAATTACTTCAGCTGTCAGTTTTATAACTTTTAATTAATCTTGAGTAAGGAAAAAAATAACATGTTCCACAATAAAACATCTGTGAACAGTATAAATGTCTAATACAGCGTGCTAAAAGTGTAACAAATCATGCAAGAAATTTGCATATTCTCATTAGCTGCACATATTTTCATGTATGATTGCTCTAACTATTGTTCCTGTGTAGATGTTTTAAGAAATCAGTTTTAATAAACAAGCTATGCTTGAGTGTCTTGACTAATGACTGGTAGTCTTTTAGTTATGCATCAGAAAGGAGTAATTCAGGTGTAATAATAAGTTCTTGTCACTACCATTATTAAAAATATATAATGGTTGTATGTATAATGAAAGTTGCAGTGGAGCCACATTAAATTGCCATAGAAATGATGTACAGGTATTATAAATACGACGCTACAGCGGTACTCCTGTGATTGGTTGCATAGACCACACATAATAATAAATTATACATAATATGCCTATAATGTAATGTAAATAGAACATTAAAAGTTAGCAATAAGATTTGTCGCCGTGAAAGGACATAGACATTGTTTATTTAACTTTCTAAACTCTAAGGATGTATGTGAAATGATATAGGTTTGAAAAACTGCTGATGCTAAAATCCTCTTTAATAAAAAGAAATAAACTCAAAACACCAACAAAGTGCACCAATATAAGCGAGAAACATGAGCTATACACACTATGGGGGTAATTCCAAGTTGATCGCAGCAGGAAATGTTTTAGCAGTTGGGCAAAACCATGTGCACTGCAGGGGGGGCAGATATAACATTTGCAGAGAGAGGTAACATCTGAGTTGATCGCAGCAGGAATTTTGTTAGCAGTTGGGCAAAACCATGGGGGTCATTCCGAGTTGTTCGCTCGGTAAATTTCTTCGCATCGCAGCGATTTTCCGCTTAGTGCGCATGCGCAATGTCCGCACTGCGACTGCGCCAAGTAAATTTGCTATGCAGTTAGGAATTTTACTCACGGTTTTTTCTTCGTTCTGGTGATCGTAATGTGATTGACAGGAAGTGGGTGTTTCTGGGCGGAAACAGGCCGTTTTATGGGTGTGTGTGAAAAAACGCTACCGTTTCTGGGAAAAACGCGGGAGTGGCTGGAGAAACGGAGGAGTGTCTGGGCGAACGCTGGGTGTGTTTGTGACGTCAAACCAGGAACGACAAGCACTGAACTGATCGCAGATGCCGAGTAAGTCTCGAGTTACTCAGAAACTGCACAGAGATGTCTTTTCGCAATATTGCTAATCTTTCGTTCGCAATTTTGATAAGCTAAGATTTACTCCCAGTAGGCGGCGGCTTAGCGTGTGCAAAGCTGCTAAAAGCAGCTTGCGAGCGAACAACTCGGAATGACCACCCATGTGCACTGCAGGAAGGGCAGATATAACATGTGCAGAGAGAGGTAGATTTGGGTATGGTGTGTTCAATCTGCAATCTAAATTGCAGTGTAAAAATAAAGCAGCCAGTATTTACCCTGCACAGAAACAACATAACCCACCCAAATCTAACTCTCTCTGCAAATGTTATATCTGCCCCCCCCCCCCTGCAGTGCACATGGTTTTGCCCAACTGCTAAAAAATTTCCTGCTGCGATCAACTTGGAATTACCCCCATAGTGTGAAGTGTATAGCTCATGTTTCTTTCACAGGGGGTCATTCCGACCCGTTCGCTTGCTGCAGTTTATGCCAGCGCAGCGATCAGGTCGGAACTGTGCATGCGCCGGTGCCACAGTGTGATGCAGCTGAAGACCGTCGTTGCCTGGCGATCACCTCTGCCTGATTGACACGCAGAGGCGGTGGCTGGGTGGGAGGGGGGCTGTACGGCGGCCGTTTAGGGGGCGCGGTCCGGCCAATGCAGGCGTGGCTGGACCATTGGGATGGTGGGCCACGGCGGCTGCATGACGGTACACGCAGCCACTGCGACCCGGTCAGCAAAGAGGTTCTGCGCTGGCCGGAAGTTACTCCTCTAATGCAAAAGCATTGCCGCTGTGCGATGCTTTTGCATTTCTGCGGTGGTGGTGGGGGGGGGGGGGGGCAGCACTAATATGCGGGGTGGACTAGCCCTGTGCTAAATTTAGCAAAGCTACAATCAACTCGGAATAACCCCCATAGTGTGTATAGCTCATGTTTCTCACATAGTGTGTATGGCTCATGTTTCTCACATAGGGGATAATTCCAAGTTGATCGCAGCAGGAAATTTTTTAGCAGTTGGGCAAAACCATGTGCACTGCAGGGGGGGGCAGATATAACATTTGCAGAGAGAGTTAGATTTGGGTGGGTTATTTTGTTTCTGTGCAGGGTAAATACTGGCTGCTTTATTTTTACATTGCAATTTAGATTGCAGATTGAACACACCATACCCAAATCTACCTCTATGCACATGTTATATCTGCTCTTCCTGCAGTGCACATGGTTTTGCCCAACTGCTAACAAAATTCCTGCTGCGATCAACTCAGATATTACCTCTCTCTGCAAATGTTATATCTGCCCCCCCTTGCAGTGCACATGGTTTCGCCCAACTGCTAAAAAATTTCCTGCTGCGATCAACTTGGAATTACCCCCTATGTGAGAAACATGAGCTATACACACTGGTGGTCATTCCGAGTTGATCGCTCGTTATTTTTTTTTTGCAACGGAGCGATTAGTCGCTAATGCGCATGTGCAATGTCCGCAGTGCGACTGCGCCAAGTAAATTTGCTATGCAGTTAGGTATTTTACTCACGGCATTACGAGGTTTTTTCTTCGTTCTGGTGATCGTAATGTGATTGACAGGAAGTGGGTGTTTCTGGGCGGAACTGGCCGTCTTATGGGAGTGTGTGAAAAAACGCTACCGTTTCTGGGGAAAACGCGGGAGTGGCTGGAGAAACGGAGGAGTGTCTGGGCGAACGCTGGGTGTGTTTGTGACGTCAAACCAGGAACGAAACTGACTGAACTGATCGCAGTGGCAGAGTAAGTCCCGAGCTACTCAGAAACTGCAAAGAAAATTCTATTCGCAATTTTGAGAATCTTTCGTTCGCAATTTTGCTAAGCTAAGATTCACTCCCAGTAGGCGGCGGCTTAGCGTGTGCAAAGCTGCTAAAAGCAGCTTGCGAGCGAACAACTCGGAATGACCACCACTATGCGAGAAACATGAGCTATACACACTATGTGAAGCTCTCCATGCTGCTGTGTGTCTGACTGATGTCCCTAGTTACTAAGGGCCTAATTCAGCATGGAATGCTGCAGCGGCATCATTTGCACGCTGATGCCCCATGAAGTAGAAGCCGTACTGCGCATGCGCACACTGTGAGATGCCATGGCACCTCACGTCTGCAAATGCTTTGACAGGTAGAGGCATTTGCGGTGTGGGAGGGGGCATTGCGATGCTGTTTAAGCGGTGACGCTGCGGCGTTGGAGGGGCACGGGCCAGACCACGCAGGTATGTTCGGACCATTTGCGGGTTGGGCCACGTCGGCTGCGTGATGTCACAGCTGCGACCCAAAACATGGCGGGTAGCCGTCTGCCTTAGCAGCTAGGCTGCATAAGCAGAGGGCTACCCTAAACATGCTAAAGCATCGCTGCCATGCTTTTGCATGTGTGCAGGGGAAGCTGGATCTGGCATCCACGGTGGACTTGCCCTGTGCCCGCTGTTGCCCCACATGTCAGTGTAATGGATCATAGATGTGCGATTTTTAACACATCTATGATTCATGCTGAATTAGGCCCTAAATTACTACTTAATATCCATTCTCAGTACAGTACAGAAGCAGTCAGTCTGCTGTAACTGGTAGTGACATTGCATTAATATAAAAATGGGACATTTGGTCAAATTCCTAAACACTTTATCACAGCACTGACTGCACCCCATCTTGCAATGTACAGCACCCCAGTGCATGCACCCTGCCAGCACTCTCAGCCTCTTGTCCTTGTCCGGGGCACAACTTGGCGCTCAGGGCATACGGGTAGAAGGTAGCAGAGCCAAATACAAGAAAGGTTCAGGCCAAAGAGCGCAATGTGCCTGCCAGGAACAGATAGGATAGCGGTAGGCCCACAACCCAGGTTACAGTGGCAC